>NW_020451204.1:3993895-4593895 GCF_003343035.1 Apteryx rowi
AAAAAAAAGGACAGAAAAAGAGAGAAAAAAATCCCAAGGTCTAATTAGGTACCAGACCTGTTATGTTCTCCTGTGGGTTCTTCAGGAATGTAGCGATCCAGAATGTGAATTTTGTTCCTGGGTCACAACTGATACACTGGCTTCTAGAGAGGAGGCAAAAGAGCTGGGGCTGCTGAGGCCCAAACCCGCGCAAGGGTGAGGGCTTCGGTGGCATCTTTTAAGAAGAATCAGAGCGATTCAGTAGCTACCGCTGGAGTTTGCCCGTACCGTTAAAAATAGGGAAAAGGAAAAAAAAAAAAGAGGGAGAGGAAAGAAAAGCAGATCCCGATTTCCTAAGTCGGAGAGTGATCTCTGTAGTGGTGACTCGAAAAAGCCCGAGGTTTGGCATGGAAATCCCCCGGCAAGAAGGRAGGCTTGCTGGGAAGAGCGAGCGGCCGCCGCCGCAGCCGAGCCGCGTTGCAGGGGCTGCTCTCAGACCTCAGCTACTTGTTGAGCGGCAGTCCCGGCACCAGGCTCTGCTCCGGAGCTGCCTTCCTCTGCTACCAGTCCCCTTAAAACAATTATTTCGAAGCATCAGCAGCCTTCGTCCTTTCTTCCTTTTGTTTTCTTTTCTTTCCTTCTTCTTTTTTTCAGTATATCAGCAGAAAGTGGAAATGCGGTCTCTCTGATCTAGCCTGAATATTATTTACTATGCTACTTCCTGGATAAGATAATGAATCTTGACCCTTTCTGTTCGTATAACCCACCTTCCCTTCCTTTAGAGCAGTTACTTTCAGTATTGTTCACGAATGTCTAGCGTGGTGAAAACTAGCAGAGGTGCTTGGAGATTTTATATGCACGCCCAAGCTCACATACAGACACGCAGGTAGATACTGCGCTCGCTCTCCAGCTAGCTGTACCTCTATAGATCTGTGCTCGCACCTCTCCTTCTGTAGATCTAGTAGTCTCTAAATACACATATCACGGTGCCTACAAACGTTAAGGACCTCTGGATGTCCATATGCATCCAGGGCTTTAGTAGTAGGCGCGAACTTGCTCTCCCGTTGAATAATCCTGTTTTTCAGCATATAGCAATTTGTTAAAGTTGCTGTGGATTGGGGCAGGTTTTTTTGCTTGTTTGTTTGTTTTTGCTTTTGGTAAGGGCAGCGATTATTTTAAAATAATAGCTATGATTCCTTAAGGACACTTACAACCAAAGGCAAAAAGGTTTGACTGCGTAAATGTAGTGTCTACTTGCAAAATCCAGCTCTGTCTTTCAAAATGCAASTGAAGCGTCCCTCGGGATAAGAAGGGATGGAGAGTTTCTTTTGAGAGAGTTGGTACTCTGTGAATGTGCCATATTACCCCAAGAAAGCTGCCTAAAAGTGCAGCCTCATGGAAGAAAAAAGGACAAGCTGTGGCGGTTTGCAAAGTAAAATAGGTCTACGGAAAAGGTTATTGCCCCGTTTGTGGGCATCTCCTGGTCCTCTTCGTTTGGCCAGAATATTCCCAGGGTTTGTAGCCCACGGCTGCTTTCGGAAGGGGACTGGGAAATTATTTTCGAGCTAAGGAAAATAATTTCCGCACTGGGGCAATTTCACGCAGGATCTTCGGYTAAAAGTCCGCGTGGAAGGGAACAAAACGAAGCGGGGCTGCTCAAATCCCCCCTCCGCGCCCCAGGGCTGCCAGCCCTCGGGGTCCCTGAGCTCCAGCCCTGCCCGCTCTCAGCAGGGTCGGGGCGGCCGCTTCGGGATATTCAGGCTTTTTTATTTTTATTTTTAAAGGCAGGGGGATGAGGTGCAATTCTGGTTGGTCCTCCAGCTGTGCCCTTTGGAAAAAAAAGGGGGGGGGAATGGGAAGGGGTTCAAACCCCCCCCCCCCCAGCCCCAAGCCGGGCTAGCACGGGTTGCAAAGCGCGGCCCAGGGAGTGTAACCCGATTTTTTTTTCCTCTCTCTTCTTTTTTTTTCTTTTGCTTCTGCTTTCTCGGAGCAGGGAGCCAGGTGTGCCGCCCGCCGCTGCTGCACGGGTCCCTGCCCTGGCTGGATGGGAGCAAGGCGCTGGGCAGCCACCACGGCGCTTCCCCCTGGAACCTCAGCCCCTTCTCCAAGACCTCCATCCACCACAGCTCGCCGGGACCCCTCTCCGTCTACCCGCCCGCTTCCTCCTCCACTTTGTCCGCCGGCCACTCCAGCCCGCACCTTTTCACCTTCCCACCGACCCCTCCCAAAGATGTGTCCCCGGATCCGTCCATCTCCACCCCCGGCTCCACCGGCTCCACCCGGCAGGACGAGAAGGAGTGCATCAAATACCAGGTGTCCCTGGCCGACACCATGAAGCTGGAGTCGTCTCACTCGCGGAGCAGCATGGCCTCTTTAGGAGGAGCCACCTCCTCCGCTCATCACCCCATCACTACCTACCCACCTTATGTCCCAGAATATGGCTCTGGACTTTTCCCCCCCAGTAGCCTCTTAGGAGGCTCTCCTACCGGCTTCGGGTGCAAGTCGCGACCAAARGCACGCTCAAGCACAGGTAGGGTTTTTGGCTTCTTCGTGCCCATTGCTAGCGAGAGGAGATGCAGAAGTGAAAGCGAGCCGGGAGGCGGGGGCCGAAGGGGTAGGGCYGCGTCCTGCGCTCCTCTCCGCAGGAGGATGCGCGCAAACACACGTGTGATGAAAGCAGAGGGGTCTGAGGCGATTCCCACAGAGGCGGCTTTAAATTCCCTGCAGGCTGCTGTGCCTCCTCCTGGGATAGTAACCGGAGCCAGCCCCCCCCGGCCAGCCTAGGCTGGGGGTGCAACACCTGGCTTAGCCCCGTGCSAGCCCGCCTGGGAGCCCAAACCTCCCTGGAGGCCTCCCAGCCCCGGAGCGCAGCAGCCCCGGGGGAGGCTTTTCCCCTCGGCCCGGGGAATCCAACGCTGTCCGGTTCCCGGGCTGCCCCGTGCAAAGCCCCTCCGTGATGCCCCCGTGTGCGGGGAGGAGGCCGCRGCGGGAGGTGCTGCCGCGGGGGAGCAGCTCTGGCTCCGCGGAGTTGCGCGGTCCGGGCTCGGGCTTGTGTCTGCACCGACTGCGCGCGTGTGTGTGTGTGCGCGCATATATGTGTGTGTGTGAGCATATATGTGTGTGTGCATATAGGTCTGCGCGCATATATGTGTGTGCGCATGTATATGCACATGTGTGTATGTGCAGAGCAAAGGGCGATTAGTTAAAACTCTCCTTTTTTTTTTCTTTTCTCTCTCTCTCTCTTTTTTTTTTTTTTTTTTTTTTTTTTTTTCCGTGGAGGCTGCTGCAGGGTTGCCTGGCATGAATGAGATCAGTTTTCAGGGTTTTTCCAGGGTGACATTTACTCTGTCTGTCTGAGCAGGGACTGTCTCTATTTAGCTGATATGTTTGAGCTAATCCAATTATTTTCAGACTGCTGCACGCGACAGTTGCATTGTTTATCCAGCGCCAGGAACTTTAATAGAGTCCGGATGCGGTTAGAGTGACAAAAAAACCCAGACCTGTATGTTTTGTACATGAAAGCAGAGAGGGGAGAGAGAGAGAGAGAGATGGAGTGAAACAAAAGAGAGGGAGAGACGCTCGAACAGCCCGAGAGCGCCCGGTTTAAGCGGAGGGGAACAACCCGGCCGCGCTATAACCGGGAGAAGCTCCCCGGCGGCAGCTCGGCCCTGCCGGGGGAGGCTGCGGGTGCGGAGCGGAGCCGCGGGTGCGCAGCGCGGCCCCGGCAGCGCGGCGGCAGCGGTGCGCGGCGCCCCGCGGCTGCGCCCGATTTTCAAACCGTCTCTCCCCCCCCGCCCCCGCCTCTTCCCCTCTCGCTTGTTTTCCTTTTGCCACTTTCTGTTACTTTACCTTCTAGAAAGACATCTGCGGTTTGCGATAAACCAACCCCAGGAGCAACACCTATTTTTTTTTTTCTTTTTTTCTCAAGTCGATTTTAGCAAGCTGGGAAACTCGCACACAAAGTGTTGGGGGGCGGGGGGATGGGGTTAGCCGAAGGGATGGAAGGAAAGGAAGGAGGGGGGGGTGTTTTTCCAGGACCAAAGAGGGAGAAAAGGCTGCAAAAAAAATTTTTTTTTTTGGGAGGGGGAGCGCGGAGAAGAGAAGGGTTTGGTGCAAAGGCTCTGGAAAAACGGTTGCCGTTTGTGGTTAGAGTGCGGATGCCTCTCATTTGAGTGCGCCGCCGGACCGAAATGCAGGCTAGGGGAGCGGGGAGTCAGCTCTGTGCTGTGAGCTGTGCTCCGGCCAGCCGAGGTTTTCCGCTGCTCTCAGCTAGGCTGGGAGTATCTTTAAAAGCAAGAAAAAAAAAAAACCAACAAAAAACACCCTCCGCAGCCCTCAGGGAGAAGGCTGCGAAGGGGCAGGTTTTCCCCTGAGCGCAGGAGCAGAGCGCCAGCCCATCGCGATAATCGTGACACGTCGGGCAATTCCCTCCTCGCACCCGGGGAGCCGATGGGTTTTGTGGGCGTTGGATGGGTGGGGAGGACAGCGGGCGGCTGTGTAGAGGAGAGGAAGGGTCTGAGGCAGGGCTCAGGCTGCCCCGAGGCTCTTCGGGACCCCCAAGCGCCCGGGGATGGACGGGCAGGCTGCACACGTGGCGGAGAAGAGAGCAGGGCGGCCGTGGGTTGGTGTCTGCAGCCCCTAGGGCTCGCTGGGGAGGGTTTAATCCAGAGGTGAATCAGTAGCAGATTTTGGAGGAGTATTGGCTGTGGTGGGGTGGGGGCCGGTGTTGTGGTCCTTGATTATCTTTGGGGACCTTCATGTGGTTTGCGCTGAGTCCAAAGAAAAGCCCCCCTCCGGCTCATCCACCTCCCTGGATGGGGACACAGGGCAATGCTTGAAGAGCGGCCCTGGGGCCTACAAAGACGACCAGGGACTTTTTTTCAGTATCCATCTGTCCCTGGGGTGTTGGAGGCTCCTTTTCAGGCTGGTYGGATCTGATCTGGGGGTAGAAAGCACCACCTCGGCTTGCCTTGGAACCTGCCAAGGCTCACCTGGCCCATGTAGTGAGACAGGAGCCGCAGGAGCCCGGGCTCCAGAGCGGACAAGGAAGCTCTTGACATTGCAGAAGTGCCTTCAGGAGCACTGCTAGCCTCTCATCTTCCTCCCCCTCCTGAGTAAGGCCCTTTCGGGAGGGGTGAGAGCAGATCCAAAGCCTCGGCTTCTCCAGGGCATCCCTCAAGCTGGCATGGGCTTTGCACAAGGGTTGTCATCGTCACTGTCCCTGCTGGGCCACAGGCCGGATGCTGTCTGCTGGGAGACACCAAGGGTGGTGCTGGGGAGGGAGACAGGATCAGGCCCTGCATGGGCTGACTCTCCTCTGTCTAGGCCTGGGACGTGGCTTAGCTGCGGCCTTGGACATAAACAGCCTGGAAGTGGGATGGACCTTCAAGCTGCCAGGCTGGGTCTGGCATGGACGGGTCTGTTGGACGATTTGGGAGGAGGGAGCTTTTTCCAGGCTGGGGGAACAGCCGGAAAAGCCTTTGCAGCCCTTTTCACCTCCGCTTTCCCTAAGTGAACTATGCGCTCTCTTGTTTCCAGAAGGCAGGGAGTGTGTAAACTGTGGGGCTACCTCAACCCCTCTGTGGAGAAGAGACGGCACCGGGCACTATTTGTGTAACGCCTGTGGACTCTATCACAAAATGAACGGGCAGAACCGGCCCCTGATCAAACCGAAGAGAAGGCTGGTGAGTCGCTTTTCTTTCTCCTTTTCCTTCTTCCTCAACTTTTGCTCCTCGCCCTCAGCCCAGGACAGAGAAGGGAAGCTCATCCCACCCAGAAATCTCGTCCTACCACGGCAGAGAGACGGGGGGGTGCTGCCCGCAGCTGCTGTGGGCCTCAGTAATCTTGAAAAACTACAAAACCGGGAAAAAATAAAGGTCCAGCCCTTATTAGGGCTTCTTGCGAAACAGAACCGAGATTTCTTACAGGTCGCTATAGGGCAGAGGCCTCTGCGCGGGGCTRTTGGGAGGTAGAGTCATGACTCAAGGCACATAGCCCTTGGGGAGAAGGGCAAAGCTATTCCCTCCCAGCGTCCAAAGAGATTTCAGGAGAGCGGGGTTTCTCAAAGGCTTTCCAGACCTCTTTCCTCTGCTCCCAAAGTTGCCACCCCCCTTGGATGGTGGTGTTTTGGAAAGGCGTTTTGGGGAGCGGGCTGGCTGCTGCAGCATCGGCCTTTTGGGCATCAGTCAGGCCTTGGTCCTGCAAAGACCTGGCCTGAGGATCCTTCTGGCCTTTGAACCCCATGGGGTCATCYGTGCCGGAGCAATGGGGGGCATCAAAGTCTGCTGTTCCTGCACGGTAGGAGCTTGCCACTGCTCCGAATCAGCGYGCACGTGGCCAGAAGGGAGCGGATGGCAATATCCGTGAGCAATCCCGGTGCGAGGACCGGCGAGCGCGTCAAGTTGAGCGCGTGCCTCGGACCACCCAAGCTGGGGGACGGCGACGTGCGCGTATAACTCTCTGAAATAATAGCTTCAGACCTTGCGACTGTAATGTATACAGGCAATATGTTATAGCATCCCCAGCGATCTCTTTATGAATTTCCCTGGAAGCCACAAAAAGGTCTGGAAGCTGTGGGCACGGCTAATAAATGCGTTGAAGTATATTTGGCAAATAATCAGGCAAACCACAAGGGGAAAAATATATCAAGCGGGGGAAAAAATATGTTCCCTGCCTGGGAAGTTACTGAATGTTTAGAATCGAGGCACGTTTAGTTTCATTATGATTAAAAACGCCGGCAGGCTCCTGGGCCACTGCTTAAAACGTGGGGGAAAGAGCGGGTGTCCCCTCTCCGCGGGGCTTGCTGAGCTAGCGGGGCACATGGGCYGTCTCTCGGCCACCGCGAGAGCTCGCCCCGGCGCTCAGCACCATGCGGCAGGTCCCCGCGGGGCCGGATCCCGCGGGAACGCTTCGGYGGCACCGCTCGTTGGTCTGGAGCTCAACGTCAAGGTGCCGGTGGCTTCGGTTGGGCAAGTCTCCGGCACGTGTTTAGCTTTSTCCCCCGCGAAAGGGCTGCAAAACTCAGCTGGTTCATCCGCCCTAGGAGGCGTTTGCAGCACGAGGCTGTGCACGGCCCCGGGCAGGGTCACGGCGCGAGGGGCAGCGGCGGTGGCGGTTTTGGGCTCTGTGCGCGGTTGGGASAGGTGCAAGGTCTCTCCTTCATCCCCCCGTGCCCCAAAATCTCCTGCATGACGAGCGTAATGCAAGGCAGAACGTCCCCGTGCCTTGCCCTGCTTGTTTCCCTTATAAGAAAATGTTGGTCTCGCTCAACTCGGGCTCGTCTTTCACAGCCTTATTAGAAAAAAGGAAAGGCTTTCTAGGGAGGGAAGTGCGGCTTGGGATTTTTAATCTTTGGGCAGTTCTCTTGTTTTCTTCTCCTCCCCCTGGCCCTACTGTCTTAAACACACACGGTTTTCTTTTCTTTTCTTTTCTTTTCTTTTTTTTTCTCGTTCTCTCTTTATGTGTAAAGTTAACTTCCTAGGAAAAAGCTGCCGGATATCTGAGCCCTGGAGATAACTCATAAACAACAGCTCCGTTTCCCCAACCCAAACACACAGGAGCTTGAGCATATCCAAACAAGCAAAGGGGGAGGCAGAATAGGAAAGCGGCTGGGAACGGGGGGGAGAGCTTTCAAAATGTGCCTGATGGAACCACAAAAGAATGTCCCGAGTCACCCTGAGCCCGGCACATGCAAAATGGAATAAATAAATAAATGCATTGTAAAAGGTCATTCTTAAAACAAAACAAAAAGAAAAGCAAAAAAAAGCAAAGGCAGATATTGTCTTGCAAAACCATCCCTATCTTGGGCCTTTCGGTTAAAAGTCTAAGTTACTAAAAGTTCCTGTCCTTTGCATGCAGCCTCTGCTAAATAGGAACTTTTGATTTTTCTGTCTTTTGTTTTTCATTAGTGTCTGGAAAAAAAGAAAGAAAAGAAAAATGTTTCTAACTATCTGCATCTATATTTATTTCTTTTGCTAACCTTCTCCAAAAAAAAAAAAAAATTCAAAAAAACCCCAGAAGGCAACAGAGCTGGGACTGTATTTGCATTTCATTGTGCGCGTGTGTGTGTATATATATACGTAGACGTGTGTACRTCTGTGGCTTGACTTGCTCCTTCCTGACGTTGGAGAGGAGAGTGGGCTGGGGAAGGTGGCAGGCGTACCCGGACGCGGGGTGGGGAGCCYGTGTGCGCGCCTCGCTCGCTGCCCCGAGCTCCCTGCGTGACCTTGGGCTGGTTTTGCAGGCTCCCATCCCGGGCGCGATGAAACTAAAGACAGGTCTGCAACAGGCTGGGGAGAGAAGGAGAATAAATCCCGAGATCCTGAGAACCCGGCCCAACCCTCATTAAATTCGTTGGACGCCTTTGCCAACGCTTCCTTTACGGGAGATGGAGCGAGCCTCCATCTCCAGGGGATGCTGTGGATGTGGGAGACCTGCCCGGGCCGGGGGGACCGAGCCGACGTGCCCCTCTCACAAGGTCCCGCATCCCGTCCTCATTCCCATGGCCGCCAGTGGCCGCCTTGTAGCTGCCATTGCGGAGACCGGGATAAAACCTTCCTTTTATTTTTTGTTTTCTCCCTTTTCTTGCCTACGCGGATCCAAAACTCTCCATTTCCATGTCCAGCCGTGCTATTTTTAGGAGGTTTATAGCCAGCTTCTCAGAAGGCCCGTATACAGATTTATGTGCGCTCAGGCTAATTTTAGGAAGCTGTCACTTGTAGCTTTTTGGACAGCCCATGTAAATCTGGACTCTGCAAACATCCCTCCGTTCAGCATCTTTATCRGCACTCGGTTCCTCCTTCCACATTTTTCTCAATTCCACCTTTTGATCAATGTCAACGTTTTGGGCATGTGCTGAAGGTTGTGCCCTCGCTCCTGTGCAACTAGGTCACGGGGTCTGGTCCTACAGATGGCATTAAGCACCTTTTAAGTGATCTCATTACTTATGTGGTCAGGATTGGGCTGGTGACYAGTGGCAGTGAATGGGATTTTTTTTTTTACAATAACGTTATTATTCGTTGTTTCCTGCCCACTGCCAGTGTCTGCAGTAGGAATGGTACATCATGAGACGTATGGTCTGTGACCAGAAGAGCCCAGGGTTTAAAATACTTGGCTAACAGCTCCGAGGTTTCGTAGGCAAAATATGGCAGATGGAAAAGAAGCCAGTGGACGTTGCGGTTTATTCTTTTAGGAAGTGTCAGGAGGCGAGAATTTCTTTAAAATCCTGAGAAAGTAGCAAGACGGTGACATTTGCCATGTGAGAAGTTATGGTGAGCGCGTTGTACAAACCCCAAATATCTTCAAAGGGGACGTTTCCCCTGTGTGGGCTGAGTCAAATATCACTGGTTTTCAGAAATTTCCTTAGGCTTGATTCTGGGTCTGATAAGGGCAAATCCGTCACCGAGAGACTCGATCCGGCCTCTGCTTCTCTCCTGAGCCACCCGCCGTGGTCCGCGGGAGCCGAGGATGCAGAAAACTGCAGACTTTCCCCTCGCTCCTGGGGCCGGGGTGAGATCAAGGCTCTGCAAACACTTATGTCCATGCTTCGCTGGAGCACCTGGGTTGTCCTACCGATTTCACTGAGATCKCTGGCACCCATGAGCCAAGTTGAGGCCCTTTTTCATCTCTTTCTCAAAGAGAACTCCCCCCCCCGGTGCAGCCCCTGCCTTCCCTCTGCCTTGAACTGTATCGGGTGGGCAAGCGGTGTAACTCCYGCGTGTGGTCAGCAGAAGTCAACTGAGGTCCTCCTTGTGCTTGAGATCAGCTGGTTTCAGCTTGGTTTATGCCGTCTCATGGTCAGCCAAAGCTCCCTTTGATTCTGAGGCTCTCCAGAGTCCCCCCAAGTCAGTGGGATTCATCCCGCTTGTCTTGAGGTCTGACCCCCCTTGGCTGCTCCAGTGCTGCACCACTGACACAGAGCCAGTGGCTGATGGTCACGGCTGAAGCCTCTCTGCTACTTCTTCCTCCAGTGTCCGTGCAATCAGCTGGGGAGAGCCCCTTGCTATCAGATCAGGCTTGCTGCGACGTTTCTTAATGCTTGTGGGCATCATATTATTTAATTTTTAGACAGTCCTTTTTGTCTAATTAAAAAGAGAAAAAAATTCCTACTCTATCTAAAACAAAACCAACCCGTCCTCTCTCCACCTACGCTGAGTTCAATTATGATTAAAATTGCAACATGACCTAACAAGAGTTGGTATTAAAGCTAGAGCTGTGCCAGTGTCCATGTTTGCATTTTGGGTTTGTTGTATGGTATCCAAAGATGCGGTGTTTTTTTTTTAATGTTGGATGTGCTACAATGTGCGGCTGTGTGGGGTGAGGGGTAAATTTGAAACAGTAATAGCACAAAAGAGAGCATTAAAGGCTCAGTTCTGCAAGGTGCCAAGCATTGCTATGATCTGGCAAATCGCTTAAGCACATGTTTTAACTTTAAGCACATGAGCAGTCCCATTGAAAGCAATGCATCAGGATGAAATCAGAGCTCTGGGACTATGTCATGTTGATGAAGAAGAGATAGGACTGGAATCTAAAGGTCTTTTTTAAGAGCTGTAGGCACTCGCACACATGCAAACATGCATACGCACTCATCTAAAAGTCTGCAAACTCCTTTTCCTCCTTCAGTGGCAGAAGGACAATTTGTTTGCCAAAATTACAGTTTTTAAATGATGAACACAAATTCATGCATGTAAAAGAGAAACAACTTCACTAAACTTGGCCTTGCTACACTATTATCGCAGCTAACAAAAAAGGTCCCTTGTACACCTTGACACGTAGACTTTTTCTGTTCCTCCCCTTCTGTGAAATGGTAAATTCTTACTTCAGGCTCATTACCCCTCCTTAAATAAACACGAAGGTTTAGGCTGTCAAAGGGTGTAATTAGAAAGTCGGGATTCTCACTCTTTGCCACAATGTTATTTCCGATCCGGAGCCCGTGTGCTTTGAAGCCGAGCTGCGCTTAAGGGACTGGGCCTGGCTTRCAGTCACATCCAAGGCGCAGCTGCCCACCAAACGCCGCGCGGGTCTCATCCGGCGCCCGCTGAAGCCGGCGTGAGTCATGCTGTTGACTCCGGCAATTGTTGGTTCAGGCCCTCGCTGCGGAATTAGACCCCTGGGGGTCGGAGGGAATTAAGATGGAAAGACATGTTGGCATTTAAATAATATTTTTCCCTCTGGAATGGGTTGTGCCAGCGCTGCTAATTTTGAGGAGTTCTATCAGAGGTTTAGCACTCACTTTTCAGGATGCCCTTTGGCACCTGATTCAGTTCGTATATAATTTGGGATTAAAGTACCTGAGGGATTTTTTTCAGAATTGCTGTTTGTTCTCACAAGCCAGTTTCTGGAGGCCTCTGCCGACGTGCGTCAGCCTTGCACGGTTGCTGTTTTCTTTCTCAGCGATTTTGCTGATTGCATCTTTTTAACACTGGCGCTTTTCTCTCCCTCTCTTTCTCCCCCCTCCACCCCGTGTCTCCCTGCTCCTTCCCTCAGTCTGCAGCTAGAAGGGCGGGCACATCCTGCGCGAACTGTCAGACCACCACCACCACCCTGTGGAGGAGAAATGCCAACGGCGATCCCGTCTGTAACGCCTGCGGGCTCTACTACAAGCTGCACAATGTAAGTGTGAYGGTAACGCTCAATAGCGGGGCTTCTGCTCCACGAGGCCGATGGTCCAAATGCTTCCTGACTTCAGGAATTGCCGTCCTCGATGGTGCTGAGACCTCCCTTTGGGGAGCTTGGGGGTCGGAGCGACGGGCCGGCATCAGGAACGGTCCTCTCGGGCAAGCGTAGCTGATCCGATTTGGGAAGTTATAAAACAGGAGCGGCCAAGGGTAATGTTAGAGCTTTCCCATGCCCGAGCCAAGAAAGGAGGGGTGGATCAACACAGTGAGATATTATCCGCTGCTGATTGGGCTCAGTGCATTGGAAAAGACAACATGCTGCCTTGCAAACTGATATCCCTTCTATGCACAGCTTGGTTCCTCCAGCAAATACGAACTCCGGAAAAAAGCAAAATGTGCCAGCAACTATTTAGATCTTTCTTGGGTTTGTGGCTGTCTTTGTCCCGTCCCTCCACCAGTCCCCAAAGATGATTTATTTAGGTCTCCTGTTCGCCCTCGTTGATGCAAGTGATTCCTAAACCAGAGAGGACTTGATTTGGTTAGCGGGTTGTAGAGTCTGCTCAACCTGTGATGTGAATTTTAAAGCATCTGTCATGGAAGGGAAGGAGAAATGAAATGAAATGGTTGGCAGATTTAATCTAATATCTCCATGCAAAGCCAGCTTGCAGGAACCAGGGATATGTGCCCGAGGGAAAGAGCTAAAGGGATCTGAAAAGTGTTCTACTGAATAATACTGCTAATAAAGGAGTCTTAAGGCTACTCCTGCTGCTCTCATTCCGTATGTGGCATTAGAATAATTATTATGTAAGAAGGAAAAGACTTTCAATTTCTTTGCTTTGATATCACTTTTTTTTTTTTATAGTGGTCGTTTGCTTTATGTTTGACTTAGAAATCTCAGGCTATGTTTTGCCCTCATGTCCACCCACGCAAACACATCAAAAATGGATCGGGTTTCATGGGGCAGCCAACCCTTGTGATGTCTCAGTCCCTTCCATTTGCTATTTCAAGCTCTTTGGTTTCTTGGGATGAGTAAACGAGTTTGGATCAAGTAGAAAAAAAACCCCAAACAGACTAATTTTTCACCTGTTCCATGACAGACATCTCTCCCAGAAAAAAGGAAGATTTGTTTACCCATTAGTGGGCAGGTGTCTCAGCACATTTTGGGTCCCACGTAGCAAGCGATAGTTGCCATCAAATTCTTAGTCTCATCACTGAAAACAAAGGAGATGGACCAGGCCCTGGGAGTGAAAGCTCTCAAAAATATCATAAGAAAATATTCTCCTTTTGCTATTTCCATGGCAAGAAAGGAGCACAGTCAGCCAGCTTCATAGGAAGAAGCTGTGCTTATGCTATGTTTTCATTTTGGCCTTGCAGCCACCAGAGGTAGGGGTCAAATCGTGGGACCTGGGACACCTATGGTATGGACACCTGTATTGAAGCTGCTCCCCTTGCCCCCCAGCACCATCCATAGAAGGAAATAGGCCCTTCCCAGGTGCCATTTCTTGAACCTGGTGGAGACGTCTGTGTTTGGAGGAGATGATTTGCACCTTTGAAGAGTCTATTGCTCTCCATGACTACAAACAGAGGCAGGGTGATAAATTCGGATGTAAATAACCACAGTGTAGACATTTGACTGTAGGAATCCCCACTAAGGTGTCTAGACGGGTGTCTGAATTTTTGAGTTCTTCTCCAGAAACGAGCCTGTGAGAGCACCCGTCGTTAATCTCTCCTTCTCTCTTTTTCTCTTTTTTGCAATAATGTTGTGAACCTGGTTGGCCTGAATCAACCCCAGATCCACTGTTTAGGGAAGCTCAGATCCAGCTGTGAAATTTGTGACATGGGGTAGGCCTTGAGCAGATTGGAACCATTTTCATATTCATTAAAAACACAGTCAGCTGCTGAAAAGCTCAGCACAGCTACTTACCAAAGTCAAGTAGCATCTTGCCTTATGAGCAACTCCATTAATGGGACCTACTTAAATGAAACCCCCAGAGGACTGAGATATGTGCACAGCAATATGACTAAGGATACCAGATTCTGGCTATGAATGGATAGATCTTTTTTTTCACTTTTCCCCCTAGATGATGCTTAGTTATTACTCTGGTGAGAAATGGGCAATGTCACTGCATTAGCCCTTGAAAGTACCACCCTCAGCTCTAAAGATCCATGATGGCAAAGGGTTACAGCATTTTTCTGCCACCCAAATTGCTTTAGAGCCTGTGACTGTGAAGGCCACATTGTATTTCAGAAGCAAAATATATACGATTTTTTTGTGACTGGTGGTAAGGCAGCAGTGGTAGCTTTACCAAGACGCCTTCCCTCTTTGGCTACCAGGCTGGGAGGCAGGAACTAGCCAGCTGTGTTAACCACATTGTGGATGGCACCAGCACAACCCTTTAATCAGCTCAGGGTAGGGAGGAAGTTTGGTGATTGCATGTGGACAAGTTTCCTTGGCTGGTGCAAACTGCTACTGGCCCATTGAAGTGCAATATCCATTTGTGTAGGCTGAGGTCCTGCTCCTTTCGTGTATCCAAATCTGCACCAATTCTGAGTCAGGAGAAGTGTCAGAAATACGTATATTGTTAAGGTTCATCACCCATGTCTCTTCCAAGCAGCCCAGTCTGCAAAGGGGTTGTGTCAGTGCCAGCCGAAGCCCTTCGGCTGCTTGGAAGATGCCTTCGCCCTGTTTTAGGAGGGGTTGTAGGATGCAGTAGAACAGATACAGGAAATTCCTGGCTGCTTTTTTATCTCCCTCATTTTRTCTTTTCTTTGGGTTTAATGAATTTTATTTGGACCTTCACATTGTTAGGGTATTTTAATGGATTGATCTGAAGATGAAGCTTGCCTGTTTTTYAAGGAATGATAGCAGGGCTGAGTCCTACTTATCAGTGAGAAGGGAATAATACCAATACTATTTCTTTCTTGGGGTTTGTTTTCAWGTTGATTTACATAGCTGAAGCAAGCCCAGTTGTCAATAGGATGTAAGAAATAATCATAGTAGTCTTGGGGTGTGTTTCGGCTTTTAGTGAAGCTGCTGGCATTTTTCTCACTGACTTCAGCAAGAGCAGGCTACATTAACACCAGTATTAACAATGACTAATATTTTACATTGATATGATGCCTTTCATCCTGTGGCATCCCAGAGTGCTTTCTAAGATACAGCCACTCTGGAAGATTAACCCAACATTATAATGACTATGTCTAAAGGATAAATGTGCTTCAGTGACAGGACCTTGTTGAGGTCAATGGCAAAATCTCATTGTCTTCAGTCAGAGCAGGATCAGACCTATAACGTATAAGACTATCCCATGGACTTGATCTGTTGAATATGAGGTTCTTGTCCTTATTATTTTAGTACTTCTTAGAAATGGGATAAGCCTTCACTCATTTCAGAGATGGGTGGATGGGTGGAAGGGCCTGTACCTTGCTGGAGGTGCACAGCAGATTGGCCTATACCCATAGAAATGTGTGAGTTGCTATTGCTTTAGTAAAAGCCCTCAGAAAAGGGCTATTTATATCATAATAACCAAAGGCAGGGCTATGGGTCCCAGAGCAGAACAGTTGTTTTTTTGCATATGATAAAACAAAGAGCATAATTCCTAGCCAGACTGCCCATAATTAATTGGCTCCATATGAAATTAATGAATTTCATATACATGTGTTGGGCTGGTTTAATTTTAATGTAGCATGTGTTTGTCATTTTTATTGCAATGAATTTTCATGGAAAAGGGCTTCCCTCTGGCTCTCTCATTTATATACCGCAGAAGCAGAGATAGGTTCATCACTTTGATGTTTTGGGGAACACTTCAATTTTGCTGGGATCGTCGTTCTTTAAAGTCAGTGGAAAGCAAAATTTTTTCCAGCTTGCTGCTATGATTGTGCTGGTCTTTTCTACTGCTGTTTGCCTGAGTTCTCACCTGTCTGGCACTTGCAATGAGGTACTGCTCTAGGAGYGCGAGACCACATACACCAGAATGCCTTAACAGCTCAAATGGCATCTCTGACCCCACCTGCAGGGCTGGCCTTGACTTTTCTGCCATCCTGAGCAAAACTGCTATTCCCATCCTTCAGGTTCACCTGAAACCATGGCCGGGGCCAACGGCTCCTTTGAGATCGGGTGACACGTGGGAGATGTTTCTCTGGGGACCCGGGCAGCATCCCATAGGCTCGATCGCAAAGTTGCTGGCCAGCGGTCGGTGGTGGGGTGGTTTGTGCCAACGGCATAAATATTGCTGCCCTGTGAYGGTCACTTGGGGCTGCCTCGTGAATGTTGAACCTGAGGGACACRTCACTGATGGCTTGCTTAAAACGGGCCAGGCAGAGCTTTCCCATTAGCAGCCTCAGCCAGCGCTGTCAGCGGCGTAGCAGTTRAGGGGCTTCCTTGTGCGCGTGTCCTAGTTCTCTCCGTTAGGACAGGAAGCCGGGGAGAAGGGTGATATTGTATTTAAGGCCCATGACATTTGAGGTTTCTCCCTGCTGCTGCCCCAGGGTTCCTGTGGGTCTGCACGTGGGCGGGCATCCTCTTTCCCACCTCTTTCYGTCTGCAAGCTGGGCTGCTCCCTCTTTGTACGGAGTTAGAGTCAGACTCTCATTCACCCATTTTTAGGATGAGACACGGTTTCTCATCACTGCTGGTACGGAGAGCCCGAGGTCACTAAGGCTGACTGAGATGACGAAATCTGGGTTGCCTGAACCAGAGTAGCCWAATCTGTTCCTTCCTCTTGCCATGGGTCTGTCCCTGTGTGTAACAGGGAGCCATTGTATCCTGACCTTCCCAGGGAGAGAAAGCAGTGAATGATCCTTCTGCYGTGGTGGAAAGCACCAAGCAGTGGGTTATAAGCAAGAAGCTAAACTTTGCTGTGATCTTAAAGAAGAGAATGCTTTGTCCCTTCCGTTCACTCAAAAGCTAAAAAATGAAGATCTGCTCAAGATCCTTGCAGGAACATCTCTGTATTGTCCTTCACCAGGGCTGAGACAGAGGTTTCCGGTGGAAAACCCATCTATTTTCCCCTGCTCTTCTACACTTTGCAGAATATCCATCAGCACAGCTGTGTCCTCACATTTATTATGAAAAGCAATGTTCAAACCTGGGTATTTTTTTCCTCAGCTGTCTTGGGGACTGCCTTCTGCTATGGGTGAAGTCCTGCAGAGGAGCCAGCACAGACCTGTGCCTGACTAATTCCCCATGTAGGCTCCCAAGTCCAGATTTTTAAGGGTGCTTGTGGTTGTTAGGTGCATAAATCCCTTCTTGAGGGTGGTCTTTGAGGCTTTCATGGTATCTGTGCTAATGTGTGTTGTGATGCTGGCTCTCCATGGAGCAAAATGAGTTCCTTACAGTGCTTAGATAGACCTTTTGCTACCATTTCCTAACCCTGATGGGTGTATGGACCGCTATTTTTGCTGCATACATCCATGCAGGAGAATATAATGCTTTGGTTTCCTATGGATATGTCCGCACCCAAATAGAAAATGTGCCCTGCGCCAGGCAGCACAGATACCGTTCTAGGCCAGAAATAAACCTGTAAGGATGAGGGCATGGTCAGAGCAAAATCTTTCCAAAGAGGACAAATGGTATGAACATCAGTTGCTTTTCTGAAGGGTTTGCCCAGCTCCCTAATGCTGCTGTGGAGGTTTGGGGCCCCTCGTAGCGCTGAAATCCCAACAGCTGTTGTCGCTAATGGTTTTGGATCAGTCAGGAAGCCTCAGGGTGAGCCGGTGTCTGTAGGGAATATTTCAAGGTGGTAATGATTGGTCTCATTCCTGAACACACTGCAGTTACCTAATGCCCAGATAGCTGAAATTTTTTATCCGCTGCAAGTTTTTCGGTTGTGTTTTGCTCTAGTGAGACTCTGCCAGCAGTTTTTTGTCATCTCATCCTCAGAAGTTTCAGCCCGACTTGGAATTTCCTGAAACTTCCCGGGGCAGATTCAGCCCCGACCTGGATTTTTTTGTGGAGGAGGATTTGCGTAGCCACGGCACGTGGTGAGGGTGGGGGTTGTTGACTGCTTAGCCTTGTCCTGGCACATTGCAAGGACTGCTGAGACATGGGGTACCCGAATCCCAGGGTGGTTTGGGAAGAAGGGATGGAAGCACAAAAAAAATAATTGATTTTTGTTTAGATTAACAGACCCCTGACTATGAAGAAAGAAGGAATTCAGACCAGAAACCGAAAAATGTCTAGCAAATCCAAAAAGTGCAAAAAGGTCCACGACAACCTTGAAGACTTTCCCAAGAGCAGCTCCTTTAACCCCGCCGCCCTCTCCAGACACATGTCCTCTATCAGCCACATTTCACCTTTCAGTCACTCCAGCCACATGCTGACTACACCAACACCGATGCACCCTCCATCCAGCCTCTCTTTCGGACCTCACCATCCTTCCAGTATGGTCACTGCCATGGGTTAGCGAGAGACTCCCCTGCTGAATGCTTACGGTCTCAAAATGAGATTTACTTTATATACTTGCATTTTTGCAGGCGTGCGGTTATGGGTCTGACGTCCCGAATCAAATGGGAGGGGGAAAAAAGAATAAAAAAAAATAAAAATGTTATTTGAAGGCGTAAAGGCGAAAAAAATTAAAAAAAAACTCAGAAAAAAAACAACAAAAAGCACAAAAAGGAAAAAAAAGAAAAAAAAGAAAAAAGTAAAAAAAATGTTTTAAAAAAAGTGATGTCTGCCACTTTTTAAAGGAACTCACTATGGCGTCTATGTATTCTTACCCACTGAATCTGGATACCATTTGTGAATAAGCCATTCAGAACTTGCATTCCCTATTGGACAGGATCTCTAGTGCTGTGAAAAATAAAATAAAATAAAAAACGCTGAACTTTGCATATAACTTATATTGTAAGAAATACTGTACATTTGAGGAAGACTTTATTGCATCTGGGGAGCTGTAAAGAAAAAGGCATGAAGGACTCCAAGAGATTTTTTTTAAAGGAAAAGAAAAAAAAAAAAGAGGACGGGAGGACAATTTAAAAAACAGAAAAACAAACAATGCAGACCAAGAGGAAACACGGTCTTAAGAACAAATGGACCAACTGCCAGTCATGTCTTCTCCTTTTATTTTATTTTTTGATTTTTTTTTGGTTTCTTTTCGTTTCTGGGGAGGGGGAGGGGGCTGGCTAGAACGGTTTTGATGATGCATTAACTAACTAACTAACTAAATAAATAACTAAATAAATAAAACCTGTAGGGAGATCATTCATTTTGGGCCATGGGCCTTTTACATAGGAAGTACCAATGGTGTCAGGCAATCAGTGTTAACATGCGGACATTGCCAACAAGGGGTTTTCAGATAGCCATTCTCCAGGTCTATACGCATTGTGAACAAGTTCCTGTAATTGTTGTTTGTATGTATAATTCAACGCACCAAAATAAGAAAGATGTAGATTTATTTCATCCTATTATACAGACTGAATGGTTGTACAAATTTATTTACTGCTAGTGATAAGACCTGCTTTTTTTGTTTTGTTTTCATATTTTTTCCTCCTTTTTTTTTTGGAGAATAAACTAGATTAAATTCTGTTGACTTAAAAGTGTTTTGTGCTTGGGKGTGAGAAGGGGAATCTGTTTCTTTCTTTATTAACAACTTTATTTTTTTTCATTTGCTTTGACGGCATTTACTACATAGCTTCCATGGGTACGGGAATGTGTGTCTTTTTCCACTCGTGCTGACAGCCAATGCAGTGTTTGCAGTGGTTTCAGCCACCGCAGAACAAAAAATGCAGAACAAATCAAAAAAATGCAGAACAAAGCAAAAAAAAAAAACCCAAATAAATGGACAGCRTGTCCGTATAACCTCACTGCTCAGTGTGTGCTACCTATCCCTCAAATCACAGTCCAGTCCAGTCCTGTGTGCCTGGGACAGTTCCCATATAGACTCTGTCCACCGTGGCCACCACGGTGACAGACCCTCCTCGCTGCCAACGCGGGGCTGGGATGTGGACAAAGGTAACTGTCCATGCTACTTTTTTGGGCTGTACAAGGAAAGGCCCCCAGTCCTTGGAGACGAACCCAACAAGGACACGCTCCCAGGAAAGTGCTTTCTGCTCTGCTCCACTCGATACTAAGTGGTATCATTTGATGGTCGGAGGTCGAGATCTTGGTGTGAGGTCGGGCTGGACCAAATCCCATCCCTGTGCTCAGAAGAGTGAGCAGAACCTGGTACAAAAGACTAGATTTGCTGGTAGACAGAGGAGGATGCCAAAAGTTCAAAGGCCATTGGCCAACCTCTCTCCCCCAAGATATTTCTTTGAAATAGCACAATTTATACTATTATTGTTATTAATGATAGCAAACTTTGGCTATTGTAATTTGCTTTATGATGCTTTAATTCTTAGGAATCATCCCTAGTCTTTAGTATTTACGGTTCCAGCTTCTTTACACCATCATAAGAGATGGATACTTACCTTCCAAATGAAGGCTTAAGCTTCTTAGCAGCCAGCTCTCCTTGCTGTAGATTCAAGCATGATGTGGTAAGACAGGAGTTGGCAATGCTGTGAGAAACTGGTAAAAAAACCTAAGTAAAAAAAGCAATCTCAAAACATAAAAACCTCAACAGATATGACCTGCAAATGGATTATTTTTTGATAGGTGGTAAAAGAGCTGAGATCTTCCACCCCAAAATATGTGTACTACTGACTTTCAGTGCCAAATGAATGTAAAATATCACCATATTTACCAGATGCTATTTTGGACTCAATTTATCTTCAGAGATAACTTTAGAGAGCAACAGTGTCATGGTCTTATCTTGTCTGTAGGATGGCTCACTTGAGTAAGGATGTTTCGTGTAAGGAAGGCTTACAAGACCACTTCCTGGAAACTTTTAAGATGAATATACACAGGGTCAAATAATAATTTGATTTGGGAATAGAGTGGAGGGAGGAAGGGGGTTGATCTTTGTTTGGGCTTTTTCTCCCCTGTTTCAAAATGAACCTAGTCAAAATATGTCTACCACAAAGGAGGATTTAACAGGATGTAAGTGGAACATGCAGTAATCACTTTGTAATGTTGTATATTCTTTCCTTTTTACTCTGTTGACAAAATGTGTAAAAAAAGACCAACGGCACACATTCAAAATCTTATGTTAATCACCTTTCTGCTTTCTCAATGAATATTTTAAACATAAAGGCTAAATGTCAAAATAAAACAGAGTGAAGAATTACCAAGATGCAAATGGAGATCTTATTGGCTCCCAATTAATCACCTGTGAACTATAAAGCTATTTTCAATTAGTCTGACAAATCAAAGGAAATAATCATCTTTGCTGATATTAAGCTTGAGAGATTATTATTTTTGAATTCACGGTGCTACAACCTTTCCCTCCTTTGGCTCATCAACAGATTGCAGTTGGACTAAGATATTGATCCCAGTTCCTTGGCCACGGTGTAAATTAAATGAGGATTCGGACAGCAGAATCTTGCACTCATGTATTACTGTGTTTGAATCTTTCCATTGACTTTGGTTTCTCACTCTAACTCTTTCCTAAGGCCTGGAAACACTTTCTCCTTGCAATTTTSCCCTGAAACTGTTTCACAGGTCTTAGTGACGTTGAGTGAGATGAAGGAGGATCAGGCCCAGCTCAGAGAATTAGCAACCTTAAAAAGTTTCGAAACACAAATGCAGACACTCTGCCTGTATACACTCTAGAAAATATACACAATTTGTTTAGACAGCTCTTATATCAGCAATTAATGATGAGGTGGAGCTCCCGTTGTGAGCAGGCTTTTGCAGTCCCTTCTCATTTCGAGGTGTACTGATACCAAGAACAGCGCGAATGGGATGTCTCACGTTGTGCGCACCACATGTATGCCCAAGGTGCAGCGTGAGATGCCAAATCAATGCAAGTGGCCTACCAGTTCCTCAGCTGCTTTTTTCCCCCCCTCGGGATGAGGATCTCTAGAATAAATATTCCAGAATAAATCTCTAGAATAAATATTCCAGAATTTTAATGTCTTAGAGGGTTTCTTTTGTTTGTTTCCTCCCTTCCCTGTAAAACATGGGGAAAAAGCTGTTTTTTCGGAAAAGCCCAGAGCAAATCCTTAGCAAATCCTTAGCAAAAGTTCCTTAGCAAATCTCTTGTGAATGGTAACTCTGCCTTTCTTTATTCCTGAAGGAGCAGGGAAAAACTGATGGTGGGCAGGTAGAGCAGAGAGAGTCTCTTTGTGCTGATCATGGCTCTGCTTGGATAATCTATATTGCATAGAAACACCACAGAGGTCCTTTCTGAGGGGTCAAATCTTGTGGTCTTTGTGCAAGGAAAACACCTTCTGGGAATTTTACATGAGTAACAATAACTGATGAGCTGATGTGACTGTGGTAACTATATCTTATTCATGGCCTGAACAAAAGTCCATTGACATCAGTGGAAAGATTCCCACTGATTTCAGTAAGACTTCAGTCAAGATCTCCTAAATATTAATTTCAGTGTTATCATCTTTGATTTATCTACTTTAGTTAACTTGGCTGCACCAGTGCTGAGTCGGTACACATGTGTGCACACAGACACGCAGACACACAGACACACAGACACACAAGATTGAATGGCCTGTTTAAGGTTACAAAGCATAATGTTCCAAGGTTCAAGAGGCAAGAAATGCCATTATTAACACTATATGCAAAACCTTTATTTTTCGCCTATGCATTTGAATTACGAGGTGCCTTAGGGCAAATCTACACGGGCATTTGGTTTCAGATTAGGAGCTGTGTGCTTTTGAAGTGATTTCCCAGTAGTCCCAGCTTGGAAGATGACCCCAAACTGGATGGTGTACCTCACCTGATGTGCTACTACTGCTAATGGGAGTTCAGTCCATGGGGCCAAACTAAAACCAGTCTGCAGCTAAACTAGTCTACTTGGGTCCTAAACTGGGACCCAAAACTAGTCTTTGGGTGCTCAGCACCTGTTGTTTTTCTCTCCAGTTTCACTCCTCTTGCACTGCACCCCTTGCTAATGTAGWCACTGCCCTAAATGGCACATTCATGTACTCCTTTTTGACCACCAATTCTTCTGGTTCACTCAGGACATATTGTCTTCTGTGGAAGAATCAGGGCAGGTGGCGAAGGGCCTAGAGAAAAGCTGACGTGTGTTTTGCAGAGTTTGGAAAGTGGATAGAATAAGAGACTGGAGGAAGTTCTTATGGAAAAGGCAGGTAAATAATACCTTAAAAAACTGCATGTTTATTCCTGTCTCTGCCACAGAGGTTCTATACAGTGCTGGGAAACTCACTTGACCCAGTCTTGTCACACAGGGATAGCCACCAGTTGTGTGATCTTCATTTTTGGGGATGTCCAGTTTCACATCCTGAACCCACTTTGCAGAAACATTAAGTGCTGTCAGCAGTATCTGAAGCCAGGGACCTTGTGTCTGGATTAATGCTGTAAAATACCAAATTCTTTAGAAATACAGTGTTTGTCTCAACCTGAACTCCAAATCTAGGGCTTCTTTAATTGTTTCGTGCCTCATCTCTTGCACCTCCTTACATCCCCAAATCTGGAAAACAGATAATAACTCCTTCTCTCCTCAAAGAAGTGTTGTGAACATAAATCCACCACTTGTGACATGCTCAGATGCAAACTGATGAGCACCACAAAAAACCCACCAGGTTCAACCGGTCTGCAGGAAGAAAGGCGTGAGGGGTAAGCAAAATATAGGTCCCCTGCTCTCAGAAGGCAATGTCCTTTCTACACACTGAGTGAGGCAAAGGAAAAAATCAGATGTAAGTGTCATAGAAGGAAAAATGGAGGTGGAGGTAGAGGGAGGGTGAGCAATGCAGTCTGGTTCTTCCTAACATTTCGGTGGTTGGCTTTTTAATCTTCACAGTGTGTTTTGAGCATATTTTTTGTGGTTGCATTTTTCTGTAAATATATATGCGCATAGGTATAGATGGGTGATTATATGTGGTATGGATTCCATTCTTTGTCGGAAAAGCAAATGTGGTGAGTGTCGTGCATATGTATTAGTATGTCTAGACCCAGAGAACATGGCTGTTGTCACCTGCCTGTCTTTAYTGGCTGCGCGATGTGTTGCGTGTACCTATGTGACTATCTAAACTACCCCTGTTCAGCACCCAAGGCACAACTCAAATATATAGCAAATTTATACCTGTTTCACACAATTGCCTGAAGCTATGAAGACTCCCAGGTAGATGTTGGATCACTCTATCTTAGAAGAATATATCCCTTGTTATAAGTTTAAATTAAGGCTTTAACCTGAAGCTCAACTCATTTTTTTCTCTCAAGGTACAAAACACCTGGTTATTTAACCTGTCCTTTTACATTTCCACTCTGGGTTACTGTCAACTCCAGAAGCACTGAAATAATTCATGAAAACCTGTCCTCTGGGAAGGTGGAAGTGACTGAAACGTTGAGGGAAAGCTTGTTTGTGAGCCTCGCAGGGTGGTGTTCGTGCTAACATGGATAATTAGCCGAACTTCTGGATGCCTATTTAGGCTTAGCCCATGAACTGTTTTAGTTCCCAATTAATACTATATTGAAATATTATAGTGCAATCATTTTCTTAACTTTTTCTGTATTAGAACCATACTAATCTTCTTACACTACTTGACTGGATAACTTTTTTCACTAAGCCACAAATCAGCCAGTGGTGTAAATCAGGTTGGTCTCACTGACTTAAGGGAGCAAGTGCTGCCTGTGGATCCAGGTTGCTTTATTCCAGGTCAGGATACAACCCTTCAGCTCCAATTCTGCTTTTAATTACACTCTCCCCTAATGTTCATCAGTCATATAGCAGCTTCCTTTCTCAGCTGAGATCATTATGAATAATTAAGAAGCCAGGAGAAAGCAGTATTAACTGCTGTAAATGCAGGGGGGGGTTCAGCTGCTGCTGGTTGCTTCTCAAGACTGTTGTTTTCCTTCCTTGGCATGCTGAGACTGACCACTGCCAYGAAGGCCAGGGGAGCCCTCTTTGCAAGAGGAGAAGTTGTCTCACTCGCAAAACTGCAAACCAGTGGCAGAAAGTCATCGCTTTTCTTCATGAACGCAGAAATGATCGCTGATGAATTTACTTCCTGCAGAGCCATGCTGGAGCAGATTTATAGATTCTGTGATAAATTCTCAACTATATTTAGGGACTCTGAGGAAACAGTAATGAATAGGCCTGGGTCCTGAACTGTGATCTTTGATTGCAGCTGCTTTATTACTTTTTTTTTTTTTTAAGTACCAGTTTTGGGACAGGAAGCGGAAGGGAATACAGAATTGTGCTGAGCCTGGAGAGGGGAGGATCATCGAGGAAGAGTTGAACATAACCCATGGGAAAACCAAAAAATGAGGTAGGAGGGATTGAACCTATGATGGATTTCTGAACAGTTACCCAGGGCTTTTCCATTAATAGTAGGCAGGATGTTTTCCTTTATGAAAATCCTAGGAAGTTTATCAGGAACYGATAACCTTTCTATAAGAATTTTTGTACTGTGTATACTGCATATATGTACATAATAGGAGTATCATTGTCTATTAACTTCTACAGGCTGGCTTTTCTATAAAGTCTTATATGTAAAAAAAAAGTTATGCATTTATATGGGCCTGTCAACCTTGCCCATATTTAGTAGGTCTTTTCCAAAAGGGTTATGGGAGCAGATGGTGAAAGCCCATGAGATTTAATGACGTATATCTGGTTCTGATGTATGTTCATGGGTCTTTCTTTGATGCCACACAGAAATGGCTGTTATGTTTGCACTGCAAAGCTGTCCTTTTGCATCAGGAGATGTAAAAGCCAGGTGTAGGGTCTGGTAAGGACACCTCTTCTTATTGTTTCATTGGCAAATTGACTTGAAGTTTTATCATGCAAACCCTGTGCATCAAACTCAGTGTCTTTGCTCTGAGCTGTTGTCTCAAAATGCCCCTTCTCTCTACTCTAGCCCTCAGAGTGAACAACAGAGAATGTTTCTTTGGCTTTAGCAGTGTGTTTCAGATTTAACTTACCCATGGTAAAGAGAAAATCTGCTCAAACTGCTCCCAACATGTTCCAGGGGAAGTAGCTGGTCTCTGTGTTTTTCAGGAAGGACTGAGTTGGGAGAAAGGTAGGAGGCAACAGGCTTTCCAAGCCTTCAAGTGTTATGTCTCCACGCCTCCTGGACTGATGGAGACCTTAGGCTGGTCAAGCACATAAGTGCTTGCTTTACTTAAGTAGATTGGATCAGGGTAGAGTGCATTGGCAGCTCAGATGAGATTTATGATGTTTGGAGAGAGAAGGAAATCCTGGGTCCTCCCAGAGTTTTCTTTCTATTCCCTCTGATTCCACTTATGATCCACCTCTCTGACTCAATATCATGGCTCTTTAGTGGGTGTGTAGAGTGAATAACCTCCCTCAACTCAGCTCTGCCTCCAAACTTTGAGGATCAGGTCGCTAAAATCAGTTTCCATGTCTCATTCTCTGCTCACTTCCAGGAATTATCAAGTAGGTGTCTTTGACTCAGTTTTCCTTTCAGGCCATTGGATACGCAGATTTTCTCTCTTTTCCACCATGCATTTCCTGCTTGGTTAAGAACATGAATCATTTTTCCTTTAAGGCAACAAGAAGACTGTAGTCGATGATACTCTGGTGGCATGGGATGGACAATGTCTCTGTCACACCTACAGAAGATTATTGATTTTGATAAGTGTCYGGGGCAAAACTGATCCAGATAAGCAGATTCCTGCTGTTTCAGGATAATCACAAAGATTTCTAGATGTTTTTAGGTAGATCTGTTATATCTTCTAAATGTCATCTTTGACCATTTTTCAGCTTAGGATCTGAGTATGACTGAGGAACATGTGCACTTTGCATTAAGTAGGGGATGTACCTTTGTCACACCTTCTGTTGCGTGCGTCCACACTAGCTGCACTAATGGATCAGGAGCAGCCATGCCTGTCAGAGACTCAAAGGCCTGCATGAGCTCTATTCACAAGCGTATCTCAGGTGGGACTGCACTCAAAGCATAACTCAGTATAATAATCAGACTGACTTGCAAAACAGCTTATTCTGCATCCCTTCTGCTAGATCAAAGCCATACTTCTCCTGTGTATAAAAATGCATGATCTCATTTGAAATGCCCCAACGCTAAAGTATCCACTCATTAATTTCTGTTTCCATTCCCGTCTTATGTACCTCACTCTTAAGATTTTCCCCATGGCTGCTAGCCTTTGCCCAAGTACTGATTTGCTGACTCTGCTTTTTGCATTCAGCAAAGCAGAGGTAATTTGTGAGTGCAGCTGGGGATCTCTTCAGAAATCTGAATCAATTGCRTGGATCCATTGTTGATCCTCTGGAAGATGTTGCTCCTGAGAAGTCCTTCTCCTCTCTCTCTCTCTCAAGGTCTGTCTCCAGAGCTGCTGACACTGATGGAGAGACTCCCGCCTTGTTCGTTGGCTTTGGATCAACCCAAAGTGAGGGTTGGATGTTGGATTTCCTGGGCTGTCAGCTGCTCTCGGTCCTCAAAGGAACAGAAAACCTGTCAGAGGTGATCAATAAATGCCATTGCCTGCCCTAGAGTATGAAGCTTTTCAAAAAGAAACTCCCAGGAGGAGATTCAAGCCTGGGATGTAATCTTGTCCACACTCAGCTGATATTCAGCGAAGGGGGTTATGATGGTGCTAATCTTCCTTTGAATTGTTCACAGCACGTGCCCTCGAGCAATGAAAAAAGAGGTGGAAAACAAGTCGCCTGATCCTTCTGGTTTTTATACCAATGTTCTGGTGTATTTACATCTTGCTTATATCTAAGGGAAGTGGAGTTGCACCTTATTTATACTGAACTGAGATGARCATTTGGACCGAGTCCTTCGCATTTTAAGGTGGTCAGGAAAAGCCCATCTCTGCCCTCAATTGCTTCAATGTAATTGATTTTGCTGGTGTTAGAGCTGTGAAACTAAAGTTGGAATTAATCCAAAGAACAAAGTTCTGTCCTAAATTAYACCTACCAGTGAAGCTACATGAAAAAGGAAATAACATTTGAGTTCAAACTCTCTTTGTAGTTAATTTCCAGGAAAGATATTCCCGTTTCTGAAAAAATGATGTGTATTTAGAGTCCTCTGATCTCTCCTACCTACACCAGTGTCAATGAGAGATGATCAGTGACCCACTGTAGCTAGGGAAAATAACTGAGTTTTCCCCTGCAGGTCTCTTACAAAAGATTTCTGACTGTGTTTGCCATGTTACCTGGCTTATTTTGCATGTTCCTCTACCTCCTCATGTTTGGGCTTATATCTTTGAACTAGCTAAATATCCAGGTGGGATACCCTTTTCAGGTATATCTAATCCACTATCATGTATCATCAGGGATGAAGATCTTCCCAGAAAACTTTAAACCTGGTAGGGGAGAGGTTTGCGGTAGCTGTCTGGACTCTCAATAGTCAGCAGAAAGAAATAGGCACTTCTAAGGTTGGAATCTTCTACTTATTTTAAATGGTCACTTGAGGATAAAGTAAATTGCATGCTGGAAGGCCCCATTTCTTTTCACTGGCTATCAAGGGGGCCTAGACAAGCAGCTCCGCTGGAGACATCCACGTTATCAATATCTGGAGGTAGGAGAGACGAGTCCCACCCCTGGCATCAGTCCAAAATTCACAAGAATTTACCTTTGTGCAAGGCAAGGATGACTTTGCTGGCCTTCAACCTTTGCACAGACAATTTTCTGGTTAGTCTGGAAGTGGTCTGGCACTCCTCGACACCAGGAAATTCTTCTTAACTTTGGGCTTAAGTATAGTAAGTACACTAGGAAGGAGTCTTGCATCGCTGCTTTCCTAAAAATCCTCTCCTGAAGTGCAAGCCCAGCAAAGTTCCCAAGATCCAAATCTTTTCAGATCTGAGCCTCTTCRTTTTTACTGACATTGGTAGTGTTGTATTTGATGGTGCAGTGATTCTCTCTTAGATCTTTTATGATCAACTAACTTACATGAATCATTTTTTTGTGTTAAATTTGGTATCAGAAGGCCTTCTGGCAGCAGCAGCAATAAWTATAGACACAAATTATTTTACTATTTATCTTATCTAACATCTCAGTGTGTAATTGGAGGGCACCCAGATACAGCAATGATGCTAAAGGAGCTTGAAATGCCATTGTATAAGTAAATAAACAAACACATAAATACTTTGATTCTCAGTTACATAGAATTTAATGCTTCACACATCTTAAGGGGGTATTTTTTCACTGTTAAAGCACACAACTGAAGTCGGGACTCCTTAGTCCTATTTTGATGCATGTGTCTGACCAGCCATACAATCTTGGTCATGTAGACATAATTTTATGAAGTGGCCCTTAATTAATTATATGTAATTTTTTTCTTGCYCATGTTAACTTTCAAGACTTTATCTGGGATGGTGGAAGAGAGGTTTAGGATGTGATGCCTAATTCTGTAAATTGTTAGGCACTCGTCTTTTTGTACATCTGAAAAATGARGCTAATTAATGTCATCAAACATTGTGAGAACGTTTGAGATGCAAAGTACTGTATGTCCTTCATTATATGCAAGAATAACAATACATTTCAGAATAYGATATTAAAGCTTCAAAGCTAAAAGCGCAAACCACAGTAGCTGCCATAACAGCACTGACCCTGTCCATTTCCAATTAGTGACCTCAAAAATGCTARAACTCCCTTTACAGTACACCTAGTTAATATTACAGAGCTTTGCCATGGCAGGAACTAGGTGATGTTCTGTTTGGGAAAGACTGTTTTCTGAGGATGAAGTCCTGATAGCTCTTCTAAATCTGTAAGCATGACAGCCTACAAGCGAGCACAGTTATAGCAGAATCAGTGGGTGGTTTCAGTTGTTGATCTTAAGAAGTTAGAGATTAATAACATGAAAAATAGTTCTGGTTATGAAAGATGGTGTTAGATTATGGCACAGCATTGGTTTTAGCTCATGGGAGCTCATTTCCTGGTGGAAGAAACAAATTCATAGTCTTCCTAGAGCCGTTTTTTTTTTTTTTAAAGTTAGDTTTACTAGAAAATAGCATTTCAAAAAGATGGATACTCATTTCAGAAATTAGGCTCGAAGCTGACTGAAAAAAAGCTGTGGAAAAATTAATTCCCAAACATATCATTTCAACATTCTCAAAATCCTTTTCTTTTGGAGACATACTTGTTTTGATGTTTCCAAAGCAAAATGTTTTGATTTTTTATTTTGAAATGGCACTCTTCCTAAGAAACTGGCTTACCTTAAAAAAAAAAAAGAAAAAAAAGGGGGACCTCCCCCTCAATTTCAAAAGGCTCATTAACCTAAAAATTAGCAGGTCAAACTGAACAAAATGGTTTTGCCTTGGCCTATAATTAATTTTTTTATTTCATCACAAAATTAAAAAAAATTCTGTTTCAGTTCAATTAGAACTATGTTTTCCCCTCCTTAATTTTTGGCTTTGTTTCTGAACTGAAAAAGAAACCAAAGAAAAACCTTTCTACAGAGGTGTAAACATTTCCAGATCATACTTTGGCTTAATCTGCTCTGTTTGCGATCAATAATCAAGGTAGGCCAACACGGACTGACTTTAGAAATCCCRTCATTAACAGGGATCATGACATTTTCTTGCTTTCTCTAGACACCCTATAGAGATGTCCAGTGTAAGGAAAGCTTCATTTTATCTATGACTGACATATTGACCAGTACCCATGAGTGAGACTGCAGACTTCTGTTCAGGCAGAATGATGAAAAATAACAATGATGTGGTGTAAAAACAGCACACACACACACACACACACAGATGGAGCAAAGAGCTGGACTTCTTGGCTGGTCATATAAATCTAAGGGGTTTCAGCTACATAGTTATCAATTAAGTTGTCAAATAACGATTGCACCACTTCCCACAGGATTTTTAGCATGAAGATCTCTGAGGCCATCTTGCCAGAAGAGCATGAACAAGTAGTTAGATGAGCTCTGAGTTTGCCTGGGCTAACGGAATAACATCTCAGGAGGCTTCTCTCTTCTCTGTTCTCCACGTCCTCGCATCCTCGGTTTAGAGTGCAATGTGTGAGTGCATTTTTGTATATTTGTATTTTCCTGTACCTGTTGCGCTATTTTTGACCATGGCATATGTTTTCTGACCACCAGGAGCACTGTGGTTGGCAGAGACAATTCTGTGAGAAATTCCCCAAATGGCTCCTAGTTTTGGGGGGAAGTAGCTTTACTTGGGCCTTCCCCCCAGAAGTGCAAAGGGACACCATTGCAGTGCTGTGTCTCCAAGAGAGTTGCTTGGCTCTATAGGGGGGCATCAGGGATAGGCACCAGGCTCTGTGCAGTGCGGGCAACCAGCCCAAAATGGTCCCGAAAGGCTCATCCTAAAGTGCAGGCATGCTGACAGGTTTGTAGGTTAGGCATTGTTTTAGTTTGTTAGGACTGATTTTTGGAAGGCTGCTAAGGCATGGTGATATATTGGCTTTTTCCAAGGCGTTATTGGCAAGGCTGGGAAGGACCAGCCRTGCATTTTCACAAGTCCTTCAGCTGCTGCCCTCTAATCCAGGAATGCAGGGCTGCCTAAGTGTAAATCCCACTCTAATAACAGAGCAGGGTTTGATCTATTCCTAATAATAGCTCCACCTACTTGATATGAAGCACAACTCCTTGACATTTGTAAGACCATCTGGGTGAGATACAGTGGGAATCGAACACGCTGCAGCAATAACGGTAGTGACATTGCTGGTTTCATCTCAATTATGGCTAACCGAGGCCCTGGCAGCCTGGAACTGGGGTTTCTGCCGTGGTTAGAGCAGAACGCCCCAAAAAGATGAGTTCCCCATCGCCTTTCACCTCCCATTTCTAGAGAGGCTGGCACAAAACGGCCTCTTGGGCTTGATTTGAAGAGGGACAACCTGTCGGGTAGAGAGAAATAGTTACTCGTACGCCTGCCTCGCGTCAGCATCGCAAAGCAACACGCTTTGATTTCCCCTAAAGACCAGGCAAATTCCTCTTCTGCGCTCCCTCCTTTTCCCCTCTTCCTCCTTGCCCCATCCGTCCCCTCCAGGAAAAATCTCACTTTGCCCCCAAAAGAGGCCTGAGGAGTATTAAGGCTCTGCAGCCGTCGGCACGAGGAGCATCCGAGGCCAGCTCTGCTGAAACGCTCGGTTACCTCCCCGTGACCTCCCTTTCCAGCGCGGATGGGAGATATTGGATGACTCCGCGAGCGCTGTTGAAAGACAGGGGTGATAAATAGCGTTCGAGCCGTGTTTCTCCCCTCCTTCGGGCAGAATTTGAGAATCCCAGGTAGACGGCCTTGGGAGAGTGATTCACGACGTGCCGCGCACACATCGCTCCCTCCGAGGGCGAAAGCTGACACTTCCAGGACACTGACCTCGAGTCTGAGCGCATTTTAAATGTTTCAGCACCCTCAGGAAAACCACAATTAGAAGTTGCCTCCCTGCATTTAACACCCAGAGACGAGCAAAACACATGACTGGGGAACGAATGTTTGAAAAACAAATGTCAGGGTTTTTTTTTTAAAAAAAAGAAGTTAAAAAAAAAATCGTCGCTGACACCAGTTGGGCAAATTTGAGCTTGTTCGGAAGCAGACTGAAAAACTTTTGCAATGCCCCACCCCCTCCTCAAAAAGAATAAAAAATATCGCGCACAGGTTTTGCACTTTGTGGAGGCAAGAGGGTGCTCCAAATCTTGCCTTCTGCCAGGCTCAGCCACATACCCAGCTCCCCCCGTGCGCCCCTCCTGAGCGGAGCGCGAGCTCCAGACGCCGGCAGCTGGGTGTAGGCAGGATCTCAGATATCAYGGCAATATAAATAAATAGAGAAGGATGATATAAAATATACGGGCAGATCGAGGGGCTGATAACTAGATGGCCTGATAAGGTGGCCAGGGCAACTGCGCTCCGGCACATGCATAAACACGTGGGTTGTGCCCCTTACCCTAGGGGCAAAATACCCGGCATCCGACGTGACGCACGCTGGGCAAATGCAGCCAAAAGTGCTCCAAAGGGTAGAGCAAAAATAATCCTTAGCTCGCGCAGCACGTTTGGAGCAGCAGCACTTTCTATAGGAAAAGCTATATGAGCGAGGTCAGTACTGCTAGCGTATCTTTTCAGCTGGGGAAACCGAGGCACTGAGGGGCGATAAGCTTTGCCCGAGGTCGCCTGCTAAGACTGTAGCCTAAAATCCAGCTTTCCCCAATCCTGGTGTTGCATCTGTTCATTTTACTCTTACAAATTATTTTTTTAATGAAGCTTTTTGAAACATTTTGGTGCATGCTGGCTGTCCCGTCAGCAAAAAGGGAGCCCTGGTGCACGCTGTTGTATGCTCTCCCCTTATAAGCGATATAGGAGAATATGGCTAGCAACACCTCACCTTTTTATTTTCTGGCAGGTATTGGTAAGTGGGACAGGCATAATTTGACCAGTGATGGTTGGGAACATTGCCTTACCTATTACTTATTAAATCACTTATTAAATTCAGCTTCTGGTACCAAGCAGTCAGCATTTTGCACTGTGTGGTATGGAGGGGAATGGATATTTTTTAATAAACAGTACATTTTCACTAGGGACCAAAACCATTCGCAAATCCCGGTTGAATTTGCTGAAGAAATTTGTGACTAAAATAAATAAAGGAAGTGCTTAAAAGTCAGAGCACATAGGTATTTTCAGGGTAAAATGTTTTCTTTGTGGAAATATCTAAACATTCTGATTTGACTTTTTTAACCTGAAGGTTTTTGCATTTTTCATTTCAAAATGGCATTTTCTTTGAAGGATTAACCTGATTTAGAAAAAAAAAAGATATAAAAAAGAAACAAAAACACTTTCTGTGACTTCCAAATGATACTAAGCATTCCATTTTTTGACTGAAGAAAATGTTTATGGCTGACCCAAATGACCTTTTTGTTTGCTTCGTTAAAAACAAATGAAAACCTCCGAACGCCCATTTTGCTTTGCTTTCAATCTGTCTTTTTTTTTTTCCTCCGCACTTATTATGCTTGGCCACAGCACTGGAAAATACAGTAATTCACTCAAGTGAATCACTGCTGGTGACCTCTTTGAAAATGTTGTTGGTGATGCACCTCAAAAAATCGCCCACCTTTAACATCTTTCCTCAGGTCTGAGCTCTCGTTAATTAAGCATCGCCACTCAGCGCCGAGGTAAAGGATATTACGGCAAAATGAATGCAAGATGTTATGTGACCTGGCCAAAGATATCAGGATAATCAGTTTTCCAAGCAAGGAGAGAACCTGAGGTTTCTGGAGTGTTTCCTACTCAAACTAGGAGGCAACGCTGCCTTGCCGATAGTGGTTATCTGTCCACGAGCAGTGGTCAATAACCCCATCACTGCAGGGACTGGGTGCTAAATCCGGCTAAGAAACGATGTTTTTTTTCTATGGATAAATGACAGGTTCCAAGTCCCAGCAATGTCTCACCTGGGACGTTTCACAGAAGGTAATCATGCACCGGTGCRAAAAAAATAAATAAAAAATTACCGAACTTTTGTGGGTATGCAACACAAACAAAACCACAGCTTTGCCTTCCCCACCCTTGCACCAAAACTATGCTGAGGTTTTGGAAAGCCGATTCATATTTTCGTTTTCGCTCCTCCAAGGTAGGACAAGGGGGCAGGACGTGCTGAAATACCGCAAAGGGCCGCCTGGTCTGGGTAGGTTTCCAACCCGCTTGTGCAGAGCCTGGAACGGTTCTTGTTTGTGATAGGGGCTGGAGGTGGGGCTTCTCCTGCGAGCCGAAACCTTCACCTCACCTCGACATCCTCAGCTCAGAGCGTGTCTGAAGGCCGACTCTTAACTGTGGATGACTGACAGTGATCCTGGCTGAAGGATGTAAACAGGGCAAAATAAAATCTGCATTCCTAACTTTACTAATTTTATGGTTGATCCTGGGCACTACTCCAGTCCTTTCTGAGGCTGAAGGGAGCTGCAAAACTTTCTGCTCTCCTTGAAATGAGGGTGAATTTGACCCCAATCCTGAATCAGAGCAGAGTTAGGCTGGCAGATAGGGACTGGCCGTGGGGGAGTCAGGGAGAATGAAGCAAGATAATTTAAGAGGAGAATTACAGTCTTTTATTTGCATTGTTTCTTTTCCCAAGCTCCAAGCTTTGCATAAAGCTGTCTTTGTTAAAACATGATGTTGGACTATGTCATTGGACTGACAAAAAGGCATTTATCCCGGGGTTTAATGCAGCGCAGAAACAAGGTGTAGCTGCTTTAAATGAAAATCAAGGGGAGACAGCCTCCCGAGAGCCTCAAAGTTTAAACAAATTAGGAGAAGTGTTTCTCCGGTTAAATTGGAAAGGGTGTGCTGTGATCCAGAAGAACRGCCATGAGTTCGCTGTGTTCACACCATCTTGGGTATTGTAAGGAGCTTTCTTGTGAAACTGTTTGCCAAACCAGGAGTCCTAAATTGAAATGTGTTGACAGAAAGAATCTTGCTCCTTATTTATAATTTAAACACATCTTGAGGCAGGTTATGAGATGATGTGGGTAAGTCGCAATCCACCCTCCTTCTCCCCCTCCGCGTCCCGGTGCTCTCCCCAGCGCCACCCTTGCCTGGCAGAGCGCTCGGCTTTTCGTGTGCCGACGCCGGGCACCGTCCCCTCGTCCGGCATTTCAGAGTGGCAGGACGGTGCTGGCAACGTGGCAGGATCAGGCCCTTTGCCTCACGCAATCCTCCGACCCAGAGGGAGCCCACACACGGATTTGTTCCAAAACACCCAACAAACAACTTCATTTCACTTGCAGGGAGGGAGATGAGCACTTTGAACCAACGAGGCATTAAATCAAGCCTGCCAAATACACCTTGATGCGAGGACTTTATGCCAAGATCAGTCTATCTATCCATATAATCTTTTATATTCCAAGCTCTTCCTGCTCATCTATCTATCCATCTCTCTCTCTCTCTCTCTCTGTATATATCTTCCTTATTTCAAACTAAGTTTGTCTTTCTGTCTGTTAATCTATCTACTTATTTTGAGGGCTGTCATCAGAGCAGTGTCTGTTATGGGGTTTTACTACGCTGGTAAAGGACACATTGAAAATCCCCTGATGAAATAGTAGTCATATGTAAATCAGGTTGGGACTCAGTTTAGCATGACTGAAATGAAGTAAAAAAGTAGCTGTTTGGTAGCAGGTTGTATTGTGTAGTGGTCAGAGCACTGAGCAAGGGTTTGGGCTATGGGTTTGAGTCCTACCTCGGCTCCTAGTCTGCTGGGAGGTTGTCTCCTCGCTTAGGGCTGTCCTGAACCACCTGTAATCTCCCTCCCACCCTCAGAAGGTTTTCCTCCTCTTTTTCGCCTTTCCAGGCCTGCTGTGGGCATCATAAACAAGTTTCTATTTTYGGCTCAGCAAAGTGACCTACGGGCTTTGTGGCATCTATAGCTGCTCTGCTTCTCCTCTCCTTCCCTCTCCATTGTCCCCATGTTTTACTCTCTGTATATGGTAAAACACATGCTTAGCTTACTTGGACTGTATTCACATGTATTAACTTCTACAGCCTGCAGCAAACAGTGAAAACCCATCCTAGTAGGGAAATAAAAGTAGCTGCACATTGGCTGGTAAAAGCAGAGGAAGAGTTTCAATGTACACAAGGAAATCGAACCTCTAATTTGCATAAGACTAGACTGTGCTAATTTGCTAAGTGAATAGATAGATGAGAAACAAAAACATGCCTTAAAGCATGCATGCATGGTTTCTGCAGAAGCCGGTACCCAAAAGGGTCGGATCCCAAAGGGAAGCCAACAGAGCCCACTGGCTTCTGCTGGAGCTGGTCCCGATCAACGGGTGGATAAAAAGCAAATGTTCATCTCTTGCATGAAATTGCTGCCCTTGCATTCGAAGGGTGTCAGGGAGACACCTGGCACTAGTGGTGATATATTCAGGGACACGTGTAAGATTCCCCAAATCTCCCAGAAACCTAGGATTAGTGTTCACCACCTTTGCTAGTGAGACACAGAGTGAGGCGGACAGGAGCACACTTTCATTTCCTCTCCTTTCCCAGTGAAGTGTTTGCCACTTTCACAGTGGCAACTTAAATTTCCCGAGGGAAATGAAATCATTGGAAGTCTCTGGGACTTTCCCTCTTTGTTATCTGCGAAAGAGACAGTCTTCAGGTCTGTACTCAAGAAGCATGATCACCTCCAGCAGCAAAGACAGAGAGACTTGATATTTACCATCACATGTACATACACACAGTCATGACATATATATCTATGTGTGTGTATGTGTRCACATATATATATGTATATATACATATACATATATATGTTAATATGCCTATACATATTTATATAAATCCAGCTGAGTAGGTTTTCCATGTGGAATAAATACCTGGAATCCCCAGGATCAGACAGTTGGATGAAATACACTTTTGCTAAGCATTTGCTATTTTCTCCACCAATTTGATTTATTTAACTAACAATAAGGAGTGATCTCAGAGCAAGAAAAAAATAATCATTTCTCAATGTGAAAAAGCTCTAAAATAATAAATGCCAAGGGCTCGCTGAGATGAAAGACCTGAGGTGGTTGTTCTGGAGGAAAGGAAGCTGCTTTGTGGAAGTGCAATAATATTTTCCTTGCCTTAAGACTATGAAGGCTTTTCTGTTCAAGCTTTCCCCTTGAGCTTTAGCAGGATACGGCCATGTTATTACACCTTTGATAGTGCACAGCCAGGCGATAGCTGCATTAGCAGGTGTGTTAGGGGTTGCACTGGAACTTTACAGTCAGGGCTTGTTTTCAGGAATCCGTTTGATTATGTCTTTAAACAGTACAGCGAGGTGGCAAGAGGCAAGAGACCGCTGCAAACTGGTCCCCATAGACGAGGTCCTGGGTGGTTCAGAAACACTGCAACTTTTCCAAACAGAGACTGTGTGAGCCCCCCAAGTTGCTAAGCTGGGTATCTATGAAGGTTATTGCCGTTGCTGCCTGCCTTTGGCTTACTGCTGGCTGACACCACTGAATGTGAATATATTGGTCATGATTCTTCAAGTGTTGTTGAAGGGTRTCTGAACGCCTGCTGATGGACATGGTACCGGGACCTGTAGGGAACAAAATGGAAATAAATATAAAGTTTTCCTAGAAAAGTAGCAAATGCAGTAAATAATGTGAGAAGGAACTTGAGGGATGAGGGAAGTCAATCCATCTCTCTCACTTGAAGGTGTTTGAAGACAGGTTCAGTGATACTCCTTATGGGCTGGTATTTGTCAATGGTTCTTAAAGCCTTTTTTTCTTGTGATTAATACACTCACCATTAGAAATAATTCCTCTCATCTTGTCTGATGTATCCCAAGGAAAAACACAAGACTTCATAGCATCCCCAAACCACCAATTACTTATTAGTTACATGGCAAGCCTAGGAGATCACAAGTTGCCCCTCAGGCAAACAGCCGTTAGCCGTTATGGGAAGTAACGATCTTACTTTTGGATAACTGAAAGGGGAGGATCATGAGTGAAGTACTCAATTTGTCAGAGAACTGCCAACCATTTTGTAACTGAGAATGACTGCGAAGGTATCTCCTCTGCCAGCAAACCACAAGGGAAAAATATGCAACTATCAAAGGGGTTCATGAACTCAGATACATTGCTGTGCATGCTACTTTTCCACTGGGCATTGATAGTCCTCTGGTCGTCTACCACATGGGATATCTGAGAATCAGTGAGATATGGGCTCTGAATGTGAGTGTACGCTGAGCTAGGATTAGGATCTTCTACAGGAAGGGATATAAAACTTTGTCTTGTGGACAGTTCTACAGGTTTTGCATTAGACACTTCATAATCATATTTACCTAATTCATTAGCTATGCAAAAAAGATAACAGGTGTCTTTGCTCTCACCAACCCATCATAYTGAAGAGTGCATGGTTTTCTGTAATTGACTTCTGTATGCCCAGGTTCTGTACGTCTCCTCCGTCAAGGAGCTCCCAAGGAGAGGTGGCCTATCTGCTTGCTTGTTTTCCTGGATATGACGACATTGTGTTGTCCTCCTCGTCATGGTGTGAGCACGTGCTGGAGACAGTGGGAAAAGCCTAATCTACTGATTTTAATATACTACTGCACTACTGGCATCCCATCTGGTTCTTTGAAGTAACTCCCTAATTACCTGCTGACCACAACAGGGGTCAGTAGCATCGTAACCCCTTTTGTAGCGTCTTATTCAGAATCTCCCTCAAGTCCCTAGGAAAACCCATCATGGAACTGGATGGGAATCTGCTTCTCTGCATGGCCTGTTCCTCACTGAGTGGGGACTCCCTCTTGGCTCACACTGTCTGAAGCTGATTACATTATTTTTTTCATTGCCCTACATCTGCATTCCACCTCTTAAATKGAATTGTTAATCCTCTTTTGTGTGATCCTTCTCTCCATTCTTCATTCTTCCTTCCTTCAGGGTTGGCTCCCAACAGGAAAGCTACTGCTGGGCCTCATGTGTCTCTGGCTCAACCACTGCTTTATAAATATATATGTACGTTGGAGCATTTGGAGTAAGAGTTTGGGGGGGTTGACTGGCTCTATCATTGGCCCACCTCAGGGTGCAGCTGCTGAGCTGTGTCCCTGGTGGCTGAATAYGCAGAGGCAACAAGTGCTTGTGGAAATGGCCACTGACTGTCCATCCATTTGCCTGGTCCTTGTCATACCTTCTTGGAAATCTCGGAGGGCRGAATGCCTGAATACCCAATACTATATCCCTTCTCCAAAACCTTTCTACCCACTCCAGCYTTCCACAAGCTCTTGCTGAGGCTCCCAGTTTGGCAGAGTCCTGTGAGCCATTTTGTARATCTTAACGATTGCACAGCCCTCATTTTGAAGGCTCCCCAGTGTTTGCTTCAGGTATGCCAAAAAGCGAGGGTGCGGTACAGGCTTCGGTGAGTTGGCACCCACTGACTTGAGTCAGTATTTTCAAGCCCTCAGTTTTGCAGACGGTGGAACCTGGAATGCTGGCTCCGCTCACGATCCTCCTCCTCCTCCTCCTTCCTCCCTTCGTCAAGGTGGCTGGCGCACGAGCGCACAGAGTGCTGACGGGAGCAGCTGTGATAGAGACCACCTTGACTGGCAGGGTGAGACCTGAGCGGGGAGCAGAAACGGGACCCAGATGGCAAAAACAGCCTAGTGCTTCCTCACGCCATAAGGATGGATGCTGGGCCAAGCAAGGCATGCAGCTCTAAGAGCAGACTGTGAGCTTGAATCATACCACTTGGCCAAGCGTGATATGATAACTATCTAGAGCTGTCTACATATGTACMAGGATATCTTTGGCGATACAAAGTRTGGAAACAACAGCAATGAGAGAATACGATGCCATGGCTATGTATTGTAACAATTAGTTATGGGGCAAAATTGAGTTCAGGATGAACCTACGCATCAGAAAGAACCTTCCTTACTGTGAGAGCTTGTGGGCGGTGAAGCAGTTGTCAGAGCAAAGAGGAAAATCTATCATATGGAGCGTTTAAGGCTGGACACAATATACCAATCCCACCTTGTCAGCCTGTCTGACCCAACCTGCCTTTCCCCCCTTTCCAAAACATTTTATCTCACCTGAGATCACCCAGATTTTGGTGACAATAGATCGGAGAGGCCATGTAACCTGGCCTCCGACCAAGGCGGGATTCTTCCACCTGCCCTGCCTATACCACACACAACAAAGAGATGGCTGTTGTTCATGATCATTTTTTCCCCCCCATTTTTTAATCCTGAAGTAAACACTACGGCTACAGAAAGGATGGTATGCAGACGCGGGGCTAGGCCTGGCTTCCATTGCAATGGCAGGAATGGGAATTCCACTGCAGGCTAAGGGGAAGGGAGAGCCCTCCAAGCGAATGTAGTGTGGGAGGTCTAATTCCTGCCATCCCAGGCCTGATTTGTAGGCAACAGATTATTCCACTGGCTTTCACGATGGTTTTTATATCTTAGGTTTGTTGTTTTTTTTTAACATGAAAGCAGGAGTGTGTGGATTTTGCCGGTAAATTATAATGAAAGCTGATGGGTGCTTGTGTAGGCTTGTAGAGGGTTTGTGCACAGAAAGCAAGCAGGGGCTGGAGGGAATAGCTGAATGCCCAGGGAAGGTTTAATTAGCATATAGTGAAAAATTTAAAGGTTATACCTAGCTCCAATTCAATGAAAAACAAAAAAACGACTGTTCTCAGAACATACCCTAGCAGCAAACCATGTCGCACCTGATGCAATGCTTTCCTTTYGGGCCACCCACCTCCAAGACATGATTATGCAGTGAGAAAGCAGCAGTGCTTTGCACTTTCTGTTATCATGGTCCTTCTTAATTATACATGCGTAAGCATTCAGACACGGCCGCAACGAGCATGGTACACATCCAGGGGAAGTGAGATTCATCTGAGAATCTCCTAACGCTTGGCAAGTGTTTATTAACTCAGCCTCCCAACACCCCCGTGAGGAAAAATATGTCGAAACCCATTTTCAGGATTAATTTAAAAAAACAAACTTAAGCAAGAAAAGTGACTTGCTCAAAGCCAAAGAGCAGGTTGGTGTGAAAGAACTTGCCTTAAAACCCCAGCATAAGGGATTCTGCCCTTCATCTCTTCACACGAGGCCATGTTCCCACATTGCTCTGTGTTTCTACAGAGATTAGAACGGGGGGGTCCTGCTCCGTGACTCAGGGGCTTGGTGCAAATCCAGGGAACTGTGCTTCTATGATTACTCCTTCTTTATGTAAAATGGCCCTTGTACAGGCTCATCTTGCTGAGCTGTTTGGCGCTGTTCCTGCATCTGACTGCTACCATGGGGTAGGACTGCAGGATCACATTTCCATTTTGTAAGAAGATGCACTTTCTCAGGATGTGTGGAGGCCTGGCTAATTTCAATAGGAAGTCTGCTTGAAGAAGAGCTGCAAGCTTAGATCTACTATATTATTATTAGCATTAATATTCATTGCAATAGTGCATAGAATTCCTAATCAGTGATCAGACCTCTTGTGCCAGGAAGCAGTAATTGTCCTTAACGATCTCAGGCCTGGATCCACCAAGGTGTAGCTTCCAATTATGTGCTAACTTCCACAGATTTTAATAGGAATCCGTAAGCTGGGATCAAAACTAGCTTCGCAGACCTTGGCCTAAATCTTTGCAATACAACACCCTTCCTCCTGTCCTTCCTTTTGTCTCAGTGCAAAACTGCTCTCCATGTCAAAAGCTCTCCAGGTGAGAACCAGTGATCCCATGCATGCTTCATATTTCAGGATCAAGGCCTGTATTAATGACAAGGCTCAACAATGGGATGAGACCTACAAAGAGAGGGAGAAGGAGGTGCCAAAGGTGTCTTGTGATTATGCGGTTAGCGTGTGTTTCTCCACTCTGCAACAAAAAGGGAAAGAAAACCAGCTAGACTACAACAGGCATCCTTGTGTGGCTTCCAAACTGCAGCGTCATTCACAGGCTAACTTGGAAACCCTTGCAAAGTTTTATTAACATCTGCTCCTCCATGAATACYGATATTTTATGCACAGAAACTCAGCTTCACCTCCCTCTTCTACCTTTTTCTTTCTTCTGTGTATGCTGATTCTGTCCTTTTCTTTTTCTTTTTCGGTGGTTGCCTAGTAGCTAGTAGTTCACATTCTGCCTTATCAGATTGTGCCTGTTACAATCTTTCTGTATGTGCCGAGGGCAACCCACCACAAGAGTRTATGGAATATTTTAGCAGGCGTCGTTAATTTTTTTCTCTTTTTGTATTTTTTTAATAGACTTCAGTTTTATTCCCAGCATATGTTTATTGCCATTCAGATTGTCTTTTTTTCTCTGACAAAAGCTGACATCCACAGTCTGAGAGCTACCAAAAGAATTAAGCAAACCAAGGAAGGTGGTTTGATGTCTTTGGGGCACTTTTCAGCTAAAAAAATGAAAAAAAAAAGTTACATTCACTGTGAGCTGGATTCAACCATCCTTACTCTGGGCATCTGACTGAGAAGCCTGTGTTCAGCCGAGGTGAAATCTGAATGGCCTTTTGGAGGGSCCTATATTTCTCCCCAGTGACAGTAGAGAACCAGCTAACGTAGCCTCTGAAATTCAGGTTGTGCAGTGTGTCTAGGAAAGAGCCATGTATATAGAGTGCTCTTCTGGTTCTATTTTACTGTGTTGGCTTTATTTAACAGGACAAAAGGGAAAGTCAGTGATTCTTCTTGATTCAGGCTAAACTCTTCCTTAAGCAAAGGAAAGCATGCTGCTTTTAGCAGTGCACGAYACACGGGCTAAATGAGTGGTGCTGGGTTGACTGTTACTGGGCTCTCTGCAAAGTCGTTCTGATCTGCAATGTCGGTGCACATCAGTGTTTCTCACCTGGGGTACAAGCAAGGGGCTGTTAGCCACATCTCTCTCGTTAGCCTAACAAGGCTTCCTTTCCTACGGAAATCTGGCTTATGAGATCATGCTCTGTGCAGGGATGTATGTGCGTGTCTGTGTGTCTGTCTGCCTGGTAACTTTGGAAGGCATTAACCAAATTCAATCAAATTTGACAGCAGGGTTAGAGATTTAAAGATATGCAGGTTTGGTAAGTTGTAGGAAAACAGACAACTGACTGGAGCTGGAGGTTTTGTTTGAAAGAAAGGCAGCAGTATGAGGTCTGCCCTTGATAGACATTAGAAAATCCACACAGGAATGATGTTATGAATGCCTTACCTGTAGGAAAAACTTTAAGCCATTTATGCCACATCAGACACCACAGAATTCATTGCTTACTTGAGTTTTCTCTGTGGCATCTAATAAGTTACACAGGTTTAACTAAATAACTATCTTTCTCTCTCTTCCTTCCTTCCTTTCCTTTCCTTTCCTTTCCTTCCTTTCCTTTCCTTTCCTTTCCTTTCCTTTCCTTTCCTTTCCTTTCCTTTCCTTTCCTTTCCTTTCCTTTCCTTTCCTTTCCTCCTTTCCTTTCCTCCTTTCCTTTCCTCCTTTCCTTTCCTTTCCTTTCCTTTCCTTTCCTTTCCTTTCCTTTCCTTTCCTTTCCTTTCCTTTCCTTTTTTTCTTCTTTTCTATGATTAATAATAGGGAAGGTCCTGTTGCAGCTTTAGCACTATTCTATTAGAAGTCAGTCAACCATGAGATCAAAATCTATTGTTGACAAGCTCCATGAGATCTGCTGTCCACTTGCTATTTTTTCCTTCTTCCAGTGTCTTGGAAAGGGAGTTCCAGAGGCTGGAAAAAACACTTATTAGCTTATTATTTGAGGTAAATCTAATCAGTGGGTGATCTATCATAATGATATTTCTCTGAACATAAGAGGAAAAAACCCCTAGGGACATATGATGATAAGTTTCCCACTCAGGACAAACCYGGCTGAGACCTATTGATTCCAAGCATGAATGATCACCGTGGTCGTACCCTGTCACATATCTCACAGAGAAGCTCACATCTCCTTGTGGGTAGGTTAATACTGTTTCTCATTATTCATACAGCTCTGTAGGTGTGCCAGGCCCTTTCCAGACTAATTAAATAAAAGGTCTCTGCCCCAAGGAACTAACCCAGCAAGGGATGACAATAAACAACAAGAGGAAGAGGGTTACGCAAGTGAAAGATCATGAGATACATCTCATGTTGTACGAGTATGTTGGGCCAAATCCTCAAGTAATTACATAAAGCCCAATTTTGCCAAGTTGTTCATTGTTAAGTTACTCCACCCTCATGTAAGAAATCCCATTGAATTCAGTTAATGAGAATAAAAACGTGGAGCTGTACTGAAACATTAAGAATCAAACCTGTAGGAAGGTGCAACCCAATTTGATGGATCTGGTCATGAAGACAGGGACCACTCAGCAGGAAATAAGGAGCACAGCTGAGCTTTGAGCTCTTCTCTAGGCAATATATGGATATTTGTTTTATTCAGAATTGTAACAAGGTGGAACAAAGCACTCAGGTTCCCTTGAAATTAATTCTTCACTTCTCAAGTGAAGAGAACTGCAGATTTGGCAATTATGACCAGATCTTATAAGGCACTTAGAAATCAATGGGAGACAAGTGTCCTTGACAATCTGGCTTCATAGCTTTAAAACTGGAACTTCTGCATAAGCTATCAATTCCTATCTCACTCTCAGAAAGACCTTGTCTGAGAGGTTCCCTCCTTACTGAAGCCACAATGACTCACACTTACGGTTGACATTCAAGGAACAAAGAAGTCTTCAATATCTATCTTGATATTCTTGTGGATTCCTGTGGATGCCAAAATGGCAAGTCACAATCTGCCTTGCTTTAAGCTTGGAGAGGGGCTGATGCCATAAAGATCAAAAGGAGGTCCAGATTCCACTGACRTTATCCTGTTTGAATGTAGGGTTTTGGGATAATTCCCAGTTCTAGTTCCAGGGAAATCTCATAACTTTCACCTGTGAGTCTCAGACTATCTAGGAAGTGAACATTCATGTACCAAGAGAACCCAGATCTATGGCAAACAATGGCATTGGTGCTGGCAGATTTTTTTCTTCACTGAACCCAGGCCATGCACAGCTGAAATATAATTCCGTGAAGTGGGCAAACAACTGCCGGGAAGGAATGGCTAGGAGTGGGACTATATTCATGTAGGTAGGTTGAAAGCAAAGAAAACTTTGTGTATGTTGGCTCTGAAGCCATGTGAGGTAGAGGGTGGTACAGGGAAGAGCTCAGACACTAGCTCACTCCTTCCCCTGGGGCAAATGCCTCTTTTCAGTTAGGAATGGATACATAATGAAAGAGGCAGCTCTGTAGCCGTCACGATGCAGAACCTGGCAGTGCCTGTTTCAGAATGCTGCTTAAGCATAAACAAGACCACATAAGAGCATGGAGAATGATGATGGACCCAAAATTTGTTAAACTACATCTAGAGGACCCCTGTTTTGCCTGTGTGTTGATTATCAGGGCTCTCTCTCTGGGATTGCTTGGGTCTGGGTGTTCCCGGAGGACTAGCTGCTCTCTCTGGGCAAGGCGAGAAGGATGCTATGACTTCATGGTTCACTTTTGGCCAAGATCAGTTCACAGCAAGGGAATAGCAGGACATCAGGGACCCTAGGAAGAACGAGCTAATGTGGTACTCTGTGAAAACTTTGGGACTTGCATTCATCAGTCCACTGTCACCACCTGTCCCAGCTGCTGACCAATGCTATTAAGCCACATCCTGCCCYGACAGGGTATATAAGCCTCCAGTAGGAACAGATGGACGTCTGCTCGGTGGCGTCAGAGACTTGAGTTACCCTAGTGTCCTGTTTGTGCTGTCTGTCAGAAATGGTATAACCTGCTGGCTCAAGCAGGGGACTTGGAAAGGAAACTGATACAGAACAGTTAATACAACACCAGTCCTTTACACTGAGGATGAGCCAGTCACTTTTGAGCAACGCAAGAAATCCACTCCAGCTGAAGAGCATATGTTTCTCTTCTCTTTACAGCAAAGCTCCCATTTCAGGCACAGGTATTATTTGTTTCCCGAAATCCCCTTTCCTGTGTCTGCTTCGCTGACCCGATCATCTGAGTACCCTGAGAGTGCTAGTTATCCCTTCCTCCTATTGTTTGCTCTCAAAACCAGTTTGGAAGTGCTGTGTGTGTGTGTTTGTTTTGTTTCTACTGCTAGTTGTTGGTGCTTTTTTTTTTTTTTTTCCCCCAAGCATAGATGTACACAAATGCAACAAAGAAATCAGAAGGGTGAGAACCATGGCATGCAAATCTGTCAACGTGCTATTCAGTTAGCGTATYGTTACAAGCGAAACACCAGCAGGCCAGGGAGAAAGAGGAAGTACCAGGTGCTAAAAGGACAACCACACAGTTTTTGGTATAGCATACCAGACACGTTCTTCCCTCTTGGAAAAGTTTACTTAATCTCTCCCCTTTATAGACACATGAAACTGAGAGGAACTTCTTGAGTCTCTTAAGTTCTCTCTCTTTCCTCTTCCAGTCTCTTTCATGAGCTGTACCAGGTTTGTGGCAAAGGAAATTTCTTGCATGTTTYTGCTCCTATTATGCTAACTGCTCAGGTCCTTCACCCGTTCTTTCTTCCGTTTTTCAGCCTGCATTTATTTAGTTTCAGTTTATGGTATTTGTTGTGCCAATACTGTCTTCCAGTTTAAATAGTTCTTTTTTCTTCCTATTTACTCTTCTATGTATTTATATAAACCAGCCCTGTCCCTTCTCAGTCTCTGCTTTATTCAGCTAAATAAGCCAAGCCGTTTAGTCTCTTCTCATGACATGGGTTCACTATTTCCTGACTCATCTTGGTAGCCCTGCTTTCTACTCTGGGTTCACCTCTCTTAAATACAGGTGACTAGGACTGTTCTCTACTCTGGAATTGTTCTGGTGCTTTAGAGGATGTCCTCCATGTGCTTTATGCAGATCAAGACAAAAATATCCCTATCCTTATTGGAAATACCTTGTCAGTCACATTTTTGACAGCCATGTCACRTGTTCTTTTCTGACAGCTTACCAGTGTACCCCACTTTTCTGACATTTTTCAGTGGAGGAGCTCCAAAAAGTCTTATTAGTGCATCCCATCCAGCCTTGAATGTCTGCAGGCTTGGTGTCCACCCTAGGGTCTATGGTTCCTCTATAGACACCAGAGGGAAAATAGACATCATACCCTAAGACAAGTGTTTAAAATAGACACCTCCAGAAGCTGATTTATCTATTTATATTTTTCCTTGACTATAGAAGGAATTCAACCAGCTACCTTGTACTACATGTTCAACTTAGCTGAAGTTAAGTGAGGTGAATCACCTCTTCAGTACTGAACCTCTAGTTCTCAAGGACATACAATTCATCTTATATGATAATTTGATGCTCCTGTGCACTGGCGACAATATTTCCTAAATTTGTGTTATGAGCAAATTTTAATAACACTCTCCTACTTTTTGTGACAAGGACTTCTGGAGAAATATTAAATAAATCAGTCCCCAAACTGATTCTTGAAGAACTGCAGTCATAACTTCCTTCCAACCCAATACTTTCTCTCTCAACACCATCTGTCGTCATTTCCTCTTTAGTCACTCATTTTTCCATCCTCAAATGTTTCTCCTAATCTCCATACTGTTCAGCTTAATAATTTACATKTGACACTGTAACAAATGCTTTTCTGAAGTCCAGATAGATTAGATCTACTGCATTTCCTTTCATTAGAAAATCAGTGGTCTTATCAAAGAAACTATCAGGTCAGTTCAGAATGATCTATCTCTGTCAGAAAACATACTGTATTTTACTGCAGTTTTCATTTACATCCATGTCTTTAATTATTCTTTACTGACGAATGTGTTCCAAAGGCTGTCTGGATCAGCTTCTTCTCTCCTGTCCCTTCTAAAGCACGGGACCTTCTTTTGCTGTTCTCCAGTTATGATATATCACCTGTGACTTGATAGAAGTCCTAAAATTGCTCACCATCAGACTTTGTGGCCGTGTTTAGACAAGTAAGTAAAATGGTTATTTTCATGGCCATAAAATAGTCATGGCTCATTCTCTGACCCCCAAAAGAAGTGGTGTGGCATGTCAGGGCATTTAGGCTTTGACACACCTAAACTCTACCCCTGACACCACCCCTCCCCTCCAAATAGTGGTCTCATTGGCGCTTTGCATTGGGAAAGACACCTGGCACACGCCATCTCCTGAACCATGCCTCAGCATGCCAGTGAGACTGCCAGGTGGCACAGGACAAAACTGTGCTAGCGACTAAGCTAACAGCAGGGTAATCGCATGCCCTGGTCTTGTTTAATATACATATATAGGCATATATAATATAGTATAAGCAAAGCTAATGATTCTCTGTGCCTTTTTTCTCAGACCTCTGTAGGGTGATTGTTTGTTTYCCCCTTGAGCTGATAGCAATTTCAGGTAGGTACTTTCTACTCCCACCCCCTTTCCCATTAGCTTTTATGCCTCTAAGCCTGTGTTCAGTATTAGCATCCTTTACTGGAAACTTTTGTGATTTGTTTGAATTTCATTTGCAAATTCTAACTTGGTTTGACTTGTGGCAATTCTCCTGCTTGGCACATTTGTTTCAGCCATCTTACTTCAGCTGTCAAGAAGTTCAGCACCTAACTCAGGATGGAGTGAGTCTGTCTATCTCCCTCCACTGCACAGAGCTGAACTGAAACACTGATCTCAGTGCCTGCCCTTCAGAAGGTTAAAGCTGGGGGAGATGAGTCTCATCTTGTGCTCATTTTTCTCTTTATCTTTCTCACTCTTATTCTGCTTATTATAACCTACTAACGAGCACATTGTACATTGTAAGTCAGATCTTCAGCTGCTGTAAATCTGAAGCCAGCTCCATCCACTTGACAGCGATTTTCATCAGCAGAGACCCGTGCGTGCAGCTTTCCCTGGTGAACCAGGGTGAGAACAGTTTGACGCCATTTTTTCCTACGCAAGTCAGACACAGATGGGATTGTTGCTCCCATGCAAAGATTTTTCTTCCCCACCCCTGTGACGTGAAGCATAAGACTGTGCATTTCAGCTACTTTTTGGATAAAGGCAATCATTTCTTAATTTGCCCTGAAGGGGCACGCGCAAAAACGGGGAGAGGGGAAAAAAAAAAAAAAAAAAAAAGAGCTTGTGGAATTGATTGGAAGAGAGATGCATCTTGTTCAAACTAGAAGTGAAAATATATTCCAAAGGAGAAATCATTAGCATTTTCATTAAATGCCAAAGAGTGTGACTATTAGACCTACCTCAGGCAACCCTGGGGTTGAAAACTTTTCAACAAGATTTAATTGATCCAGATGGATTCAGGTTGTTTTTGTTTTTTACCCCTTCCACCCTTCTACCCCCTGCTTAAATCTCCGCACTCCATCACATGTGAAAAAACCCCAAACCGAACCAAATTAAAATAAATAAACAACGCCTTCAGCCCACGCCCTGGAATGAAAACTGCAGTGTAATATGAAATGTGTCCTGATCRTCTTGTTATGGAGCCTGGTGACTCACTAACTGTTACAACTGGGGTTAGATAAAATAAAGGGAGTATAATTAAGCAGGCAGTAGTAGGATGTTAACTGGGCAGACAGAGGGAACCAGGCCTATTACAGGTCCGGATGTGCCRGGGTTCAGCTTTCCTTGGCCTTTGGAGGGTTTTTCAGGATGTGTGGACACTTGGCTCAAGTGGGTGTTTTGCAGCAGAGGGTCTTTAACAAAATAAAAGGGGCCAGTTTTGCTAAGCTACATAGGTCGGTGCCCGTCTCAAAGAAATTGGGGGAGGGAGGGACCCAGTTTCCTGTTTGCTTTTCTGTAGAGGTCTCTCAAAAACRCACAGTTCCAGGGTGACGTGAAAGCGGGTGGTGAAGTGTCTGCTTGGCAGCCCCGATCGTCAAGGGGAGTCGCAGGCTCCTTACGATGGTTATCTGAGGGTTAGGCAGTAGTTTTAGGCAGATCTCAACCCTTGACCGTGGTAGGGGCTCTGGACTGAGGGACAAATTACCTCCTTCCCCAGCCTGCAAACAGAGCCAGAAGGTTTCACTTTCTCCAGGAGACCAGGATCTCCTGGGCTTGGCCAGCTCTCACAGCAGGTGTTGGAAAACTGTCACTCCAGCGGTGCCTCGGCTTTCTCTCCATCAAGGTCTCACAGATACGTCCATCAGTGTGTTCACCAGACCCCGAAATGTGATGACAGGAAGAGGGATAATTTCCAAGGGTTTCAAGTGACCCTCTTTCCCCTGAAAAGAAGTCTGAAACAATCCTCTGGACTCAGAAGAAAACCCTGCCGGGGTGACTGTCAGTAGGGCCGGGTCAGGCACCGTCCTCTGTGGGAGCGGGGAGCAGGGGGCTTTAATGGTGCTGGGAGAGAGGACAACAGTTCAGAGGTGCATGAATATTAAGTTTAGCCTACACGCTTGGCACAGCGGCAATAGTATTTTAAAAGGCTGGGTACAAGGCCATATAGCAAGTAGGCAGGTTGGGTCTTCCCATGTCCACCATCACAGTAGAGCTATTCTTTCTTCCCCTCATGTTCCCAGCCTGCTTTGCTGCTGCTTAGCCTGCTAGAGGAAAATGACCGAAAAAGTAATTCTGTTAGCATCTCCCGTGTGTTCAGTGTCTCACATCCAGCAGCCTGAATGAGCAGGCCCAAAGCCAGGTGGATCGTACRATGGTGTTTCACATGTCGGCATGCCAGAGCGCTGCCGCAAATGGTCTATGGCTAGTGCAACGCTTCTTATGAAACCCTGTGCAAGTCATTTGCATGTGTGCAAAGCACCTAATGCTTCAGTATGGGCTAGCTCGACACCTGCAGTAATTTTCTGAAGGAGCCCTGAACACCACCATGATCAACTATTGGGAAACTGGACCTGAGATAAAAAAGTCATCACTGGAATGGGCTCCAGGGGTCAGCTGGGGCTGTGACCACACCATCAGAGCATCCTGGAAGGAGAAGCGCAACAAGTTCTCTACAATGAGAATTTTGGTAGGATGGACTATGTTGTCCCCCAGCCTGGTGTTTTGCCCGGACATAGGTGCTTACGTGCACCKCTCTCCCGATGGAATCGGTGGCTGGCTAAGCGCAAGGCTGTGCTCTAAACCTTCTCCCATGAATCAGCCACAGGTCTGTCCCCGTTTCCTCCTACTCCTCCGTCCGTCCGTCCGTCCGTATCTACCTGTTGTCACTCATGTGGCACTTACRCTGGAAATGCCCTGGGGCTGGCAACCCCTCTTTGTTCTGTGCTTGTACAGCCTCTTGCACAATGAGCTCTGTGGTAACACAGCCAAACAACAATCGCTAAGGGTGAAAGATTGCCAGATTACAGATGGCAAAACCAGTCCGCAGGTCTGGCTGTATAATAGAATAACAACAACAACAAATTCRTAATAATAATAGCAGGAATAATGAATGGGTATATTCAAAGATGAGCTAGCTAGCTAGATCTCGCCACTTGCCTTTTCTGCAGCTCCAATAAAACTCATTCTCCCTGCTGAACGTGTATTTGCCTGCACTGTCAATGTGCTAATTCTGTTCCTCACCGTTTTTTCCATTTGCCTTGCTGTATCTTTCTCAATTAAAAAAAAAAAAAGAAAAAAAGAAGAAATAAAAATCAAATCACATGGCATCAAAGAGCTACATCAGGAGGTCATTGCATCAAATGCTGCCGCTAGTTTAATAAAGGAACTGACTAATATACTCATTAGTGGTGCTCGTTGCTAATGCCCGATCAGATAATGGAATTGAAATATCATGTTTTAGGTTGTAATCASGTTCCCTGCAGGTGCTGGGATGGAATTGCCCCATAGGTACAGCATTACACAGTTAACTAGGTGTGTTACCTGTCGGGGGTGTTTCAGCTTCCCAAGCCTGCGGGTAGGAAGAGATGAGCAGGACTGTCAGTGCAGCCAGGGAGAACAGGGAGTCAGGCTGCAAACAAGGGAAAGGAGCAGAGGTGACCTGGGTTGAAGGGGATGGAAGGAGCTGAGAGCAAGTGGTAGGTGGCAATCAACCTATGGGGCTGGATAGGACAAGGTGGTTGCGTGGAGGTGCTGGGCTGGCCCCTTCAGAGGACACGTCAAGCTGCAGATGAGGAGCTCCTGGGTTTGCTAAGCGCTGGAGGGTGTGTGCAGAGAAGCACACGGGAGCAGAGCTCTTGGGAAAGGCTTGGTGCCTCCCTGGCTTTTGGAAGGTAGAGCAGAAAAGACTAGCATGGACACAAAAGCCCCATACGTGGAGTCAGAGACACAGGGGACCTGTTAGACCACCCCAAGCTGGGACACCAGGCTGCTTTTGGTCTAGCCTAATTGCAAAGCCCTCAGCTAGTAGATGACAGGGAGAAGGGAGGCACCTTGCTGCCTTGGATCTGCAGGGTCACCTACAGAAGGATCTTAGTCTCCAGCATCCCGGGAGAGCTGAAATCACAGTTTCGTGCTCCACGGATGTCAGACAAGTGTGTCAGAAGCCCCACAACAGCTTCCTCTTCCCCAGCTCAAGCATCTGCCTTCTAAGTTTTCCAGCAAGTGGCTAAGTCCAAAGAAGTTAGCAACACTCTCCTTAATTACCATTTTTCTTTTTTCTTTTTATTTCCAGAAAAAATGAAAACACATTAAAAAATTTAAACCCAAACCCAGTCTAATCAATGCTACCAGACTTTGGGTAAACTGGGCTGAATGACAAGAGTTTTCCAGAGGAATTTGTTCTGTATGGAAGTTAACTTTAAACACTTTTCTTCATTGCCAGATGATTTAATACTGGATGAGCCAATGAAAGACAAAGCACTTCAGAGACACTCAAATTACTTCCCAAGTTGCTCACAGAGTATTTTCTGCTGAGACAACACCAGGCTAGAGACTTCAGTGGGATTAGCAGTAAAGCAAAGTTTTGTCTTACTGTAGTATTTTAGATTGTCTTCCAATCTTTATTTCTTTTTATTCTTCTCCCTCCCTCTCCCAATTCCTTAATAATAAAAACTTGAGAGTCAACAACAACCCCTCCTGGCCAGCGTCACTCAACGCTGTCTATTTGTCCTCCTCTTCCTTTAGCATCCTAGATCTTACTCCTCCCATACTTTTTCATGCACTCTCCTGGAAAGCTGCTTCAGATGGAGGAGTGATCTTACCCCGTACTTACACATCCRCTGTGAGGTCCTTCAGAAGAGGGATACAAGAAGTGGGGAAGAGAAGGGGGCATGCCCCTTCCTCAGGTTTCTGAGAGAAAAATCTTTGCTTTATTCCGGGAGAGGGGTCAGGGCCATGAATCCTCCAGGAAGGGAGATATCCTCTTGYAGCCCAGAATATGGTACCTACATCCTAGAGGAAGGCAGGATTSAAAACTGTCCCTTTTTCTCTTTTCTTCTAGGTGTTCTCTACTGGTTAGTTTAGGCAGGTCCCCAAGCCACGTGCAGACTGCTAACAAAACCTGTTCTTAGGTGCCTAATGCATTGCACAGGGAAATCCACGGGAATTAGGCCCCTAAATAGTCAGATTTCAGCACCTAAAGCTATAGCTGTGTTGATAAACCAAACAAGGCCAGGGCTCCAGCCCAGGTACTGGCAGAGGCTCTCCCGCCCCATCCAACCCCTTGCGTGGTCCCTGGCGATGGTTTTGTCCTGTTGCAGCTAGCCCTCTCCCAGACAATGCCTGGGCACGGGCCAGGGCCAGCCCGGGCCAAGGAGCATCGCCGCAGGTGGTTCAGATGCAGCCCCCCGCTTTTGGAAAGTTAAGCAGCTCCTCAGCACGGCCGTGAGTCGTCCCATGCCAATTGGCCTCTGGGCCAGAGAACAGCCCCATGCATGTTTGGCTTACCGGAATAGAAGAAGTTAAACGCATTCAAGAATGTAGCCCTTGATGCTAAATAGGGACTCGGCAGCTTGACGCTGGGATCCCAGCACTGAATGAGAAACGGGGTTAAGAGAGATACTCGCTTTATACAAATGTTAACTTGTTCCTTCCTACAGGGCTGCTTCATTTCTTGAATACCCAGAAGGGTTCAAATTCCTCATTGACCTTTTCTGCTGCCTTTGTTCTCTTGACCCCTCATAATACACCTGGGGTCACTTCCCAAATCTTCCAATGGTGTAAAAGTCTTGAGAAGGGAAAACTGGAGCAGCAAGTGAAGGTTATTTAATAGAAAAAACAGAAGAAAAGTTTTCAATAGGAACAAGTTGTTCTGATGTTTTTCTTCAGGTTCTTGTCAAAAGTGTTTGATGTCTCTGTTGTAGCTTGGCAAAAAAAGAATTTTTCTCCCTCCAGTGTGCTCCAGTGCAATATCTGGTGGAAATTAGACTTCAGCATTTGCACTCGTGCAAGTAAATCTCAGGAGATGATTCTGGCCTGTTCTCATAACACAACATGGAAGCTGGCATATCTGTGTCCTTTGCCATGAACATTTAGCTGTCTGGATGGAACAATAGCGTCTGTGTTTGTACAGCACCTAGCGGAGTGGTGTCCTCGTCTCCAGCCAGCTCTCCAAGCAATATGACACCGCAAATACTAAACCCAGCAGAGCATCCACATGCTCCAGACTCTGGGCTCTGAATGTGCTTCCTGAAAATGTCTGTTACAGTCTTCTGGCAGTGACATTTGGGGCAGTTTCTCAGCTCATTGATAATTTCCTGAATTTGAGAAAACAGCTATGGAAAGGCAAAAAAATCCAAACAAACAGCTTTTGGTTTTTGACTTTGAAAAATATTTCGGTTTGACCCACTCCAATTTCTGCCTATATAAAATCTGAATTTTTTACATGTATAAATTTGGTGTACATTGTATATGCACATATGACATTTGTCTAAGAAGTGGCGTATGCATAGATGTGTGTGTATGTTGTTTATGTCTGTACTATGATTCTTGCTATTATTCCTAACTGATTCCTCTGGCAATACAGACACTGCTTAAAACCCTGGTCCCGCTGGGCTAGACATTTCACTGCTCAATAACTACTACCTGGATATCAGCAGTGATTTAGCCCCAGGTGTGAAGGATCAACCTCACAGCTTCGGGATGCTGCTTTCTCAGGAGCMTCATGCTCCTGCAGGTGTGTCACTTGGATGTCTGTGCTGCTGCCTGCTCCAAGCTGGCTCAGTGTGTCCCCACGTGTCGTCGCGCCTGCTGTGGCGAAACACCTTCATAAGACGAGGGTTGGAGCCTCGTCGCTGCTCAGCAGGCTCAGGGCGCTGCAGTGACACTGCTGAGGCCATCGGAGAAGTTAGTGGCGGAGCTCAGCTGAACTCTGCCAGCGTTATCGGTYGTGATCTTCACTAGAAGGTCCTTTTTCTGCTCACTTACCCTTGTACACACGCACATAATTGCAGTGTGAATTCATAATATAAACCATGATGTAATAGACACCAACTCAACTCAACTTAATTACGGTACAAATGAACAACAACTTAAATCACAAGCAGAGTCCCATTAAAAGTAATCAGATCCTGGGTGGGGAGATGGTTAAAGGTGGTGTTTGAACTCCAAAGAAAAATATGCTCTTGTTTGGACATAATTGGGTTTCTTTTTTATTGTTATTTTTTCTTACACAGCTCCATGGTGTATTTTTGCTCGCTCTCTCTCTCTGGCTCTGTCTCATTTTAATTTTTCAACTTTTTCCTGATAAACCAAACTAGTCTAGACATATCTTTTGAGAGCAAATRTTCTCTAAGCTATGTTCATTCCTTGTGAGTTTGTACGTTAATCATTAAATATAATTAATTAGAACATCTTGTAATTAACTTGGAAAGCAAAATTATACAAGGGAATGAGTTTGTAACCACATCACATTCGAAATAAAAATAAAACTTTGACTAAAAGGAATAACTGCTCTTTGGAATTAGATGAGTAACAATGTTGGATTGGCTCCCCCGAAGCTGTAATGTTGGCTCTAAACTCATTCACATATATTCACTCTATTTCACATCGATACATGCAAGCACACACAAATATGTGCAAGCACACACAAATATGTACAAGCACAGTAGTGCCATGATCCAGAGTTGTCCTGCTACAGCGATGCTTTTAAGCTCCCCTTCTGCCTTCTCTGCTGTCTGCGCTGTGGAGGGCACATGGGGCTCAGCAAACATGCCAATGAGCAGCCTTGGGGCTGCTCTAACTTGCCCTGACTAGTTGCAATGGCCCCTCGGGTACAGCRCTGGCTGGAAGTTGTGGCAGTTCACTGCAGGCTTTTGTGCCAAGGCGGAAGGGAGCTGGCAGCGGGTGGCAGACAGCTGGCTGTTGGGGCTGCCCCCTAGCTGGAGATTCCTGGTCCAAAGGGATCCTCGCGTACGTGTTYGGACCAGTTCTCAGATCCACCACTTTTTTAAAAAGCAGGTTCTGGGCTGACCTGTGGAGCACAACTAATGAACCGCYCTAGTTGTCCAGGCCAAAAAAAAAAAGAGAGAATAGAGTTTGCTGCTTCTTGCCAAGCAATCCTTCCCATAAAAAAGCTAAACACTTCCCAAWCATTTCCTTGCATGTGCGAAAGAAATCTGTCATCCCTGCTTGACTGAATGAGTTTCAGGCAGCGAATGCCTGGAGAAAGCCCTCTCCCTTGGTTTGTCCGGATCAGAGAGGTGAGCTTCTCTGCTGTCTGACAGCGGGGTTTTGAATGGGAATGCGCCTGCTTAGGGCTACTGGAGGTGCATGTAGGGGTGAGAACCTGGCCTGGGGGCTTTGGATGAAGAAGCCCCTGAGGCCAGTGGGAACAGCACCCATGGGGATACCCCAACAGGCTATGTAGAAGGTGGTGGTGAGGCTGGTGGTGACAGCAGTGACTGTACAGCAGAGCCTGATGCTTTGCTGGGCTCAGCCACCTGCTCACTGCACGGCCTTGGGCATGTCACTTCATCTCTGTTCGACTTTCCCCTCTGTCCCAGTGGTGTAAATTGTCTTGGCAGGGAGATTGCCTTCCTCTGCATGTTGAGCGTCAAGGCTGGACCATACTGCTGGCCAGTTCCCAAAGCTGAATGTGCTCTTTCTCCCCTGTCATATCCCAAGTCGGACCCGCACTTTCCCCAGCAACCGATGCCTGCAAACGAGCTCCTCTGAGTTCTCTGTGTTGAATTTTGCCTTTCACTCCTTTGGCAGGAGGAATCGCCAAGCCTCTCTCCAATTAAATTTCCACCCTTCGCAGCCAGACAATCGCTCGGCTGTGTTGTTCATCACCACCTAGGCACAGAAACTTTCCTCCTCGCATTTTTGTGGTCGGTTTGCAGGCCGACGGGAGGGGAGGCAGCTGGGGAGGAGGGGGGCTGAGGAGGAGACGCGCGGAGGTGGAGCAGGAGGAAGGCTCCTCAGAGGCCGGGGCAATGAAAGATGGGATTGTCTGGCAGCCCCAACCCCTGCGTGCTCCCACCTCAGTGAGTGAAGGTAGATAGCAGGAGACCACAGTGAGGCAGGGTCCTTTCCTCTTCTGGGATCACAAGCTGAGACACTGAAAGACTTGGAAACATGGCCTTGGTGATACCTCTCCATTCATCAAGGCATCTCCACTTTGTACCAGGCCCTCAAACCAAGCACACCCTAAGAGGGACCGGAGCTGTAGCTATCTCCCTGGAGAGTGGCCCCATCCTGCCCCCCACCCCCTTTTCTCCCACCTTCCCACCTCTGTCATAGCTGCATCTGCCCTTCCTGGCCGCTGCTCTCTGGCAAAACTCCCACAGCTGGAGCAAGATGAGCTGGGACTGATCTGGGCATGTGAAAATGGGTCTGCTCTGCGTGAGGCAAGAAACCTGGCCACATTTATTGCATTGCAGAAGTGGGGCGCTGTGAATAAACAATGGCTTATGCATATTCCTGGGGAACAACAACAGCGAACGACAATAAAAAAAAATCTAAGAGAGATGTGACAATGGTTTTGAATAGAGCTGACACCAAGAAGACACTTCACACAATGTGGAAGGTGATATAATATCCTGCCCTTTCAGAGTGTCATGGTGACAGGTATTTAACATTCATTGGCAGCAGCAGCCCAACTTGATCTTCACTCCGTGAGGTGCTGCGCATATATCTAGGAAAAAAAAAAGATACTTAAAGCGATGCACCCAGTTCACCGCCCTTTCTTGTGTGGGTGTAAATCTGCCTTAGTGGAGCCCCTGAGAGCTTTACTACCGACTTCAGTCCCTATTAACCTCCCCGATGAGTAGTAGGAAATTAGGCATGCGTGGAGGGAAGGGTGTTTATGAAAAGCAAGGTCTAATGAGAACCCAGTTTCAGAGTTAATTATGGAACAACTGTTGCCGCTCCCTAACCCAATACAGAGCCTGATTCTGATCTCCCTGCATGGGAAAATGAGATAGTTTATCCCCATGGGGGCTCTTGGGCTGCACATGGCTCTTGAGCAATTTAAGTGCATTTATGCTGGGGTGATATCATGTGATCACCGGTGGGACTGCACTGATGCGGGGCTGCTGGGTAATCTGTGGGATGAAGCAAATCAGCAGGGCTTGCTGGGTCATGCCCAGCCCCGTCCCATCCCATCCCACAGAGATGCAGAGAGACAGAGGAGAGCTGCTGTTATCTCCTCTGCCAACCACTCCTGGTGCTCTCCCTCCCTGCACTCTCTGATGTGCCTGATACGTGTCTTCTGTCTCTGCGCTGAATGAAAGGTGTTTGTGGATGGTTAGTAAGGTCAGCAAGATGGGCCGGTGTTGGGATCAATCAAGCTGTGCCGGCGTGTGTATGCAATCAGGATCTGGCCCTCTAATTAAAAAGCTTAAACAAACACATGCAAATGAGGCAGATATGAACACGCAGGTGGATTGCTTGAAACAACACCCTCCACTCCTTCGATCAAGGGGGCAGCCTGTCCCAGCACTCCCTTTTGTTTTGTTGTTTCCACAAAAAAGCTCCCTCTGTTGTGGGGAAGTCTCCCCTTGGTTGAGCTCAGCGCGTATGGTCCTCAGGCATAAACAGCCTCCTGTCCCATGATGCACACTTGCCCTGAGATTACACACAACTCATCAGAGATGGCCCAGAACATTTCACTTGGGGTACAGGGAAAAGACACTTTCCCATTTCTTTTGTCCTTTGCATTTGATGGGCTGGAAGCCTTTTCAAGGCTGAAGCTCAGATGGTTCACAGCATGTGACCAAGATGTTTCTGGGTCTAATTCACTTTTCCACCAGGGTCTTCTGGGGAACATATATTTCTAGCTACCAGAATGGTATAAATCAGGTATACAGGCGACAGACTTGGGTCCTTTAAATCTGAATCAAAATGCAGTTGATCATATTTTTTCAGTATGAACCAGACTCTGGGATAACTTTTATAATAATTGCACTGCTCTTGTCACCATGCTTCCAGAGTCCTTTGGGAATAGGATTTTCTCCCACTAGCATAAATGGTTCTTTGATAATGGAAAATTTGCCTGAGTAAAAGCTGACTGTTAAATGCTGTGGTTAAGTCATTGCTTTAATCTGGCATAGCTCTTGAAAAAACTGCTGGAAAGAGTTACTGGAAGGGTCCTTTAATCCCTTTTTTCTTACAGCCACTCATTTCCCTTGTGCTTACACATGTGGCTGCATGGTAATCCAGATCTGGGAATTGATCTGGCTGTAATCTAACTCAGCCAAAAAAAAAAAAAAACCTAGAACAAAAATAAAGTGTATTTTTTCAGTCATGTGCCAGCATGAGATCCAATGTCAGCCTGAGAGAGGTGGTGGAAATGAGAGGGGGTCATTGAAGGCAAATCCATGACAGCCCATTCCTCAGCTTAGCTCTTGCAAGAAACCAAAATGCATTAGGTGGGATTTGTCTGAAATGCAGATAACTGTATCTGAGCTAGTCACCCTCAATAAGTTCATGGAGAGATACAGAGACTTGTGGAGCATGACTCATCTTATCTTTGTATGGACATTTAAAATAGGTTCAATCACATAAGCCTTAAAAGAGCTTATTTATCTCTCTTATATAGAGTATATGGAGTATAGTCCTCTATATATATTGTATAGAGGGGTATCTTGCTGATGTGGGGGATGTCTGTCTGTCTGATGTGAGGTGAGATGTTCCCCATCCACTGCACACAGTCTATTGACAGACTGACAACAGTTAGGATAGAAAGCGCTGGTGCCATGGAGCTCCCCATGCAGAAGACCAGCCTCCAGCCCACTTTTCAGCTCATATATACAGAATCACAGAATCACACAGCATCACAGAATGGTTGAGGTTGGAAGGGACCTCTGGAGATCATCTAGTCCAACCCCCCTGCTCAAGCAGGGTCACCTAGAGCACGTTGCACAGGATTGTGTCCAGACACAATGTGTCTATGCTATATTCTACTTTGTGTGGCACTGACTATGGAAAGAACTCGAGATCTTTGTCTCTGATTCTCCTTTTGGAAATTGCTCTCAGATATTTCCCATATACTTTTGCCTCTGCATGACCTTGTAAAGGACAGTTGCACCAAAGCATCAAAGAAGAGCTCCAGAGACTAGACCAGGAGCACAATATCCTATTTGATTTCAAATATATTAACTTTCAGTAGAACTTAGGCTGCTCGAAATCTCTGTCTAGCATTAACAGGCTGGGGGTTCAGCAGAGACGGGCAAAGCTGTGTGTTAATTTGTTTGGCATAGCCTTGTCATGTGGGTTTTCATTTTGCAACTCCACAACCAAAATGAAGGGTAGCTGAGATCAAAGTCCTTTACTGTTTAAACTCTAATGCTCAGGGGAAGGCAGAGGTGCTATTTCAGATAGGAAGAAGTCTCTGATTTCATGTCATTAAAAACATATGTCTGAGTTCCTGAAAGCACATAAATACACCTATAGTTGAGCTTAAAGAGAGGAGCATATGTAAATACCTTCATAAAGCAGAGGTAGGCTTACATGAAGTATTTCTTGCTCTTCTCTTGTGTTGAGTTACCTGAGTTATCTAATTCAGAGAAAAAATGCCATACAGGCACAATAACTTACATTTTAACTAGCCTTTTATCAGCACAAATTTAAGTACGGAGGGGGTTTAGATGTTGAACGCAAATTGTTAGAGCCGAACTCAAAATGTCCTTATCTCTCATCAGTTCAGAAGCAGAAGCAGATTCAACTAAAGAAATTCCAGCTCATACTGGAAGCTTTCGCCAAGGGTTTGATCATGGGAAGGGCTTGTGACAGTCACCAACTTCAGACAGTCTAGACAGAGCCACAGCTGCTTTGTTTTGAGAATTTGTTTCTGGCAGTGTCTAGAGCCACCATTTTTCACTGGTGCTTGGCTGAATCTAGTTGGCCATCCCAAGCTACGAATCCTCTTCTTTTTTATTTTCACTGAATATAAACCTTGAGATGTTGATTCAGTGTAAAATTCTGGCTGAAGTCCCTGTTCCAAGACCTTGGTGTCAACAACAGATTCCATATTACTGTTTACTTTAATAGGCTTTGTTCTTAGCCACAAGTAAAGATTGCAAAACCCAAAGGCGTGGAATAGCCATCCCCTGCTTCCACTGTGGGTCTGTATTACTTTTTTTCTTGGGCTTCTTATGTGAATGTGCTTTTGGAACTGCTTGAATCAGGAATTTTGTTTTCAAATGGAGACCTAAATTTAGGATCCTAAATCCATATTTAGAAATGGCTAAAAATAACAAAAAGTCCTTAGTGCTATTCTTCAAGGAGATTTCTTGGCCCTGAGAACTTTCAAGATTTTGGATATGGAGCATCAAATTGGTCAGCATAAAGGTTGCGTTTCTTCCTCCTATCCTAAACTTTTCCTATCTAAATCTAATAGCAGCAGCAGCAGATTTTCAGTTATATGTTGCTCAGTACCACTCACCGAGTGTGCTCATGGCATATGGGCGTAAATGCTGAGCACAGATAGGTACAAATATATGACACATGACCCGATTTGCTAAAGCAGAGCACTCTCCAATATCTACTGATATCATGGCTTAAGTGAATTCTTCAGAAAGAGTCATCTGATCTGCTCTCAGCCCATCCCTTACACCTGAATGTGTTTTGAGCTGGGATTTTCCAATGTGCTCAGCGTTGGCTGAATTCCACTCCCAAATTTACTGGGCAGTGATTCCCAGTGATTCATTAGGAGCAGAGTTAAGCCAGCAACTAGACCCTCTGAAGAAATCCACTGTGAGATCCTGTCCTGAGATAGTCTTCTTCTGAAGATCTCCTCCTGGCCCTTTGTACTAATGATTGTGGAGAGGAATAACCCAAGAAAACAGGCACAGTACAGCTCAGTAGGAAAACTAATGCTCTTGCCATGAATCTTCTGTGGTTGCAGGTATGGAATTTTTTTCTGGGGAAGGGGAAGTTGTGAAAAGACCCTCACTGCCCAGCACACACTGTCGTGCCAGTTGGGAGCTGATGTAGCCCTGCAACCTGCTTTTCTGGCTGGTAGGCCTGTGGTATCTCTCCCATGTTGTCTGTGCCTTCCCTCAGTGTGCTCCACCACTTCTCAGATATTGCATTCAATCAAATAGGTGGTTTTGAAGTGTTTTCTTCTTTCCACCCTGGGGTGTGCTGCACAGGAAATGGGTGTGCATATGTCCCTTGCTGTGGCCTGAAAAACAGAAAATTCAGGGAAAACTCTCCTATCAAAATCCTTTAGGAATTTCAAACTGTGAAACAACACCCCCAATGGAGATTGGCAACCTGCTGCCAAGGATGTCTTGAACTGCAGCATCTGTCACCTTGTATGTCTCCCTTATTCACCCCCTACTCACAAGGCTCCTTTCAGCCTCCTCCTTGCTTCATGGTCATGGTTCTTTTATCCCAGATGACAGTGGTAGTAGGAGATAGCATGTTTGGACATATTTGTTCTCATGAGGCCTGTCCTTCTCACCCCACCCAAGCTATGGCTGTGATGATGCATATCTATGGGAGTCAGTGGGAGATCTTTCCACAAGCACTCACTCTGTGTTGTGTCTCTTGTGGGCAGAGATGTTGCCGTGTTAGCCATCGTTATTTGATCTGCCTCTCTGACAAGATTGCTTTAAAGCATAAATGTTGTTTTCTGTGCTTCGCTGGGAACATGCTATAGTTATAGCTTTGGCTGCGTGGTCAAGTCCAGTTCCTCAGCTATGCTGGGATTTTCTGGTACTGTGGAACGAAAACAAGAAATCTGGGACAAGGAGTTTTGCATGAAATAAAGGCAATATCCCTATTGGAATAGTTTGGGAACAATAAGTTGTGCTAGGGCAAGACTACACCAAAATACACCAGAGCTAGAGCAGGAAATAGCCACTGAAGTCAATGGGATTTCACAGGACTGGGTGAAGGAGGTGGAGAATTTGGTTCTACCTGCAAGTGAGGGGGGAAGAGTCTAGATTCAGAATATAAACCCTCTGTGCTTTGCACCTGGGCTTCCGGTTCTGCCCGTTCTATAGAAATGGATCATTTATAAAATTTCCGTTTGGAACAGAACTGGAATTTTTCCCTCCTTACCAAAGTCCTTACCAAAGCTGGGCTGTGCCTTGCTGTGATGTGAATTCGCACAGGAAGAGAAAGCCACAGGCATTCAACCTCGTCTCAGAAACCTCCCCTAGCCATGAATTTCAAATTTAAGGCTGGGGAGAATAGACTTGGATCTATTTAACCAAAATTCAAGTATCCACCAAGGTGGTAGTTATCTTCTGATTCCTCCATGGTCAATGGAGTCATTTGAATCAGTAAAACTAAGATCTAAACCATCCTCTGGCAGAAAATCTTTCTCTTGTTCCTAACTGAAGTACCTCTCTTAGGAGCTAGAAATGAAACAGGATGCATCCAGATTAGAGTGCCTTGACCTCCTGTTAAGCTTCTCCCCAAAAGCAGGGAAGAGGAGAGGGCATGGAAAAGAGTGGCTGAGTGAGGATGGGGCATGGAGAAGATTACTCCTCTTTAGGACAGAAAATTACTCCTCTTTGGGAGCAATATAGGAACACAGGAGGGAACGAGATTCCCTGAGGCAAACCTTTTTCTCAGTGTTCCTCTGAACTTGATCATCTTTTATGAGGTTTCTGCAGTGCTCAAGGCCGATTTTCTGGCTTTGGCCCAACACACTGCCTTGACATCAGCTGTAGTTTTTGGCAAAAGCAGTTTTTTAGAATTGTTTTCTAATCAACATTAAAGAAAGCTTCAATGAAAGCTGTCAATGGATCCTTGAGGGCCTTGCCCTACTCCTGCTGAAGTCAGTAGAAAAGACCAACAGACTTCAAGAGATTTATATATGTTGGAATTTCCAGACGGAAGTGACCTTTCAGAATGGATTAGGAAGAGGAGAGGACTGAAAACCAATGCACTGGAGTAGTTGAACGTCTGAGGCTCAGGAGGGGACGCAATGAAAAAGCAGAGAAAGGCGTTGATTTTTCCACAGCTGTGATGGCATAGCAGGACCCATATGTGTCAGAGAATGAAGGTCATGGAGATGAGAAGAAAAGCCTTGGCTGATGTGAGCTGGTTTGATGCCAGGAGGGTGCGATGTAGCTGAAGAGCTGGCTGGCTGCAGAAGTTCACATTAGCCYGGAGTGCAGGGCAGGAGCCAAATGAAGTTACTGCATGTGCCCAGGGATTTAAAAATACTATTTTGTGTGGAGGGAGTTGCAGTGATGAGATACTGAGAAGCTGGGGTGTAAAAAAAAGGCAGACGGATGAAGGCCAGAACAGGGTTTGGTATACTGCTCTCGTCTTGTCATGATGCTAGGCTTCCTTGGGGCTAGCAGAGCTGGGTGCAGATGAGACATAACAGAGATCAGAATAAAACCTCCAGCATTTGGAGGAGTAACAGCTACTCTATGAGAGAAATACAGGAAACAGCCAGGGGGGAATCAGAGAGAGATAAGATAGTCGTGTTCCTCTGGCCAGTGTCCTCAGCCAATGTTTGCAGGATTGCAGATTAGATCCTTTTTCTCTGGGCTCCCTTGCTGGTCTGTCTGTGCAAGTGCCGCAGGGCTGTGATAAGGACGAGGTCAAAATCGTGCTCTAACTATACGGCATTTTTTCACATGCAACGTGATGCACTAACTGAAAGTGAATAAACCTGGATCCTTCCTACATGTGTGGTTGCTTCCATCCAGGAATGAGGATCTGGGGAAGTGCTGGAGGGACCCTAAGGGGAGCAGGAGACAGGGTCTGTAGGGATGGGTCCTGGTGTCCTGGGTGGGGGGTCACTATGGGTGCAGGCAACTGCAAGCAGCTGTGCCAGGACACTGGATCACCACTTTCGGCCCACTCAGGAATGCCCCTTCATCTGGGTTACTGCCCCATCTGGCCCACAACCAGAACTGCCTGTATGGACACCTCCTGAAGGAGGCTGGTGCAGCAGTTTAAATAGCAGGTGTTACCCAGATTGGACCGAGTTATGGTGTTGGCAGTCGGCTGATTGAAGGGGGAAACAGCCACAGGACAGGGGTGCTGTGACAAGCCAGATGGGCACGGTGACTTTTTTCAGCCAATGCAGATGAATCTGGAATTCACCCCAGAGCCTAAATCAGCCATCCTTAAGGAGCTGTCCTGACCCTGCAGCCTCTTGGGCTGGTGAGGAGCAAGGGGGGAAGGCAGGATCCTTCTGGGGAGGGGAGAAGAGGACAGGGAGGAACAGGGCAGCTTTCTGCCCAGGGAGCAAGTAACCCCGGGGTCGGGGTGGCCTTCATCGCGTCTCTTGCAACACTGAGTCAGGGCTGGGATGAACGAGCCTTGCATAAGCAAGAATGCCATCACCAGTGGTAAGCTGAAAAATGCCGAGCTCTATTTTCAAAGCCAGCTCAGAGGTTATTTATGTACGGAAATGCTCCTTATCTCTTAATTCCCAGACTGATGGGTGGAAGATATGCAAAGAGCGACTTCTGTCAGAAGCGAGCTCACCAGCACTGCTACTGCTTTGGCAAGTGGGGAGGGCTCTCTGCCTTCCCTGGTAGCAATGCTGACTAAGGGCCGTAGGAATCTTAATTCCTGGCCCAGAGACGGCAAGCGGAGCTATCTGATGGGCTGGTTGGCTGACAGTTAATATCCTGTCACAGAGTAGTAAGTATTCATGATATAGCAAGGTTTTCTGCACCTGGAAGACCTGAGTGTGAAGACCCAACAAATGCTCCATCTTGTGCTTAAAACTTAAGATCTATCTTGGAAGTGCCTAAATCATTCCCATTCTGTTATCTTCTGATGACCTCATCAAAACTCCTCAGTATCAAAAATATTATTTTTTGCCCCCATTACTAGCCTCAGAGATTCAGGCTGGAATCTGAAATTCAGTCCCATTTCCGTGTGGCTCTCACATTATTAATGGGTAGAATTTTGCAACTCAAAATTAGCTAATGATTCTTTTGCTAGTACACAGGCCAGATGGAGATTCAGCTTCTTTTACCCAGCTTCCCTGACACTGGTATGCTAACTAAAAGTACTAAAACATTTATTAATGAGTGGGGTGGACAAAAGGAAGAAAAAAGTGACAGCAATGACCACCGGTAATAGGGTGCCATAATTACACAACCGTCTGTCAGAGCAGGACATGCATAAGAATTAGGTGGCTTGGAAAATGCTGTGAAAAAATATCTCCCATTCTGTTTGATGGAATCAAATTTCAATTTTCATGAACTTTTCCGAGACTAAATATATTTACATTTAAAGAAATCACATCCCTTAGTAGGCAAGAATGACAACCTTATTTACCCTGAATGACATTTTTCTACCTGATTGGGTTGGAAAACAGAAATTCTTTTCCTTGTATAGGGAAAAAAATATCTCTGATAATATTTTTTTTTGATGGGGGATATTCTGGGTCCTGATGAAAATAAACCCTACTGCACTGGATTCATATAAAATAAATTTTAGCATTTATAAAATAAAATAAAGCAAAATAAAAGATGCTAGGCTTTTCATGGGAAGGGATTTTCTAACATATCGCTTTTGGGAGAACTGGATGAAGGGCTCTGGCTCCCTGGATGCTTGAGCCTTGAGAGGAGCCTTGCAGGCAGGAAGGCTGAATTCTCTGGTTTTCTACTTTGCCAGGCCTCAGCGCCTATTTCCTCTCCCTGATCCCGGCTGCCAAGCAGGCAGCTGCCGGTGAGGGAGCAGAGGAGACGGGAACCAGCAGCTGCAAAAGCAACTCTCCTGTCCTTCCCCTCTGGTACCATCTCATCCCTTGTTGCAAATCACAAAAGAGCTTTTCCAATTGGAAAATCCTTCAGATGACAGGCTACCAAATCAGCCCAAATCACTACATGTGCCCACAGACCTCTCGATCCCAAGGGAACTTCAGTCATTGTAAGGAGCTGCTGTGCATGAGTCAAGGTGACAAAATTAAGCCCTCTGAATGAATAGTGGTTCAGGTGCTGATGCATCATTTCTTTTCTGCAGTGAGAAATGGGATGAGAAGGTTCACATGAGCTCATTCGGCCTTTATGGGCTTGAACCAGCTTCCTTTGGAGTCAATAGGAATCTTTCCATTGACTTTAATGAGAGCTAGATTGGATCCTAAATTAGTACCTTCATCCTTCAAATTGTTTTGGAGTGCCTATCCCCATCCATAATTAACATAAACTGGCTGTGATAGTCATCAACAGGAAAATTATACCAAAATGTCTTCAGTAGGTTTATTCCTGCTCTCTCTGTAGATGATAGGAGTCTCACAATTAACTTCAAACAGGGCTGGTTGTCTGTGTATCATGATTATAAAGTATCTTGATATATTTGTAAAGGAGAGTTCAGTTTGAGCAACTTCTTAATTGCATGTCAGAAAGAAAAGGGTTGGCTGTGACCAAAGAAGGCCACACTGAAAAATCAGGCAGTACTAAGGAGCATGATTTGACTTTGTGGCTACATAAATCAGTATTTCAGTTTCTCATTTGGTATTCACTGAAACGAAAACATAATCTGAGTTAATTGCTCTTCCCCAAGGTGCCTTGTTGCGCAATGTTTTATAAAATTAAAGCCTGTTAAGTACACACGAAGAAACATACTTTAGATGCAGAACATAAAATACTAGCACCTCTAATTCTGCTGTCATGTATGGTTGATTAACCTGGTACAACAGAAGCCTTGGGGAGAGTTTCTGTGCTGTTAGAAAACATATTTCCACTTAAGGGAATTTAGACAACAAAGGGATCTCACAAATTGCATTGTTAGAGGCTAGACTGACGTTTGGGGCATCTGAGCTGTCTCACAAAGCCTTGGAAGATCAGGGAAAAAAAATCACTCTTCATTCAACCTGTCGATAGTTATCTGCCACTCCAGTGCCTTCCACAGCAATTAACAGACTATTAATCAAGCCCTATAACCCTTGCTCAAGCAGTGTTGCTGTTGGCTTCAGCGGGAATTTCGCCCGAGCCTTGAGCGAGCATGGAGTGAAGAGCAGGGCACAGTGCGGGGAGATGCTTTCTCTGGTACCCACAGCTGTCAGTGAGAAGGTCACTGTGCTGCCACGGTCCTGGGCAGGGACACTGTGACTCACCCATCTTTGAGAAAAACAGGGCTTAAAGGTTTAGTTTTCCTGAGCTCCACAAAAGTGCAGATTTAATACAACCAAAGATTGAGGAGCTGGAAGGCTGCATGGGGATAGCTGAGGGGGGGACGAGGTTGCYCAGGAACAGCAGAAAAGCACCGCACAGAGACCTCCCCATCCCCGAGCCAACYCGGACTCTGCTCGCAGCTCTCGGATGCATCCCTGGGGCACGCAGGAAGCCGCAGAGAGCGGACGGAGCACATCAGCAGCCGCCTGTTTCACCAGAAGCTGCGCAGGAGCACGTGGGAAGATCAGGAAGGCTTATCAGATAGTTTACAGCAGTGAAACTGCATAGTAAGGCATAGTGTGGGAGATCGGGGTACCTGGGTGAAGACCAAGCTGGGAGTTTGCCAGGTGTGCGTGGTTTGCGTTAGAGCAAATTGAATCTTCTCTCATGATGAAAATAAGCCTGTGTCTTATAATGAAAGCAGCTTGTGTTTCAGGTTGCCATCTGGTTCTGCTTCTGACCTGTCTTGAGTCCCGTCTGTCCTCACAGCTGGCCCAGTGGCCATACCTTTTTGTGCTGCGTGTCAGCACGCCCCTTCTCAGCTTTTGCGTAGAGACGTGTTTTCGATTTATTCAGCCCCACTGGTGGCACAATGTCATGCCATAGCCAAATTGCAATTAAGACTATAAGAGGAAATCTGAGGACATGCCAGTGGGGCAGGGAGGAGGCAGTCCTGTCACCTAACTGTAGTAGCGTGCAGATGAGAGGTCTATGTCTGGGTTAGTCACTCGAGTCTTTTGGAGAAAAATAGGTATTTTCAGAGGGCAACCTCTATGATTTGTCTTAGGTGGCAGGGGGCAAGGGTGGGGATTTGGATCCTTTCTGTTTAGGGCAGCTAATTGAAATCCTGCAAACTGACCTCTGATTCCAGTCATTACTCAGCTTTAAGAGCCRGTAACATGTTCAGAGAAAAATAGACAATTTTACATTAGCCAGGAAGAAGAGGATTTTTTTTGGCTTCACAGAATATGACTATYCTCTTGACACCTGTATAAATGGGCCTTTGAGCCTCTGCCAGAAATTTTCTCAAAGTCTTATGCAKGAAAATACTAGATCTTCTAAAGGATGTTAGAGCTATATTACCTTCTTTCTGAGCCTTTGGAGTTTTCCCAGGTTTMCTAAAAAAATAGCACTAATAGTTCTTCAGCTTGTTCCTTTAAGACTCCTGTGGTAGATGTCCAGGCCTGCTGAAATGAAAAACACTTAACTTCAGCAGATGCTGCCTCACCCCCTTCTCTGCTCCTATTTGCTATTCCACCCACACCATGTCAGAGCTGCTGAAGATTGCACTGCAGCCAGGACTTGTGCAGGTGTCTGAGGCTGGRAATCGCAACCACTTCCTTTGCCATCCCTGAGCTTTGCAGTATCAGATATGGGGAGCAATGGGGAATCTGCCCTGTGGGTCAAACATGACGTTCACTGACTCTGGTTTTAYGCTGTGTAACTGGCAGCATCGTCTGGCCCTCTAGGGTGGGATCTGTCTGCCTTAATTTAGGGGTAAGTTGTAACAGACTGAGAAAGTCCCAAGAAATGATACTCTGTGAGCCCTTCTGGTCTTAAACACTTAGAAACCTCTTGAATATGTTGACCTGATGGTTAATACTCACTCACTATCTGACATGACCTCTATGAATACCCTGCACGTGGTTAAAGTAATTCTGACATTAACAAATGTTTCAGTCTTTCAAGAGCTTTACAAATTTCAAATGAGCTTTCAYACTATCTCTGTTAGCAAGATCACCTACACCTTCTTACAGCAATGCTAGCTGTGAGCTATGGTGGAAATGTGCTGGTATATAAATCCTGCCATTCTGACTCTTTGAACATGAATGCTATCCGTTTTCAAAGTTAGCCAGATAGGCCAAACATATTCCTTTGCAGGATCCTTTCTTTTGATCACTGAGGGTACATCAACACCTGGTAATTCTCTGAGGTCTGCTATGGTGGAGCCTGTCTTTCTCCAAAGAATATGGAAAAAGTCCAGGGAGATAGTTTTGTTAGGCTGAAATTAATGTTGTGAATAATGTGTATATATTCCTCCTACTATCCCTGTATTTCACACACAAGGAAACAGCAACAGCATGGTTTATTTGATAGACCCCAGCACTGAACTAAAGAATTCTTGGCTCATAGCCCTGTGCTCAAACCCTTTCTCCTTCAGCGCTCAAATAAGGGCCCAGTATGTTCACAGTAATAATATACAGTGATCTGTGCAAGTGTAATAGAACAATGCCATATGCTTAAGTTCCTAGGCCAAATTCTGGTTTTGGCATTACTCCACTGACTATAATAAAACTAGGCCAACAAGAGCATTTGACCCGGCATGCTTCCCGTCTGTAGGGACTGGAGAGGTGGTCTTGTGATTTTAACGTGGAACTGCTTCACTGGGATGGTTCAGTCTTCCATGCCGAGCAGGGCTTAGGGAGTTGTAGATGCTTGCATGGTGTGGGAGGCTTCATGGGAAGAGCTCAAAGCAAATGTTTCCACCATTTTCATCAGTGCCTGTTTAGCTATAATGTTCCAGTTGCATATACTTACAGTTCTGGGAATAAGCAATGTTACATTATTTCTGTATTAATTGGAAAGACTTTTGATATTGTTGGTCATCTCATCTGGAAGAGAATCAGTTCCGGATTGCCTTAACCAAGAATGGCCACCTAATCAAGAATGGTAGAGAAATCAGCTGTTTTAGGTATGCAACTATAAAAACAAAAGCCTGATGTGTTTAAACTTGTTGAGCGACAAGTGTTCAAGCTTTTTATACATTGAATGCAGTGGAGTTAGATTAATTTGATGGCTGACTAACTGATCTATTAGAAACCACTGGAAAGGAAGCTGGGGACCAAAATGCAAGTTAACAACTGTCTAAAATGTAGTGGGAAGAAATTTGACATTTTGGTCCCCAAAGAAATTCTGATGTTTCAACATTAGTTTTTGCCTCAAAATGTGACACATCATTGAAATTTCATCATTTCCTACAGAAAAGCAATTCTCCATCCCTTCCATTAGGAATGAGAAGAAAGCTTAACCTGGAAATTTCTGATCAAAAGGAGACACTTCAACATTCCTGTAAACAAAATGTGTCATTTATGCTGAGATGGTAGAAATGATGATAGATGGTAGGCTGAGATGGCCAGAAAAGCTTTGTTTCAACTCACGTCAATGTCTCTTTGCATTTCTTGACAACGGCAGATACTTTATGGGAAATAGTGCTTGGAAATCTGGCATGTCATGGTCTCTGGCCAGAGCACTCAAGGCACATCCCATAATGTGACTGCTTCCATACCCTGTATATTGCAGGGTGATTTCAGAGCATTGACTTCTGTGAAGTGTGGTTCCTACAAGGAATATAGCCCAAAGGAGAGACTGGAGTTTGGAACAACTCCCATGAGGCAATATGTTGAAGGAGAAAGACTATTTTGCTAACTGACTTGCGGCAGGGCATTTTGGGTTTGTTAATAATGAAATGTTGCATTTGAATTGAAACATTGAAAAAGACATACTGAACTGCATTCCTGATGGAAAAATATATATCTAATTTTGTTAAAATGAACCCTTTTTAATGTGTAAAACCTGCATCTTCCTTCAGAAATTATTTTCAGTGGAAAATCCTTGAATAGCTCAAACCTAAGAYAGTCATGTGGTCTTCATCACTAGAATACTTGAACAAACAGCTAACTTCAGTTCTGAGAGCACTTATCCCCATTTTATATAAAAAAAMCCCAAGCAATATAAGGGGAAAGAAAATGATTTGTCACAGGTCACAAAAAGTCAGTGTCAAGGATGAAAATGGCCCGTCCATCCACAGCATTCTGGATCGATACCCAAACATTCTCATGGAAAGTGCAGTGCAGCTAACTTCATTCATCATTTATATATTGCTTCTTATTGAACTCTTTTTTTTTTCTTTATTGGTTTTCATTCTCTCTAGGGGAGTGGGAAAAAAAGGAAATCGGTGTTATTAAGAATATTTTCTATGAATCTATTGCAACCATCTTTAGGAAGAGCTGAGAAACCTTCCTACTGGAAAAAAACAAAATACAAAATACAAGTTTTCTCAGTAAAAACGGCACTCCTATTGTGTCACCTCTCTCTTCTCTCACTGCGCTGAATCTCTCACAGCACCTTGAAATTTATCTTGAAATACATCAGCATACTAAATAGAATATATTCATAAAATACAAATAATAAAAAGTTTCATAGTGTCCTAAGAAGTCCCGAAGGAACTTCACTTTTGCTACTGAATTTAGGGGAAAAAAATACTTTAAGAGATGATGAAAAGACTGGCCTTTAAGAAACAGAGAAAGGTAGGCTGAAAATGGAAAAGAAACACCTTGCTGAACATACTGCCTGTGAGAAGAGAAGACAAAATGCCTAAATATTACAGAGTATATGTTATTCTCCAGGGTTTGTCCCATACTTTCACTAATAAAACAGGAGAGAAATTAGAAAAAAGAAAAAAAAAGGAAGCCCTATCTTGCAGCTTGATCCCACTTCTTTCTTAAGCAGGGAAACCTATCAATATGTTCATGACATACAGAAGTAGGAGATGTATTTTATAGGAGGTATTTATGTCTAATCAAGGTTTCTGGACTAGGTACAGCACAGGGATGTTATTTATGACAAAATGTCTCGAAAGGTTAAATGAAAAGAGAGAGCATCTTTGATGGGTAACATTCTGGCCCAGTGGGAAACATGGCTTAAATTAGAAGTTACAGAGGTTGTTGTTTTAGTTTCAAACTCTAACTCTGTGGAGAAAGACAAACATTTTCTGATTCTTTTCCAAATATTACAACTGTTATTACTGTGTTTTCTCTAAAACCAGCATAAAGAAGAAATGCAATGGAAACCAAGCAGAGACTTGACTTTAGCTGTCTAAAAATTAGGAGTCCAGTCTAAGCAGGTCCCACTATGGTCAGTGGGGAGAGATGAACACTTGCAGTTGCATATTCATCCCACTTACCTTTGGCTACTTTTCATGACAGGATGACTAAAATCAGATCTGTTCCTCTCTGTTGACTTTAGAGGGATCTTGACAACTAGTTTACTTTAATACCTAACTTTTAGACAGCAACCCTGAGGTGAGAGAGGCTCCATCCCAGGTGAAATTCTTGTCCCCTTAAAGTCAATGACAGCAATTTGAAAATGCTTAAATGAATGCTTAGGATGTCACTGCACAGTCTGTCATTAATATTTTATTTGTGTGAATCCTTTGGCTTTAATTGGGAAACTACTGATTTAAAATATTTTAAATGAGCAAAGAATGGAGAGCTGGAATCATCCCACTTAAAATAGTTACTGTGYAGTGGTCTTTATCTGAGCTCATCGCGCTCAGCTTCTTTACAGATACTATAGAAAAAATAGCCATATTTAGAGCATGATTCATCTCACCAATCTTAGATATCTGGTTTGGGATGAAATGAATTGCAGCCTGGAAGTGCCTAATTCTCTTCATTGACTTACAAGGCAGTCTAGACACTATAGATTGGTTGTGGACGTCTACACTGTAGACATTCCATCTGGCCAAGTGAACCTCTGATCTTAGCCCTTTTAAGTGATGTTCCAGGATCTTTTACCATCTTTATCTTTCCACCTTGATTTCAAACTGAGCATGCACTATCCAGTATAGTTCCCCATTTATAAGCTTATTTCACGTCAGCCAGAAAAGATTGGCCGATTTTAGAGTAAAATGTATCATAATGCAATGTGCTAGGATCTTCCTAATTTTTCTAATCAGTGGCATGGAAAATGTTACCCCTACTTTTGAATAGGCTTGATAACACAAAAAAACAATCAAAATGTTTTATTTTTCCAGGATCTTTTTCAAAAGGATAACTATTGCTAAGAAGTCCAGGAAGAACAGTCAAATGTCCTGGTTTTGCTGCCCCTTGGTTCTGCCTTACTTTGTCTTTAGACTAGAACAAGACTATCCCATTAGGTTTACACCCACTCCAAGTCCTTCTCATGAAGATGTGCCAAAGAGGACTTAGTGTGAATGATAACTGAGCCCAGAGTTTGTAGCACAGCTGGGAATGGGCTCTAATAATTCTTTCTGGAAGGAGGAATCTGTGGAAGAAAGTCCATCAGAAAGGTACTCTATGACATTGCTTGAGGGATTACAAATATAGGTAAAAAGTTAATTGTACACTCTGAAACTTAGGCAATTTCTGCTTATATATTGTCTGGGAGAATGTTTATTTTGGCAGACATCAGGTGAACATTAATACTGTACCTTAGATTACATTAGGCAAACAGTAATGCTAACACTGACAGTCTCTCCTTAAATATTGACAGCAGAGCCTTCAAATGGAGATCTGGAGCTCCACAAACCTAGTAGTTGGTGGTTGATTCGGTAGAGATTTGTATCTGGGATTTTGGTTTTCTATTTTTGGAAGCAGAGATGCTTCCTCTGCGAAATTCAGGGCCGCATTGAGACCTGGGTCTTGGAATACGATGAGAATTTATACTCAGGTTCCGCCTTCAAACTGATTATTATCACTCAGGAAAGGAGATCCTTGAGTTATATTTTGATGGATCAAAATATCATCAGATCAATGCTTGGTAGAGGTCAAAAAAGTAGATTAGTTTTGGGGACTTACTAGAAAAGGAATAGAGGACAAGCCAGAAAACATCACTATACCACTGGATAAATCCATAGTGCTTCCACCGTTCGAATATTGTGCACAGTTCTGATTTCCCTCCTTTCAAAGAACATATGACAGAACAGAGAAGGATAGGGAACAGCTTCTGAATGAAAGACTAATAGACTGGAAATTTTCAGCCTTCAAAATAAATCACTGAAGAAAGATGTGATAGAGGTTCACCATTCAGAGAGAAGGCAAATAGGGAATGATTTTTCACTCTTTTTTCCAGTAAAAGAACTAGAGTGCACCAAATGAAACTAGCTAGTGCCAACTTTAAGACAAACAAAAAGAGAAGATTATTTGTACAACACATTGCTAAACTATGGGAGTCTTTGCCACAGGATCATGTGAATTGTAGCTGGCCAAACTGATAGAAGAAAAATCCTTCCAAGGTTATTTAATACAAAAACCTCACCTCAAGCTAGGGAGGTCCTTGAGCCACAGTTTGTTAGAAGTTTACGCAATGCTCTTCTAAGAAAATAGCTCTCTGCTTTCCCTCTTCTTATGCTCATCTCTTATGCTAGGCACTTACTATTGAACTTTGCTGAAGACAGGGTTAACACCAGACAGATCTTCGTTTTCATGCGCTATGGCCATTCTTACGCTAGGTTCTCGGCTTTGCCTTCAATAAAACTTTTTTCACGTCTATATGTGCTGTAATTAATTCATCCCTTCTAACCCTGAACAATACTGGCGACCTTATTATTTTGTCTATGTCTATCCCAGACAGCCTGTTTGTACAGTAAGTCTATCTGAGCTATTACTGATGACAGTAAGTCCTCTGGATGACTATCAATGTTTTAAACACCATGAAGTCTAGTCTGGCAGAGGTCTATGGAAGACAGGTACTCTTTGATGGTCTGTCTATTGCTTCAGCTGACAATGTTGCTGTTACAAGTAAAGCAGCACCAAAGACAGAACAGGTACATCTGACTGGGGAACACAGATGGTTGCTACGTCTTTCGGTAGCCTATCTACAAACTTTTTTGTTGTTGTTTTTGCAATAAGTTTTTTGAAGTTCCCAGCAATATGTTTTTTTTTCCTGCTTGAAAAGTCTTTTGTTCCCTCTAAACTTTCCTTATATGGACTCTCATGTCACCACTGTGTTGACGGAATGGCTTTGATGGCAGGGTTTCAAAACCCAGTCGCCTCCGTCAGTCAGTCATTGAGTTAATAACAAAACAAGGACTGTTAAAGGTGTACCAAGGCGAAGCAGAACTGGAATTACAGGAGAACAACTTCTAGAAGTGCCCAAGGGGAAAGCTGAATAAACAAGGGTTCCAGTCTGTTCAAAAATGTGTCAAAATGACGTCTGCAAAATGTAATAATGGCTTAGTAGAAACTCAGACCATACACTGTCCAGTAAAATATGAATGTAAAAGTTTGGAAAATCATTGTACTCCTAACAAGCTGCTTTGGAATCCATTATTTGACTTGGATTTCACTGAGTGTATGATGGGGCCTTGTTTAATGTGGAAAGCTGATTTCCCTCATTATTTCAGTTTACCTTTTTATTTTCTCAGTGTGTTCGTATCATGATGGTGTTTGGTGTTTCTCAGCTTTCATTTTGCGTTCAGTGTGAGACCTGGATTAATCCCTCAGCTGATGTAACCCTGCACACTTCATTAGCACCAGGCTGATTTACATCAGATGAGGATGTGATTTTGGACTATTTTCACCCACAATTATTTTTCCTCATTTATTTCTCTTTTCCTTTCTGTCCTTTATTTGTCTAGCTGCAGAAAAATTTCTGTTGGATACACCTTGGGATCTATAGGGAATCTTCAGACCGAAGACGGAGTGTTGTCTCTGCTTGCAAGGGCCAAACATTCACTTCTTATTTAATGAGGAATTCAAATTAGAAAGAATAAAATAAAATTGAGTTTAAAGTTGTATCCTATAATTTTCTTAGACTGTCACTTTAAAAATCTATCAGAGATATATCTGATGTTTTTGCAGCTGTATGGCTCTTATGCAACCTAAGGACCATTTATTGGAATTTCTGACTGAACTTTTGTTTTTATAGGTGTGTAAATGTGTTATCGAAGATATTTTGGCATTTTAACCAAAGACCTAAATTTTGTCCACTTTAGTTAAAAATGTAACTCTTTTTTTTATTCTTCAGAAAACTTGTGTGCTTGACAGGTGCTGTTGGTCTTACAGTGAGCCTTTCAATGAGTTTATTTTATTAAGAGATTGTTTGGACTAAAAAAAGTAATAACACAATGAGCTAAATCCAGTACTTGGTTACACCAGTGTGAACCTGGAGTAAAAGCATGGAAATTGAGAGAATTTTTCAGCATTTGCATCTATATGTAAGTGAAAGCAGAAGGTTAGGTTTGGGTGGAAACAAAATCTGTTATGACACTTTGCATGAAATCTAACCTCTCCTGGTTTTCATAGGGCTGGTGCCTATTTTCATTTACAAATGGTTTCTTTTTTCTTCAATACAATTTTGCTAGTCTGAAGCCATGAACATAACATAATAATGAATTGATGGCTTTTATGTTTTGAGATGGTGATGTTACCCTAAAAGTAGTATGCCCCTCCCTCATTCACCTGTAATCCTAGATCCCTCAGATATTTCAGAAGCACAAGCTCATTGCTGTGGCCAAGAGAAGAGCAAAGGACCTCAGATGAATGTGAGATGACCTTCTGCTTCAACCCATTGGTTTCCATTAAATTTTATGATGGAACAGAAGGGCCCCTGGAAGGAACACACATAGTACCCAGAGGGAGGAACAGAGTTAGTTCGTTGGGCCAAGAAATGAGGAGTATAATTATTATCACTTTATCACAAAATATACCTGTTTCCATGGGTCTTTTTGGATTTGGTTTCTAGTATGGCTGGGTGCCTTAGAAGGGTTGATTTGAATAGTCCATTTTCCTGAGTGCCAGTGTGTGGGTCTGGAATGAGAATCCAACCACTTTCAGTAAGAAGTAGATGTTCATATATATATATATATATATATATATATATATCACTCAGCAAAGTGTTAACAAAAATTACTCTTATATTCTAATTAAGGAGATTTAAAGCCTAGTTCTTTGCCACTTCAGTCAGCGCGAGCTTTGCCATTGACATCATTAGGAGAAGGATTGACTTGATCGTTCCCAGGAGTCTGGTAGAATAGTGTTCCAGTCCTGATTTATCTTTACTTTTGACTGGTTTGAATCCATAAGATTTGTCTAGAGTTTGACAGAAGAGAAGGATAGCCGTACCTGCCTGGGTTAGCTTTCAAATATGATACTGGTCGTTGATTGGTGCGGCAATGCAAAACTTATTTTCTGCAAAATCATCTGTGAAGCAGGGTGAAGTAGATGTGTTCCATGTTGTTGTGCCCAGATTACTGCGTGAGGTAGTACTATGTTTAGTTAAAGCCAGCTCAGACACAGACATACTGCTTCATATCACAACTACAGGAAGACAGGCCCACAGAATAAAGAGTGGGAAGAGACTTTGAGATGACACCTATTCCATCAGTCTGCTTGGAGACATTGTGAGGGTAACCTAGACCATCCTTGACAGATTTTTGGCTAAGGAACCTTTAAAATTGAAAAGGAGAGCACATCATCCCAGACTAACCTTTTCCTCTCAATCACTATTTTTACGTTTAGAGTCTTTTCCCACCTCCAAGTTACACCTCTGGTAGGCTGACTTAGTTATTGCCCTGTTCTCAATGGTCAGGGAATACCACTTATCACCATAATTTTCAGAGGAGCCTTTTACTTTGTTTTCCTTCATATTTTTCATGAGGGAGTCATCTCATAGCTAGGTATATGACACAGTGTTCAGGATGGGATCCTGTTGCCTGATCATAGGCACCAATGGATTGTGCTGTCCTAGGGCATCTGAGGAACCTGCATACAGACACACAGTTATGACACAGCAAATTTTATTATGACATGACAGATTTTATTTCTGCGGTTCCTTTATAGCCCAAAGGAAGAAACAAGCACTTCTAGAGAACAAATCACTTCAGTGATTAGGCTAGAATAAATCACATGCTGGAGGTACTTCTTTCTCCATTGGTTGTAATCCCCTTTAAAATAAAATTCTAAACATGCCCCTAGAAAACATTTTTATCTCCTGGACTATGCAGTAAAATTGGACTATATCAGATATAGATACACAGATATAATACGTCTTACCTTTTATAAGATGAGATGACCTTAAAAAACCCAACACCATCAGCCTTTGCTTATGGGTCATGTTCTCTCAACTTCTAACCTTTCTTGTTGTACTCCTCTTGACTCATTCCAGTTTGTCAACATTATTTTTAAAGAGTGACACTCAGCCTTAACACACTAACCCAACTAAGTCTAGCATTCCAGATTCAGGTGAATAGTTTACTTCTTTATGGTGCACACAACATGCTTGTTGATATCCATAAAAAAATTTTTTTTCTGCTGCAATATCATATTGCTGGCTCAGAGTCAGCTGCATCAGAGAATCAGACCAGGACAGGTTTGGGCACTTGAAGTAGAAAACAACTTGCAATAYGGTGCATGAAAAGGAATTACTCTGGAAGTTGAGATGAGATGCTGCTTTTGAAACGTTGTTCTCCTTACATCCATTTCTTTACTCACAACCTTTCCTCTCGGAAGGAGATCTGGTGGTGTGAGAAGGGAGGGGAGCTACTCAAGGAGGAAGGGCTGTATGTTTGAGTTGGGGAGCCAGAAATGCCTTTGCACACATAACAGGCCATTGTAAAATAACTCGCCGAATTCGTTAGGATTTGGAGCAAAGATTAAAAGGTAGATGTTGCTCTACTTCCTTTGCTTCTTTAGCAAAGGCATGTTATGAAACATGCCTTCTAATATTATGAAATATTTAGCACATTATGAAAATTAATAGAACCACTTTTCCTGCCTTATGTAAAAGCAGTATGATTGGTATGGTCAGGGTCAAATGTCCAGAAGTCCAGTGAAAAACTCTTACGGTAGAATTTGTCTCATTGGCTCAGCAAATCGGTTTACTTTCTTGAGATACCTGTGTGCTTTGGCTTTAGATGACCAGTTTGCAATAGATAACTAGAGCATGATTTGGGCCTATTCATAAGCACCCCGGGGGTGCTTTAGGGCAACCTTCCAGCCTCCAGTAGCTGTTCTAGAAGGCCCTCATATCTCATGAGATGTCTTAGGTACTCCAGGCCATTTCAAGTGGCACTAGGCGTCAATGTTTGGTCAGACGAATCCTGCTTCTCATTCCCACAAAGACATCTAAAAGAAGGTGTCTCAGTCTGTGAGCTGACCTCTGCTTCTTATATTTGTACAGCTGAAAGTTGGGTAAACTGAATTCCAGTCCAAGGGCTCAGTCTGCAAATCTTTGCTCCCGCAAACAGTCTGTATCATTCGCATTATCAATGGTAGTGTTTCAGTTAACCTCACTAAGGGGTACTCGATCCAGTCGGTTGTTCAAGATACAGCTGAGAGGGGTGAGGTGCACTGATTCAGCACCAACTACTGTGTGTCTCTCCTTTGACATTTCTGCCTTCAGGAGGGACAGAGCTGGCCTTGGTTCTCCAGTTATTTCCTCTCCTTTAAGTGGTTCCACCTTGCTCTGGCCCACCCTTCCCTCTCCCGCTTCTTCCGTTGTGTCAGAACTGACAGCGGAGCTGGATGCTGATGAGGCAAGACTTGGTGCAACCCCAAATACATAYTTGTGGATAATAAATTCAGACCCTGAACGAACACCCATCTCGCAGCAGACGGGTACCAGGTGGGTGCTGGAAATGTGGGACGTGAATTCATTCAAAGGATGCTGGGGCTGTAATTTACAACCTCCTGGTGTGTGTTATTTTTAAACACTTGATTCATTAACACTTCTCTAGATGTTAAAAGTCATTCATAAATCGATTGGTAGCCAGGAAAAATGAGCAGCAATGAGGTCATTTCAGTCGGAATGGGCTCATTACCATGCCAACTGTCAAAACTTTTTGAAGCCAGACTTTTTCTTTCTTCCCTCTTTCAGTCAACACAGGCTGAAGGTCCTTTGGTTGGATTGTTTCTGGTAGGATGAGAAGAAATGAAAGAAAAAAATCAGTGTTTAGAAAAGATGGGGAGACACCAGCTGGGGAGACACCCTGAAGTCTGAGATACACTTGAGGGAGACATGTTTACTGATCTTAGATTTGTTTATGTCCAAGACTTGACAGAGGCACCTGTAAGTTTGTCTGTTAGGAACTGCATACCAAGCTGAGAATTAGCTCCAACCTCTCTCACTGCAGCATGGTTCACAAGTTGTGGCAGGGACAAACACTGGTGTGACAACAAGCTAAGAAGTGAAAATCCTCCTTGCACCAACACAGTTACCAGAGCTCTCTTTTTTTCCCCCATTTGAGTAGCAGCACAATGAGTCTGGAACATAAATGAAAATCTGACTCCCAAGCTTAAATTAATTAAGTCATGAAACAAAGGGTCAGGAACCAGATCTTCAGAAGGATGTAGTAACTTGTAGTTCACAGGTGCTGAGATATGCTTTGGTGAGTCCAGCCAGCTCATGGGATCCCCAGCTCTGGGCTAACAAAAGAGGCTGCCAGGCTGAGATATGCGTGAGTGCATATTCCTGAGGACAGACAAAGTCTTTTTGTCAGGTCCAGTTTGGATGAATGAAAAGTAGGATGTTTTGGGGATTTTGGGCTAGTAGAAGATCATGAATCCCTCCATTGGTGCGTTTATTTCTGAGCAGGTAACTTACAAGTCTGGCTTTCCGTTCATCCACTCTTGACCTTCTTTTCATTTGTTGATAGTGGTTGAACTGCTTGATCAAAGGAAGATCTGGCTGGGCTTTATCTCAGCTAACTTTAGGCATCCAAAATATAGTCAGCTAAGTCTGACTTAGTCACTCTAGGCTGCTTTTATTGTCAATAGAGATAAACAGATATCTCCAGAGAGCAATTAATTTGATCCTTGTTAGATATCTATATTAGGATGAGATGAATCATCTTCTCTAGACACCTCTTCCTCTCTATTGACTGTAAAGGGAACCTAGGGTAACCACCTTAAACATAGGCATTTGTGCTGTAGATGTTTTGAGACAGGGAGATGACTTCAATCTCAAGGGAACCCCCATCCTGAGTTTCTAAATGGGTAGCAGTTCCAGAGAGCTGGTTATAGAACTAATAATGCTTGAAAAAGAAATTAGGATGTCCTAGCACAAAACATACAGTATTTTGTTATGAAGATCATGAAATCCTAAGGAACACAAATGAAAATTGCCAGTAGGTATGTTTGAGACATTGGTACCGTGTATTGCTGTAGGTTGATGTGTTTCACACATTGCTTGTTCTGCAGTAACRATCCCAGTCAATTCATCAGCTTTGTGCTGATGACAAAAACTGTGCAGTCATCACTGTGTTCTTCCTACTCCTTTCCAGCCATGATTAACTGATTCAAGTTAGAGGACCCATGAAACAGGGGTTTAAAGGAAAGGATTTGGAGCCCCAGTTTTGAACTATACAGTGTGTCCCTAGTCTCAGACTAAATGGACCTGTACAAGGGGGTTCACCTCACACAGTCAGGTTCTTCAGCAGGGAGATTTAGCTTCCATATTCAGGAATTTCTGCAGGGAAATTTTATTCTGGGGAAGACACCTATATATAGGATGAATGACCTATCTGTTTTTCCCCCTTTAAGTGTAGACAGATCCTATACGATTGATTTTGACTAGATAACTGACTTCTAGCTCACCAAAGACTGTAAATCTTTCATGTAATGTCCATGTTCTCATCTAACTGATTAAGCACTGGAGGGGATATACAATGGGAAATGTATATGTCTGCAGGGAAGGAGGCAAATTCCTGCCTGAGAAGCGATAAAGGTGTTATGATCAGAGGTGTCATTCTAGCTTTTCATTAAGGCTTGTGCTGAGCACAAAGGGATTATACTTCACCAGCTCTGCTGCTGGTATTGTTTCCACCATCGCTGGTTAATCAAGGCACTATGGATATTAGACTAGGTGAAGATCTTTTGCTGGTAGCATGCCTCTTCAGCAGTTAGGTTTCTTTTTACCAGACAGGAGATGACAGCCTAGATAATACGAGCTTCATTCTCCCCTCATTTGTATAGCTTCCCTGACACTAACGTTAGCTGCATATCAGTGTTACCTTTCAGTTGTCATTATCTGTTTTTGGCAGGCAATTTTAAGGAATTGCTTTCTGAAATTGGTGTCAGATGYATGCTTACTACACAGCCAAGGTTCATTTTAGAATAAGAATAATTCCAGGTGTTTGTGTTAGCATTGCTCTGTACTGAATCCAATCTTTAAGACCAAAATGTTTATTCTTTCTTAGTTTTCATATACAAATGGAACCCAAAGGGTATCTGGTTCAGTTTCTTGTAGCTGAATTAAGGATGATTCTTCTTTTTAGCAATTTGCCRCTATGACTCAAAGACAACTAAGAAGCAGATATGTTGAGTAAGGACACTTCTCTGCTACTTACTGTATTTCAGAATTAATTCATTTTCTGTCCTTCTGTAACAGGGAGATTACAGAGTTTTCATGGTGTCAGTATAAACGATCAGCTGTCTCTCTCCTCATGTATTAGTACCAAAACTGCTAAGGACSAAGGAAATAATTGTTTCTTTCAATACTGCTGTGAAAATGTTTTATATAGGCAACTCACAGTTGTTCTATGAATGCTTAAATGGAGCTTGTGAAGAAGGTGAAGGTGAATTTGGGAGGCAGGAAATGCTTATTTGTCCTGACAGATTCCTTTTCTGAAGGTGTGAATATCACAATTTCCTGTTTTCTYGTTTTGTTACTCAGAATTAGAAAAGAGAAAAAAGATAKAAAAGGGGGAAAAGTTTCTTGTTCTTGTTTGACTAGGAGATATTTAGAAGAACACAGGCCATAAAGTTTTYCTTGARGGCTGAGCGCTTGATATAAATACAMAGCTAGACAAGTASAGATGGAGTTTAATWACCTTCTTTCTAACTCTGGCATAAAGAGAGAATAGTTCCAGAGACAGCAATAGAGCTACATTAGGGTTAAACTTTAAATAGATAAGCTGAAGAACAAAGCTGTCCTCATCTGATGGGTGGGGAAATGAGACCCAAAAAGATTAAAGACTGGAGCACCAGAAGATTTGGAGCAAGCTGTCAGGTACRTGGCTCTGACTGAGGCCCAGGACCCCAGGCTAGCCAGGCTCCTGGGGTTGTGTCTGTATTTTAAATTAAGCACAAGCCAAGTCTGCCTTTCCATGTGTTATGTATGCAGAGAGCTGGGCTCCAGGATGCAGCTCTCCGGCGGTGTCCTGGGAAGCTCCAACTCTTTGCACTGCACAGCTATAAAGTGGCCTTTAGGGACTGTTTCGCAATGGAGGTTTGATGCTCCTTTCCATCTCCCCAACCCAGGTGTGGTGAGAAWCCAGTGTCGGACTCCAACCAGAGTCCCTGTTGTGTAAAATATGGACATCAGTGAGGGAGCTGGTCCGTCCTGTATCACTCAGGACCCCTCTGGATGTCTGACAGAAGAATTTCCAGTTCCAGTCAGAGCTGAGTTACTCATACTTCAGTGTTTCCGTTTTGACCAGAAACACAACTCAGTACCTGAAATACTTGCTTTTGAAACAAGAACCCTTTACGRGCCTATAGGTCATTTCTTGGCTCTCGGATTCAGTCATGGGAAGGTGCTGGCAGGKTCAGAGCTGGGACTTGAACCCACATCTCAGTGGGACGTAACCACACATCTCAGAGCAAGCCCGGTGGGACTATGTCAGTGCATATCCTTGCTCTGTTGGCCAACCTGAGTTTAATTCTCACAGGATTTTGCCTTTCCCCAGCCATTCCTTCCTTCCTCCTCCCTCTTTATTTTTCCCACTCTTGTCTTTCCCAAGAGACTCAGGTTTCCCTCTCATTTCCAAACCTCCACTGTTGCAGGAGAGCAAAATGAGTGTTTCACTCTCACTAGCAATGACTGCATCTTGATTTTGAGTTTTTTATTTCATTGATAGTCTGGGATCTTTTTTTTTTAATTCCTCTCTCCAAAGTGAGAGAGTGAAAGAGGCCAATTTTCTGGGCAGTTTTCAGACAGCTTTCATCCCTTTCCTGCTGCACAGCCCGCTAAACTAATAGCTTCATGCTCTCAATTTCACACTCCAAGAAAGATGCAGAAATGTAACTGGGACACATGTATTGCAGAAATGGTACCAGAAGGAACAGATTTGCCCCTTACTATTACTTCTTCCGGGATGAATTGATTTTTTTTCCCTAAAGCTCTTAAATTGAAGGAAATGGTGTGCTTCTCTCACAGATAATACACTACATTTCTGTGAATTCTCAGTGGACCCATTCTTTCCCCTTCCCCCAACCCAGTCCTTTGTCTTCTAGACTCTGAAACCAAATGAAGTGACTTGGTCAAAATGTGGTGGTAACTCCTGGATTCTGGAGATGTGGTTCTGTGCCTAAGTATCATATAGCATTCTGAAGGTCAAATAAAATTACATATTGATCTATATGTTACAGGCATCCAGGCTTTATATATAATAGCCATCTCTAATATTATACACATATACTATTGTGTACCTATAATATTCAGGGAAAACACAAAAGATCATCTTTTCAATAGGCAATGAAAAATCTGTAGTTTGTTCCTGGCACAAATGATCTCAGGTAATGGTTTTCATAGTGATCACTTTATTTAATATAAGAGAACTTTGTACAATGTCTTCATGTAGGGCCTATTCCAAACAAAAGACTTTGATATCTCAAAAGCCTTTGCTATTTCCCGGACAGGTGGTTTTTTTCTCCTGCTGTTGTTGTCCAGCCCAATCTATGTTAACAGACTGGGCTGGACATTTATTTCTGGCAACAACGTATTTTTTATTCATCTGATACAGTCGTTCAGTGACTCTATGAATGCAGTAATCAGGAAAATTAAATGAAACAGTACATACAGCTCTTCCTTCATTCCTTCTCTCTCTCTTTCTTTCTCTCTCTCTCTTTCTCTCTTTCTTCTTCCTTCCTTCTCTTTCTTTCTCTCCCTTCCTTCCTTTCCTTCCTCTCATTGCCTCATTGTCTTTCAACTCCTTTCTGTGCATTTTCTGAATCCTTCCTGATTTCTTTTAAGAACATTTCTACTTCATTCTTTAATTCCTTTTGGCCACCTTTGATGCTCCTTAATTAAGTCTGCTTGCTATTCTAATCAAAGCCACTTTTCTTCACATGCATTCATACTGGAAAGTCTAGTTGTACTTTCTCTCTGCAGAGAATCTTTCCTCATTTTTGATAACACTTATGCCAGGGAAAGTCCTCAAGGGTGGGGATATACTTTATGGGGAAAAAAACCAAAATCCCAGGGAAGGATATCAATATTACTCATTTTTATTAGCAGTAAGTCTGAAACAATCTACATGGAAGATCCCTATCAAACAGATGGGGAAGCTACAGAGCAGGACAAGGTAGTGACTTGCTAAAGGTCATGCCACAAATGAGTGGTAGAGCCAAGAATAGAAAATAGCTCTTTGGTTGCAGAATTACACTGTCTCTCTGTAGTCCTAATCTGTCTGCACAGACATTGATCAATGTGCATGAGTGTAGCAGAATATAGACAATATTAAATGTTCAGTATACCATCACTTCCATTGCCCAGCACCAGGTGCTTCTGAGGAAGGTGGTGAAATCTCTGTAGCAGGTAGTTATGCCAAGGGATTGCAAGGGCTATATCTTTAAAACCTTAAAGAAGGCTTTTGCCTGTGATAAAGATGGATTATATTTAAGATAAATTCAGCAACAAACCTCAGTGCATCTTTATGCTTAGATTCTTCAGCCAAACTATTAGCTTCTCAGGCAAATGCTATCAGGTTAATATCCGGTTTGAGGACTGCCTTAACATCAGAAATCCTTCTGTGCTCTGCTGAACTCTTTTCAGGCAACATGAATTACTACAACTCAGTTCATTTAGGGGCRGAGGAGGGGAACAAAACCAAAACCAGAATAAACCTTCCTGACTTTTTGATAYGGAGGGTGCAACCACTCTTCCATTATCCCTTTCAAGCAACCTTATCTTTATGTGGTTATGCTAGGTGTGGTTGTGGTAGGTAGGTTATGTGATCCCTAGTCAAATATTTGCTTTCAGCAGGTTGTTGTCTCATTGTCCCTCCAAAGACACATGGATTCACAGAGTTTAGGGCCAGGAGGACCTTTCTGGTTACCAAGGCTAGTCCCTGACAGATGCAAGTCTGCTTGGTTTCGACCCTGCCTAGCACAGGTTGCATCCCCAGAGGTGTGTGTGGTCTGTGAATTCCAGACAGGCTGTGCAGAGTAGATTTGAAGCACAAGTCCAGTGATAATTTTTGCAAGTGGACCTGCCACAAGCCAAGCTCCAGCTCTGAATGCTCACTCCTTTTGGTCTTGCTAATGGGTACACCTAGAACAGCAAGTCCACAACCCTTGGAAGGTCACTCTGTCATACTCTCAGAAAGGAGGAGAATAAGAAACAACAGACTAAACAAAGAAGTGGAACTTGTTTTCTAAATCTTCCTTGTACATTCTCAAAGTCCTTCTCTTCCTCTGTTGCCATTTGTCGTCTTCTCTTCTTTCAAAATAAACCTGTGCTCTTGCCCTTCAGATATTCTTCCAAAGGTTGGCATGACAATCCTGCATGTAACTCTTCCATTTCACTGATCATTGGTTTCTCACTTCATTTCCAGTCTGAACTGGATGGATGAATCCTTTTTCCTGGATCTCCAAACCTCTTCATTTTTCTCTTGCCTGGCCTTGTCTTGTCTTGTCTTTTTTCTCTCCTCCTCTGCTGTGGTTCCTTTCCATTTCCATTTCTGTTTCTGTTTGCCTTCTCCTTTTTTTTTTCTTTTTCTTCCCATTTCCTCTTTTACTTTTTCTTCCTGCAATACTTGACTTCCTTCTTGTGCTGACTCACCTTAAATAACATTCTCACACTTCATGGGAACCTTCTGTTGGGTGATCTTGAGAGAAACTGGAGAATTTCTAAGCACCATATCAAGCCTTTTTGTTACTTAGATGAGAAAGCATAAAGGCTTTATTCATATTGTGTTAGCCTGTGCCAATAAATCCAAACTCCTCAATGGGGAGACTGTAAAGTGAAATGGAACCGAAGACCTCATGGTACCGCAAAGTTAAAAAGAAGTCATATGCCAAGGGAGTGACGGTCTTGCAATGTATTCTTTTCACTGAACACATGAAGAGAAGTAAACTTGCCTCTAGCCACTATAACTTGAACCTCAATCGAATCTTGGCCAAGAATGAGAAATTAATGGAACTATACTTCTGCAGCTGCAACAGACCATACCCCTCACTTTGTTCTTCTCAGAAGATCAAGAAGTGAGTTTGATCATGATGAAAAAAGATCTTCAAGTTCTAAGGGCATCTTTAACCCAATAGAGAAAGGTACAATAAAAAGACATATCTGGAAAATGAAGTCTTACAAATCTCACTCATGTTTTTGTTAGTAAGTGAGATCAACTTCAGGACAAATTACTAAATTGACAAAGAAGCTTTTTCTTCTCATATCTCTCCATAATAGGGATAGACAACTTTCTAAAAATCTATGCTTCTCTTAAACCAAGTCTTGGGCTCAATGCTGAGGCAAAATTTTATTCTAGGTCTATATAGAAAATCAGATCAGGGCAATGAAAAGTCCCTTCTGCCTTTCAAAAGAATTCATGTGTGAATCTATTCTACAGGAGCCCGGCTTTTTCTACTTTGGCTACCACTTCTAAGTGAAGATCTGAAACACAAGCACAAGTTGTGATATGAGATAAATAAGAGGGAAATTAATACAGAGGCTATTATAATGTTACGGAAATCTGCAATGATCACAGGAATCAGCCAATGTGAAAAAAAAATTACGTAGCATAAAGACAGGGTGTGTTGTCTTCTGCCCAGGCAGATGTTTCATGCCTTTGTTCAGGCAGACAAAATGACAATAGTTTCACACTATCCTAAGTTGGGATCTAAGCATACTTAGGTAGTCCCTGATTGACATTCATCTAGCATGGTCATAAGTCTGTGCAACAACAGAGATTCCACAGCTGCCCAAAACAACCTACCCCTGTGGTTATGTATCTTGATATTCAGAATACTCTCTGAACAGCTAATCCTAATCTGTCTTGCTGCAGACTGAGCCAGTTATTTCTTGTCCTACCCTCAGTGCCACTGGAGAACAATAGTTGCTGTCATGCCTAAAAAAGCCTTTTATGTGTGGGAGAAAAGCTAGATTGTCCTGCCTGAGCCTCCTCCTTTCTAGACTAAGCAAGCCTCATTCCTGAAAACTTTCATTGTGGGTTATATTTTCTACTATCATGTCTTTCCAGTTCATCCATGTCCCTTGTAAAGCATGAGGCCCAAAGCTATGCACAATATTCCACATCAGGCCTTACCAGTGCTGAGCAGAGAATAAAAAAGTTAATCTCTGACATGTTATAAAGGTTGCGAGGTAATAGAGGAATGACATTTTTGTCTCTTGTTATGATGGACTTTCAAATCGCCTATAGCTTCCAGATCCTGATCTGCAGTACTGTTGCTAGAGAGCTTCTATCTGTTAGGCATTTAGGTATTTGAGTTTTCCCAAGTATGGGATGCTTGCGTAGGTTAAACATCACTTCATTACGTTTCTGACCATTTCTCCAGTCTACCAAACGAACTTGACTCTTGATCTTCTTCTCTGAAGCATCTGGAAACTCTTCCAATATGATGCCATGTGATGGTTTTATAAAGATACTRTCTAGTTTGTCATGAATGCAAATATTGAATGGCTTTCAACTGTGGGGAGATCTCTGCCATACTGCATATAAAAAATCCCCCTGCTATGTCTCAGACTGTTGATAATGACTCTTTGAGTATTTTTTTACAAGTACTCCCATACCTGCTTTTCAGTGATCATAYCCAGGCCTCAGGAACTCAATTTGCTCATGAGAATGACTTACAGGAACGTGTTACAAACCTTAGAAGAGTTTTGTTATATCAGATTATCTGGTTCCCTCCATCCATTATACTAACCATCCTAGCATCAAAGGGAATTAGATTGATCGGACATGATTTGTTCTCGACAAACTCATGTTTCATTTTATTATGCCCTGGCTTGCTTACAAATGGTTTGGTGAATAATGTGTTCCAGTATGTTTCTAGGCATCAAAGTGAAACTGAGACTGGCTCATAATCATCTGGATTGTCTTTTTATTAAAATAAATCCTATGCTTGCCCTTCTGCAGCTCCCACACATCCTCTGCAAGTCCTCAGATACGATTTCACAAAGGATGTCCTGTGAGTGTCATAGCCACATAAATGAGTCCTACTTCAAATCTTTACCTAGCCAAGGCCAGAGCTCACCACATCCTGGCGCACAGCAGTGATCTCTCTTCTTCCTTGACCCAATGGCTTGTTCAAACTATGAGGCTAGCTGCCTCTGGCTGTGTCCAGCCATGGGCTGGGAGAGTCGCCCCCTCTCCAGGGGGAGTCTGGCGCTGGAAACTCCCCTTTCCTGTCTATCCTCCTTTATGCCGTGAGCTCTCTGGTTACCTAATCCTGAACATCCCCCTCATAGCAAAGGTTTCAAAGGGATTAAATGGATTAGGGCTGTTAATGCAAGGAGGATGCAATAAAAGGACCCGATGCAAGCATGCCAAATGAGCACTGGAGTAACAAAATGAGCTGTACTGCCACCCTCTACCATAATATTAAAACAAGAGGACTTTCAGCACAAAATGTTAGGCAGCAAGTTTAAAATAGATCAAAGAAAATGCATTCTTTATAGGGCCTTGTCACATGATATCAGTGTGATGGGATGGAGGTTAGACTTCTTATCCCAGTCCTATTCCTCAAGGAGACCAAGAGCTCTATTCCTTATGAAGACTAAGTTCCTAGAAGCATTAAAAAGAAAACAAAATGCCATCAAGAAAAAATTATATAATGAAATGGTCTTTAACTAGGTTGTGTATAAATATTCAAACCCATAAAATTAATGTCAGAAGCTAAGAGGTTTTGAGCTGAGAGGCAAAAAGTAACTGGCTAGTGAACACTCATAGTTGATTTAAATGAGGAATAAATGGAATTACTTTAAGCCACCAGATTTCAGCTACTGTTTCTCCAGTAAAAAAATGGTAACTTCCAGATAAAGAATGATAGCATCTTATAAAGCACTTCACATTATCATCTGGAATCAAGTTAATATATTATTAGATGGACAAGAAATAAATTTAGAAAGGTTATAAAAATTGATGGCATAAACACATTTCTACTTAATGAACAAAGAACAAAGATCTCCGCACAATTCACATTTCTTTGCATTCATTGTCAAAACATTTATACTTACTAACATCACAAGCAGGATACAGAAATAACTGTATGAATGGTGTAATCAGTATAACACTGGCTGTTTCTTTATAGTCTGTTGTGGCCTCTTTTTATTGTCTGGCTCAGCTCTGGCCTTACAGACTGGAAAAAAAAAAATCTCTTCCTCCTCTGGAAATGGAGYTTCTCATAGACGTGCCACTTGTTCAATATGCAGACCCAAATGGGAGCAGCATTAGTGTATTGTAAGAAATGTAAAGAAGAAACAGCAGAGAGGAAAACTGCTGGGCTGTGATCTCGCCTAGTAGCAGTTCACACGCAGCTTTCCTGGAAGTAGATGGTAGAGGTACTCAGAGCAGAGGTGATGGCTTCTGAGGCCTCCAGAATTTCTCACCAGAAATGTGTGAATACCTAATTTTGGTGGGGGGTTGTGGATAAGACAAAATATTTTAAGAATTGCCTTTAGTTGATCTGAAACAAAAAACATTCAGTGTTTTTTGTCAGTGAGATAAAGAAAGTGAAAAGAAAAACTGCCGGGCTCTTCAACCCACAAACACGTAGTTTGAGCAGGAGGAAAGTTTTCAGGGTATTTAAACTAAGTAACTGAATGCTAAATTTAATAATAATCACACACACACACACACAAAAATTTAAGTCCAGTTTGAAAAGAAAACACCATCTGAAAATGGAAAAAGAATAATAAAAAATCATTTAAAAACACACTGAAATAATGATTCCAAACTGAATCTGAATTTGTGAGAAGTTTGATTTTTTTGGGGGCTGCCTGGTTTTGACAAATAGGAAGGTGTTTTGCCCAGCTGTTGCTCTTTGTTCAGACTTTTTTGCTCTCCGGCTCTTGGTTTCCTCAGTTGCTGGTTTCCTCACCTCACTCGCTGCGTTGCAGCTCTTTCACTGTCTTTCTTCTCTCCAAGCCTGAGCACGGGGACACTTCTTGCAGAAGGAGTTGCATTGTCTGCAGGCAAATCAGGTGTCTGAATTTTTTTGCTAGAGGCGACTTCCTCTTGAGCACAAAACTGCACTTCCAGCAATACATCATTGCCATTGTATAGGTTGGTTTGCAAAGAATTCTCTGAGGTCAGCATCCTTTGATACACGAGGCCAGACTTCAGTTATTAAGTAGCTTAGTATGAGGGAAATGTACAGCTGGTTGTGGAGGCTCTTGGAGAATAGTCCGTGGGCCCTCTGTTGCTGGGTCTCGTGACCCAAACCCTTCTGTCCAGACTGAAGAATTCCCTCTCCACCCTGTGCCTTGCAGTGGGTTGATGCAGGTAATAAACTAGTGTTTGATCGTCTGTATTGGCTAGGTTGGAGAAGAACGTTTATCCTTCAGCTGGGACAACTCAACCCTTCTTGAATCAATGGTCAGCATCGGGAGTTGGGCATTGCCCTAAATCCTGACAGTCCCTCCGTCAGCAATAGGGAGTGGGGAAGGAGAGGGCTGATTCAGTGCCCTATAGTCACAGCCGCGAGGTCTCCAGTCCAGCTTCGTTCAGCGTGGTGTATTCTGTGTGCTGCACTGCACTATGGTATTGCTCTATACAATGTTTTTGTAGCACACTGCCATACGGTGTCGTCAGGAGTAACAGAGCTCGTCCACGAATAAAGGCTCAGTGTTAATCTGACAGCTGTTGCATGTGACTTTGAACTGCTGCAAACATCAGTACAGAGCTTTCCAATGCTGAAATAAAAGGAGAGCATATCCCAGAGGAGTTTAACTTCCATGGATGTTTTCTTCATGCCAAACTGGCACCTAGTGAAGTGACTGCTGGATCAAAGTGCTGGCAATATGTTAGTTGACAAGACAATCTTTCAGTTGGGGTGCAACAGATATTTCATCTTTTTTTATTTTTTTCTTTTACCAAAATCCCAGCCCTTCACAAGCCCTTTCTTCAGTTCTTTGAGGAGGGGTTGACAGAGAGGGATTTAGGCTGGAGGCAGGGAGTGGACCCGAACTCAGACTAAAAGCCCATTCAGAAAATGATACTTTTCTCAAAGTAGAGCTTAGCCTGAACCATTATTTTGTTGCGCTTGAACAGGAACCAGACCAGAACAAATTATTTCAGAAAATCAGACTGGAAGATCTGCTGATTTAAATCCTTAGTTGGAAGCTTGGCAGGAATGTGCTGTGAATATGAAGGTGCATCAGACATAATCAAGGCTATTGATGCCTTGTTCTTTCTACATTGCTACTTATTGACATATGTCTGTGTCAGACACCACTGGTCAAAATGAATAGATGTAGAGTACTTCAGGCAGGCTTCCTGATGCTTTCCATGGAGGATATGTGGGAAGAGCAAGGWACAGACTGGAAAACGTTTTTTTCCTCTCATTCCAGTACTTTTGAATATTCATAGTGCTAATTCTGAGTTCTTATTGCCACCACTCCTTCATCACCAGGTTACCTGAGTTAGAAACTGATTGCATAGATAGCATCCAGTCCAACAGACCACCCTTTCTCCTTTTCGCCACCTTTAAGACAGGAAGGATTCAAGCAATAGCAAAGGGCTTCAGTCACTGAGGACACGAGCAAAGGGCAGCTGAGGATGAGAGGATGTGTAAAGCTGGTAGAGTGGGGAAGAGAGAGGAAGAATGAGTTAGCCTTTTTCACTCGTGTGGGTGGGAGACAGGTTGTGCTATTAGACACCGTTCAGCTCCAAAGTAATGACAAAATGTGTATGACAGGCTGTGAAACTTCCTGTGAATCTGACTCATCCTTTGAGCTATCATTACCTTTCAGTGACTGGAGTGGCAGTATGTAGTCAGCCGGCAATGCACTACCAAAAAGGGCAGTAAGGAGCTAGATCACAAATGCTAATCTTACTCTTAGGATATCTTATTTATCTGTGGTTGAGGAAAATACAATAAGCATGTGGCAGTGAGAACACCCGTCAGTCACTGCTCTGTATGTCCTATCTGTATGCGTATAGGAAGCCAAGGACAGCTCTAGACACGGGCAAAAAGTCAGTGGTTGCTGAGGACAGCAGATATCCAAGTCTGGCAAAATGGACATGGGCTTGCAAACTCTTTTGCCTATACAAAAGCAAGCTGGCAGAGGAAGGGCAAGAATGCAAGGCAACATGACAACCCCTGAGAAAGACAGCCAGCCCTATCAAAAACAAGAACAGGAAGGCTAACCCCAGAGCTTTCCTTCCAGCAATTTGTCCCAACCATGCCCCTCTCCTCCTATGAGGAACTCTCTCCCTCCAGGAATCTTGGGGAGAAATTGCCTGTTGTCACTGCAGATAATAATCAAGAAAAGGAGCAACAGAGGGCTACACTTCTTGCTCAGTGAGATTGACTGTAGGCCTGCTCCCCAGATTGCTTTGGTCAATGGAAAGCCTTGTCCCCTTCAGGGAAGACTCTCCAGGGACATCTTCATAGGAGCAGATTTTTAAGGACCATCTGTAATAAGGTAAAGTAATGACATGTGTTTGCTAGAACTTGAAGGTGGTGACGACACCTTAGAGAACAGGTTATCAGATAGTAGTGACCACTACAGCTCACTCAAAATCAAAGGAGCTATGGCAGCTGAGCACCTGCCTTTCAGTTTGAACAGATTTTGCATGGATGCCTGGGGTGGAACCAAAAGACTAGAAAAGGATGTGGCCTTGTGGTCGGAGCATGCCACAAAGCCTCTGGCATGGGTTGATTTCCTTCTCGGTAGGCAGCACTAGGTCAGATTCGAGAAGCCCATGGCCTGAACAGGGGAGGTCCCTGTGCCCATCTGCAGTGAGTGGTGGTCATTACTCACCAGCTCCCAAGAAACCGGGTTTAAGATGCAAGCTTTGCAGCTTTTACTAGTTTCCATGCAGCRTCTCTGCAGTTCATCTCTGCTGCTAAACCTTTCCAGACCAAGGAGCAGCATGAAAGGGTTAAATTGACAAACTGGTGGGTGCTTTTCCTGTTTGGATCAGTGGGAAGTGCCATACTTGAAAAGCAATGTTCTTTGTATGCAAATCCATATCCTCTTAAAGCCAGTGACAAACCAATGGTTTCTCCATGGCTAGGCTTTGGTTCTTGTTGTTCAAACAAGAGCAGAGGTGAAATGTAGTTTTCTGCTTTCCCAACCTGGATGATGTCTGCGTTGTAGACATCAGACCTTCAGGGCTACTCCATTCAGGGGTAATGTATTTGAGCCTTGGTGGGTTTGGGAAGGGCTATGCAGGATACTGTCTGCATTATTTACGATACAGGCACATGGCCACTAGGAAGTGTGCTGAGACCACCATATGGGTTTCATCTCCTCTACCAATCATCTGGGAGAAGCACTGCTCTTAATTTCTTTGCTTTAGGCTGAGTGCGCTGCATTGAGTTACTTTTGAAGTTGTACACCCCTTTCCTCCTCCCTTCCCTGTCCCAAACACACATCCTCTCCTTTCCTCCAAGGGAAGTGCGGCTGCATAATGCTGCGGGGAAGAAAACAGGGATGAGTGACACCAGTTTTATTTGAAAGGAGCTTTTAAGGCATCAGCCTAGGGACGCGGTGGGAAGTCTGGCCCCAGGAGGTGAGAGGTAGCTCAGGAGTCAGAAGAGGAAGGTGGAGCAGGGCTAGCTAAAGCCAGGTTAAGCCAGCTTTTCTGTACTTAGCTTTCAAAGCTGAATCCTGCTGCCCTCAGCTAATTTATCTTCTGCTTGTCATATAACTATTGATTTTACATGCAGGTAATATTGTGTCTTAGTGGAACGCATTTATAGGCATGCGCACACAATATAATAAGTAGATAAAAGAATAGATAGATGGATGAATTGATATTTTGCACTTCCATACTATACTGCAATCTGGTGTAATATTACTTGAGTGCAAATCAATAAATAACACATAAGATGATAGAGTAGCTGGAGGAAGTATTGTCTGTCTATCTGTGTACCTACCAGCCTATCTAACTTCAGGGAGTCTACCTCGTCATAAAGGGCCCTTTTAGCCCATAAGTCATCTTGCTGATTTTTTGAACAATTACTTTAATATTAAATACTTACAAGAGTCTTCTTTCCCCTGGTGCTGGAACCTCTGGGTTTGACTCAATGCCCACTAAAATAAATGGAACTTGGATGAACTTGGCTTCTGGCTTTTTTTAAAGTTTCTGTCTAAAGCACATTGGATGTAATAACAATAAAAGAATAGGTGTATCTACAGCACATTTTTATTACCCTGTGTGATGGTTTGCATACCCAGATAGTATTCATGGATAACAATTACATGTCTCATAGGCAAAGAGCCCCTGGTATATTTCTACTGGACTTTATTACTCTGTAGATCTGTTTGGTTATAATATATGAACATATATATGTATATATACATACACACACACACACGCATATATATGTATAACTATATATATATATATAACTATATATATATATATGCATGTGTTCATGCACGTCTGTGTGTGTTTATTAGAAAGTTATGTGCATGTTTGGAAAAATCCTCTGTGTTTTATAATGCAGACAGGCAGTCAAACATTCAACAAGGATTCCAGGCAGTGTGAAGGTAAGTTGAGTGAAAATGTTTATGTGAATGTTCAAAGCTGGGGAAGTTTGAATCTTGTACAATACAATTAAAATGTGTATTTTAGTGATAACTGAATCAGAAATAAACACAAAGAAAATACGAGAGAAGAAAGGAGGAAAAAATTACGCACTGCTGACATGCTCTGAATTAATTTGCTAGGTAGAAACCATGATGTCGATGTAGATACTATATCTGCAGCTAGTTCCACAGGGAGAGGAATAACCTCTATCTAATACCATGTTGATATGAAGGACTTTGACACAGTTTGAAAACATGAGTGATACATTAGAGTTAAAAAATAGCATTTCTGCATTATAGGGTCCAAAGGAAATAATTTATGCTGCAGGCTTTTTTGTTCTAGTGACGATTATTTTATGAGAAATAGGTTTTGATTTCTAAACTTAGCTGTGCTGCCCACAAACGGTACTTTCTGGGGATTAACAATTGATCTCTCCATTTCTCAGCTTTTCTTGGATTTCTTCACATCTTCTGCTTCCCAATGTGTGTGTGTGTGTGTGTGTGTGTGTGTGTGTGCGCTTGTGGAAGCTCTGTAGCCAAATGCAGAATAGTCATCTGGCAAAAGCAATAAGCCATTGGAATACAGACACATTTCTACTTCCAAATTTTACCACATCTTCAATCTGAAGACCAAGAAGGGCAGAAGGATCAAAGTTGGACAATAATTTCTGCTGTCCATTGCAGGGATAAGGGAATTCCTTTTCTCTGGTGTGTTGAACCCRTAGAATAGATGGTCAAAGACTAAAGACACTACCCAGGCAAAACTAATTTAAAAAGGGGGGATTGTGCGAGCAAAGACTTCAGAATTAGAAAAGCATCTCAGGAGAGTGTTTGCTGAAGTCTGTCCTTAGTAAGGCTGTCTCAAATGTCAAAGGCGGCTATTCTTTTGAACCTGACAACAGATATAAACTCTGCATAGCTCTTGAAACACGTGAGCTTGTGCACCGCTGTACCTCAACCTCTTATCTGGAGCCCTGTGGASACTGGAGATCCTCAGTATTAGCTGAACTGTGATGTAAGCATCTCTATGGGAATAAGCATTTTGTGATGGGAATATTAGTCTTTGTAATTCAGGACGAGAACTTGCATGCGTTCTATTTCCCTCCAGCTCAAGCACTAGGTTTCTAGCAAGCCATCAATAAGTTTTTCAGGTGAGCAAAACTGGTCATGCAATAGCTGGTGAACTGCTAAACAGTTTCTATACCCAATTAACTGATAACTGACCATGTCCTAATATATTTGCTGTCTCATCTTCTCTACTTTGACCCATTCATGCATCTCATGCAGGTTTAATGTTCATCTGGTGGGACTCTAGTCTGACTGTCTTCAAAGGGCAACTACTACATAAATACTGCATAAAAATAATAGTCTGGAGAATATTTTACTGGAGCTGGTTGGAAAAAGCAGGGCAGCCCTTGTGAAAATTAGCCTTCTAAATTACCCTTCTAGGCCCAAATTAACTTGATCAAACTTGAGTTCTTACTAGAGGTGCCTAAATTGGCAGCATGGTCCATGGTCACCCACAGACAGCAGAGCTCAGCGCTCATCTTGTAAAGATGATTCACCCTATCTCATATCTGAATTGCTCTGCGGTTATTGCTATCTTACCTCAAGAACAGCTACCTGTCTAAATTAGGTGAGCCTGTTAGTGCCTTAGGTGGGATAAACTGGCCCTAGGTTTGATTATGCAGGATGCCTGAATGGGTTTTGTCAGAAGAAAAAAAGAAAACAAAAAGAAAAAAAAAGAAAAAAGAAAAAAAGAAAAAAAGAAAAAAAAGAAAAAAGAAAAAAAGAAAAAAAGAAAAAAAGAGAGAGAAAAAAGAAAGAGTGGCTGCTATACCTCTGCATGCTCATGCATTGATCAAGGCAAAAGCATTTAAAACAGGTGAAAGCATTTGCCATTCGTGATCTCCTCATTCTTTTATTATTGTCACCTCATCATGTACTCAGATGACACAGAAAATACTACTTGACCCAGATGGCCAATCAAACATAATTGACAGATAATACAGTTGAGCAGATGAAGATTACCAATAAGTTAAAATCTGTTAACATAAGCTGCTGGGCCAAATACTTTTGAATAACAGATGCATTCTCAGAAATCAAGCTTGGTTATAGTAAAATGAAGATCAGTGATGGAATAATTGTGTATTGATGTACCAGTGGATTCAGATAATTCAAATTATCGTGAAGACTTGAGATGGCCTACACAGCTAATGTGATCTCTGCAGACCAAGTTTTGCAACCAGTGACCACGCAGCACACTGAGGCACCTAGAGTGGTACAACATTGCAGTGACATTTTTGACTGCCCCATCTGGATCACCAGGTATCTACTTGGGCCTGAGAAGGGTGTGGGTGGCCTTTGCTGCAAATCTAGAGTGAGACTTAATCACATATCACATGCCTCCAGGCAGACACTTCTCTTGTTCAGCAAATGAGCACTTATAACATTGTACCAATACCATAAACATGATCAAAAATGCAATAAAATATCCTTTATAGGAGCACTCCCATATGAGATTTTCTTTCCTGTGTTAGAGACTAGAGAAATACAAATAATTCTGTGAGTTTTTAAGACTTGTTCCTACTTCTATTTCACAACCCATTTTTCCTTGCTGACTGTTGTGAGAAGGTTATTGTTAAGCGCTGATGACCTCTGCACCTTAAACTCTGTGCTAATCCTGGCATACTCCTTTGCGTTTCAGTTTGCTGCATGCCTTCACGTGAGACTGGCATGTTTTGCATTGCAGAGAGGAATTTTGGGCTCAGAACCTGTATTTCATGGAAACATGTTCTGCTAGTGGAAGCACCAGTGGTTTGGGCATATCTTACTTTTTGACATTGTGGAAAAGAAATGCTTGGAATGAGACAGTTTGAATCTTTTCTCTGATTTGCAGAGGCTTTGAGAAAGAAAGAGAAACAGGGAGAAGTTAGTGGTTGGGAGAAAAGCATCATCCATTTCTTTCCTATTCCCAGAGATTAAATAACATTCAAGGGTCAGTGTTGACTTTTTAGACAGTTGCCTGGCCTTTGTGACTGCTCTTTTGGACTATGTCTATCTTGTATCTCAGGCTCAGTTGCCAGCTCTCCATTACCTATTTTTGTGGAGTCAAGATGCCTTTATGCAGTGCAGCACACCAAACTGTTCAGGGTGTCTACAGATCTCACCTGTCTGTGGTGTTTGGTCCCTCCCAGAAAAGACCTTGGACCATTTGGTTTGCATGCCCTCAGTCCTGTGATTACCATAGAAGAAATGGCACAATTTGTGCCCATCATGCCTGCCCAACAAGCGTGTTAGGGCCTCTCCAAAGGGCAGCATGGGCCCAAAGCATGTCTTCGGCTGAGTCTCAGAACTCCCCCTCAAATCTGTATTTCAGCATGGTCTTGTGACCAAACTTTGGCCATGAGGCAAGTCTGGGTTTGACGTAGGCTTGGACTCTAAGCAGGCATAATAGAAGGGGTTTGGCTTCAGATTCAGACATTTACGTTTAGATAGAAGTGACTTTGAGGAGTGACTTAGCTAATCAAATGTAGGTCTCTGCTACATGGTGCYCTCTTGGCTGCAGTGGTTGCGCTCACCACATCTTCACTGCCTCTTTCTTTACTTGTGATTGTGGGTCTATAAAGTCCCTGCGTGCACCCACAAAATCCTCAAACAACCAAAGTTCCTAGGTGTCTTTGTTCTATCACGTAAGGAAGAATAGCAATAGAAACTTGCAATAGGTAATGGGCATCTGGGCATCCTTAGTCTGAGGTCCAATTATGCAAAGATTTACAACATCATTAGGGCAGTTTTCCATGGACTTTGTAAAGGAAGGAAGGAAGGAAGGGAAGAAGAAATAAAGAAAGAAAGAAAAGGAACAGAAAAAAAAGAAAACAGAACAGCAAGCAATTCTCTTTGGAGAAGTAGTTGTAGTTCATTGAACCTTGTCTTCCTTTTGCCTCCCTGATCTTAGGTAAACATTTCAGTGAAGTCCAAACCAAATACACACACCAAAATAGCACAGGGTGTAACTGATGCAATCTCCAGTACTAATAGAAAAGGCTACTTTGAAGGGGGAAGGGAGAGACCTTTTCCTAGAGCAGCAATGCTTGGGTGAAGACTATCGTTCCTTTGACTGTAAAATGGGAATTAAGTACTTCCTATAGCAAGCATTACAAAATGTCCCATCGTAGAAATGTGGCAGTTGTGAGACAGTACAGGAGCTCTAAGCTTTCAGTGAGTGTTTTTTTTTTAATGAAATTGTCCTAAAGTCCTTCATAAATGTTTCGACTCCACAGACTGGGGAAAGTAATCATGCCATTTTTCTTAAAAGGCAATAACTTCCTCTTTTCTGTTTTTCTGGGAATGTCAGGGAATGCTTTGTGCAGTGCTGGGAAGGGGGCAAGGATGAGAGGCAACGTAACAGTGGAGAAGATAAATTCAAGCTGCAGCAGATGAATAACTTTGGCCCCTCCACAGAGCAAAGGCTCAGTGCATAATGTAACGCCCATAGTTAAGTCCAAGGCTTAGGCCCTCACCTTCTTGGTTAGGCAACAGAGGGTAGACAGGGACAGAGAAACATTGGATGCTAGGTAGGCCAAGATAGTCTAGCTCATTTAAATGCCTGAAGTTAGCTGGGAGGAGGCTGAGCCATTCATGACTTCATGTCAAAGTTAGCTGTTTCAAGAGAGGCATCACACTTAGCAGACACTGAAGATGTCCTCACATGCCTAATGTGTCTAGACTTACTGGACTTTAATATCCTGCAGCCTGCAGGTATCTAGAGGTGATGGAGACATTATCATGCTCAGACTGTTGCATGTTCACTGGTGTAAATCAGCACAACACCACCCATGGTTAGTGCTGCAGAAATTTACACCAGGTGAGCCTCTGGTACGTTGCCAGTCTTGTCTGTTAAAGAAGATATAAAAGGCCTTTATATGAGGAGGAGGTTATGGAAGGGAGTGGTGGGTTATTATGGAGATGGGGCTGAGCTTGCCTTTGAGACAGGTCCGTGTAGCTGTTTAGGAGACAGCGAAGTCCATGCCCAATGTGTCTGGCACACCTGGTCATGCTTTCGGGGGATTAAGAGGATTTTCCATTTCTTTTGCAGTTCTGAGCAGAGATTGTCCGTTGCGTTATTGCATCGTGCCGTGCGCAGTTCTCACTGTTGCTTTGTGTAAAGTACAAAATGTTCTTCAGTGGAGGGCCTGCCATGCTCTGGGAGTGTTGCTGCTGGCTGTTAAAAGGCTGCTGCATTTGCCCCAGAGGAGAGGAGGGGTATGGAGGCACACTAGATTTCCACATTGTGTGAAAGGAGCCTTGTAATTAGCTTATACATTACAGTTGGGAGCCTTAGGCAAAGGGTAGGCTCCTGCGCTTTCTCCTGACCCACTGAATGAAGTTTCATGTGACGCAGGGTGGGGAGGTGGCTGCCTCTAGAAGTCTTTGTCGTCTAATGATAGTCATTACGTGACAAATGGGGCTGGGCCAGCCTGCTGGGGTGTGGGTCGAGATGGGACAATGTGGCCGCAGGATGGGTTGGGTTCTGCCATGGGGAAGGGGCTGGAACACAACCTGGCACTGGGAGCCTTGGCTTTTTCCCAGGGGTACGGGTGGTGAGCCATGCTCGGGTGACTGTGCCCCATCCTGGCGTCCCCCCTGAACGTGAAGCGTGAATGCTATATGTGGTAAATTCTAACCCAGTTTTGCCCCCACTTGCCCCCAAAAGAAGAGCTGTTTCCACCAGCCCTTTCTTATCAATCTTCACACCGAGAAGGTCCTCCCTGCGGCTGATCCTGTTGTCCCCAGAGACAGGTCAGCTCAGCCACCCTTCTCCACCTCCCAGCTTTGTCACCATGCTGAGGGATCAGTAGGAGCTGGGGTACCGCGCAGAGCCACCCTGCCAGTGGCTCAGGGTGCCTTTGGAAACGCAGCGATGGGGTAAAAAAGGAAACTTATCACCCCTGCACAAACAGGTTGTACTTTAGCTATTGCACTGCTGCATAAACGGAGGAGATTTGCTCTGGCAGGGAGGGACGGATGCACTGTAATCCCCCTTCGCCCCGTCCAGCACACCATGTGTGGTCTGGGTGCGGAGATGCTGCTGCGGACGAACTGACCTGTTCAGACTGTAGCTGTGCCCAGCTAAAATTAATTCYGGGATTAATTCTAGAGCTGGCTGCGGAAAGGCTGTTCATCTCATAGAAATGCTGCAATCGTTGAACTAATAGTACAGTCACCTCTCAGAAAGGGATGAAAGCAAATTCATACAAAATTTCTGCAAAGTGAAACCCAGGTTTTGTTGTTTTTTTGTGTTTGATATAATTCAAAATATTTCCTTTGTGTCCAGCTTTCTTGTTTGCACAAATGCATTTATTTTTCTAAGTCTATATTTCTGAACAAAGAGTCAGTTGTAATGGCAAAGGTGTAAACTTGGCTTTTGAATATGCTGAAGTGAAATGCTTTGAGCACTTCAAGAGGTTTTTCTAGCAGTTCTTGAAGTCCACCAACCTGCTGAAATGCACCTTGGACCATGGGCAGGGTCAATTTCTAGGAACTGTCAAAATCAAAGTTTTGCAAAAGAATTTCCAGTCAGAGGCACACCCCTCCACCCCACCTGGAGGAGACAAACAGAACATGAGAGATGTTATGGGAACTCATATCACTGAAAGATCAAGCTTTATTTTAATCATCTCTCATTAATTCCTTTCTTATATTGGATTTTAATACATTTTTAATCTATTTTTCATTCTTCGTGCTTTATCACCTGGGTGATCTGAGTGAACAGGAACCAACCTGATGCAGGGACTGAAAGGCAGCAGGGGAGGTGTCAAAGCAGAAGCAAAATTTCCCAGGAGGTTATGAAGGAGGGATGTAAGTTGAGGGCTGATCTAGCAGACGGGGATCTAAATTGGGAACGAGGCTGCTGATGTAACATTGTCCCATAGAATGACCTTGAGCCATGTCAGCCTGTGTTCCTCCTGTCTTCCAGTTGCCTTTGCAAGAATATTCCCCTTGACTAAAGAACTGGTTTTTGAGTATATGTGCAGCGTCAAGTGAAGCCTTCTTCCCAGCTAGGTCCTCCAAATAATGTCATTAAAAAAAAAAAAAAAGAGAAAGAAAATCTTGAAAAATTAAACTAATGACATGGTGAACCTGTCAAAAAGCCATTCTGAGGGACTTTCTCCCATCCCCCTCCATGCTGAACTTATTTTTCCTTCAGTTCAAAAAGACCCTTATCAGCGTTTCAATCTTTCCATGTAAATACACTGACAAGTGTCAGGCCCTGGCAAACCTATAATTAAGGCTGAACACAATTTGCTAATAAAAGCTAAGAAACTCTGGGCTGAGTTTACTTATGTTATCCCCACTGGGCACTTTCCATCAGAATCTTTTATCTGCCTTTGCAAATGCCACTTTGACATTATTTTTACTGAATCAATCAAACGCGGACACTACATTTATTCCCCTCCTTGCTGAGAAGATGTTCCAGCTTCAGAAATAAAGATTGTTGTTGTTGTTGTTGTCATTGCAGCTCCTCTGACTCACAAAGCACAGCGAGCTTTTGGAAGGAGAGAAAGAATGAGAAAAATAGGGGGGGGAGAGAAAGAGAGAATTGGAGAGAGAGAAAAAACGTGAGCCAGAGATTGTGGCAGGCTTTACAAATTGGCACAGTCTTATCAACAGCATTTCATGGTTTTCTGGAACTCTTTCAAAGGGAACTTGCCTTTGTGTGCACTGGCTTAAGCTTTACTAATATTTAAAGCTATATTTAAAAGTTTATGAAAATTACTTCTGAGTTCCTCTGTCTCTTAAAATCGCCAAGGCCAATGTTTGCTTCTTACTGTTATCCCTCTCACTCCCTCCCCCCAAATTTCCGTGGTTTTCCCGTCCTCTTTGTCCTTCCCTGGCAGACTCCCTGCCTTTCCCTCCCCCTTTGCTGTCTTCCATCCTCCCCTCCCCATTTGTGGGGTGGCTGGAAGAAGGGTTTTGTCTGGTGGTTTTGTTTGTAATGGGCGAGGTCCACCTCTCAGTTGCAGCAGCCCCCCTCTCCAGCTCCTTTCTTTTCCACCTCTAAATCAGCAAGTAAATACAACTCTCTTGTGTTCTTTCTCTTGGCTTCCTCCTTGGCTAGCTGGCTTTTCCCCTTGCTTCCTCCTCTCCACAGCTAGCCCTGGGTCAGCATAATGTTTGACACCTCTAACAACCTGGGGTGGGATCTTCATCCTAAAGTAGATGTTGAAACAGCTCAGGTGGTCTTTGCAGCAGACAGACACACACCACTTTTAATGAGATTGGAGCAGGGAGAAATCATCCCAGCTTTCCACCTACTGGTGCAAGCCCCATGTTGTGCCCAGATTTGCCTGCTCTCAATGTTATTTATATGCAGGTAGGTGCTCAGATGCGTGTCCTACTGGAGCTCCAGGGCTGTCTGAAGGAGAAAAGCCTGACCAGGTTTGATGTCTTGGAGTGGATGCATGCCCTTGTTTATGGAGTCTGGATGGAAGGAAGAACATGGAGAGGAAGGTGGTCCAGCCCAGGCCACCAATGGATGCAGCTCTCCCAAAGCACGGTGTTGACATGTGGGGTAGAATCTGCCTGACCACCTTTGATGGCCATCAAGCCATCTGAGCTGCTCACCCTTTTCAAGGCATCATGCTGACATAGATATCTACAGGCAAATTGTACCCTAGAAATGCTTGTTTCTCATCTGAACTATTGATGGAGCTGGTGGTGGCTATCTCAGAGGTGTGGATACCTGCATTAGAAAGGTCTAAGTAAGGGTGAGATGAATCCTTTCTGGGGAAAGTGGCTTAAAGAGGACTTAAGGTTGATAGATCCCAGCTAACACATTTTAAAAGGACTTAACAGCATTCCCACGTTAGAATTTTACTTGTGTCTTAACAAAATCATGTTAATTAATGTGGTTTTAAACAGAAAGTACATGACAGTGACCATACTAGGTGAAGTCAGAGGTCCCAGCCAGTCCAGTGTCCTGTTTCCAGTAGCAGTCAGGAGTAAGTGGTTAAAGAGAAGGATAAGAAACTACACATAGAAAAATAAATATCAGTGCCTGCAGCAATCAGTGATTTATAGGTTTCCAGAGGCTCCACTTACAGTACCGGGCTTAACAGTCCCCAATGTACCTATCCTTTGAAATCTCATTTTTTTTAAAAACCTGTTTATACTTTGGGTATGTCCAGTGACAATGTCCTGCCTTCCTAGTTCAGACCTGACTGATGAAGCTGTGGGTGRTTCTTTCCTTTCACTATGTCCTGGAAAGTGTCTGCTCTGCACCTGTGTTATTTGGTGGAGCTGTGCTGGCTTCAGACAGGAAGATCTTCTACAACTTTGCTATGACTTCAAAGAGCTAGGCAAATTCACCCTACCTGAGGAAGTGACCCCTTACTTTACCTTATTCTGTGGCATTAAAAAGAACAGCTTTGGTGTAGGAGAATATCAGGCAACTTTCTCATCTCTCAAACCTTTAAGAGGAAAAGTGCATAGGGATGAAACACAAGTAAAAGCTTTAAATGACTTCTGTATCCCATGCTRTATCAGTTATAAGCAAATCCTTTATATAAGTGAACCCCAGATCCTTTAGATTCCCTTTGAAGAAATCTTGTCCTCTGGCAGCTGGAGTCACAGCAGTGGGAGTGACAGAGGTAGTGGCTGGGAGACATGGCTGTCTACCAGAGATAGCATCAATGTTCCTGCAAGGGACAACTGCAGATTTGGTGTTAGAGGGAGATTATAAATCCCCTTAGATTTTAGCACTGCTTTTTGGAGAGAGAAGAAAACTAGATTAAAAAAATGTGATATGCGTATATACATACATACATACATACATGTGTGTATGTATATATATAGTCTGCGTATATATGGCAGCACCATGTTATATGGTAGAAGGTATATTATGCTTTAATGCATTAGTCAGTGCAGGACCCATGGATTGCATCTGACCATCTCCATTTTACAAGGCAGGAAGTTTAAGTGATTTGCCTGGGGCCAGAGAATAAATCAGTGTCACAGATGCGATGAGAACAGAAGAATCTCCAGTTCAGGTGTGATTCTCAACAGAACGGGCAATACTAGAATGAAACAAGGGCTAAGCAAAGGGCAGTGGTGGCTTATCAATTTGGTGTCCTTCACTTTGCTGAAAAGAGTTGATAAGGGGAAGCTCTTCTGCCTTTTCCTCTCTCTCCTGGCCAGATGAAGTAGCAGCAAAAGCTCTCTATCCATTTTCTACCCCCACCCCCTTGTCTTTTTCCCCTTTCATTTTTTCCTAACAATTTTTTTTTTTTCTGGGTGTTGGATAGCTCAGCAGTGTCAGGAAATTTAAACCCTGGGCTCAATCCCCCTTTTACACACTCTGCAACAGCGAGAAACAGTGGCCCAGGCTGATGCTTTTACAGTATTTCCAGCTTTATAGAATAGAAAACAACCATGCCTATTAAAAAGCAATGATCATGCACACCAAATAATTAGTGTCATTAATTATTAGTACTGTGGTGTAACCTGCAGGGCCCAGTTAAGATCAGAACCTTATCATACTAGGCTGGGGAAACATATATTAACCTGCAGCTTTGACTTTGAAGGTTTTGCATTCTTAATGGACAAAATTAAGAATGGGAAAAAGCAACTTATTCTTCCTCTTTCATAGGTGKAGCACTGGGACCTGGACGTGTCAAATGAGTCACCCGAGGTCACGCAGGCTGTGTCAAAGACGGGAACTGAACCTGCGCTCTTAAGTGCCGATTAAGGAGAGCTCCGCGATGGAGGGTATAACTATGATGAGGCTTCAATATAACAGGGAGACTAATAAGAGAAGAAAGAGCTTGGGAAGGAAGGAGGGAGGGGGAGGGACGCATGTGGTTGTGTCTCTCACAGTCAGGCTGTTCAGTGTCTAATAACAACTGGTCTTAACTGCGGTGCTCCGGGGGATGTCATATTTCATCCCAAGCCACTCAAGAGCCAGTTAGTCTTAGAAAACTCTGAGCCTATAATCTAATGCCCAAATAACAACATTTGCCATTAAGTTACTGAGAGGGGAACATGTATGTATATATGTGTGTATTTATAAATATATACATATATAGTGTTTTACTTGTTTAACCTACATATATATGTATATATAATGACATGTGCTCACACACACACACCCTGCCCTGTCTTAAAATCATACGACTAAGTTAGGAGTGGGCCTACCATTGCAGCCTGGAAATATAGATGATTTAGAAATTGTCATTAAAATTCTTTCAAAAAATGTTTCATTTCAATTCATGTTTTGAAAAGCCATGCTCAGCTAGGAAGACTGGGAGAAAAGCACTTTAGCAATGGCAGAATGTCCCATTTTATCACTTGCAGAATACAGTAATGTGTTTTTTTTTAATTTCTCAATTTTTTTTTTCAAAATGAAATACATTTTTATACAACCCTTTCAAAAGATTTGAGGTCAGTGTCAAATTTGAAACATTCCAAAGTTATCAAATTTGGGGATTTAATGTGTGGAAGGAAAAAAAAAAAGAAAAAAAAAGTTTGCACTGGGAAATAAAGTTCTCTCTGCAACTGTAATTCAGTTCCTTGGGTAAAGGCATTCTGTCAGAGTCCAAAGAGATATAATGCACTTTCCCCCTGCCCACACTCTGGGTGTTTAAAGTATAGGCGGGACCTATGGAGACATGGGTAAGGTCAGGCAATGGAGACCTGGTCAGAGCCTATGGGAGGAGAACTTCATTTGCCAGTGCTGCAAGCTATGGTGGATGAGGTGGGATGCAGTAGGATGTGGTCAGTTATTGCAAGTTCCTCATTCTGGAGGGAGCCTGGAGATCCCGAGCATCCACTCTTCCCCCCAATGACTCTGCTTCGTCCTTAGAAAATCCTCTGGAAAATGGGTTGCTCCTTGTCACAGCCAGCACCCCAAATCAGTGGCTGCATTTGACCTGATCTCACTTGTACTGCAGTCTCCCCATGGATGAAAATGAGGCTACTAAAACCATGTAAACACACAGAGGTGTTACAGAGAGAATGGAGTAAATGTTGGCTGGGCCTTCAGGCATTAAAGCGATGGGCACTGAGGAAAAGCCCATGTTCAAATGAATCATTCTGTCTTGGGGCAAAATTGTGATAATATCCAAAAAAAAAAAAAAAAAAACTTGAGGTGCATGCAGTGAACAGAGAAGAAAAAGTGAAATCCAGAAGAGCTCTTAACTATGGGAGCTCTGTCCACCTTATGCACTGATTAAGGCAAGGGCTTTATGAAAAGAGAAATAAGTGAGAGTGTATTTGCATTTCTTTTGCAGAGTGGATGTGTGCAGAATAGCAGCTTTAATCCTGGAACTTCCAAAGTTTTGAATGCTTGACTTGGAGATGAGAGTTAGAGTTGTTTGATGTACTTTTTGCATCTCTTTACATAGACACATTAGATAGGCAACATATATTTACATACTGGATTTATGAAGTTGTAGTTGGACGTTTTTCTAAATTACTGTGAAACTAACACTTTTCACATCCCGTTCAGTCTCTCTTGGCCTACGAATCAAGCATCCTGATTTGTACTTTAGCTAAAATACTTGCAAGTTTGACTTTATTTCTCTTTTCTGCTGCATTGGCTCTTTCCCATTTTCATATATTTTCTTTTTTCTTTTTTTTTTTTCCTGAGCTGCCATTTAAATGACCTTTCCCATTCACCCTTAAAATTCCACCCAACCGAAAACTAGTCCTGCCTCCAGGCCTGTAACTGTGGCCTCTGTATCCCCAGACAATGGGGCAAGGAAGAAAAAAAAGGGGACATTCCTGCAGGTCCTCCGTGTGTGGATAACAAACAGGGCGCGAGAGGCGGGCATGTAAATCAGAAATCACTCCATTAGCTTGTTAAGCATCTTGGAGTGACACCACGTACATTAGGAAGGAGCCGGCAGCCACAATGGAGGTATCCTGGCCATTTGATATTCATGCGATGAGGAAGGTTTAAGAAGAGAAAAGGAAGGGGGAGGCAGGGATGTGGGCTTTCTAATGTAAACACCATTATCATTTGAAAATCAATTAGCTCCTTGCACTGAGGGAATGACCAGACTTAAGGCCCTTTCTGAACTGCTATTGTGAGCCCGGGTTATTTACTTTAATTAAGAGGAGACAGAGTGGATTATTGTCTCAAAGTAAGGAGTTGGGAAGAGTCAGAAAATTACACTCTACCTCACTGCACAACAAAGCCAGAGTAAGAGACAGGCTCCAAACCAAGCAAAGTCAGAAAGAAATTAGCCTTTAATCTGGATTCGTCCTACATAAGGAGCAATCAAAAGGAAGCAAGGTTCAGAGCCTTCTTTCTAAGCGCTGGGCATGATATTGCAGTAGTTGTCACTGCCAGCTCTTGAAATTTTTAATGTCGGGACACTAAGGGATTTTTGCCCCTGCAAGAGCTAGAGTTTGAGAGGAAAGATTTATTTTGGCCTGAAATTTGACATACTGAAGTGTCAGGCATGGGGCTGCATTTCCTTCTGCCCCCTCCAACACAACGATGGAGCAATGCATTCCTTTAGAAAGAAATACATATAATTGCAGTAGCAAAGGTGTCTCCTGGATGAAGATGCTTATATTTTTTGGCTCTTATTTAATTCAGGCAGCTTGGATTAAAAAAAGAAAAAAAAAGTAGAAGAAGGAGAAAAAAAAGAAAAGGAATTTGGCAAGTGACTAATCCACAATATTGTCTAATCTGGCATATGGAGAAACACCCCCCCAAGGTATCTAATACTGAGATGTTTCAGCTCTGCTTTGCATTGCCCACTCTTACTCTGCATACTCTAAATATGTATTAAGTCAGCCGAGCATGGCAGCTGCTGAAGGAGTTGCCACAGCTTACTGGGTAAATAATGATCGTTTTATAAATCACCTAAACGTGTATCTACCCCAAAGACCATGGCAGTGGCTTATGGGAATACTGATTTGCATTTTTAAAATTTGCTTGGATGTATTTGCAATTGCTGTGCCTCACGTTGATTGCTGCATGCTCTAATTTTAAGTCTGGGGCCCAATTCTGCTTTCAGTTATGAACGGATGAATCGGGAGTGTCATCAGTGAAATCAGCAAGGTAAAGTCAAACCGAGGAACTAGTCTGCTCGATGAGTTTCCTCAGGGAATATCCCATTAACACAATTTGGCCCTGAGATCCCTTGGTGATTTTGCATTGGGAATAACTTTAAAAACTAAGTCTTCAGGGATGGCAAAGCACAATTCTTCTGGGCTCCACCTGGGAGAGACAGGCCAAAGACAAGCTGCTGTCCAGCCTCAACTCCAAGGGAGTGCAGAGCCAGGACCTACTACGGCTCTTTACACCCAGCTGCTGGCTTTGGAGCCTACATATACCTCTTTTGGCCTGTGTAGGAAATAACAGTGTTTTTTCTGACCTCTTGACACACATCCAAGCCCATCACCTCTTACCCCTTCCCAGGGCAGGGACCATCCTTCTCTGTGTTTTGCCACCAGGGGCACCCCGGCTTACAACTAACCCAGGAATACATGACACCGGAAGCAGATGGATGAAAAAACTTTTTGGAGGGTTCTGCAGAACAAAATACTTTTTACTTTAGGCAGCGCAAAGGAAATATTTATGTTTGTATAGATGGGGTCAGAGTTCTCTCGGGCATTCAGGGCTCCTTCCCTCCAGACCAGGCACTGTCTCTCTTTTGCAGCTGGATTTCTTCATCCTCATCTGATCCTACAGTTAAACCAGATCCTTTTCCTATGACAGCCACTTCCTTTTTTCTGTCTAGTGGGAAGAAAATTGGCCTTATGAAGGACACAGCTAAACAAGGCACAGCTCCTTCTGCCCTTGCTGACTCCATGTAACCAGATGTCACAGGCAGTGGAAATAGAGGTGCAAACACACGCAGGTGAGGACCAGAGCCCAGGTGACAAATGAGAATTTTGGAGGAGTGAGGCTCTGCCAGGGGTGAGTCAGGCTTAGAAACTCCTAGAGACGAAGAGCTGGACCCAGTGAGGCACAAAGGGCAGCTGCCTTCCTTAAATGCAGTTTCACTGCAAGAGGCTGGGCGTCACGCTGTTGGCGTCACATCTTGGAGGACCTGGGGAGGTGTAACATAAGACAGATGTTCCGTTATTGTGCTCTCCTGCTCTGGCGGGGTATAGCTTTTAATACTTAGCCACAATGGGCTCAGATAATGCATTAATTCCAGCCTTAGCTCTGTACTTGCTGGATTAAAGTGAGTTCTTTATGTATATATTGTCTGGTTATTGTAATATTATTTTGTGATCTTGAATATACTTAATTGTATTAGGAATGGTGCGCTGGAGCCCTTTTCATCATTATTAATATGAAAATAAATAAATACAGATTTTTTTTTTTCTTTCAGGAATAAATCAAATCCTCAGCTGCAGAGTAGGGTCACCAGAGCCACATTGCTGAGCTGCTGGCTGGAGGTAGCGTGCGTGTGTGTGTGTATAGATGACTACACATATCTATACCACCTATATTTGCATTCCTACAGCTGTTCATTATTTGTGTCTATTACACAGTGGAGAGAGCACAAATGTATGCAATTCAGACACAATAATGCAGGGATATGAAAGGCCCAATCCATCAGTTCAAGTGTGTTTGGGTTTAAGGAGAAGGGGACACACTGATAAATTCACTGATTTATTCTCGCTAACTCTTGCTGTATTCTGAGGCAGCTGCTGGAGCTGACAGTGATTTATATCAGCTGCGAGATCTGGCCTGGAGCTTTTAAGTGTATGTCAAGCACCTCCAGCACTCTATGAATCTTTTTGGATGGAGTTTTCCAAATCAAAATCTGAAGGAAAGGCAAATCCATTAAGAAGGAGAGCACATGCTTGACTATTTTGTGTTTAAGGATTCCTATCATGTTTATCGAGATCCCATTCAAGTTTTGACCATCCAGCTGCTCAGAGTCACTGGCTGCAGCCTTGAATAACAACCATGGCCTCATTCCAGAAGAACCAAAAAGTACTTAAACACAGGTTGGGTTTAAATGAGTCCAGTAAGGAGATGACAGGAGGGGTGGTCAACTGCTTGTTCTTACTCTTATGGTCAGGTTTTAGAGAACTTATTCAGTCTTGTACAACTGTGTGAAGCAACATTTTCTTTCATACTCCAGTGCTGTTACATGGCAGAATATYGGAGAGTGTCGCAGAAGAGCCAGAGTGATTTGACTGCAGCCTTTTTGGGTTAGGTCGACATTTCTTTATTATGAGCTTAAAAATACAGTGTGGGAGATGTCCAGCATGGCATGCTTAGGAGTGCAGCCCAAGCTGAGCATAAAGGAGGTGGGAGTGAACAAGCCAGAGGTGAGGTGGATGGTGCACAGGTCTGGGACCCGGGATACTGGCACTGCATTCCTGACCGTGCTGGAGACCTGGGGTAATTCCCTTCTTGTCTCTGTTTCCCAGTCTATCTTTTGTGAAGTTAATTATAATCTCATGGTAGCAGAGGGTACGGGCTCTTTCAGGACCCATAAAGGCAGTTGGACCTATTTGCCAGGATAAGCAGGTAAAAATARTGGGAATGAGCCCTGGGGGAAAGTAGGGGCTGAGGGAGGAGGGGGAGATGGGCTGGTTCYCAGATCACTGTTTTAAAAGGTTTCCAGCTCAGGAAGGCAAAGGAGAGCTCAGACAGGAGCTACTCAGCATATGAAGGAACTGTTTCCCTGAGGGGTCCATCTGCCTAATTTTCAGGAGGGTAGAATTGTTCTGGAAAATAAACCTAATTTTGGAGCATAAGTCCAAGTTGCTCCGGCTAGCAGGAAAGTGGTTGGCAGGAGGCATTGCCAGCCTACAGCCTACCTTGTCTATCTACAACAGCCATTATCATGGGTGCTGAATGTCCACCAAGGCCAGCTTTTACTATTACAATAATTTAATAATAATCAAGAGTCCTTATTTTATTCYGAGATTTTCCTAAATGGTTTGATTATCAAGGCTGCCTGCTAAATTTAAGCCAAAGTGTAAAGTCAGTGAAATTACAACAGCAAACCACTTGACTCCTTCTGTGTGTCAATGACAGCTCTTACCAGTTTAATTCCACTCCATGGGATCTATAAGGAGGGAGCTCTTTAAAAAGTTTTGTTCATACCCAGCTATTCAATTATCTTGGTTTTCATAATGTTCTGTACCCCCTTTTCAAATGGGGGACGAGGAAGAAAGTGTGGCTACCTGGAGAATAGACCCTGCTCCATGAGTGTTCACTAGGAGGTCCTGGAAGCAGAAAACTCCTGCCACTGCTTGTGGTCTCTGTCTCTGCTACTGTCTCAAGCAGTGTCTTGCCATTCGCTGTGAACTGGCGTCCCCTCCCTATGTCTCTCAGAAAGCCTGTTTTGTTCTTTCACCCCTTTCAGAGCAGCMCTGCACCTGAGAAGGGAGGAGTTCAGATCCTGGGGCCCAGGCTCACCCCTGGCAGACCGCAGCCGAAGAAATTGTTGTCAAGCCAGGGATGCACTTGCACTGCTTCTCTTTGATGCAAACGTTCACAGGAGTGTGTTGCAAGGATGGGCTCAGCTCAGCGCTCAGCGTGTGAGCGACAAGGGAGGACTCCAGGGTTAAAGGAACAAGCTGGTGGTGGTGCTGATAAAGACGTAGACAGGTCCTCTTTTGCTCAGGTTCTTTAACGTTTGTTGGACCAGTTCCAGAGGTGATTCTTACCCAGTCTCCATCTCAGAAAATCTCACCCAGGGACTAAGGGCCTTGAATATGTATGTTATCTAGCAAATCCAGCAAAACATCTAGCAAATACCTTGCCAGTGGAAGATGCTCCTAGCTTGCTCTTATTGCCCCCGTGGACACCATTGCCTCCTCAGATCAGTGGGATGAGCATTCTCTAACTTGCAGCTCTCAAGACAAACCAAGCTAAAAAGTCTCACACCAGCAGCTGAGCTAGCAAACCCGTGAGAGGAAAAACATCTTGTCACAGATCTGTGTGAAGCTGCTTGAGGCAAGGGGTTGGCTGGAGGAGGGCATATGATCAAGTGCGGTGTTAAGGCTGAATAGAAGTGAAGGATCCAAYGGCTGGGTCCCACAGCAGTGCCAAAGAAAGAGGGAATTCTCTGCAAGACTTCATGAGAGATTTATTGTTCCCCAGTGGGAAGGCTGCAGGACATCCCAGTGAAAGGCTGGCCTCTTTGCAAAGACCTTGTGCCTCTGCAGCGGCTGCTTTCCCACAGCCAAGGCCCACATCCCCCATAGCTTCCTGCTAGAGCTCCTTGCCTCCATGGATGTTGGCCTGGCAGCCGACTGCCCTTGGTCCCCACAGAATTACAGGATCATAAGATGATTCAGGTTGGAAGGGATCTTGAAGAGGTGTCTATCCAATCTCCTGCTCAACTCAGGGACAGCTTGCAAGCTCAGACCAAGGTGCTCAGGGCTATACCCAGACTGTTGAGTATTTGTCTGTATTACATGGGGATCACTGCTCTCCAGTCCTGACCCTTGATTCTTTGGGGTCTCTGATTCCTTGGGTGGCCAGGTCCAGAGCTGGCTGGCTGTGAAACCCAGCAGCTTTTGGCCTTCCAGACTGCTCAGGATGCAGAAGTCTTATTGCCAAATTAGGCCTGAAACCAAGAGCCCCCAAATTTTATGATAGTTCTCCCCAAACAGAATTAGTTTAGCTTGCTCTCCCCCTCCTCCTCCTCCCCAAATAAATCTTTCTCTCTCTTTCTCTCTCACTCTCTTCATATAAATTGGAACAAAAACATAAAAACTCATCACAGAAATGTGTTTTCTGATGGAGTGAAAAATCCAGAGTATATGTGGCTTGGTGACCAACATTTGTCTTTTCAAGATGTGGGGAAGATGGTCATGTGGGTTCAGGGTGAGATAATTACAGAAAAAAAMCCCTGGCTTAACCATAGAYTTCTTCTACAATATGGGGGAAATTCACTCAAACTGCAGAATTCCTTGCTGTAGGCTATTATGGATACTAAAAGTTTCCTTGGATTCTGAATCTGGTAGGACAGAACCATGGAAGAAAAAACATCATAGAGCTCTTACACTTACGTAGAAACCACCTATGGCACAAGAAATCCACAAACTCCAATTGCTGGTGTTTGAGGGAAATTCGTGGGGAAAAGGGCAACACATTTCCTTCTTCTCATACTGTCTCATTGTCAGAGGTTGTCATAGACAACTGGGCTGGAGGAATATTTTTATCTTCTCTCATTGGGCTTTATGTAGATTTGCCTGGTGGGATGAGTCACAATATGCCCTGGGATTTGGTTTCCCGATCACCCATGCATGCCGTGATAGTCTGTGGAACATGTGCTGGAGTTTCCTAGGGAAATCACTGTGTATGAGGTGGCTGGTGTATCTCTGGGACGTACACTGATATGCACAGGTGAAAGGTACCTACAGACCCAGCGACTCAGGATCACTCCTGTGTTCTGCAGTCTACATGTTGCCTTTATTTCTGTTCCCAGCTCCCAAACAGCAATACTTCCTTTCTGCCATTCTTCTCTTTAGTTGCACTACGGGCTTTGTGCTTAAGGATGATCCCTTAAAATACAGAGCCCTCTGTCCACAGGGTCCATGCTCCTAGCTGGGCCTTTCAGGAGCTCCTGTTGCTCCAAAATAACAATGAACATTGTTCTTTGGCAAAAATGCCATGTTTGGATGCACTATTTCCTTCAATAGAGTAATGATACTTTTTGTTGCCCCAATAGATCTTGGTATCATTAATATTCTATTGACCAGCCATTGAATTTGGATCAAGAAATGCCCATGTGAGATTGCAATGAAAGTCTGAGGAGTTTATTCAGGATGGATTCACACAGAAGCCTCTTTCATGCCATACCACAGATTTCCTCCCAACTCCTTTTTTGACTGACTACTTGTGCATTCCCTCCTCCCTCCTCCCTCTCTTTTTTCCCTTCAGGGAAATCTTTAAATAAAACCTTTCCCAGACTTTCATTTGCCTCTAGAGCGCTGTTGAAAATCAGCAATGGCATTGTTCAGATGGCAACTGGGTCACCCTATACTGCTCGCCCATGTGTTTGGTCTTAGTCTGCTCACACAGATCCATGGAAAAGAGGAAGCAAAAAATGAAAAAAAAAACAAAAAACCAGAAGCACACACTGTACTGGGGAGCCTGGGTTGAGATCCACAGGATTAGCTCTGTTAGCAGTGCTATATGTAACCTAGACACGCAATCAGCAAAGTAAAATATTCATTATTGCCTGACTGTCAGCTGAAGACAATTTCAATTATTCTGGCATTTCAATGGATGAAGAAGCCCTTTAGGCTGGCTCATGAGATTAGACTTAAAGGCTCTGTAAATTAAGAAAGTTGCAATCAGTATATTATCTGGCAGGCAGTTGTGGAATATACTACAACAGGGAGGGGAAGGAAGAGAGAAAAAAAGAGACAAATTGCTATATTCAGGTTGTGGTTTTGATATATCAATTTACAGTTTTAACATATGCATTTGTGAAATAATTGTTTTGCATTTCTTAAATCACCTTTAACAACATCAGTGTGAAGTTTCCAACTCCTATAGCTTGAAAGGTCAGTTTTTCTTTTGCCTTGCACCTTGTTTTAAAGATTAGTTTTGGTTAGAGGAGGAAGAAAAATAAGCATTGCTGGAAGAACAAATCTTTCTGAAAGTTATTTAAATATTATAATATATGGCTGTTGATGATAAAATTCCATTAGGAGCAATATTTGCAATGTCCCCCAGGTTAATTTTTATAATATGATCTCTGCTTCTTTTTGCTAGATATGCACGGATGTGGTAATTATGACCATATTTGGCCTTTACTGCTCCTGTCTGACGTGTTAAGGAGAATAATTTATATCATCATATCTTGCATTTCTAGAGCTTTTATCTCTGAGGTTCCCAAACAGTTTCAACATTACAAATACCAGTGCAGAACCTGTTTGCTTCCCTCAGTTATGTGACTCCTCCTGGGCAGAAATGCTGAGTGAGAAGGACTGAAAAATGGATAAGTTTGAGGCACTTTTAGCTAAGAACAAGTGTAGCATAGTAGTAGAGTGTCTTCATTTCTGTGGGGTGTGGTTTGGAGTTATACCTTTGGGGTAGTCTACATAGAAAAGACAGGTTCGGCTTAAGTAGGATGCTGAGTTGTGACCTTGAGAAGTTGGTGAAAAACTGTGGTGAAGTYGTGGCAGTGAAGACTTCATCAAAGATGATGAGTGGGAAGGCTGCTGCTACCGCAGCTAGCTGAACTGAGGTTGTACACTTACCGTGGAAGTCACTACAGCCACACTGTGTAGATATCCAAGAACTTACTGCCCGATGAAAGGGATTATATACCTCTAAGTCTCCTCTGGTGATGCCCACCCTGTACTTTTAGGCTGAGTGCCCAACTGCTGACCCTCAACCGTGCTACCAAGTGGAGGTTTAGGACCACCTGGGTTATAGATATCAGGGGAAGACCTTGGACACATTCTGAACTTTTGAGGGCACTTGAAGGCATTTTCTCCTGCAGTGTGGACAAGACCCATGTTTGAGAGACCCCTTCCACTTCTCCTTGTTACTAGCCTTCACTCTCTTGTATCCCTGATTCAAGAGGTGAGTGGTTTCCTCTGCAGAATAGCCTTATGATTGTGCTCCATGAAGGTTATTCCTGAGGTACTGAGAGTTTTTAGGCTTTTAAGGTCCTTTTATGCTTATCTTTCACTTTCATACATGAGAGAAAGGATGCATTGGAAGCAAGACCTCATCCTTTTTCTCTTACATATGTCTTGCTTCAGCCCAGGCCCAGGCCTGATGCCCTGCACAGGATTCATCTAACTTACATTTAGATGCTTACAATGTGAAGAGGAATCATCTTAGATGCCCACTGTAATCACCAGGGAGAAAGAGGCACTCCAGGAATCCAGATCATTTTATCCTAAGGTGGACACTTCACTTCAGGCAGAGGAGTCGTGATCTAGAAGTCCCTGTTTTTCWCTGGTAACCAGAGGGAACTTTCACTACTAGCTCATATACCCATGTCTGGAGTCAGGTGAGATAAATCTCACCTTTTTTTTTGTCCGTAGAATGGTGAGACCATGCAGCCTTCAGTGCAAAGCTTGTGTCTTGCCATGGACATGTAGAGCATCAAACATAGCGTTGGTAGATCTTGCCTGGAACTGCTAGAGATGATGACAACAGCAATAATCGTGATGGCAGCAGCAACAGTAGCTTTAGACCTGATTCAGAAACCTATCAATTTCAAGCATTTTCACTACCTATTATAAAATTTCAGTTATCAACGTAATTTTAATCTCACAGACTTCAGTGCAGACTCCATTCACATCAGTGGAGCTATTTTCAAACGATAGCAGTATAAATGTGACTTTGATCTTCAGATCATGTGTTACCAAGAAGATTGGAGTCTGCAGGGTTTTTCTGCCAGGTTGCGACCTGTTCCTGGATTAATAAAATGACATAAGTAACACCTTGGAAGTTAGACTTTGAACGTTGGAACACAAAGGCCAGAATTTTTGAGCACAACTACTGATTTTCAGTGTCTCTGTTCTGAAAGGGTTGAACTTAGATGTCTCCATGAATTTGATTTCTGAGTGTTGAGTGCCCCCTTTCTGAAATCCACGTTCTGATAAAAAGTCTTAAATCAGGAACATACAAGCAGACACCCCAACTTTCTAACTACTTTCAAGAATCTTGGGCAAGGTTCACTTAACGCACCTGGAATATACAATTGGCACCTTGCATATTGCACACTTTTTTTTTTCAAGTGAGATTTTGACCTATATTTCAAAACCAAGTAGTTTTGGAAGTTGAGAAGCAGTATTTTCTACTCATAATTCTCTTGAAATATTCAACATTCTCTCTGTTGTTTCTTTCCCTTTTTTTACGAGCTTGGCTAGCAAAGCTGTAAACAGATACTTAAAAATATAAAAAATGCTCAGTAGCAATTTACCCCACAGTTATGCATCTTTCTGCTTTGGAGAATGTTTAGCTAAAATTAGATGACAGCTCTATACCCTTAGAACCAGTGATATGTTTTTCCTCCATTTCTGATCTGCATAATTCAAAACAAGGAAATGTTAGCAGGTAAAACTGCAGGGTAAAACCTTTGGCTGCTGGAAATATTTGCATTTATTAGGCTAACAACTGTAAAGCAGATATGCACATCTTTAGACTTCCTCATTCTTGCCTTATTAAAAAAAGATCTTTGAAATTCAAAAGCCTCCATGTAAATGTTGTGGAGGGCTGTTTTTTTTTTTTTTTTTTTTTTTTCTCCTTTCCCTGATGCAGATGATTGTACTTGGGTGGCTTAAAAAAACAGAACCTGGAACTAAGCACCTCAGTACATCACTGTTGCTTAAAAAAAAAAAAGAAAGAGAGAAAGAAAAAAAAAGAATAGCAGACCTGGTTTGGATCTGAAATTTGGCAACRGCTTCCTGAAATAAGGCTTGCCCCCATCTCCCTCAGACTCATGAATTTGAACTTTTCCACGTCACGCAGGCTAGTTAGAGTAAACCGGCTTATCTTGGTGCATTTGCTCACAGGCAGGCAAGCGTGGCACATGCTTTCACACATTTCTAGGTCTTTTCCCAGCTCTGGGACTTTGTGCRCCGCACAAGCGGAACGTGGTCTGCTGACCAGCTCCACCTCACGCTTAGGGCTGTGGAGCAGGAGGGGGCTCCTGCAAAGGGATGGACTATCTCCGCATGCCCGGCAAGGTGCAAGGGGCTGCACTTGAGAGCCCGTTTCCCCCGCTGCAGGGTTGCTCCTGTGAGCTGATGGGTAATGCCTTGCTTTGGGACATAGGACATCTGAAGGATACTTTCTGCCTAAATCCAGAGCTAGCTTTGATGCCTTCTCCAGGAAGGGTGCTGGTTAGAAACTTTTGGGTTCAAACTACCAGGTCTGAGAAGATGACTTATTCGTGGTCCTGACCCTGTTTCCAGATAAGGAGATCAGACACACGAACAAGTCAGTGATGAAAAACAAGTTACCCTCTGTTAGTTGTCGAAGAGCACGCTCGGAGCTGTGGCCAACGTCAGGTCAGTTTAGCTGCCTTAGCCCTCAAYGCAAGAAGAGGACTGCATTTTTAAGTTGATATTTCTCCATGTTGCATACAACTATATCGTGCAAGATCATCCTTAAATCACAGTTACAAACGCTTTATCAGTAACACTAACTAATAAAGTGTCCCTAGTGGCCTTTTTCGAGAAGGTATCGATCGATAACACAGAATGAAACAAAACAAAACAAAACAAAACACAAAAGAACCCTTCCCCTCCTATTTACAGATCAAAATGACTCACCAGGGACAGTTTCTTGTCTTTTCACAATGCAAGGGTAATGCCCTTCATGGCAAACACTGGAGTTTGAGCCCAGACTTTTATAGACTTTGTGTTGATATATTTTCTCATGGGAAAGATTAGACTAGTCCAGACAAGCATCTGTGATTTTTAAGTGGACTGAGGCAAGGCTGGGGAATTTCAAAAGGACACCCAAACAGAGTTTTAATGCTTCATGGGATAACACAAAGTGACAGTTTTCAAAAGACTTGTTAAAAAATTATTCTTATTTTGAAGACAAAAGGAACTCATTCCAGAATTTGACAATAGATGGATGGCTAACTTTACTAATCCAACTTAGAGTTTGTTTTCTTCTCCCCCCCCCCCCCTTTCTTTTACTTGGACTGGTTTCACTGAACCAGTTAAATTGCAAGCGCTTACTTCAATATGGCTAATGCTCTAAACCAATGTTTGAATTTTATACTAATTAGGGCCAATCCACTGACATTTTTTTCTATAATGTGAAGACTAGTGCCCGCAGTAACTCAGTGAAATTTAACATAAAAGCAAGATAAAACAATTAAAGCGGAAGAATATTTGATTAAGTAGCTCATTGATTTATAGTGAAGTAAATTGAAATTGAAGGGACAGGGAACTTTTTTTTAAATGACAGCCATATTTTATGTTCATTATCAGAGTCTCTGGGCTCTTCGTGCTTTTGTGATTAAAAATACCAGTTTAGGGATAGAAATTCTGGAATTTATTACTCTTGTCTTCTTTACTGAGGACTTTTTTTGTTGTTGTTCCTTTTCTGCTTGCTCTGCTAAAGCATTACGGTCCCATTGAAAAGTCATACAGAGTAAATAAGTTGCGAACCGAGCAGTGGCTGTTTGACGTTATTTAAACAGCATTAATCTTGACAGCTACACAGGGTGAAAAAACAAACGCACGCCGTTCTGTTGCGGTGACAGAGATTAAACCTCTCTTCAGGGAAGTTTAAGGGCTGGAGGTGGGAGCTCAAGGGGAGGCGTCTCGGGCACCCGAGGCACCGCCAGAGAACGCTGGTGCCTGGGAAAACTCATCACACAGCCAGGAAAAGAAGGGGCCAAGGTGGCTCTGGAGGTCACTAGCGGAGTCAGGAGCCCCCTAAATTGCTCAAGACCCAGACTTTATCCTCCGGACCCCGCTGCCTTTGGTCTGCGCCTATCCAAATTGTGTTTCCTCCCTAAACTGGAGACCCGACTCTCAAACTCTTTGCCWGCGCGGGTTCCCGCGGCAGCCCCGTGTGCGTCTGCGAAAAATGAAGCAGGCGTTAACGGACGTCCCTTAGCAGACATCCGACAAGCTCCAGTTTACAGGGGTGGAAGGAGCTGCCACGGCCGGGCCGAGGGCAGCGAGCGTGGGGCCACGCAGCCCCGGCCGCATCGCGCCAGGCAGGTGTCGCGCAGCGCTCGCCTCGGCTAACGGGGACGGGGCGAGCAAGGGTTCCCCCTCGTCCCCCCTGCCCCCATTCCCTGCTTTCTCTCAGTTAAGCCACTGTTGACACAAGCCACCCCTGCTGCGGGACACTCCTTGCTCTTTTTTATGAGTGTATTTATCCACCCGTGACACCAGAGAAGCGGGGAAGCTTTCCAGCCCTCCCCGTGCTTGTAATGGAGAGGGAGAAAAGGAGAGCAAAGCTCCCGCGCGCAGAAGCAATTAGGCGGCGTCTTGACGACTGCGGATGCTAAGAGACTTGCCCAAGGATGCACGGAAAACCAGTGGCGCAGCGAGCCCCGCAGCTCCCTGGCGACCAGCGTGGGGCACTCGGCACCGTGCACGAGCGAAGCGCGGCTGCACGCGTCGCACCTGTACGCTCACACGATGCGTCTTCCTAAGGCCTCTTTACAACCTTTGCCTGCGGCTTGAAAGACCTGGAGTTGGGGGGGTGGGGGTAAAAAAATCACATTCTCGGTCTGCTGTAAATGATTAACCGTTTGAGAAAGGGAGCGGTGCCTCTGTCGGTCTCTGCATGCACTGACACCTATGCTCACGGACATGCGCTGATGAGACCCTCGAGCAGGATGATTTCTAAACGAAAACATGCTTCGCCATCCAGAAGAGCGTCTTGCAGCTGGTTGCGCCAGCAAGGTAAACCTAGGCCAGGAGAAGAAAGAAATATAGGCAACAAGCTTCCTGATTAATGAGCGTGAGCCTGTGAAAGGGTTTTTTTTTGTGGCTGGTAGTTTGTTTAAAGAGCTATTGCGCTCTGCGGGAGAGGAGGCGGCAGAAGCAGGAACCCAAGGCAAAGCCATCCGGCTCGAGCAGCAAGGGCAGCCGGTGAAAGCGGCTCCCTTTTTTCTCGGCGTTCCTTCGGCTGCCAAGCGTCCTCGCCGYGGAGTTGGGAGGCTCCAGGGCCATCTGTTCGGCCTTTCAGAGACCTGCTTTACAATAGCGGGGCGATGCTTTGTGGCATTTTCTTCCCAGAGTTACCTTTTCCAGGGACATCTGCTTGAAGGTCAGCTCGAACAAAAGTAGCGCCTCTCAAAAGGCAGGCTGGCCCGTGCCAGGAGTGGGGAGAGAGGGGGCAAGGGAGACACATTTCTCACTTGCATCCTGCCCTTTCGTTTGCACCTCGCCAGTTCCTTCCCTTCTTTCCCCGTGGCACGTTTTGGAGCTGTGACACCCAGAGGGATGCGAATGCCCCTCTTGCTTTCCGTACTGCTCACCCCAGGGGTTCGGAAATCACAAAGCCAAGCTCTTCAAAATTACAAGGTTGGGTTAAAAACCATGAAACTGCTGTAAAAATTCCATTTCAGGGATCTTTCTCTTTGCCTTCTGTCTCCAGTTCACTTCCAGCTTGTTTTGGGATTTCTCTGCAGTGAAAGAAGGTTAAAACAGGCATCATTTTTTTTTTTAGTAAAGAGCGAGACATTCCCTTGGGAAGCAGAGCTGGCACTTTAGGGAAAACACTGCTACTGCGAGGTACGTTGTGATGGCTGGCAACCCAGCTGTTGCTCAGCATAAGGAAAACTGCCGTTCTAGCAACATTGCTTTAGAGTCCAGTCTTGGCAGGTGCTGAGGATACCCTGCAAATGCAAACTGGGAATGCTCAGCATCCCACAGCATCGGACCTTCGTGGGAGATTCTGTTCTGGGGGGGAAGAGTTTGGTCTTGAAGCTGAAGTAGCAGAGAGAGTTTCAGGGGAACTTAAGCTTTGCACAGAGGTTCCCACACTTTGTCTGACAGCCAAGGTGGGACTGAACTCAACTGTTAGCCATTTCGAAGGCTGGTGCGTTGTCCCAGCTGGCCATCGTGTCCTCAGAGAGACAGGTACCTCCAGAGGGTGGGTTAGACACCAACACTGGCTATGGTGCATTGACCTCTGCCAGTGTTTGTCCCCTTCTGCTCACCACAGAGGAAACCTCAAAAGCTACTTACAATTAGACTCTCACCTTCATGTGGCTAAAATCAGGGGAGATGGATCATGCCTTCTATCACAAAATCTGATCCCCTGGAATCAGCATGGACGTAAGGATCTCTCTGGACATCAGGACTGTCTGGTCCTTATGGCTATGTGTCCGTACTGACCTTTTCTTGAAAAACCATGGTTGCTGGTGCCAGAGCTGCCCGGGGGCAGGGGGGGAGGTAAARTTGCTACTTTCTGTAGGGCTGTTGGCAGCCCATGGATGCAAAGAGTGCAGGCAAGCGATAACAGAGGGGACTTTTTCAGGTCTTGAGAGAAATCAGAAGAATTTTTTTCATATTAGCATGGCTGAAAAATAGCATTTTTAACTGTGCAGTTAAAATTTATGCTATTTTACTACACTACACTATGCGTGCGCACACACACACACACACACACACACACACACACAGAATAGTCAGCCATCTAGCGTGTCTTTGGTTTAGGACAAACAAGACGATAATATTGAAACCTGGCTATACCAGGGGAATTGTAATACCCTTCTGCAGTCATGGCTGGGAAAAGATTACTGCGCTGGTAGCAAGTGTCCAGCCCTCGACTCCCCGGCCAAGGCGTAGGGGGATCTGGAAGCTGGGGAGGGATTATTACTACCCAGTTGAGGGAAAGGGATGTGTGGAGGAGGACTTTCAGCACGGCCTTGAAGTATTTAATCCCATGCAAGCAGCTGGAGAGCTGTTGYGGTTATTGCTGACAGGGCTTTACCTGGGGGGCTTGCGGCACCGATTGAACCTCAGCGAGGAGAGAGGCTGCGGAGGCATTTGGGGGATGGAGCGGGAGGCACTGGGGCTCACAGCTGAGGCAGGAATAAGCCCCACGGCAGAAAGCAGCCACGGGAAACATAAGTTATATGACCTGATTTTAAGTGCATCTTYGGTGGCTGGAGGGCCTGTCTACACAGCAAGCTGGGCATGCTCTGAGCCCATTTCTGAGGCCAGACCCATCCACACTGTCTCCAGAAACTCAGGCAGATTTGTCTTGAAGTGCAGAGGTCTCCACAGAGGGGGAGGATGAGGTGGTGGTGGTGAGGAAATGCTCAGGTGAACACACAGTGTGGACTCCAACAAGGCTGGATGTGTGGCAGTCCGCCAGCTCCCACCTCGAGGTCATCTCTTGCTAAACACAATACAGGTGCTCTGAGCCACAGCTGGCCCTAGAGCCCTACAGACCAAAGCACATGGGTCACAGAGTCTTTAAGGCCTCACCTAGCTTTGCTGATCTCATGATGACTAAGATTTTGCTCAACTCATGAAGGATGGACCATCACCCAGCTACCTGGGCAGCCACCTGCAGCATCCTGGACATGGTGGTATGTCCTATCAAGAAMCCAAAACTAAGGACAACTGTGGGCAGTGGCTAGGCATCCTGCGGCTTCACTGTCTCAAGGTATGATTTTCTTCACTGTACAAAGCAGTGGGGTACAAGAATGCACGTGATCTGGAGGCCACTGAGGAAGTGGAACTGATGTGTTTCAAGAAAAGGGGCTGGTTCCTGAGTCTATTGGTGACCTTTTGTCCCAAGACACACTATCTACTTGAAGAGAAATTAAATCTAATAGCTATGGTCCTCACTTTCTGTGCAGATGCTCTTCAGATAACTGTGCTTTCTACCAGCCTCGTTGCCAGGTTAAAATAGCCCTGAAGCCCTGCTCCAGAATAGGTGTAGCCACACTCTGCTTTTCTCTCTGTAAAGATATAGGAATAACAGGTAAAAATTTCCCACATCAACACAGTTTGTTTCACTCTTGACCCAATGCCCTGGAAGAGAAGCATACTGCTGAAATCCTCACTGTTTTAATTGGGTGAGATTTCTGCTTTCCAAACTGATCTCTTTGCAAATCTGCTTGTGTTCAGTATTCAGGGGTACATGACATTTGCCAATGCAAATCCTGTTGTTTGTGTACACAAGTCATAGTGGGCTTGGGTTAAGAAGGTGTGGGTTTTTTTTTAACAGAACTGTTACCACTGACCTGGCTGTGGCTCAAATGCTGAGTGATCTCTTGCTAATTCCCTCCTGACTCTTCCCTGATGGGTGGTGGCCATTATATTTTCCCAAGACCTGCTCTGAACCACTGCTGTATGGTGTGTCCCAAGCACAGCTACACACACCTTCCTGCTCCTACTGCCTCAGCTGAACGCTCACTGGGAAACCCTCTCTCTCTCCCCTCGTCTCTCAACAGCCTGCAATGCATCTCCAGAGCTCCAAACTGGCTGACCTAGGTTACAAGGGGACACAACGGGGAATTGGAGTGTAGAAACGTCTACTTCTCTCCACAGACTTTAAAGAAAACCTAGCGTCACCAGCTCAGACRGAAAGCTTGTGGACACCTTCATTTGGTCAGAGGAATTTCATTCCTGAAGGCTCCAGTGAACAAATCACTGCTTACTTTGGATGATGCAAGAAAAGCTATATTTCTGTAGGTGCAATACTTCCGCTGTGCTCTTAATCAGTCTCTGGACGTAAATTAGAGCCCTCACAGGACCATAGACATCCCTGGTTTCTGCTCATCTTTTCAAGAATGAGTGAAGGTTCAAGTAAAGAAACACACAAGGCTTCAAAGGCTGTGAAAACCTTCCCACTAAATTTAGACCACTAAAAAATCCAGACAAGATAATCAACACCCTGTCTATTGCCCTTCTTTTCCTCCTCTCGAGCACTCCATGGGCCTACACCAAAGACCAGAATGTCACGATCCTTCCCCTTGCAAATAACATTGATCCTTTGCAACCACTGTTGTGACCTGCCTTGTACTTTCTCACATTTTGATGACTTCAGGCTCCTAAGGTGCTCAGACAGCTGTATACCAGGTGATACACTGCTGAATTACCAGGTCCCCATAGTTCAGACTCAATACGCTGCTGTGCCCCAGGATGTGGCTGTTCTGTTGTCCGCGTATGTCTCATCTGAATGACTTGTTATCTAGGTTTTATTCACCTGTGCCAGGATTTCTTCTGGCACCTCTTGTAGACTGTGGCTCAAAATGGTTGGGAAAAATCCTATTTAGAGTTTGCAGTCAGAGACAGAAACACGAGTGTCTTTGTGGCTTTGCTTAAAGTACCACATACTGGAGGGTAGAATAAAAGCTGATAGATACAGGATATAGCACTTTTATTTTCTGTACAACAGCTGGCTCTCACTCCTCTCCTTTTAACCACATTTCCTGACGGCATTTCAACCTAACACAGTGCACACTCTGGTATGTCTTGTATCTCCACTTTCTTTCAAAAAATACATTTTGGGAACTGAACACCCTGCAAGTTAGATTAGGCTTGTTAGAAATCCTATCCATTGTGCTAGCACCACACAGCAGTATTTCAAAAACAAGCAAGTAAATCACATGAGAATGTATTTTTTTACACTCTGACCTACAAAAGATACATCCAGACCTGAGCTGTGTTACCCTTTGACCGGTCAAGTCTCGCTGAGTAGCTTAAAACTGTGTGAGCCTAAGGACTGCCCCGTTTTGCAAGAGCAACTCTTGTAAAAGAGAAAAGGAAGATCTCAGCCTGTGATATCACAGGGTGATTAGTCACCAGAGGAAAGTCTCTGATTCTCAAATCCCCCTGGGTCTTAGATCAGGAGCTGGCTGCACACTTCTGGCTGGATATTCCCTTCTCGTGGACGAGACCCTGAAGGGTAAATTAACTTTCCTGGCTAAGACACGGGAGGAGGAGAGAGCAGGAAGAGGGTCTAAAGGATGATTCCCTCTGGAAGTACATGACTGCCAAAATAATCCTACAGGGACTAATGTGATCGGGGCCAAGCTAGAGTCATTCTCAGTCAGGAAGTCCAACTTGAGCCAGTGGGCAAAGCCAGATGGAGTGAGGGAGCTGTAACCACTTCCATGGTGGTCTCTCCAAGCTGCTGGCCGGAAAGGATACGTCTTGTTATGTCCTCTGATTTTTAGCTCTGTTTTTCATTGGCGTTAGCAACTGATCAGAGTTAGCTGAGTTTTCAAATGTCCTATCGAGGAATATTACAAATGATATTTAATTTCTATAGGAATCTTCTGGGCTGCATTTGCTCACAGCAGGGGGGAATTCAGACCTCTCACTCACCCGATGCTTCAGTCCTGTGGGCCAAATTTATCTTTGAAGTCAACAGCTTTAGAGCCACTTCTTTGGCTGTTGAAGTTCATAGAGCACATCTGATTTACACTAATGCAGAGAATCTGGCATCTCATTCCTACTGGAGTTAATGGCATTAGCCCAAGTCTGAATTTGGCCTTTTGACTTTCAAGAATTGGCTACAAAATGAGGGATCCTTGTCAGATATAAGATTAATGCTGTATGACTCCAAGCACGTTTGTCATCTGTTTGCAAAGTGAAAATAAGCCTACAGTTGTTGACAGTAAATGAAGTAATATTTACATAATACAGTCATACCTGTTTCCTGGTAAAGAGATCAATGCATATTTCTTTTTGCAATAACACATCCATGCTGTATATCTTCACAGAGACAATAATATTTGAAGTGAAACATTCATCCAGCTATATAATTAATTCTATTGTTTTCCATTTGCTTTTTGTTCCCTAATAGTTTATTACTAGTGGCCAATAGTCAAGAACAATCTAGAGGGACACAAAACAGCCCCTTGTTCCAGGCCCTTTGGTTATTAAAATTACTGTCATTAAGACTGGTGGTCAGAGGCTGTTTCCAAAACTGAGGCCCCATTGCTCCAGGTGGCRGATGCACTCACGATAAAAGACAGTCCTTGCCCACAGGATCTTAAAGCTGGAAAACGGCATGGCAGAGACACAGCCATCACGTAGCAGATCACTGGCAAAGCTGCCATCAGAGCCCTGATGTCCTGCACCTTTCCAACCTTCCTCCTGGCTGTTCAATTCTGCTGCCATACGTCCATTATTTATGGTATTATATACAGTATCTATGATGTCTGAAAGAGTCCATATAACAGAAAACCCATATCATACTGGTCTGATGGATGGATCTGGGAAGCTTACTGCAGGGACAGACTTAGAGAGAGGGCAAGACACGTGGMGTTATCAGCTCTGGCCCAGCACAGGTACTGCTGTGCCTGCACTGGGGAGCTAAGGATCTGGCATGGGTCAGATGAATCATTCTCCAATGTTTCCTCCTTCTTTCCACTGACTACCTCTGCCCTAGACTTTACGACATTGAAGAGCAGGTGAGATGAGACCCATCCCTTCTGTTTCTCTCAGTGATCTTTTCCTTTGGCTATGAAAATAAGTTTTATCTTCCTGTTATATAGCACCTTCCATACCATATGGTTCCCAAATCACTTCATACGTATCAAAAACAATAAATAAATAAATACCAAGGTGCCTCCACTATTAAGACACTTGTGTGGCCTAACTCACATAAATACTACAGATAGCGATCATGATTTAATAATYATTTCCCCCTCTTTCCACCTCCATAGCCCTCTATGAACATGGAACTTCTAAAGAAAACCCTACAGCTATTTTCCCCCCACATAAAGATATCTACATAACAAGTTATTTTGTTGGGCAAGTTCCCCTCTCATCCCTCCAGCTGCCCTTAAATTTTCTCCCCAGTGCAGAACAAGATGCTCTGAGTCAACTGGATACTTGCCTCCACCCACTCAAGAGCGGCTGCATTTCAGGCCGCCTCTGTTACTCTGGGTGTCATGCAAATGGGGAGCAGCACAGTTACGTCCCTGACATGGCACAGCAATGTTGCTGTTTGTATCCTTGTGGCTCTATTTCTTCTTAAAACCAAGAATTATTTGTCCTAGTGCAAAAGAAGTTTTATGCTGCTCCTACATACCAAGTCTGGACTGGTCGCTGGCGAGGAACAGAGGTAGCGAAGGAAGGCTCCCTGGTAGGCAAGGCTAAAGGAAACCCTGGTGCCATGTTCCACCTGGTAGAACAGGTTCAAATGCCTTGGACTGGAGATGAGGACACAGCGACTGCTGCAATAGCAGTATCTAACCATCCTGAAATGAATAGTATCCTGGATCTCCGAGATCTGTGCTTGGTCCCACAGGTCACTGCAGACATCCTGTTGGCCAACTCAAAGATGCTGAAGGAAGGTCTCTCAGAATAGATCATTTAATAGGCCTTTCCTGATAGATGAGTCTGCTTGGATGACCTGACCATGAACAAGAGGCAACATGATAAGAGAGTACATGGTGTTAGGTTGTGCAGGTGCTACATAACMCGGGTTTGGAAGGTGAGCTGGTCTCTTCTCTCTGAGAGATCTCTGGCTGTTCTTTTCAGGGTTTTAAGGCCCCTTTGGCTTTGGTAGTGGAGAAGCTGTCATACAAATAGGACCTGCAAGGCTGCATGTTTGAAGAGACAACCAGAGAGTTAACTAGGCCTTCTCCCAAGTCCCTGAGCCACTGATACTGGAGATGATAACCTATAGCCAGCTCATCTTACATGGGGCTGGAAAAACAAGAGACCTTCTTCAGGGAGATGAGGCTGCTTAGCAGCAGCTCTGATTTTGTATCTATATCCCTGCTCTCTTCCACCTCCCCTCCTACGTCCCTCCCTATCCTTGGCTCCTGGGGAGGAAACACACAGCACCTGGGCCAAATCTACCCTAAGTCCTGCACAGCTGAAGGAGTCAGTTAGGACTTGCCTTTTTGCCTCCTGCTTTGCTGTGGGRTAAATCTCAGAAGCTCTCTCCATCAGCCTCATTTCTCTGCCAGGCCCTATAGGACTAGCTGCAACCACCACGCTGAGAGGGGGAAAAGCTCGGCCACCTCTCCCCATCACATGAGGAGTAACACACCTGGCTTGCTCTGGAATGACTGCTCGGTTCTTGGCTGGGTTTGCACAGGGGCTTAATGAATCCATCAGAGACTGCCCCGGCTCCCACGTATTTGCAAGCTGAACAGGGAAGGGAAGAATTCTGCTTTCTTTTTGCATTAGGAGAAATGGGATATAGGGAAACAAAGGAACCTGCCTGAAGTCACATCCCAGTCCAAATCTCTATGCCACAGCCAGCAAATCAGCATCTGAATTCCTTGCATTTATATTAGTGTATGAAATACATCTGGGTCAGACATACTTGCTGTGTTTCTACAGCACCTAGCACAATAGGGCTCATATCCTGAATGAACGCTGATAATACACTGGAGAACAAAGTAATCCTCAGTAATACTATTGAGGTTAATGTGGATTATTTTTCAGCTGTTGACCTCGTTATCTGTGAACGTCTCCCCTCATCATGTGTATTTATCTAATATTTCATTTCAGCTAATTTTTGTCAAGGGGAAGGCTCATTCTTGGCTGCAATTCCCTATGGGCTTAAGGGATTTAGGAGCTTGTTTCTCAGTGCACCTCAGTGAGATCTGTATACTCCTAAATCATCCTGTGTGCTCTTGTCAATCTCCCAGGGTTGGATCATCCATGTCAAATATGAGTAAAATCTATTTACAATTGAAATGATCATCCTGCAAAGAAATGCCCCTCTATTTCATTTAACCATTGGCTGCTTTTCTGTTTCATTTTTTTGCATTGTTAGTCATAACACTAGCAGGAAATAAAGTGTGTCAGAGAATTAGTTGTACCGCTTGTCAAACAAGTGTTTTTTAAAAACAGCTGGGCTCTCCATCCATTTCCCTGAACCTTTCCTATACAGCAGCCTTCTTCTGGACTTCTATTATGTTTCCCAGACTCAGTATATACACAAACCCTTTAAAAGACTGGTCCAAAGCATGCTTTATTTTTTATTTGTCATTTTATTTTGAAAGGCTGAGAAAGATTGCCATGAAAAAGGGAAGGGAAAGGGACCACAGCAGAGTCCCTGAGCTATTCTGAAAACTCTTGTTTTTTAATTTTCTTGCAAAGCAAAAGCTCAGATCAAAACTCAGCTTTTGGCCACCAGCTGGAAACTTTAGCAGCGATGGGTACCATGGGCAATAAAATGCTGCCACCCAAGACAGAGAGGGAACATCTGTGGCTGTCGGACTATTTCCATTCAGCCTTTAAACAGCCCGGCAGAGATTTGTGGGTGTGCGTGTGAGGGCTCTTTCCTTATCAAAGAATATCCTTGTAATGTGTTTGGGGCTGGATAATAATAGGCAGCATCGGTGAATGCTGTTTCTTTTCTTTTTTTTTTTTTAAGTGCATGTCTTCTAGTGTGTGATTCATCAGCTGCTGTTACAGAAAGTATGTTGGGAAGCTTGCAGCTGTGGGCTCAGGCTGCAGTTTCTGTGTCGTTGCTAGGGATTCTGCATTAAATATCCCAATTCTCTGCACTCAAAACTAGGAAAAATTGACATTCTGACTTCCCATAAGAGAATGGAATACGTGATTCACAGCCCTTCTTCTGCAACATTAATCAGGCCCTGTTTACAGGGAAGAGAGCCAAAGGGGGTTAGAGCCAAAGAGGTATGCTCAGAAAGCCAAACGGTGATGTCATTTGGGGCAAAACAGTAACAGCAAGCCACTTAACTGGCTTAGATGGCTTGTAGTGGGAGCAAATCCCAGTTAAATGATGGAGAAGCATTAGGATTTCTTGGCCGTGCCATTGACGGCTCTGGTTTTACTACAGGTTGTTTATGGAGCAGCATAACCGAGCCATCAGCTGGAGCGGCGAGCACTTAAAGTTCACGCTGGGCAGCTTACTCCTGCTATCTTGCTGTGAAACCAGGGGCTGAAAGGTTTGTAGTTCATGCGCTGGGCTTTAGAGCCACAACAATTTCTGTGCATTACATCAAGTCAGGTCAGCAGTTCTTTCCATAGAGGCACGATGCTCCATTCTTCTCCCYGTGGCAGGCCCCATCAGGACGTAGGTTACCGCTGCAGGTGGCGGTCAGAGCTGCTCTTGGGTGGCTGGTGCGCCAGGTGCTGCACRTGTGTCAGAGTTTGCTCCTGATCCCAGGCACTTGCAACCCACAGAGAGAAGGGAAGAGTTGTGATTGCCTTTTTGCAGATGGAGAACTAAGGGAAATGACAAGGGGAAGGGATTTCCTTGCAGTCACACAGGAAAACAAAAACTATGTGCCTCAGCTGGGGAATCAACGCGACTTTCCTTGTTCAGCATATGAACTGGAAGACSATCCACCTGCCTTCGTGTAAAGCCTCTTTTACACATGGGCAACACAAATCWTTTCACAAGCTGAACAAAAGGGTTCTTGATATGGGTTTCTGCTCCCTGTCAGGTTAGAGGCAATGCTGGGGCTGAGCATGTTGAGGTCTTAACAAGGCATRGTGATACTGTATGGGGAGATAGGCAGGAAAACCGTGGAGGCTGAGCTCCATCCAGTTGCTGCAAGGAACCGGGGAAGGTGGCAGCAAAGTTGCCTCCCTCAAATTTGGGCTGCATGCTGGGGCATCCTTCTCCTTGCAAAGTTGGCCGTGACTGTCTGTCCACAGAGATTTAAAAAGGAAAGTCTGAGCATCCTATCTTCACAGTCATATGGCAAGCTGGGAGTGAGCCATTGTGTCCACAGGTCTCAACTTACATCCAGCTATCTGAGGTTTCCTTCTCCAGCCCAGGCAAAACAGATCATTGCCCAGATTAGCAAACATCAGAAATGATGATGCTCTTCCTGCTTCCTTGGTGGCATGCCTTCTTTCCAAGTGATTTCAGGTTTAGARCTTGAAGCAGAATTTATTGGTCCTCACAGCAGCACCTTACATTTTGTTCTGCTCATTTTTGGGGGGGGTCCTCTTTGCAGCTATGATAGAAGATCCTTCCTGGACAAACAGTGCCTCCCCATGCCATTACYTCAGTTCTGTCACACAGAAAAGTTGTCAGCATGATTTAGCATGATTTGTCCTTAAGCCCAGTTGTGTTTTTGGATCTTAGAGCCATTCTTAGAGCCATTTCTAGGCATCACATATTGTCTTACTAACAGCTGCATTCTCCTAGGCCTTTGTACCAAAATTATTAACCTGTGGGAGACTCAGTCTGATAAGGAAGGAAAGTTCATTTGTTTGCCTAGTGGAAGTTCACTTTCTAATTCAGATCTGTGTTTTAATCTTGGTTTTACYGGGACAGATAACAAATAGCATGCCAACCAGAATTTGGGATGTCATGATACTACCAATGACATGTCTACTGCTCCCCTGCCTCAGTGCTGAGAGCTCACACACTTAGGACGTAGAAATGAGGAGCTGAAATGAACTATAGGGCCCAGCTGGGGGGAGTAAGGTGTTAGTGTACGTCACCCAGTTTAAAGCTGTAGCTCCATTATCTAACCCAACATGGGTATTTTTCTTCATATGATATTGAAAACGTTGGGCACTGATGGTGTMGTAGAAACTGAAAATACCACAAACTGTGTGTTTATCATCAGTGGAAGTGGCAGATGGTTCCTTATACCTCAGGAGTTCAGGCTTACTAGTGTAAGTCTGAAAGATATCTGTAGGCTTCTTATCAGGTAGAATAATATGATAATAATAATATGAAGAAAAAAGAGTATGATAAATCAAAGAGAAGAACACAGAAAACAAAGCCACAGTGTATGGGCTGCCTGAGGATCACTAAGGGCCTCAGGGGAAGTGCTATGGGGCACTCACAGTGAGAGAAATGGAAGGTTAGGAGGTCCTAGTTGAAACGCTGCCATGAACTTACTATATGCTTTTGGTCCCGTTATTTCATTTTCTCAAATTTCGGTTTTGCTTTTGTTCACGGTAGAATAAAATGGTGGRTGGGGAAACTTGGTGGATAACAGCAGGGCATTTTGAGCTCTCAGGTAGCACAAGATACCATTAGGAAGCCAAGTCCTCAGCTGACAGCTTTTAGCTTTACTTTGTGAAGACAGTGATTTACACAAGCTGATGACCTGGCTCCCTCTTTTCTACTATGTCAACACACAACCATCTCTATGCCAGCARCATTCAGGACCCCATTGCAAGCATTTAATAAGGAAATTCCTGTTTTCATCTTTTGTTACAATCAGTGTTATTTTGAATACAAACAATAACTCGAACAATTGTAGTCATCAGTGGAACTATCGGTGAAGAATACAGGGCTTTCCTGCTTAGACACAACTATGAAGAGGACTGTTTACTTAGCTAGACTGTCCTTTTATAGTTACCAACAGGAAATGTTTGCAATGTTTGTGTAAGAAGGAGACTTCGAATTATCCCACATGATCTCTTCAAAGGGATGTGAGAACAGAATGTATGTTTTAAATCAAACCTCACAGCCTGTTTTTCACCTTAAGAGTGAGCACATCTGGTTTTGATGGACTTGCCAACCTGCTGGCTATGTTGTTACAGCCCAGGTTTGTCACATTCTCACCTCTAAATCGAAAGGCTTTGGGATGAAAATCTTCTTTTGACTTTCGGTTCCTCCTGAGCTACTTTAAAAACTGGTAGATATGTGGTAAGGCCAACTTGACTCAGATGGCTTCTGTTATCAAATGTGCAGACATCTGTAATATCTACTGAAGACTAATACACCTTCACAGTTGGGGCTGGGTGGGACTGGTGGGAGTGAGAAGAGGGGACAACCCAGGACTGTCCAGAAACAAGTGACACATGTCATGTGAAAACATGGTGTTGGTCAGCTGGGGGAGTGGAGTACAGYGGAGGTCACTGGACTGCTAACAGACTAACCAGGATGTCTCTTTTTAAACATTGTGGCAAGCATAAATTAGGGCCTAGGGAAGAAACTGCTGAACAGAGTGTTATGGCCTGTGTTGGGGGGACATTCTGGCTTTTGAGTTTTTTGACCTGAGACTGCTCTATTTGAATGATCATGTTTTTTGTTAGGGAGAATTACACAACAAACAAAGCATACCTCAAAAAGTCTCTTGGCCTCTTACTAAGGCAGTTATCCATACAGAGCAAATATGCCATCCATTCAGACCAACAGGGTTTTGGCATTTAAAGCTTCAGAACCGCCTGTTGATAGCTCTTCSTGGTTGGTGGCATGAAGCTTATTGCAAAATAGGTAACAGAGATCATTTATGAACATTAATGCTGTGAGTCTTTTTTTGCTGATCACATGCAGTTAAGTAAGGACTTGTCCACACACATAACTATTCACTTGCTTTGTGATAGCATTCATAAGCCAGTTTAAGATCTGAGTCCCATGAAGAGTGGGAGTTACTTTATCCACATTTTACACATGGGGGAAGGGAGGCAGAGAGAGAGATTAAGGGACTTGCCCAGGGTCACACAGGAAGCCTGTGGTAGAACCAGGATATGAACATAGATTTCCTGAGCCTCCATTTGCTGCATTAACCGCGAGCTCTTCCTTCCTCCCTTGTTTGGGAGAAGTGACAAGTTTTCTTTAGTAAGAGAGGTGCCTTTCAGGGAACTTGGCTATAAGGTACTTCTCTGCATGTGGGCAGAGTGATGCAGACAAGTGATATCCTTGCACTGAAACACATCCCCACAAGTATGAGTTTGTACCAGAAAAAAAAAAAATAAAAGTCACACCTGCAGAGATCTACTTCTTTCTTTCCGGCACAGTGCTTTGCTGGTGGAGTGGGGCTGCTTCTGCATCCTGGAGCTGTGTGATCGGATGAGTGGGGGCATGCCTGTGAAGACCACAGGCTCTGGGAGCTCTGGGGTTTACCTATCTGCCCACTTGTGGACATCTGCYGTGTGAATATGAGCTGGTTGCCTGAGGCCCACAGGGCATGAGTTAAGCAAGAGCAACAGGCTTAGTTAGGTAGTTACATAAAGCCTCCAATGTGCAGGTGCTCATGTCTTAGCCCCTGCTTGTCCTAATGCTAGATCTGGGACACCGAGGACCGGGCAAAATCTTAGCTTACAATTTCACAGGAAAATCTGTTCTYTGATCAGTGAGTTCCTTTCTTTCTGTATTTAGCTGAAGTCAGACTTTCTCTCTCAGATATTGGTAGAAAAAAATGTTCTTCTGTATAGACAATAGGATATAGAACATAGAAGATGTTCATGCTGGATGAGCACTTTGTGTATTGACGTATAGGAATGTAAACACAGCCCCCCCCCACCCCCCTCAGCCAATGAAATGTCCCCCCATCAGAGATGTGCTGGGGAAAAACAGGCCAGAGACAACAGAGACAAAAGAGACAAAGAAGATGGGGCCAGACTCTTCTCAGTGGTGCCCAGTGACAGGATGAGAGGCAACGGGCACAAAGGGAAACACAGGAAATTCCAGATAAACATAGAAAACCCACTTCTTCACTGTGAGTGTGGCTGAACATGGGAACAGGCTGCTCAGAGAGRTTGTGGAGTCTCCATCCTAGGAGATATTCAAAAGCYGTCTGAACAGGGTCCTGGGCAACTTGCTTTAGGTGACCCTGCTGGAGCAGGGACRTTGGACCAGATGATTCTCCAGAGGTGTCTTCCAACCCCAACTCTTCTATGATTCTGTGAACATATCACCATGTCCATTTTTGTGAGACCAGAAGCTCTTTTAGATGGTGTTGCTGACTGATCTTTCATATAATTACATGTCCAAGGAAGAGATCCTTTTCCCCTGGGATTCACTGCCATAGCTTATTTGTTGACGAGGAAGAGGCAAGCAGCAGCTCCAGTTTCCTTTGTCTGCTTATGCAACCAAACCACCGTTGACACAGAAGACTTTTTAACTCACACACGTATACAAAAGGAAGGATGTTGTCAGTGGCATCAACTTTGGTTACAAAGTCCAATGCACTAATAATTTGTTATTCTCTTGTGCTGTTTCAAAGAAAAGGATATTCCCAATTAAGTCTTGGTGGTTATTTTTTGTGGTCATCTACTCCCTTTCCTGTCATATTGCCCCAACATTAGCACAGAGATTAGAGAGAGCCCACATGCCTTTTATTCTCTAGGCATCATGATAAACAGGTAACTGCCACCACCTCCAAATTCATCCAGGTAAGGACCAAGCTGGCATCCTTGGTCTACCTTTGTGCTGAGCACAGTTTCTTTTTTGCTCATGGGGAAAACAGAAACTTCCCCATCTCACCACAATATCATCATTCCCTATCTATCCCTGTCCTAAACAATCAGCAGATGCATCTGGCAACTAACCATGGTGATTTTCCTTCAGGAGAAACATTGGTGGAAGAAGGCTGCACTCCCCCAGCAAAGACTGGTTAGAGATATAATCGCCCAGGTAATCACCCCAGGCAGCAGTGGCAGAGCRAGAGCAACAGGGATGGTCTAAGAGGAGCTCTGAAAGATCTGCTGCCTTTGTTTCATTGATCTACCGTCAGCTGGTCCTGGATAAGATGCCGTTATCTGAAACACTGCGACCAGTTTTTCTGCTCAGTTAATGGCAATGTCCTTGAAACCGTCTTACAGGGTTAGCATATGCTGTGAAAGTGCAAGCAAGGAAGTTGTAGATAGTGCTTGAATAGGTTTTGGGGTTGGAAAGAATATCAGGCATCCTGTTATAAATTAATCTCTAGGGCTTTGGCAATACTGTGTGAGCATTACTTCAGTGTTTTCCAGATAGTTATCTGTCTCATAGGCACACCCGATTACTATAATTTTTATTGAGCTAACAAAGACAAACCAAGATACTAGGAAAAAATATTTTTGAAAGTGCATCCTTCTTCAGCCAGATGTTTGTCTTCCTTTGGTCAGATGTAGCTTATTCATTTTTTGCTTACGGTTTCCATTCTTTTCTTCTTGGGAAGACATTAAAATTATTTCTTGAGAGTTTTTATGCATTTAACATATTGAATCTGAAGTTTAATTTCATGTCATATTAATTTACCTCAGGTTAAATCCTAGTAATKTGGGACTCTTAAAAGTGAGTACAATATTACTAACTTGGCCGCTAAAAATTTTTATGAACGATTGTGATAGCCTTTCTCCATTGTTAGTCACAGTATCACACTCAGTTAAATCTCGATTCTTTCACTCCAGCTAAATTTTATTGACTTCAATGGGATGTTCTTGTGGATTTAAATATTGCTAACATGTGTAAGCATTGTAGACTCTATCTCATTTTAATTGATAACAAATTTTCAGACAGCTGCCAATGTGCTGAAATTCTTGCTAAGTCCCCAAAGTTGATTATATTTCCTTATAAACGTATTCTATTTGAAAAATATGTCTATGCATTCCTTGGTATTTGTCACTGGCCATGATGCTTAAAGGATTTGGTCAGCCAGTCACAGCTGCGACATAGGTGACAACACAGATTGCAAATATTGATTAGTGAAGGGCCTACATTCCCTGCTTTTCAACAAACCCAAAAGAATGGAAAGTTATTGGTGGAAATTCATGACTAGTTATGAAATAAGATATCAGGACTTTCTTGAGTTATGAAAGCAAGATGAAAATATCAAAATCCATTTACTGATTGTGACAGTATAGGATAGACTGGGTTGTGGGCTGTGTTTATGCAAATTCCCATAAACTGCACACACATTAAACACAACAGAAATCCTTTGATACTACTGAATACATGGTCAGTTGCCCTGTACTGATTATTTGAGATCTTCAGATACACCTAATCAAGAAATATGGAATTTTACAGTTGGGGTGCTTTACTTAAGGCCACAAAGGCTGTTAGCGCTAATACTTCAGTTTCATTCTCCTGAATTTCAGATCAGGGCTATAGAAGATTGTCCTCTCTCTTAGGGCAAATATGTCTAACTAACGGCTCTGGAACAACATGAAGCTCATGAGTAGTTGAGGTGGCCTTCCATGAAGGGCTGCCATATTTGATGGCAGCAATTTATCATTGGAAGGGGGTGGTATATGGGCAGCCAAGTAATCTGATCCTTCAGCTGTGAAGGACACAAGATGATAGGGGCTGCTGAGCCCAGTGCCCCTGGGGTACCATTTTATACTTCTAAAGATATCACTTTTAAGATAAGAGGAATCACCCTATGTCAGATGTCCACTTGGTYCAGATGAATCCCATCTGTTGAAGTGAATTTTGTTTTAGGGCAGGCCTGTGCAGCACAGTGTAATCACATATGGAAATATAGTTAGCTGCTTGGATCCTGGAAACAACATTGCTTTGTTAGCATGGCACTCTTGACCCTACTGAGGAGGAGAGCTTGTTCATGGGGCTCTGCTCCTTTCAGTACCCAAGCTAGTACTGCACTGTGTAGATATACCTGGTGTTTTTGTGAAAATCTGGTTGTATATGATAAACTAACAATACTAATTATGAAGGCAATTTCCATTCCCCCACCTTCCCCACAACCCTTGACAGCAAGTCAGATCTTGCCTTTTGAAAGGAGCAGTTATTTTTATTCATGTTGCAAAAGATTTTCCAAACTCCACATATATTGTTATGTCTCTCAAATGCATTACATCACACGACCCTTCTGAAAGGTGTCCAAATCCTGCATTAAAGCACTTGTGGGAAAAGTTGAAAAAATAAATGGTTTATGTTAAATGGGATTTGGAAAAGGGAATGAAACGTATTGCACTGATACAGTGGAAATGTAATGTACTAATGGATGCTTCAGTTTTGAGTTAAGTGTTATGGTCCCTCATTAAACTCCATTCTAAAGTTATGCAAACTTACATATATGTTCCCCCTCTTTCCTTCTTTTCCACTGGATAGCATGTAACAGGAAAGTGGTGACTTATGTGCTCTCTGAACGTTATGCCATGAAAAATGTAACCAAAGCAGGTGGTTTCACATTAAATTAGGAGAGACTCTGGTCTGCTTGTATTTCAAATACTGACTTGGAGAACTCCGTAAAGCAGCAGGCCCAACCTGTGCCTCATGGCTGACGGGTAGCCAATGACAGCCATAGTATATGGCCTCAGAAAGCCATTGCTGATACAGTTCAGGTGATAGGAAGAACAGTGCTTAATGTTTCAATTAACACATTCTTGCTGAGTGGTAGACTTGGGCCAGTGAAGATTGGGAATTATTGATGTTAGAGATCTTTACCAATGAAATTTTTGTTCTATAAAGGTGTTTCCATGTTTTTCTTTTACAGGGCTCCCACGGACCCCACAATACTCCGACTATTTGCATTCTGAGCTTGGGACACCCTGGGGACAACATGAGATATAACCTTTCTTGCGTGCCATGGAGGGAACTTTATGACCTCTTGGTCTTTATAGTATCCTCCAGAACAGCCTAATGTGCCATCTGGACAACTCCACATCTGGAAAGCTAACTGTCTGGAGCATCCATGTATCCCGTAAACCAATGTGTAGCTCTCTCAGCACTTTTCAGTACCCAGCATTTCAAAGGATTGGAGAAGAACCTTGTGCACGTCCACCTTTTGCTCGGAATCAGCCAAGTCCAGAAAAGCATAGAGTGACTGTCTGACTGCACATTGTATCTCAACCAGACATATGATAAAAGTACTCTGCTAGCTTTCCTTGGACCATCCCCAAAGCCAGGCTCCCACAGGTCTCGTCCTGAGATGGACTAATAACCTAAGCATTGCAAACACCTGCTGAGCAGTGACAGTGTCCAAAGAGAGGCTTACAGGCTCAAAAGAGGATTTTAGTTCACTATTTCTAATTTAGAGTTGTCTTTTATGGGATGGATTGTGCTGACTTTGAGAAAGAAAGGAATGTGACTGCATTTTGTGAGGGCTCTGATACTGCTAGCACGATTTCCATGCGCCCTGAAMACGTGTTTGGGGGATCTGCATCTTCGGGGGATTCTGTCTTTGCTCTGTCCGCTTTCAGGGTTTGATGAGTCTTAGGCAGAAGTCAGGCACCTCCTTGCTCAGGCTGGGCAATTCTGATAAAGCTAGCTCATTAAAAAAGGTAAGATGAGTCATCCTCTGAAGGTGCCTATCTCCCAGGGGTTTGCTGAATGACTAACATAGATGAAATGCATAACTCACAGGTGGATAAAGCTAAGTGAGATCCCACACTTACCTACCCTGCACTTAGATGTTTGGATATTCAAAGTATATAAGAATCCTAAGGTAGCAGGTGCCGGTTCAAGCTTGTGCTATTGCAGGTTCACAAGCATGCTTTATTAGCTGCATCCACTAATTCCTTTACTGATTAACTGATAATTTGTAACAAAAAGATCTGAAACTGCAAAACCACCCTCACAGAGTCCAAAAAGACAGTAACAAGCTTGGAATTTATCCTCTAATTTATTTCCGTGTAAACGCTATGCTACAAAAGCCATTCACGCACAGGACTGTGTGTGTAGAAATTAAATTGCCACATGCAGAAACCACAGGAGTAATCCAGTCTATCCTTAGCGATCAGATACTTACTGGCAGTTTCAACCTTTGTCCCCAGTGGAAGGCACAGATCAAATTAATATGGAAGAAGGAACATTGTAACTTTCTGAAATGACCAATGGAAAAAAAAAAAAATTAAAACCTTTTTTGAATCCTGGATCGGATTTTACCATTGACAATTCAAGAATACAGGTCACAATCAGCTGCAAATATGAAATGGTTATTTTTCCTCTAAGTTGTCCCTTTAGCCAGCTGTCCAGCATACATGCTTTCCTCTTGCTTTGCTAGAAAAATTCAATAATAAAGTTTTATAGTATGAGTCTTCTTTATTTATTATAGCCTGGTTTCCTCATCAGTATCAATGGATTTAACTCTAATTCATAGTATGCTAATGAGAAAAGGAGCAGGGTCCCAGGTTGTTTGCCTTGTGAAGAACAAAGCTTCATAGATCCTTAGGGAAGTGGCCGGCCTGCTGGATACCTTTCAGCTTGAAAGGAGGGTCAGGACTTTTAATACACGAGTATATTTTATCTGAAAAATAATGATAATAATGGCAAGAAACTATTATTATACCAAAGGGATCACTTTTTTTTTTAGTTCTGGGATACTTCTTGGGATTGGCTAGATATGGAAAGAAAAGTCCTTGGAGAGAAATTGTAAAGGTTTGCATGCCAAAAGTGGGAAAACAGAGAAAGGGATTTGATTTGGTATTAACTTTTGACTACCGTTCAAAAAGATTCTTCTTCAAGACAAATGAATTCCCTTGTACCTATTGGCATCATCCGGAAAGTTTTGTTGCTGTTTTTGGAAATGAGGACTTTTTTCACATCCCAGCTTTGCTGAGATGTACAATGAGGGAGCATTCCCACTGCATATCCCCAGATTCAGGCTATCTAAAAGTTAGGGAATTAGTCCAGTCTGAATGTACTCCTTAGTTTTCTGGGGAGACAGTGATTTCAGGGGCATATTAGCATATAAATGTCCCTAATTGCCTTGTAGGTGTGCCTCTTTCACCTGACCAGAGAGGAAATGTAGACAATTGTCTTAGACTAGATGCCTAAACCTAGACAGTTGAAGCTATAATCCCACCTTTGTTTCCTAATTTCTACGTATCTTAAGTTAGAGGACAGAAATCTAAAATATTGTACCCACTGCTTGTTCAAAACCATCCTCTGATTTGACCTACAGAAAGTTACCTTTGTTTTGGATCTCATCAAAACACCTCTTTGAAGATCTTCTCACTTGTTCCTGGCCACTGCAACACCTTCCTTAACTTATTCCTTCTTTCACCGTAATTCAAGGTCATTCACACTGTTAAGGCTCCAGCTAATACAGCCCACGGTGATACCTGTTCCCTCATTTTCATTCCATGTTCCCTGCAATTCTCTATGCTCTTGGTATTTTTTTTTTGTTGTTGTTCTCCACATTCTGCTATCTCCATGCTTGGAGAGATGCATTTTTTTCTTCTTGTTATTTGGGTACTCACCCAAAACTCACCAACATGACAGATTTCCTAGAGATTTCTATCTTCCTATTCTTTGAACACCCCTCACCCTCGCTTTGCTGTCCCATACAGATACCTTTGGGTCTGCTTTCTCTCCCAGCTTTGCACACAGTTTTCAACTGTATTGAGCTGATATGAAGTTAACAGCCACTATGCTGGTTTTGGAAATGCTTCTCAGATTCTAAGCATATTTCTGAGATTTTGCAAAGACAAAAGGGTCTGGCTGAATAAATTCTTGCACTGTGACTGGGCCTTTCAGCACTGAGGGACCTCCTCTACAGGACCCAGCGAGGAGAGTGGAAGCTGTGAGCGGGTGCCTGGGGACATCAGCCTGCCTACAACTTCTCTCCAGCTGACAGGAGGGACTTGGAGGCAACTCTTACAGGAGACAGTTGGTCTTACTAGAACAGACTGAATGCTGTTTTCAGAAACTGAAAGCATTCACTGGGATTTATTTCTATTTTCATATTGCAGCTCTTCATTTTTCTTTCCGGAGCTATTTCCACATATAGCGGCAATAGCTACTGATAGCTGATGAGGCACCTGGGAAGGTCAAAAAGATAGACTTTTAAAAGAAAACAGACAATGAATTCTTTTTATTTTATCTTGTAAACACATTTGCAGTCTAGTTAGAACAGCAAAGCAAGACATTTCATACATTTAGTTCCTTAATTGAATGATAGACCAGAGCCTTGACTGGTGTGATTCTGTATCCTTCCCTTGCAATCAATTTAATGCCATGGGAAATTCACTTTCAAAACCCATTTTTCATGGTAAACATAGAAACTTTTTATGTAGTTGCTATCAAGGCTCCTTTTACTGCTGCTAACGTCATCCCATCGCTTGCAGGATCTCTGGTGGCGACAGATTCTTCTATCATTTTACTTTTGAGCGCTCTGTTAGCGATTTCACTATGACTGAGAACCTCTTTAGCTAACTTCATTTGCCATGTATCACGGAAAACTTTCTGCCAAACAAGGTTCAGCACAGTGTAAGGTTTGGTAGGCCACGTAGCTGGTTTGAAGATATGGTTCATCATTTTTTTATTCTGATAAGATAATTGCAACACTTTTTTTTATTGTTTTTTATAGGCTTTACAATAACTCAGCTGGCTCAAGTACTTTTTTTTTTCTTTAGAAGAGACTTTAACTCACTTTTAAAGGAAGTTAGCACTGTTACCCAGGACAACCTTTTGCAATTCTTTTAGTTATAGTCTTGTTCACAAATGTACACATTTCCTTTAAGAAGATATATGCCTAAACCACAGAGCATGGACATGAGTCAATAAAGGAAGCAGTTCTTGTAAGCCTGTATAGTTCTATTCAGTTTCTTAAAAAGAGGCAATGGCAGCAGGATTGTCTGACAAGATGCTGTCATCTGAAAGCAAGTACTGTTACATAATACTGGTATGTCATGCTGGATCAGTGAGGAAAGTGGCAAAACAAGTCTAAATGGACTGTATCAGTATCTTTCAAGCTTCAGAGCATCTATAAAAATATCGCTGAGTTTTCAATTTTCAGTAGAAAATTAAAATAGAACCACCCCCGTTATTTTTTTAACTTCACTTTTTCAAGCAGTAGTTGAAGATTAGCTTGGATCTGTGCAATTTGAACGCCTGTGCAAAAATAAGAAAAGGAGGGTGGAGGAATGAGAAAAACCTCACAATTTTTTCTCTCCTGTTCTTTACAACTGTCTCTATCTGTACACAGGTCTTCAGGCAGTTTGAATATCCTAAGGGTGTTTAAACAATCCAGTCTGGCAGATGACTTAAGGGAATGCACCTTTTGGCATAAGAATATAATTCCATGGTGACTTTTAAAAGTTTCTTGACGGCTGATTTTTGCCATGTGCCACAGCATTACGCGATGCAGCGGCAGTATAAAAATGAAAAAGAGAAACAGAAAAAATGGGAAAAATCAAAAAAAAGGAAAAAAACCCCCTAATTTGCAGCCTGAAATAGTGCCAAGAAGGGCATGTTCTGCAGGCTGATATAGGGCAAAGCAATCAGAGCTACACCTTGGTACAGTAAGCAGAAAGCACAGCAGCTGCACTGCGTTTTACCTCTTTGAAACCTCTAACAGGAAGCAGCCTTGACGTGATGCAGGGAACCGGTCCCTCAAATGCTCCAAGGCTACCAGTGCTCTCAGCGCTTAGCGCTTTGCAGGAGGGACTCACGACTTATCCAGGTCAGTAGCTAACTGTGCTTTCAGAAACAAAGAAATGCCTACAAAAATCATGCCCCTTTATGTGGCGCCTCCCCTTTCAGATCATAACCCCATCGGGTGCAATATCAGGATGCTGTTGCAGGGATGGTGCCTAGAGCAGGTGCCATCCATTACAGCCTCTGCAGCCCCAGGTTTTCTTGGCCCAATTTCTCCAGGGTTGGCCCAGAGGGGATGAGCACAGCTTCTTCTAAGGCTCTCATTCTCCTGGGGTGGATTTCCAGCAAAGCAGCTCAGTGTTTTCAAGGCTGGCCTCTCTCGTAACATTTGGGGTAATTTGAAAATTGCATAAGAGAATGGGCTAAGGAATCTCTTTGCCACATGCAGCAATGGTACTAATAATGCCAAGTCACAGCCTCGCGACAGAGAAAGCATTCAGACACACGTCAGGCGAGATGTGAAATTCAGGCCAGCGAGGTTAATTTATAAGCAAGCCAGAGTCCAGACTGTAAGGGCTGCTGAAGCTGTGTTTACATGAGCCTAAACCTAGCTGCATGCAAACACACACATGCCCAGACACCGGTACACACAGGCTTACACATACAAAGAACTTTTTTTTTTTTTAATTTTTTTTTTCTTCTTGATATGCATGTTGTGGAAAATGTGTGTCTCTGTGGGTCTGGTGACATGCAAATGTTTATGTGGGTGTTAAAAAAAAATGGAGAAGGTGTGAGGCATGTATTCAGAGAGCCAGAAAGCCACACACAGGCTTCTATTTATAGCACCCTCATGGTGAAATAGAGAAACCAAACTGTAGCTTCTACCTGCTGTTCCCAACTGAAGTTTGACAAGAACGGATAAAACCCTTTTTGGGGTCTCTTTGTAGTTGTAACTGACAACAAAAAGTGATGAGTTAGCTGTTTCCTCTGCGACCCTCGTAAGCAGGTGAAGAAGGCAACCGCTAGGCAAGAGGAGCGGAGCAAGCTGACGCGGCTGCGGTGCCTGGAAATGGACTGCTTCCCCCTTCAGAGCAATCGCTGCCGAAAAGAAATAGCAGCTGGTCTCAACCTGAAGGCCAAGCCGTGCCTCTCAGCCTGGATTCCCAGCCCCAGACGCAAGCCTGAAGCCACCTGAAGGTGTATGGAGAGCCACCTGAAGGTGTATGGACATTTTGATTTCTTTCTAGTTCCACCCATTAGAAAGAGAAACAGAGATCCAGAGTCCCAGTATCAGGGTTGAGATCTGAGGTTATGGTTCAAACCCACCGATGACTTTTTCTACCAATAACAGAACGGCTGTAATTTTGCCCTCATCCTCATTTCAGTGAATTCTTCTAATATGGGTTCAATTAGACCTTCTTTTATATATGCCTGCCTGTTCCTATGTAGTACCTATTGCAGCTTTTACTCTCTTGCTTTCCTGAGGGGACTAATTTATTCAAATATTTTCTTGTTTGAAGCTGAGATACTCAGTAAGTCAGAGGCTGAGGTGAGTAGGCATCTTACCACCCACCTCTTTCCACCGCAAAGATTGGTCTTTGCAGTCCTCGGTACTGGCCGTGGTCAGAATAACTGTTCTGACTCAGAATGAATGTTTCTATGCTGATAAAGGACATTTTCTCTTCCTCAGCTCCTCACCTCATGACACCACTTGATCCTCCAGACCATGTCATGTCTGTGCAAATCCTGGATTGCTCCAACTGGAATAAGGAGTTGTTGGTTTTCCCTTTTCTTGGGTAGCAAAGGCAGGTCTGACAGTCAGAACAGGATGGGGCTGGGAGCAGAATTTCAAGGTTGTGCCTAGAGTCCTGCGTTTGGCCAGTGCTGATGAAGCAGCTAACTTAAAGCTAAAAGGTTTTTTTTTTTTCCTGGCTCCAAATTTTTATTTTATAAAATGTAAAAAAATGCAAGTGGACAGAAATATTTTGTGAGTTGGTATTGGCTACAGCATGAGGATCTCTCAGAAGAAATGTTGAATTATTCAATAGCAGAAATGTTCTATTTTTATACTTAAAAATGAAGCATTTTCAATTTTTATTTAACAACATTTTGATGTGAAATTTTGTGTCAGAGTGGTTTTAAACAGTAACATCTAAAAAGCTGAGGAAAATATACAACTGGATTAACATTGAATGAAATCATTACTTTTGGAAGTAAACTTTGAACTCTATTGACACACCAAAAATTCAGAATATTTTCATTTTGAGTCAATCTGAATTGAATTTTTATCTTGCTCGGTGTTTTTGAAATTCAAGTGAACCAAAAATTAGTTATTTGCACAGTCCTAGCATAACAATAAGTAGTGAGTTTTGCCCACTTTTATCGCATCTAGAATTGCTGGCAAAGCAATTATTTGGAACTTCTATTTTATTCTAACATTTCTTTGTTTCATTCATTCTATATTAAATCTATTTTGATTGAGCAAACTGGTCACATGGTATAGCGTCTGTTCCTGGACTGGAGCAGAGCATATCTCTTAGGGATGATCAGCCCTGAAGTTTTTCATATCATGATTATCTGTGTTGTTTAGAAACGTGTATGTTTAAAAGCAGTAGACCTCATGTGTGGACAGATGCATAACAAGCTAAAGGTTCATGCATTGGTATGGACAGTGGCCATAGATGTAGAAATATAAGGTCTGCTGACATAAGGCACCTTTATATAGCTATAACTGCAACTCTGTGAAGACCACAATCACAAATGGAAGTTATGAGATCAACATTACAATTGCTAGGGATAAAATTTGGATCTAGCCTCCTGGTGCAAGCATTAGTTCTGATAAATACACTACTAATAAATTCTTGCATTTTCTTTGGTGAATATACCTTAGTATCCACTTGAATTTGCATATTTTCCTGTCTGCCAATAGGCTACTTTGGGGAGAGATTGCAGAGGCGTGACAAATGCTGCTAAGATGGATTCCTTTCAAGCAGAAACTGAAAAGGCACTATTTTCTTCGAAATTCTTGTTTATTCTTGACCACTTTTTCTTCCACCCCTATTGTGTTACTTTCCTTGTGACAAAATGTGAAAAAAATGCCCCTCTAGAAAAAAACAAAGAGCCAGACAGGAGTTTCTTTAAAAGCTTAGGTCCCACGCTAAAGATAAAACTCAGCAGTCAAAACTCCTTCTGTTAGAGAGGAAACCAGCAAGACCTTTAGAGAAAAAAAAGGGTAGCACATGTTCCTCACTCCCACTTCACCGCTCTCGTGCACGCAGACACCAAAAGTCCCCGTGAAAAGTGAGGTGTTGCCTTGTCCTCCAGGTCAGCAGGGGCAAACAACTGTGGACCCGAAGGTGTGGCACACTGCGGGTGCGGGTGCAGCACGTACTGACGTTGACTTGCACCATGCTTCAGAGACGCGTCTGGCTGGAGAACTCACCCCACGGCAGCAGCACGAGAGCCCTGGCCCACGTCCCTGCGCTGGGCTGGGACATCGTCCTCGCCCCACGGAGCTCACGGCTGCAGGCACACAGACAACGAGGGGGGACAATAACGGGGGCACAGTGGCACAGGGTCATACAACAGGCCAGCGCTGGGAAAATCCACATTTCTCGCTCCTTCTACAAGTCCACGCTGCTGTTGAGGAAGATGCTGTAAAGACATGCCAGCTCTTGGAGCTTTTTAGACACGTTTTTGCATTTAGTCTAACATAGTCATAAAGTTTTAGGTCAGGCACTGCATAAATGTTGGTTCCTAGCCTAGGGTAAAGCACTGCTAGGTGTCCTTTGGATTTTAAATTTGTGTTAAGCAGAACATGTTAGAACAGAGCTAACACTCTACAGATCACTAATCAAGACAAAAATACGGGCAGGAGAGGTCTCTCGGTTTTGCTCTGAGGCAAACTCAAGGAGGTCAGGGTGAGGTGGGGTTCAGGGATGAAGAACTGACCTCAGCCAATTTGCCCTGGTCAAAATAAAATGCTTTCTCTTTATTATAATTTTACCTGAGAATAACTCAGGCACTTCAGTCATCCTGAGGTTAACAAAAAAAACCCAAACCCAAACCAGCTTTTTTAGCAGCGAAGGCAAGTCCTAACTGTAGACCTAGCTCAAGGGCTTGACTTAACTAGGGATACTTGGTAGATTGGCATTGCCAGTTAGCTAACTGCTTTAAAAAATTATCATGGTATTCCTTCAGAGCCACCCCATCTCTTCTCCATCCGAACTAAACTCATCTTTGGTGTAAATCAGCAAGGATTTAGCCTGGGGCAAATGCATGTGAATTGAAGGAGAGGAGAAGGTATCAGTTCCTGAAATTAATTGACAGCAATAGGAACATATCATCTAGAGCTGCCCTTGCACAGAGGTCTGTGAACTGTCTCTAAAACAGGAGCAGGGAGGATTCGTCGCAAGCAGCAGTTTTTCTATACCCTTCAGGTGCAGCATTTAGACTTTTTTTTTTTTTCCAATACAAAAAAAACACCCCTCCCATCCCCCAGCTTGTACTAGATTGAACCAAGCCTGAGCAAAAGCTGGGCTGGCAAAGCTCCAGCCGAGTGCAGAGGGTATGCTCAAAAGCAGGAAGCTGTGGCAAAGCTGAGTCGCTAAAAAGCTGCTGGAGCTAATATATTGTGGTCATGGGGATAGGCGGCAGTATCTGAGTAGTGATGGGAAGAGTCAAAAGCACCTTCAAAACAGGCTTGAAAAATACTGCTGATCTTCGCACTTTGACTGGGCTTTTGTGCTCACGGTTACGCTTGAAGCGTTTAGACTGACTTTTGCATTGACGGTCTGACACGGTGCGTATAGCCGATCCCTCGCTTGGGAAGGCTCAGCGTGGTGCGTGCCTTGCAGATGCCTCGTTTGCTGCCCGTGCACCGAAATGCAGAAGCGCGCTTTGAAGGGACGCGTAGGAGCGGAGGATTGCGTTCATCTGGCAGCATTTGTGACGGCATCTGGGGCAAAGCAGGTTGTAAACACTCTCTGGTGAATAGCTGTCTTCCCCCCTCTTTCTGTGGCAATGTGAAAAGCCAGACCGAAACGCGTGGATCGACTAACTAACTTTTTTATGGGATGGGAAAAAAAGGTACTGGCTGTGGAGCTAATAAAAAACACCAGGTGGTCAACATATCATGGAGCCCCATTGTTCTAGGAGTTTGTTTCATTCATTAATATGAACTGCAGTGATGAGAACAGGATGCATAATATTGCCATGTGAGATAGGGAGCGAGGAGTTGGAAGGGATGAGGTAAGACGTCCTTTTCCTTCTCTAGCTGCCCTTGGGAGAGGGTAGGGAGAGGTCTGGTTGCAGTTCTGAAGAACAGCTTCAAGTAGAGATAAAGGGAAGGCTTACACAAGCTTCTCAGTGGAGAGCTAACTAATATCAAAATGCTGTAGCTCATTAGAGAGCTGCAGCCAGCACATCTGATGGGAGCGATAAGCTACTGTCTCCACACCTGAACTGTGCTCTCTATCCCTTTGGGTCACACCAGTAGACTCCTCTTTTTAGGTGCAGCCTGGGAGATTGTTTCTCTGTGTCTGGAGTAGACACAAGGAACCACCAGCATAAGAAGGGGAAATAAATGTAATTTCTGTGGTCCCTACTCTACCGAGGGTCAGAGCATACACAAACATCCAAGGACACTGCTGTCCCACTTGTCCTTCTCGTACTGACCTGTGGAGCCAGGACAGGCAAAGCAGGATTTGCTGAGAACCTACATGCTGTTTCTGTATGTTTTGTGGCTCTTCAAGAGGGCCTGCTCTTGGGTGGAGGAAACTGTGAGTACGTGTCAAGTGGGTTAGCTGAGCTGTGTCAAACCCGCTCTCAGATTGTGCTCATTGCTTGCCCATCATCTGGGCTGTAAACCCTCAGGGCTGCTCTGAGGCCTAACCCACCTAACCATAAGCGTGTAAAAGAGGGGCCTAATTCAAGGCAAGAGCTAGGTGCTCAGACAAGTGCCTGAAGTTGGGTGGGATGGATCTGGACCTAACAGGCCACCTCAGGGCTCTGTAACAGGTGATGCTTTGAGTGTGCTTTGAGTCTTAGTGTGGGCTCAAGCCAGGGATCAGTGAGGTGTACATGGAGAAGGATATCATAGACCCCATCCACCAGCTTCAAGTTTGGTCTTTTATGGGTAGCGTAGACCTTTTGTGCCAAATCTGCAGCCAGCAAGGTGACCAGAAAGGGGGTAGTGACAGACCTGTTGTGTTCAAGCTGTCTCTTACATCTCAGCACAGAGGCAGCCTTGTCCAGCTGTGTGGGGTGCAAAACACACAACCTGGCCCAAAATACCCTCCATGCTCTAGCTCTGCTGTGGGGTCACATTCAGCCTTGTAATCAGTCCTGTTCTCGGAAGGCGGATGGAGGGGATAGAAAATGAAGAGCAAACCCTTCATTCCTTTTTCCTAGAGAGTATGCTCTGTATCTTGCCCTAGAAGCAGAGTTAAAGAAAAAAAAAGAAAAAAGAAACTTGTCTATGTTGGCCTGAGCTGTGGTTTGGAAAGAGAAAAGGAGAAAAGAAACAAAACAAAAACACTGTCCCACAAAGAAGAGAAAACAGGAAAGGAAAAGAACAAAACATCCTGTACACAGCAGCCAGTCAGTCGAGAAGGGAGGGTCCATGTCATCTGCATTCCTGTGCTGAAGTGGGCATAGATGACCTCAATAGTCTGCATCAAACCCTGTGTCAGAAAAATGACGTCTCTTGTTTACCTCCAAACTGGATCAGAAGGTCCAGCAGTGGCTTCAGACCCTCTCTCGAGGCCTTTTCTTGAGGTGTGAGAGCAGTTTAGCATCTACAGGCTGTAACATTCCTGGTGCATCTCCTGGGATGAATAACAAGGAGCATATAAGCTCTGTCTGACCTGCTCCAAGCTGGCTGGATGAGGGACAAGTGCTGATCCTGAGGCTGTGTAGTGCAGTTAGCACCACATTTTGACGGAGCTAACAAAATCGATATGCCTAAACCGGATCTGGCTCAGAGTGCGGGCAGAGAAACTCGGGTCTCGCTGCACCTGTCTGCGCAAAATGCTTCTTGTTTTTCATCACAGCTGCTAGCCTGAGAATGAAACCAGTGTGGAGACTTAGTTTTGGTGTCGGGGAAACCTCTCCCTTAAGGGATCCTTTAGTAAGCCCAGTTAAACGCTAGTCAGGTTCCCCTCTCCTGGTCACTGTTTGTGTGGCCATGCTGGAATGGCTGCGATTTCCTCCAAAGCCCATAAATGTCACTATTTAATCAGTTCCAGAGTTACTGCCTCCTCCTTCAAGCACACTGCATGCGTGAATCTATCACTGAGCCGCTGGAGCTAATCTCCTTCCCTGCTTTTCCTTCTGGACAGAATAAGATTATTTTTTTGAAATAGAGGCAGAGCATTTCCAATAGGTGGAGAATGTGGTCTCATAGCTGGGAAGTCAGGGCTCACTCATTCTGCTCCACCATGGATGGAAGGGAAGGATGGACAACTAGTGCACTGGCAAGAGGCAAAACCTGAATGAATCCCAGAAAAGCTGATACTTCCCCATAGCACTGTCCTTGAGGTTAGTTATACTGGTAAAAAAACGCACACAGCTTCTCTTTAAAGGGCTGCACTAAACTATGAAGGCAAACTACGAGAGGCAAGAGCACATTCAACTTCTCCCATGCATTTTTCCATTGCCCTCCCTGGAAAAGTATTACAGAAGACTGGCAGGAATAATTTTTTTCCTCTGCTTTTCTTGTTGAAATTTGAGACATCCAGCTGATTAGACACGTTTGGGTGGCCCTGTAATTAGTGACAGAGCCCAGGATAGAAACTGTGTGTCTTCTTCCTCACGCTGCAACTACAGTGACACCAAAGTTCTCTCTACTGAAAAATTGAAAGAAACATGTTAATTTAAGAGGGCTTAGGCTTAGCAGTATACTTTGAACTAGCTTCCCCATCTCCCAAAATCACTTAAAGTTGTGAAAGGAAATTTTTCTGACATAGGAGCAAGGAAGTGCCTTGGTACATATGGTCTTATTAACAAGATGTTAGATATTTGGGCATTTTAATAGGCACTGCCTTCTTACAATACCATTCATTATACGTCCCTCCTATCCCCTGTTCTCTCTTTTCCACCTCTCACCATCCCATACCTTTTCTTTTCCAGCTTGTTTATTTTAGAGCACAAAGCTACTTAGAATTATTTATTTTTGGATCAGCTACTGATTCACTTAGTGACTAACTCATTTCATCACTCTATGCCTCATTTTACCTATACATTAAGAAGGATTAATAATACCTGCTTTTCAAGGCTGTTAGAGCCTTAATTCATTCTTATAATGTTTATAAAGAGATTTGAGATCCTTGGCTACTGGAGGTTAGGGAGCTGCAAAGTATCTTGTTTTTACTTACTAAAGTCTTTTGTGTAACTTTGTGTTATAAAAGTGCAAGAAACCTTGCAATTACTTGAAGAGTCTATTATTCCCAGGGTTTAGTTTATATTGCAGTTCAGATGCAGGCATTTTGCCTGCATATTTTTTTCACTGAGGTTTCAATCAGAGTTAACATTCTGATCTACTTTACTGAGAGATGTCATGAGTTGGGAAATGCAGCAGTGGTTATTACAGTGTGGGTAACACAGCTGTGCAGTGTTTGGTGCTTTTGCAAAGCCGATGTGCTCTTCTCCAGAGGTGGTTGCATTTTGTGGTGATTATTGCAAAATGTGTAGCCATAAAGACAAAAAATTAGACCTAGCATTAGAATTTCTGACAGTATGGTGCATTCACTCCAAATATTTTGTCAGCTTTGTGGGAGGTCATTCTGAGTATATGAAGAAATGTGAAAGGATAGCAAACCACGTGAAGGCATGAAGGGAGTGTCTCCAAATGAACCCTGAAATCAATCTGCAATTATCTCACGTTTACTGAGTAATCTACCAAACGATAATGGCAGTGACCACATCTGCTACTGATACCACGCTCTTATGCAAACATTACTTACAGAAGGAATATATTTGAACTTGGATGCAGACAGATCATCAGATTGGTTATAGCAAAAATAGCTCCACTGAAATCATTACAGACTTCTTATTCCACTGCCTCTTGTCTTATGAATGCACTTTGACTGGTTTGTGTAATGCAGAAAATGTAGTTGTGCAGAAAATAAATGGATGGAATACCTCTCCCAGTGAAGTTAATGGAGGTTTTGCTTTCAATGTGAGTGGGACTAGGCTTTCTCCTTGGTCTTGCTCCTACTGGACTGATGTCAGCATCATAAAATCCAACACCACAAGCTCTAAGTACAGGAATGTCTCAATGGAGGAGCCAAGAAGAATGACAGATCAGTTGAAATTCAACAAAGCGGAGTAGAAAGAGAAGTGGGATTTGGGCTGTCTGATCCACAGGCCTGTCTTCCAATGTTGTTCGGAAGAGCCCCGGGCTGCGATGAAGCAGCTGCTGACAGCCACTGGGGACCACTGTCTGTGAACGTGGTGGGAATTACTCCTGCAGGGACTTTGACCCCAAAGGTCTCCCCTGACAGGAGAATTGGCGGGCTTTCTGGGTGCTCCCATCCAGCCATACAAAGCACAGCAGCCAGAACATGGCCCAAACCAAAGCCTCTCTTTTACAGGACTTTTATTTTCTGGACTCAACCTGCTAGCTGCTGTGCTTTTTTCATCTTGGCAGACTTCAATAATTATTCAGATGACATATATAGGGAGGCCACGAATCATTAGCAATTAACCCAACTATCCAGCTCTGGAGTCATTGCCAAATATCTGTTGGTTCGTAGAGGAAGTCTAAGTGAGTAAACTATACCGAGTGACAATGGCTCTGCTTCCTAGCCAGACTGAACAGCTCATAATGTAACTCAAACGTTTCCTCTTTCTAAGTCTTCTTATAAAAGAGCAGACAAGGAAAGGGCAAAAAGGACATTTAGAGGAACGCAAAACTGGAAAAACAACCACTGATGTAATGTACTTTCTAAACTAAACATAAGGCATGCACTGTTACAGCTATTTGAATAATGATTAAAAAAACAACAACAAAACCCCAAATAGATACATAACTTTGTCTGTTGAGCCCCGAACATTGAAAGAAAAGTGTGAACAATTCTATGTTGGATCTACAGGAAATATTTGCCTTGCACTGGGCATTGTCTGAGTCATCTTTACTCCCAGTAGAGAGAAACACCAAAAAGTGGGTGAGGCACATGGCATAGAACTGTACGTGGAACCTAGGGCACCCAACGCAGATAAGCAATAGAAATATCATGGCCCCTGGTCACCATCTTATGTGGTCCTACAAGGCCCAGCTGAGACTGTGTCTTCATTGTGGAAATGCATGGGAAAGGGGACGGGCTTTGGAAAGAGCTTAGAACTTGAATCAACAGGATAGTGAGAGAAGGACAATTTTACAGTCCCATTTTACAGAAGGATAGCTAAGGTATGGAAAGATCAAAGTCTTTTTCCTGCCTAAGCTCTTCCACATGTCTAATCTGGCCCATTCATTGACACCACTTATGACAGCAGAGTTAAGTGTCACAGCACTGGTGTCTTCAGGCTCGGGACCTATGTGACTTGCTTAAAATCACAGAGGAAGTGTGTAGGAATAATACCCTGATCTCTTGAGTCCCGCATCACTCTCTCAACCACAAAACCATCCTTCCTGTATCTGTATAAAGATATAGCTGAGAGAAGTGATTTTATGTACACATGCACATATACAGAATGCCTTATAAGGAGTATAGGCATACTAAGGTGAAAGTTTCATTAGAAATCAGATAAATTCAATAAGCCTCAGAGTGAATGTTTTTGGATAAAGGAATCTTGTTTCTATAAACTCCTCAGCCACTTTCTCCCATTTCAGGCATCACAACAGGACTGGGTTATATAAGTTTTCTGGCCAAGTTTCACGGAATGGAAAAAAAAAATCACATGAATCTGAGTTGGAACAAAGCTATAGAGCTTGCTTTCATAATGCAAATCATTACAACTTCGGTGCATCTGGTATGGGTTGCAGTCACTGATTTATTTCACTGATTTGCTTTATGTGTAAAGTGAATCTTTTTGTGTGGGAAAGAGAAAAGCAAAAATAATGAGAAAGTGGTCCTCATTCTGCAGTGAATGCTCAGGTTCAATATGGACAATGACAACTTTGATAAAGCTAGCCAGCAGACTTTGCCTAGAGTTAGTTGAGCAATTCTGTATTAAACTAGCACACAGCTGGGCTGTATTTTCAAATATGCTTTAAGAGAGATACTTATGGAGACACTTATGCAATTAGTAGGTGACAAGTTCAAAATGTACAAAAGGAAGTGTTTCCTCTTACGCTGTATCATTAAACAATGGAACTCCTTGCTGCAGTAAATTGTCTGGATACTAAAAAGTTCACATGGATTAGACAAGCAACTGCACAAATCCATGAAAGAAAAGATCATCTGGGGCTGTTGGATACAAAGATACATTCCTGGCTCAGAAAGTCTCTGAGCCACAAATTGCTTGAATCAGCTTAAGACTTCTGGGGAAAGGTCACTACTAGCCCTATTCTTTCATGCTTTATTAGTGTGACCCGCAGGGATAGGACAGATGTCAGGGCAAGAGTACGTAAATGTTCACTTCTCTGATTTCCTAGACCTGTCAGATTTGTATGTGTTTGCAATGAACCACATTGGAGGAGCTGAGTCCAGTCTCTAGGTGGTGGAAGTGAAGCACTGCATCAGCGAACTCTAAGATGTTAGAAGTGGGTTTCCCAGAAATGCTCAGGCTTGGGCTCTTTCCGCTAAGTTACTAAGAACTGATTCCAGTGAAAGCAGAGAGAAGCCAGTGAAGAGGGTGGGCTCACCTTACATCAGTTCTGTCCTCTGAAAGACAGGCAGTGCATTTAATCCGGTTGGGTAGGCTTACTCTTTGTTCAGTGGGGAGATACAGGCACCTCCAGAGACGGATTCATCCCATCCTAAGGCAGAAGTCCAGGATAAGCGGAATGAATCGCTCACTGTCTCACTTCATGACTTTAATAGAAGCAACAAAAAGAAAAGAAAAAGTTTAGGCATCTAAGGCAGGGTTCAGTTACAGACTGAAATTTTGAAAGTCTGCTTGAGAACTAGATGCTTAGTCTCTCCTGAGAGCTGATGGATATGTAGTAAAGACAGTCAGTGGAGTCTGGAGAGCTCTTTCATCTCACCCTAGAGTAGATACATTTGATCATCTGCATACCTGTAGGGGTGCAGTTTAGCTGAAGTCTCTTGCCATCCGAATTGTCCTAGTATATCTTGCTTCGGCTCCAGCAGATACCCCAGAAGAGTGCAGGTACTGTGTCATACCTGCCACGTGGAAATCTTGGCTTTTTTAGAGCATCCCAGATGGCACTACCTGCCTATGTTTAGGCACCTGAATCACATCCCTGATCTCTATTTACTATAGTAGCAGTGTATTCGCATGTGTCTCAATTCAGTTGCCATGAAATGGTATCTAATGCCCTTTGAGGTGCCCTATGGTATTTTTTTGGCTTCTGGATGCCTCTTCAGAAGGCAAGTGTTTCCCATAGGTCATGCATCATTTATGCTAGGTGTAGGGATGTCTTGGATAGCCTAGAACATCCAAAATAGTAGTGGACGTCTGAGCAACTGAATTAAGCCTCATGGTTCACATATGAACAACTACACATGGAACCTCGGGTTCCATGTCTGGAGTCAGATCTCATCACTAGTTTCTAAATGACCAAACTGAGGTAAGATGAGTTCCAGCAAATGATCTTGAAAAATTCCACCTTAAGAACAGAAAATGTGCAACATCTTCTAGGAGCACTCAGCATGTTGCAATAAAGAAATCTTCCTTTTTATCTCTTCTTCTCAGCTTTTATTGCTCCAAAAGCCTTGCTTGATAGCAGGTGTACAATTCCAAGCCCTAAATGAAAGGCACTTGTTCACAAAGGGCCCCTCCAGAATTAGTAATAAATGTCTCATGCCTACAACTAATAATTTTTACTTTTAGAAATACATAAACCAGAGTTATTTTAGAAAGCAGCATTTTATAATAGTGAAAAAAGAGAGGTTCTTAAATTTGTAACACAATAAAAAAAGCCAGCTGCTACTTTACACTAGGTCTCGGTACAGTAAATGGAAAGTGGCTTTTAATCACTGGTTGGCCATTAGTTTGACAGAGCCTCCTCATCACAAACCACAAGTCACTCTTACACATGGAAGCAATTTTGATTTTTCTTAGGGGGGAAAAAAACCTCTGCTATTTCCAAAGATCTTTGACAGTTAGGACAGCTTAGCTCAAAGCTTCTTGGTCAGGGCACATTGACATAGATGGGCAAAAATGGATGAAGTTCATTTTGCCTACACTCCAAGCTGGCTGGAGTTAGGCCAGCTCTGAGCTAAAAACCAGAAATCATGTTAGGATGGAGCTCTGCCCAGGCTAATAAGTTCTACTGAAGGCATATGGTGAGAAGCAAGACATATTTGTTTGGGCAATGCACTATATTCATGTAGCTCCACAGCTTCCGCCTAGTTCAGCATGCAGGAATTCCTGGTTCTGCTCACCCATGTCCAGTGCCTTCAGCTTTACTAATGGTGTATCTAAGGAGAAAGAAGCGTATTAGAACTAATCCAAAGTCCACCAATAACTTCTGTTGACATATTAGATGTTGGATCAGGCCCATAGTCAAGAGGGCTTAGACTGTTCCTTCCTTAAAAAATGGCTAGGCTTAGGGAAAAACATAATTTGACAAATCCCTGTCTAGCAGATTTTCCCTTTGCAGCTATTGAGCATTTCTGAGACCCTCATCTACTTTCCAACCAGGCAGCAGCACAGGGCTGCAGACTAGCTGGTCATCAGGACAGCCTGCCTGTGTTCTGTCTCATGCATACAGATAATGCTGACTTTTACTGTGTGGTCGTGACATGCAATGACTCAAGGCTCATTTGCTTGTCTCCACTGAGTGACAACCCGACACAAAGCCCCTGGAGATTTCAGCAAGCCTCACGCTCCTGGTGTAGAGATCTGAGAATGCTGCTTGGTCTTCCATGTGAAACGTGTATGCCTGAACATGCTCACCTTTACGTTTTGTTAATGCAAGAGAAGGTTGGATGGGGAATGGTCTCTTCTGTTATATATCCCTTCTGAGCTTATCAAATACACAGCAAAACTAGCACTGCTCTGACTCTGCCTGGTGTTCAGCTGAGCTCAGGTCTTTGTGGGCCCTGAGACCTCATGCAAAATGTTTTAAACTGTATCTCACTTTTAAATGATGATAATAATACAAACACTGAAGGATAGCATGAAAGATTGTGCACATGGGGTCTTTTTTCTTTCCAAATATTGATCTAATCAAAACAAGGGCTTGAAATGAAAATGCCCCTTTGATGCCAATTGTGGTCCTGAGGTCACAGTTAAGTAGCAGTGCGTCAACAGTTAATCTAGAACCTCATTCTTCCTAAAATTGGTGTGAATTGATAGCAAAGCTAGGGATGTCAAATGCATGACACTGATGTGAAGCCAGTGGGGGTGGGAGTAGAATCAAGCCTCTAATGAATTATCATTACTCTGAATTTCTCTTATTTCTGGCAAGTTTATGGCATGGTCTCTACATTATTTTAACTTTGTGTTTTCGTGTGTGTGTGTGTGTTTAACGTCCTGTCTATCTGAATGCTGCATAACCACAGTGCGTTCCCCAGGGACATCCCTCCTACATATACATGAAGTTCTGCTTAGTGTTTCACTTGGATTTATTTGAATCTTTTATTATTACAGTACTGAACGAATACTTGCATTAAAAGCACTTGTCCCAGTAATTTCACCAAAATTTTTCTTTTTTTTTTTGTTTAAAGACTTCATCACATGGAGGCATTGGCATATGGGATCATTGTGAATACAATACACTGCTACAGATTCTAAAAAACTAAAGTTTTGTCTACCCGCAATACTTGTAATGTTCTAATTAAATTTGTACAAGAAGTGCTATCAGACACTACACGAACACTTAAATCTTTTTAAAAGCAGCCTGTATTGACTGGATTTGTTTAGGAGAAAAAAAGTCTTTAGAAATATTTTTTTTTTCTAATGGAACATTTTTCTGAATGGAAATGGAGAGTGCTTAAAAACCTGACAAGATCAGAAGATTTAAAGGACTTCACAACTAGTGCTAAGCATCTCACAAAAAAGAACTTTTTATTTTTTTCCCCAGTGTGGCACAGACAATATCGCTATACTATATTTCATGTTGCTTTAGGTTATCTTGGGAAGGACTATGTGGCTGCTCTGGTTGAAGTCCATATATTTTAACTGGTGAAATTAAACTAAATTAAACTTTGCTGTATAGATAAGGCCTGCATTCAGACTGAGGTCTGGAAGTCTTGTGCTGGATTTCTGAATGTTTCTGGGGGTCCTACGATAAATGTGGGCAGTTTCCCTCAGTACTGTCAAAGGTATTGATAGGGTGAGGACTTGCTCCTGCCATGGGGCCTCTTTCTCTATCATGCACAGTGCAGTGCTGTGGTTTCTGCACTGCTCTGAGGTCTAACTAGTACACATGGCTGACTGGGTAGCTAGCCAACTGTGTCTGAGGTTTTGGGTACCTGGGAGGGTGGAGGGAGAGAGGACGGAGAACTGCAAAGCAACCTGGGAGTTCGTTGGTCAAGTTGGCAAGTTTGATGCATTTGACTTAGCAATCTGGGCTTCCCTCCTGTGTTATTTTGTCCCAGTTGCTGGTTCATTTTTTTTTTAGTCTAGTTTCATAAAAACCCACAAATTATTCAATTTCACTGTCAGTGGGTCAGTCATTTTTTAACCTACTGATTTAAATTAAGCCAAGGGAGAGGAGGAGAGAAGAGGAGTGGTAACTCAAAGGTATGACATTCCTACAAAATTTGAGAAAAGAGTTTGCCAAATTAATGCCCTCAGTGAGTCATTCCCCGAAGAGAAAGGCATCAGCCTAAGCTCAGCTATGTTATTAGACACTGGAGAATTCACAAAAGAGGAAGTAATAGAAAATCAAGCTAACACGCGTTTCGGTTTTCACTGGCCGTGATGGTGAAATATTCTTAGCCCAAAGAGAGTTCATGAAGGCCAGGGTTTTTGCATGAGTTTTGAGCAGCCTGTTTTCATTCACTAGTGCAGAGCAAAACGATGGTTTTGCCACGATCACTTGACTCGCTCACAAAGACAACAGCATTAAGTCTTACTTTAGACTGAACCTCATCCAGCCAGGTAGAAGTTTAGACTAAGGTAGATGTCTAGATCCACTCTATAATCAACGGAGAGAAGCAGGCACTTCCCCAAGGTGATTGACCCCATCCTAAATTAATGGCTGGAATGGGCAGCCACCTCCTAGGGCAGCCACTCTCTCAGGCAGCTACGCTCTCCACCGAGTGCAGAGGGATCCGGTGCTGCTAGCCTATGCCCAACAGCTCATAATGAGCAAGTGAGAGGAACCACATGGTCGTTAATTCAAGACCAGTGGCTATTTCTCCCCACTGACAGAGCAAGAGCCCCTGATGATGGTGATCTGAATTGTTCACTGCTCTCTTCACCTGTGCCACCATGGTAGATGCAGCAGCTAAATTAAACACCTATGTAAACTGGCCTTCTGTGTTTGGAGCTGGGCAGAGTCCCAGGACCTTGCGGTGAACACAGCTGAAAAAGGCCTATTCTTGTCCAGCCTTGTCAAGATAAGATCCCTGTGAGAGTTCGCTTGTAGGCAGAGGGAACCTGAAGTGCATTTTGAAAAAAATGGTTTTCCGCTCCAAGCTCCAGGTCTCCACTCAGCCAGTCACTGGATTTCCCAACTGCTCTACTAAAAATAAATTGATGAAAATGAAAACTTTCTCTTGGCAGGGATTTTGACAAGTGTCTCATGTAGACCTGTGCTGATGCAGTCAATGAGTAATAATATCGGCATAGTCAGCTATGGGAGAGGTTTCTATTTTTCCTTTTTTCTCTTTCCTTAGGAAGGGGGAGGGCTGCACTGTAGCACATTATTTACAGTACAACATGATTCAATTGCCAGAGGGGGAAAAAAGTCAAGCCATTGTTCAAGGACTATGCATGGATTGAACATTAAGAAGTAAATTTCCCTGCCTGAAAAACGTAACCCCTCCTCTTTCACTTTGGCACGGCTTCATCTGGAGGCTTTACATCTGAAACTTGGTTTCAGAAGGCAGATCAAAATCCATGCCCAGGTCTGATACAAATGAGGGCCATCTTTGTTGCATCCTAAAGAAGGAATTTTGCTGCCTTATGGAGCAGGATTTTGTATTATTATTAAAGAATGGATTTGTTACAGACATAAAGAAAGCTGCAAGACCAACTGAAGCACTACTGAGTTACACCAAGACCTTATATAATTTTTTTAAAGTCCGCTTGATTCAATATTAAAAACAGCTGATGTAAACCTGATGGACAAGGCCAGCTGCAGCTGTGATGGGGATGGGAGTGTGCTCAGACTTATGACTGCTGTCATGTCCTGTGTCAAGGCCTCTGGGGGATGCAGCAGTTTGACTGACTGTTGAGAGACCAGTAGGTTAGCAGGCTTGGATAGTCATCCTTAAAAAATGTAAAAGTTGCAAATAGAAAATGCTAAGTACAAAAGTAACTTTGAAAGCCTGGAGAATATTTAACAATCCTCTCAATTCTCATTTAGTGAGAACATGCATCAACATGTACTCAGGGTAGACAAAGTGGGATGTCTTCTGTAATCCTTTAGAAAGATGAGGAGAAGTGTCAGAAAACTTTTGTTATCCAGTTTTCAAGATCAAGTTATGACTTACCCGTAGTGTACTTCATTGTATTAAGTAGAATAATAGCTGAGTAACCAGCTGGAAGAAATTTTTTCCACCAGTTTATAGAGAGCATTGTGTCTGCCAAAATGAATGAAGCATCATATACAAATACTACTATATTGTTAAAGTATAGCCTGCTGAGTTTAACTGTAAATTCCCAGAGAGCACTAAAAAATATCCATCTAGAAACATCCAGGCCCTGCAGAAACGGCTAACTTGATACTGCTTGTCATACTAGTGAATATTTGCAAAAGAGATGTACGAATGGCTATAGGTAGCAAGCATCTGTTGTTTACATAGCCCTTAATGAACGTTTCCAAATTTATTTTTCTTAGAGTGTTCCTTTCTTTAACTGAATTACAAGTGCAAAAACAAGATTGTGGTCATATCATGTTTAAACAGGCAAAGTTTCAAACATGAAGCCACATCTATTATTCAGCACCATCTTCTAAAAACATTAAAAGATACCTTTTTGAACTTTGTGGTTATTTTTGTCAGAAGACAAAGCTTCTTCAGGTTGAATTCTACCCTGAAACCAGGGTGTGAGTAACATTTTCATTGTTTTGTGCATGGCTCAGGGTTACAGCTTGCTAATCTAACTGCTCAGTGTTAATTGTATTTCACCTTCTCTCCCATCCATTGCTTGCTTCCTCCCATCCCTGCCACCGTCCAACGACCCAGCTCCTTCACTTGCTGATGCTCGCAGGACCCTTTGCTGGGTTAATTCACTTCTCTAAACTGGCAGGAAACCACTCAATTTCTATTGCCGTGTTTTCTGTCAGCTCAGTGAGCTGAACTGGCTCAGAAAGAGATGTGAGGTGCCGCGGGAGCTGGCGGAGCAGCAGCAGTGGGGGGATGTAGTGTGAAGTGAGAGGGGAGGAAGGGAGGGAGGAATGGGACTGCCCCAGCTACCGCCGTTAAAATAATTCAGCTGTAATGTTTACCTTCACTGTGTAGCTATGGGACCATTTGCCATCTCCTTACTCATGGTAGAAATTAATGAAATAGCAGGTGCCCCTTAAAATAAAAGGTGAGAGGTTGCATTGTTTGCATCTTCAGGCATTAAAAAACTTCTGTAAATCTGGCTAGATTTGGTTAGCTTTAGTTGTAGACTGACATTCAACCTTAAGGAGGAATGCAGTCTTCCAGAGTCCAGTGAATCTGCTAATCTGCTTCCATGTTAATGTATACTTATGTTCTTTGCTCAGAAAGGAGGAAAGGACATGATAAAAAATTAATAAACACATATTAGCTGCACCAATTCTTTTCTGTGCTGTATCAGCAGCCTTGGCTCACCATCTTTCTATCCATTATCAAACAAGGTTTTCTCTAGACTATGAGATAGACATGAAACAAGAGAAGGAACTCGAAGGTGTGTAAAAAGCCTGAAAGTAGCTTTAAGGACTTAAAAGTATTCTGAATAATTACTTCTTCAGATAAATCACAAATAGTTGTAAAGTTAAGAAAGTAACTCTCCTTATTTGTAAGGACAAGAGCTCAGCTGATGGAAATTTCTGCTAAAAATTACACAAGAGTAGAACAGTGGAAATTGGAAGTTAGGATTATTTACTACAGCAGATTGCAAATGATTTTTTTTTTCTTATGTCTTTCATTGGTAAGAAAATGAGAAAACACCTGCACAGCCAAAGTTCTAAAATCATGTTTAGGATAAGTGGAATTGACATTTTCATTTTGACTTCATTGATTTGACTTGTCCGTTTTGATTTATAATTTAATCCTGGACTAAAGTAGGTATATTTTATATATGGCAACAAAACCTGACACGAGAAATTTTCATCGTAACAATATATTTATATTTTTTTGCAATTACTTTTTTGGAAAATATTGATGAGATGAAATCACTATTTTCTGACAGAATAAAGTTGGTCATCCCAAGTGAAACATTTGTCTTGAATTATCTCTGACTTGCGTTTATCTAATTTAAGAATGGTGCCACAAAGCCACTTGGGATAAAATCATGAAACCGAGAGGGAAGTATGTATAGCAAAGAAATGTCTTAATTTTACTTATTAGTATTGATTGGCTGTTAGTCTTCTAAGAATGGCAGCAAAAATTTACAGTTGACAGAGCAGCTTAGTTATTTCTCACCTTAATTTGTGAACTGATGTCGTTTCACCCCTGTATCTTTCAAAAGTCTTTCTGCTTATTTATTGATCCAGTGCCAAATAGATCTTAGTGCTCACCCATCCAGTGTTGTGAATCACAGAGGAAACAGCTGCAAGCTCCAAAAACATGATCACTGCGTCTTCGTGACCATATTTTCTTCTTTGCAGAAGGTCTCATGTTCTTCGTGACAGGCAGGGCAGGAGGAATATTGAGGTGGTATATTGGTTTTGGGGGAAGGCACTGGACAGAGATTGAGAATATCTGAGTTCAATTCTTGGTGCCCAGATTGGCTTCTGGAGCCATGCAGTGGGACCTGGAATGCTAAAAGAGCACTTGGAGGGCTTTATAACTTTGCAAACCTGGGCTTTTGTGTTGCTTTCCCCAGATCTACAACATGGTGGGAAAGAATTTCTCCTCTTCCCTCTCTTTTACTTGTTTTGCCTGCTCGTGTATGTGTCTAGTACAGAATATTTTAAGGTGCCTAGTGGTTAATCCATACAAATACTAAAAGCAAGAAACCATGAGAAGAACCTGCTTTCTTTGGCTAACTGTACTAACACACATTGAACGACCAGTTGCCAAGACTCCAGCGTTATCCATCACCAGCCAAGCCCAGGAGGGAAGAGGATATTAATTTCTACTGGCAGAAGCATCCAAGGCATTTCAGGTTTAAGAATGAGGATCTTCTGAATATAAAGAAAAAAGTCAGATTCCATCCCATACAAGGCAGGTCACCTAAGTATCTCATTTTGGAGACTTTCTGGGATTGCAAATGTCTATCATTTAAGATAGAAGAAATGGAGGTAGAGAATGAAAGAGTATACAAAAAAAATAAAGCTGAGTTCCTTCTGTGTGACTGTTTTTTTAGACTGTTTGACATGTAAATAACTTTCGCTGAGCACTGAAATTAAAACCTCTCTTAGGCCACTGGTGTGTGGGTGGCAAATTTCATGCTTTTGCTGTTCTTGCTGTTGTCTACTCAGAGAGAGGTGGACTGAGCAGCAGCATCTTGATAAAACTCATTTCTGAGATGTGGCATAGGTCTTTCATGGCAGGGTCTGCACATTATTTTTTAAAGGCTAACCCTCCCTCCCCAGATAAAAATAAATAAATAAATAAACACTTGATCCAAGACCTGTGGCTTGCAAGACATTAGATTCCTTGCTTTCACTTTTTTTCTGAGTCTCTTTTTAATTCCTTTCTAACATTGTTTCTTGCAGGAACAAAGTTGAAGGTATTTGCTTTCCCTGTGTGTGCCCATATGTTCCCCTTACCCTCTCTCTCCTCAGGACCAGCCTTCTTTTAAACCAGATTTGTCAGAGGGCTAGAGGCCTCAGAAATAGCACATCTGTACCAGCTTCATCACAAAAAGCAGTCAAGTAGGGGAAAAAGACCCCACAAGATTGTCCCCATAAGTATGAACTCAACACTATTAGACACCAGAGAACTCACATGTTGTGTTATATGTATAACAAATGTCCAAATTTTGCCAAAAGTCTTGATCAGAGGAAGTATCAGTCAGCTGGTAAAGGGTCTGACAAGGGTCACAAAGCTCTTACTTCGTGAGCAAGTCCACAAAGCCATATGCCACATAAAGCATGTGGGATGGTCCTCCCTTCCTCTGTCTCTACCAAATAGCTTAGTTTCCACTTCCTCCAGGTATGTAAGACCCGTAGTCATGCTTCCTGTGAGCTAGATCTGAGGAAGCAGAGTTGCTGAGTATCCAGATATGGCACCTTCTTGCTGGTGTCACATTCCCATGGAACTGTGATTTTGGATTAAAGACCCAAGAGAGCTGCATCTGCCTAAAGAGGCTCAGACAGAGACATTAACTGTACAGTATATGGGAGACTTTGGAAACTACATTTGCAGACAATTAAAGGTCACAGTCTTTAGCTAAGTCATAATCCATCACTATGAGCAAGGCATTGATTACTGCTCTGGACTACATTCATTTTTAATTCCATTAGTGGAATAAATGACAGTTTCTGTATTTGCCTCTTCTCTTGATACATAGCAATGAGAATGGCAAATTACCTCTGAATTCAAAGTAACTGAACAGATAAGTGCCTTTCTATGCTCTTTGCCCCCCCCCCCAAAAAAAAAAAAAAAGTAGAAATCCTACATAGCCTTAGCTAGCCAGTAAACATCCTGGCAATCTTCTGAACTGAAGCATCAATGGTCTAGAAAAGGGTTATGATTATCTGATTATCTGAGGAACATTTATAGGTGTAGCTATAACTACACAAGCCAAATTACAGTTTCCCCATCAGTCCTTTTGTGTCTGATCTGGTGGCAAAAAGAGTGGACTTATGCATTAGGTTTTCTGTGACTTGTTCTCTAGGAATAAGAGTTGCCCTTAGCTCCTTGGAAGTCACACATCTAGTCTAAGCTCCTTGACTGCAGCCATGGGAAGCTCACAAAAGGAGATGGACACCTCAAAAGACAGTTCTTCTCCGCCAGCTCCAACCTTATGCTGCCCTTGTGCAGATCAGGTGTGCTAATGCTGCTCTTTAGGGTAGCCTGAAATCATGCAGGTTAAGGAGAGCAACATGATTTTTTGGTTTATTTTCTTCTTTTTTTTTTTAAATCTCATTCATTATTCATTAATCAGTCTTCCTGTTCTCCTCCCCCCTGCCCTCAAGTTAAGCGGTGGCACAACTGCAAGAGTTGGGGCAAAAGTGGGAATCAGTCACTGGTGAAAGAAGAACTTCTTAATCTGGCTTTACTCTCTGACACAGAAACAGCACTTTTAGTTGGCTAAGCTATGTGAAATTAATTCCACACTAACTGATGTAAAGCTAATTGCCTAGCGATTGACAACAGAAAGCTTGACAGTTGCTCTGTGGAGACACGGCATTTCATGCTGACCAAAGCTGTCTCGTTAGTCCTGGGAGCTTCCCTGTTTGTCATCTTTCTTTGCTCAGACTGCAAGCTCCTTGGGTTTTAGGACAGTGTGAGGCGTATTGCTGCCTTCGACTGGGTGCTGCAATAACAGCATATAAGAAAAGAATCATCCATTACTTAGGTGATAGCTGCCCAGTAGGATCTGCATGTGGGTTCAAGTGCTCACTTGACTCTGTGGCAGTTAAATGCTCAATGGATTTAGGCAAATTTTAAAAATTCCCTTAGTGCCTGGTAGCAGTTAGTTGCTTAAAGACCTTATTAAATCTCTTTGCAAATTAGAAGAAAATGACAATCAACATCATTAACATTTGTGAAATGCTTTATGATCGATAGGTGTATCAAGTATTATTAGCCCAAAGGCAGAGCAATTCTTATCACTGTCTCCAATATCTAGACTGGTTTTGCTTGACAGGATTTAAATCTAACGGTTCTTATCATAAAAAGAGAAAGAAAGTGTCATCAGAACTGATTGAACTATATATTGGCTACATTATGTTGTAATGGCTGTCAAAGATAAACATAGGGGTGGCTTATCTTGCTTCCTAATCGTCTTCAGGTGTAATGTTGTCATTCATTTTGTTAACTCTCTCTTTGTATTTAAACCCAGGGGAGACCACAAACTGAAAAATACGCATTCAGTCTATTTCTGCTTTCTATTGGTCTGTTTGTGGGAATAATCGTTTCAAACTCGGTGACCACAAATGAGCTTATGTTTATATAAAACTTCCTGAGAAAGAGCGAAGGGGACCCGCCACCCTTTGCTGACGGGTTAACAAAGTCTGTTGCTGCACACCCTGCTTCGGGTCTCGTCTTGCGTAAGGCTGAGCTGCCCTTGCTTCTTGTGGATTTCCAAAGATTCATCGGAGCTTGTCCTGTAGCTCTGCTTCGTCCTAATCTCCCGGGCATCCACATAAGGTCCCCTCTCGGTGCTCTCGTGTAGATAAGTAGAGGTTCCTCTGGCTGCTATGGAGGCAAGCGATATTCTCTAATACGTAAGTGGGAAGGGATGGAGGAGAGGCTATTCCAGCTCCTCTGCACCTGCATTCACCAGCTCTGAGCAAAAAGCCGGGCCTGAAGAGAGAGGACAGCAAATTCAGTGGAGTGAAACAAATCTAAGAAGGAAACTCCCTTCTTCTCTCAGAGCGCGGGAACTGATTTCTTCCAAGAGCAGTATTTCTTCTATAAACTTTATAACCTCATACTAACAGTATGAAAGCAACTCTCAGGAAGGTTTATCCGAATAATAACCTGTGACGGAAGGAAGTAATCTTAGTATTCTCATTTCGTAAATAGGGAACTGAGACACAAAGGGTGGGTGTATCTTACCGAATTATATACATTTGGTGATTTGGTCTGTGCCGGTTGTTTGGACTACCTCTGTAGTCAATGGAGAAACACAGGCAATTCCAGAGAGTAAATATCCCATTTTTTCTTGGCCACTTATTTTAGCAGTGGGAGAGTTGCTCTTTGCATAATCCCCATTAGGATATTGGGCTAGGTAGAGAAGCATTTTGGTTTTCTGCCAGTGTGGGTGTCCTCAGAGTTTTTCTAAAATATTCTAATAGGATCAGGCTCTCACAAAATGCAGTTTTGGCTGCTTTGCTTTGAAAACCCAGCCGGTGGCATATTATCTTCCTTGCTTAATAGCCCACTGGTTTGAACAGTCATTTAGGAACTGAAACTCTCAGTTCAGCCCTGAGAGAACCTGATTTTGTCCCTCCTAGAAACGTGACCTAGATACTTTACAGCTCTGCTGGGTAGAGGTGTGCTACAGATTTATAACAGACAAATTTGAGAGTGGTGTCAGAGACCCTGGGGGATATGAACCCACACGGGCACTCCTGAATTTGTGCAGATAGAATAGAAGCAGTGTCTCTCCAAGCTGAGTGCTTGTGACTCCATCCAGGGAGCGGAGGAAGGTATCACAGGAAGGAAGCTCATGGAAGTCGTTTTTAACAGCAATGATTTCCTCAGCCGGTTCTGCTGCCCTGGGCAGCCTTGGTCTCTGTTGTGGCTCTTAGAGCTTCCAGACTGCTTGACTCAACACCGTCCCAACAGTCTGTGCTCTTGCAATTTTTTTTCTTCCTCTTCTAAAAAATTCTCATTCCATCTGCCAGCCATCTTTAAGTGGTGAAATCAATTGCTGGAATCTCACAGAGTGTGGAAATATGCTTTCCAGCCCTCCCTAAATGGACATCAGATTCCTCTAACTAAACTTGATTAGGCAATTTCTGTGATTTTGAAACACTTGCCCTTTAGACAAGAGGCATGAAATCTTCCTGAGAAATAAGCTCACACTTTCTGATTTTACAGAGAGAGAAGAGAAGAGAAGAGAATAGAAGAGAAGAGAAGAGAAGAGAAGAGAAGAGGAAGAGAAGAAAGAAAAGAAAGCAAAAAGAGAAGAGAAAAAAGAGAAAAAATAAAAGAGAAAAGAAAAGAAAAGAAAAGAAAAGAAAAAAGAGAAAAGAAGAAAAGAAAAGAAGAGAAGAAAAGAAAAGAGAAAGGAAAATAAATCTGTAGTTATTGAATAGAAGGTCACATAAAGAAAAGAATATTGTAACTGGACTGATAACCGTGTCCCTTAAATTAATACTGAATAATTGGAAATGATAATTTGCAAGTGACATTTCCTGCATGGTTAACCATGGTATAGGCTTTATTGTTATATTGTTAAATATGAATAAGTTGCTGCACAACTGCTAATAGCATTTGTAGCTATTGAAGATAAGGCAACAGTAAGGGGTAATCAAACCACATTCTACCAAGTATAAAATGACTATGTAAAATGACATCTGTAAATCAAAGCTTAATAGCCTGATGTAACTTAGAAATGACTGGGCAGTCCCTAAGCTTGCTGTGGTGGAGCAGGCTTATGGCACGGTCGGATGGCTGTAGCTGAGATGGGTGAGAGGCTGTTGCCCTCATCCCTCAAGTGATGCACCTTGCAAATGGTGTTGCACCTTCAGATTTGCTGGCATAACTGCTGGTGTCATTACTACCCACCCTGGTTCTGTCCAGACGATCTGGGTTTAAAAAGCTTGTCTGAAAAAAATGATTAGGCAAAACCAGAACATTTTGACAGAGTCCCTGAACATAGATCATCTGCAGCCGGACCAGCGGGTCTGGGCATGCAACGTGGAGCTCCCTGCCTGGCCCACGCTTTGAGATGAGCGCTATAAACTTGGAGGAGGTGCAGAAAAGAGCCACCAAAAGGATTAGAGGACTGGGAGAAAATGCACGATGGTATAAGAAGTGAAGAACTCAATTTGTTTAGCTTGTCAGAAAGAAGACTGAGAAATGCTTTGATTACTCTGTATAATAGAGAAAATGCAAGATATGAAAGGGCAGTTTAATCTGTCAGAAAGCAGATAACAAGAATCATGGAAATGAAAGCTAGACGTGTTCATCTTAGAAATAAGGCACATATCTTTTTAACAATGAGGCTGATTAAGCAACTACAGAAAAGAGTGCTGGAGTTTCCATTTCCTGATGCGCACTAGTTAATTTAAATCGAGTCACCTTCCAGGGAGAAATATGTTAGTGCAACACAACCTATTGGACTAGATACGGGCCTAACTGGATGAAAGAACAGGAAGTCAAAATGGTTTAGTTTTTAATAGTAGCTTTAAAATATAAGAATTAAAAACACTTAGTACTACAGAAGCATGTGTAAATCTGTCTCATAGCTCATCTTATCTCATCTCATCTCATCTCATCTCATCTCATCTCATCTATCTCATCTCTCACTGCACTTTAATTTAGGATATAAAAAGATTCCAGTAGGTAATCCAGGTAGCTCTCCCCTATTTTATAGCTATACAATTGGAAGTGTTGTTGTTATTATCACAATTAGGGCTTAAGCATGTATTTAATATGCACTTAAACACTTTTTTGAACTTGTGGCCTTCATCATCACAGTGTAATAAGAACTGAATCATTACAGTGCAGCAGATTAGTTCTTGGAGCCTCAGCACCGTAGGCGGAGATGCCATTAACTCATATAAATCACGCAGCACTGGGCCTGGCAGGTATTTGGATGGGAGACTCCACTGCAGACGTATGCTGTTGAAGTTAACTTATGTTGAGGCTAGTCATGTACCTACTAAATGTGTGCATTGCATTTAAAAATAGAGATGGAGAGTAAAATAACAAGCAGGTAGGAGGACAACAGCATAATAAGTGCAACTGGAACCAATATAGGAAGTAAGCATGACATGAGTGAAGGCATGAAAGAAAATACAGGACGTATGAATCAGATTTGAATGAATATGCAATATAGGTGCATCTTTCCATAAATTCTTCAATCCCTCTAATTCTTCCATCTTCTAAATACTGCAGAAAGTATTTTCTGTCTGTATAAGTTGAATTTACTCCATGAAAATGAGTTCTGCTGAACCATATACCTCTGATATTTTTCAGAACTATCCAGGCTGAGACAGAAGGGATTTTTTTGTAGCACAGGTTTTGTAACCATTTTCTGCTGGCATTTTGGGGATGCTATATCACTATAATGGGAATACAACCGGCCCCTTCTCTCCCCATGCATTTGAAATGCCCGTAGGATCATGCTTATCCTATCAATTTGCAGCTAAACTGTGGAACTTCTTGTTATCAGACATTGCTGAACTTGAGATTTAACAAGATTATAAAATAAATAGCCTGTCAGAAACAAAGCAAAAGAAGGCTCTGTGGATTTAGTTTCCTAGTCATATTCTCTGATATATAATAAAGTCCAAATGTTGGTCAATGTTTGTGGTAGCTGGACTTTTATGAAGTTTTTCTTCCATGCAGTTTTCCATGAGTCTTTCGTTCAGTGGTGGCTTTGCTCTACTTCCAAGCTCCTCTTACAATTAAACTTTTCAGGACTTAATATCTTTGTATCTCTGCTTCTCTGTCAAATCTGATTGAAATTGGCCTAGGGACTAAAAAGTTCTTATTGCGGAACAGGTACAGAGACGCGAAGACACAGAGACGGTGTGATTTCACATACTGTCCCCTAAGGAAACCAGACTGAAAAAGGGATTGGCTATTTATACAGATACCAAGGATAACAATACAAACCATAATTAAAGACAATAAAACTATTGGAAAGCACATTAAACATTGTACTTCAGGGCTTAAGCTAAACTCTGGCTGTTAGAGAGGATTATAGCTCTATATTAGAGCAAATAATTGATTTTCTGGGCCACTTCACATGCATTACCAAAAAAAAAAAACACCTTGAAAAATTGAACCAATTAATTTTTCTCTTTCCCGGTTTCTGACTTTTTCTGAATGAAACCATTTGACAAAAGTAACGAGAGTTTTACAAAAATTTGGTGAGTCTAAACTTGTTCTTTTGTATAGTAAAAAGATTTAATACAGAATTATTTCATCCATCTTTCACCAACAGGGGAAGTGTGTGTGTGAGGAGTTGAGGTGGGAGTCACAGCATATTTAACTGATGGTTGCTGTGAAGCTTTTTTCATTTTCAGTTCCTTCCTCATAGTGTCCCCCTCTTCTGGCTTTGGACTTGGTTGGAGAAGGACACCGGATTAGATGGAAAGGGGTCTGACCCAGGCTGATAAAGTCCATGGGCTGTGGGCAGGACACCACGATTTGGAGGCTTTCCTTACCTATAATGACCAACAATCTGTTCGACTGAGGTGTTCTCACTATTTTTCTCTGTTAACTGTAAGAGGAATGAGGGTCTGACAGCTCTGGTAGTAGGTGGTCTGAATTGCTCATCATTCTCTTGCCCTTATACACTGTAAGAGGTGAGGTACTTAAATTAGGCTTTTGTGGTGGACAGTGTGAACATGACTTTATGTTTCTAAAAGTGGAGGCAAAATTCTCCAGGGTTAGGGTTACGCTTGCTGGAGGGAAAATTCCTGCTGCAGAAGCAACATCTCTTTGGCAGTCTGCCCACATCTCGTTCTCCTGAGATTAAAGGTCCTGTGACAACTGTTTACTTACCTGGGATTGAACTTGATTTAATGATTTTGGTTGGAAATGGCTGTGTGTTCTGCTAGGAAATTATTATGGGAGATTGTTACTGGGTTTGCTTCGATACCATTCCTTAGCAGGGTATCTTCCCTCAACCATCAGACTTGGTGGCTGAGGAGAAAAGCTAAGCTAATGCAGAATCATGCAGTGATGAGTGCTGGGCCATGCCATTGGCTATGGAAAGCCAGGGAGCACTGGAAATATCTTGCTCCAACCAGGTTATGGCTCCTTTTTCTCAGAGGGGGCTCGCTGGCCTGCCTGGAGCATTGCATTGACGTAGCTGTGCTGCTTCTGCTGCACGGAGCAGCAGGGGACTGTCTTTCCTCTCTCTGTGCCTCATCTCCCCATCTGGGAAATGGAGCCAAAACTTCCTAATGGCATAATGTTTGTGAGCACTTGGGCTTGGATCTTTAAAAATACCAATTTGTATTGAACTTCAGGTACGAGTGATGGAGTGTCAGCAGGATTAGATGCCTTAAATATCCCTGCGGCTCCGACTTAGCTGCACTGGGATGGCAGTGAGAGCAGTACTCAGGGTTGCAGAATATCATTTAGGCTGGTGCTAGTGTAACAGAACAGGTAAAAGGCATTCTCCATTGGGGAAATCCAAATGACTGCCGTACCATGGACCAGCTGGTTACTTCGAGCTGTGGTAGTCCTATAGCTCAGGTGTTCAGGGCCTGCTTTTTGTGCAAAAGTTTTCTGAATCCCACCTTCCTGCCTCATCTCCAGGGAGCCTGGCGTGCCTGTGATGCACACTGACAGCCATGGAGAATGCATGTAACTATGGATTTGTTCCAATTTTGACGGTTATACTCCGGCGTGGCAGTTTGTAGGTTAGCGTCTGCTGCTGTTATCTGAGACAGCTTCCCACACAGCTGTGGGCCTTACAGCTAACACAAGATGTCCCTTTGCCACTGCTCCTCTAAGAAGAAACTTGAACGTGCCACCATTAACCATGTAGGAGCCACCTTTGAGCCGTCACCTCCCTTGCCTGATGTGTAAGACAATTTCCAGATCTTGCCTCTTCTTCCTCCACAGTGTTTCTGAGATCTCGTTTTTCCTCTCTTCATTTACGACCCGCTCGGCAAAGCCAGCCTGGCACTCAGGAAGGAAAAATCGGTGTCCTGAGAGGGCAGGCTCCTTTGGCAAAACTTCTACCTGGTTGCAGATCCCAGCAATAACTTCCTTCTCCAAGGCGTGACACAGAACTGCTTCTTCTCCGGGGCCCGGAGCAGGGGTTGCCTGTGACATGCAGAGACATGAATTGGGCAAACGGCTGCTTGGTGAGGTTGAAGCCAGGCAATTGCATCCTAGCATGGCTCCTCCAAGGATGGGGCTCCTCCTGGCTGCTGCTCCATCAGGAAACTGGTGCTCCTCCAGCTCACTGAAATTGCACTTGACTGGGGTACCTAAGTTAGGGCTGTTGTTTGCACAGGCTTCCTTCATGGCCAAAGGAGAGAGAGGCCAAATCTCTGTTGGCCAAAGAAGGACAGTTCACCTCAGACATGCATTACTCTGTGGACTCCCTGGTGACTCCAGGGAGAACTGAAGGTGACTTCAGCCCAGCTTAGCTACCTGAGTTGTGTCCCAAATTAATGGAAATAACTCAGTGACCCAGGGTGCATGATAATGGGCCCAAGCCTTCACTCAGAAAATGTGGGGTGGAGTGTCAGGAGACAGAGGGTAACCCACAAACTGCTAGACCAGCCTTTCTTCCCTACCGTGTACTTTTCCCAGAGTTTCTCAGAGAGTTTAGGGATAGGCTTATTTATGGAAAATAAGAGATTCACATGTCTCTAGCACAAGGAGAAGAGAATCAAATTCTAAACAGCCATGGTGTATGTATTTACACAGAAAGCAGTTAGGTCATATATATTGGACTCAGAAATATTAAGTGGAAATTTCTTGGTGGGCATTTTATCTCTCTTTTTTTCCACCCCTGAAAAAAAAGCAAATGAAAACCAATAACAACAATAAATATTTAAAGACACAACCTATAAATAACAACAACAACAACAAGCCAAGAGAACTGGTGCTGCAGTTTGCACTTCCTCTTCACCAGTCCCCACAGCACATCTCCCCAACAGAGATGATTTTGCAGCTCTAACCATCGTTGATTAAGACACTACCACCTCCACCCACCCCTTTCATGACAGGCAAAGTCTGAGCTGACTTTTTACCTCACTCAGATGCTGCAGTCACTGTCCAAAATTTGTTGGAATGAATTTGGACCCCAACAGGTCAGTGACTCATCTGTAAAGTGGGGGAAATAATCCTTCCTGGTTGCTCTGTGCTCCTGTGCTGTTATGAACATGCACTACTACAGAAGCCATCATTTAAGAAAATGCATAAGCCTGAGGGCTATTTCTTTTACAAGAAAATGGATATGTAGGAATACATACAGTTCATTTCATCTGATGCAGCTATAGTAGCTTAATCAGAAGTAACTGTGCTGAACTCAATGTTTTACTCTCAAACTGGGAGGAAATAGGAAGCAGTTTCTTTAATAGAAGCAAAGTTTTGTTAAATACAAGGATGCAGACACTCAGTAATCCCTGTAAATTACTTCCCTGACATTAGCGATGCTATATTGATTGATCCCAGGAGATAATTTGGCCGACAGCATGGCAGGATCATATTACAGCAAATACTGTTCTGTACGTCTTTGTGTAAAACTGGAATGTACCTGAGCAAAACAGCAAAGAACAACTGCTTGAAGCAGGTCAGGATTCTGCAGAAGATGAAATGGACTTATAAAACTGGAGCTGAGGGTGCGGTTCTACAGGAGCTCCATTAATACAGAGCCAGATCAGCTTTCAGTCCCTGACATAACCGTGCTGGGCAGGAAGGAAAACCATGCTGTTGGGCTGAAGATGACTTTTTTCTGCTAGCAAGGGTACATCCAAGAGAGTCAAGGTCATGACTCATTAGTACAGGACAGAACTGGGTTACTTGCTGTTAGGACAAGAGCTGGAGGTATCCTGTCGGTGCCTCACCACCTCGGTAAAGAATCATCCTTGTGCTGATTGCAACCAAATCCCAAAGCTGAGGGACACCAGAAGCTTCTCATCATGCTTTCTGCTGTGCTGTGGCCTCTTGGCATTTCAAAAAATAGGGACAATGGCGAGGCATTTTGCTTCCTCATATCCCATTAACACAGAAGCTCTGAAACCCCAAAGCATGAATTTTTGTTTTCTTTTGAGGGGGAAGACTACAGCAAGGTCAGTTTTGCTGCAGTTCTCAGTATTTGAAATCCAACGGGACCCTTCTGTACAAGAGCTTAATTTGGACTTGATGGGAACCCAGTTTACCAGTTTAAGTCACTGTTGGATAATACAGCTTGAAGCTGTTCCACAATAAAGCACTACATTCAGCCGTGAACCTTATCGCTCGGACTCATCTGACCTTTTCCAGGTAAGCTGGAATTGCTTAACACCGTGGCTACCCCAAAACTAATAGAACCTTTCAGCATGGCTTAGGCTATCACTTCACTTCCCTGACATCAATTTCTAAAATAAAATAGAAGGCTAATTGGTAAATCAGGTGAGTTTTCTTCCTCCCCCTGGGATGTAATAGTCAAATGCATTTTCAAATCTAAACTACCAACAATACAAAGGTATGACTTAAATGCACAAACAAAAGGGGGAGCTCAGTAGAAGGATGAAAGTTCAACTAGAATTTACCTGGCCAAATTTATCGCTGTTGGTGGGGATGGGTGTTAACTTCAGTCCCCAGAACAAAGGTCAGCTTTAATCGCCATTGTTGAAACCTTCAGGGGACAAATGGATGTCCAAGAGATAGAGCATAATTCCCAGGCTTCTGGCACCCCAAAGTCATTTTTGCCACAGCATATCATGCTACTGTACTGAAATGCTTTTAGAGCAACGTGAGACCACATTAAGTTGACTAAAGCACAAATTCTTCAAAAACTACCTGGCATGTGGTTCTGAAACTGAAATTAGCCATTAATAGGATGCTTAGCATATTTTGCACTGGATTTTGAGACGTGTTGCAAAGCCAAGCCAGAGGAAACAACAGAAGCTGAACTGCTGATCCAGGTGGCTCAAGTGCTAGACCATATGTCTTGTTCCTCAGCAGGTATATGTTTTGGACACCTCAGCAGGTGATGCGAACGCTGGATGTGAAAAAGGCTCTTCAAGGTGTCTGAGGAAAATAAAATAAAAAGGAAAGTGAAGGTAAAAGAGAAAGGAAACTAACTAGGCCCACAGTATCAAATCTCTACTGAATGTCCCAAAATCATAAATTCAGCCCAAACCAAGAGGGTTCACAGAGCCCACAGTACAACATGTTTCAACAGCCAATCTATCTGACTGTATGGGAACTATTGGGAATGGTAAAGAAAAAAGGAAAACATGGAAATGTGAAGGGTCCTTATCCCTTTTATTTGTATTATTTATCTTACAGAAGTTGTGACTATGAGCACCAATCATAGTCCCATACTGCTACTTTCTGTACTAACGCAGATGAAAAAAAGGAGAGTTCCTGCCACAAACCACTTCTAATCTCTGTATAAGGTACAAATATCCTCTAATCGCCACCCACGGTATACAAGCTGGGGCTTTAGGTATAACCTTCTGTCTAGACTAGCAAAGCTTGCCCCTTGGCATGGCTCGCCCAGTGACCTGGCACGGTGACAGCATCAAGCCAGCTCAGAGTCATCCCCATTTCGGGTACCCATCTGAGCTACCCCATTGCAGGAAGCAGAAGGAAGTGGGAGGTATCCAAGCGGGCTCTCGATCGCTATCACGAAAAGCCGCGTTGGCTGACTCAGGCCGCGGCAGCGCTGTGTGAGCAACGCTCCGGTGCAATCCCCAGGAACGCTGCCCGCTGCCTTCCCGGCCGCCGCACGTGGAACTTCCTCCAGCACTTGGCGAACGCACAGGAATCCCATGTTTAGAAAGCCATCTTCCTGTCCGTATAAACAGTTCGACCACAATAGCCTGATTCCTGGCTCCGAGGCCTCATTTAAATGTTGGTCAGTTGAGGCCCACAATTAACATTTAATTAGTAAACTCATTACAAAGGCAGGAAGTCTCAGACTTTCCCTTCATTCTCTTTCAGGCCTCGGAAGGGAAGGACCAGGCCCATCTTTGGCTTTCAATTTAGCAGACAGATTTTTTTTTATTTTTGTTCCCTCTCCTTACCTCCCCCTCGTCCCCACCACTTCCACTTCCAGAACATTTGCTTTCCCTTAAGTAGACAGTCATGACCTGAATATATTGAACATTTGGCTGGAAATAACCTACTTAACCTCTAAGAGGATAGAGGACCCCTCCTTTGGTCACCCAGTTGCTTTCATGCAGTAATTCCCGGAAAATAAATTACAAGTAGATCTAGTTTTCAGACAATGTTTAAAAATCTGTGTGATCAACTGAACTCAGTGATTTGGAATATGGTAAGACATACCATAGCACAAGTGTGCTACCAATACTTATGCTATCTTACAGTAATTTATTCATCTGATCATGCCCTGAAGTAGGGATAAAAGTAAAGAAGTCAGTGCAAAAAAAACAAAAAAAAACAAAACACCCTTCTAAAAGAGTTTTTAAAAATTGTTTCTCCCTTTTCTTTCAGTATCAATCCATCCTCTGTTATAACACAAAGCAGACTTCAAGTAGCATACCAAGGTGGCATGTCATAGTTTGAATTTTGTCATTTTGGACAGAATTTCTCAAAATAAACTTTATTTTTCTCCCCAGATGGAGATCTGCAGTGCTAGTGGTACCACCACTTTTACAAGTGTTATATCCTTTTTTAAAGAGGGACTGTGGGGATTAGAAGATGCTCCAGTTGTGAGACTTGCTGAATTGTCTCTATCTTTTACCTATCTTTTTGTAGGAGAGGAAGAAACTACAAGCTTTTTCTTTTTTCATGATATTAATGTCTGAAACTGTAATTTTCCCTTTCACGTTGTGATCTGGCTATCTAAACAGAAAATTGGCTTTGGATTCATTGTTTTATTCCATATGACATCTTTAATTCATTGTTTTTTCAACAATGCATCTTTAACATTTTTTCCCCTTGTTTTCACAGAATTGGAAGGAGATCGCTGACTTGTAGTGATTTATGGGAGTGCTTAGCTCTGGTTTGTTTTGGTTTTGCACAACTGTTAAAGAGCATTTATCATTCAAAGAACAGCTCTGTGTTAGGACAGGGACTGGAGAAAGCCTTCTCCTTCAGACCCTTCCACAGGTCTGAATGCTGAACTAGTTATTGGGGCCACTTTTTTGTGTGTGTGTGTGTGTCAGGTGTCTGGGTCAATTTGTAGCAGAATGTTGCTGGAACATCCTGTTTCCATTTACTTGGACAGCACGCGGGGTGATCAGAGCCATGGCATTAATTCCTTTTTTCATCCCTCCCAACGGTGCTTAGAAACGGTGCTCTCATTTCATACTAAGACTATCAGCTCTGGCAGCTACCCAGAGGCTCCTGTGACAAGAATGGAACAAGAAGGGACCTTACAGTCCCTTGCTAACCCGTGTGACTCCCTAAGGACTAAACGTGGGAGTCATCTGACCAAAAGTGTTCATCTATAAGGTAGATATCCACACTTGAGCAAATCATCTTGGGTCAGTAGAGACTAGGGCGCGATTCATCTTCTTCCAAATAGAGAGAAGGTCAGATGTTTTCATAAACTCCACTGTCTGCACTGACTAGATCTCCTCAGACTGTAAAAGGATCCTAGACACTCGCTCAGAGATAGACCACCTGCATTGTAGACATCTAAACTTAGATGAGATGCGGCCATCTAGCCTGTAACACATCCAGATGTATACCACTTTGTTATTACCGTGTTGTATTGCTGTGCTTGTTGTGATCCATGACTCCAAGACCCACCATCAAAACCCGTCATTAAATAAGCACTTCCTGACCAGGAGATTTTAGAGTTGAAAGGACTGATGTAAAACCTTGGAAGTCCCGGTCACCTTTCTGGTAAACAACACTGGAACTAAACAGAACCTTGACATTTGCCAATAAAAATATTGGAATTCCTATAATTGGGATGGTTTCTGTTTTTTTCCAATAGCTCCACTTTGGACTGATTTTTTTTTTTTTTAATTTTAGATCTTTGCTGTGATGGGTCAGATGGATCAGAGTGCACCCACTAAGTCCTGGAACATCCTCTTTTGATGTGGCAGGAAATAGAGGCACGCCACTGTGCTGGTAATTGAATAGACATTCCTGAAATAAGATATATTTCTGATATTAGAGCTCAGCTCTCTAGACCCATGCTTAATTCATGGGGTCAAATTTTATCAGACACTAGAGATGGGACTCAGGACAGGTCATCCCAATGCCCCTCTGAAGTGTTCATTTCTCTCTGCTGGCTCTAAAGGGATTCTGTATAACTAGCCCAGACTTGGACATTTACCTTTTACACATGTGAAATTAAACTAGACCGATCCCACCCCTTGTCTAGGTGCTTAGGTAGTCCAAAACTTCTTGCAAGCATCCAATTTACTGTACAAGCACTGGCTGGTAGATCCATGTGCATGCAGTAAGACAGTGTGTCCCCAGATTTGTGCGTGTGTCCAAACCACTATATAGCAGTTCAAATAAAAGGTACAAATGAACTGTGAAAGAAGGATCTAGCTTGCAGACGGTATCCCTGAGAAACTTTGTCACTGTGCCTTAAAGGTTAAAGCTTCTTCATTAATATTTTTCTTTTTTAAATTGTTGTTCTTGGTGGCAGAAATAAAGAAACACTGGCACAAGATGACTAGCTAATAGACTGAGGCAGTCAGTTTATAAAACACGTGATTCTCTGGAACAGTAAATGACTGGCCTCATAACATAAGCACTGCCAGTATAATCATAAAGTCTTAGATGCATCAGTTTGCTTTTCTTTTACTTTTTTTTTTTTAAATTGAAATTAAAATCAGGAATAGAAATAAAACAGCCCAGAGTTCATGACCTGTTCAGGAATGCAATTAGCCATAAAAATCATGACTAGGATTTGTTGCAAGGTAGAAACATGATCCCTTGAAAAAAGTTGCCCCTTTGCAAGGTACCAAATGATGAGGAAGAACAAAATAAGAGAGAGATGAGCGGTTTTTATTTTAACCCCACTTCCCTTCCAACCAGAAAGAGCTGTAAAAGAAAAGACCCATCACCTCCTGTAGTCAAGTTTCACAGCAAACAAGAAGTCCTGAGCAACTCCATGATTACTTTTATCTCTGTAAGACTAATCCTGTGATAAACCTCTTGTTTCCTATACTTGATGTACCACTATTTTACTAGTCCTGAATGCATCAGGCACATTGTGGATGGCTCACTATGAACAAACAGAACCTGACAGTTTCCTTCCTTAAAGTAAACAGAGGTGGTACTTAGACACAGTTCAAAGAGTTTAGCACTCCCAGAATGGCTATTATTACCCTTGAGGTGGGCAAGTGGACCTAGTTTTTCATTCTAGTAAAGGGACCTTTTTTATTTTTCTCCCTTCCCATTTTTTACCAGCAGTAAAATGACTATATAATTATGAAGCCTGCTTTTTTACAGTCCCCTACTTCCACTTTTCCATGCTAGGTGAGCTATCCATTTATACCACTGCTTGTTTACTTCCATCTCCCTTTCCGAGAAAAAGAAAAAATCATTTGAACTGCCCCAAAAGTGTTTTAACAATGCTTCTTTATATGCTCAAAGTTACGCAGTACAGGAATGTTATCTACAGTGGGAGAGATCATATTTTAATAATAATATTGCAGAGTCCTTAATGAGGCCTTTGCTCCAAAGATTTCTCAGTTATCAGTGATGGGGGACAAAGTTACCTATTCCCCTAGAGGCTTTACCTCTCTAATGGTCACATATTCCATGGCAGCTACAATGGAAATCAGCTTTTTAAGAGATCTTAAGTGCCCTTGTCTACACAGAAAGTTCGCAAAAGAAGTAATGTGAAGTAGAGTGTAAATTAAAGTGCAATAGCTATTCTGAACAAAACCCTCATTTGGGAACTCTCTTTCATTGTGAAAGACCGTGTTCATCCTATGTGAGCATAAGGAAACACTCACAGCGCCTAGGTTACACATCAGGAGGATGGGGGGAAGGGGATTTGCCTTCTCTAACGTTAGATATCAAATATTTGATTGACTTACTGGAGCGAGTCCAGTGGACAGTCACTGGTGGTTGGGGCTGGAGTACCTGGCATAAGAGGGGAGCCTGGGAGTCCTGGGTGGGTTCAGTTTTAAGAAGATAAGGTTCAGAGGTGATCTTATTGCTTATATTATACTCTTAGGTATTGCAACTACCTTACGGGAGCGTGTAGGGAAGACAGAGCAAGAGGTGCACAGAAAAAGGACTAGGGCAACAGACACAGGGAAATTCTAAACTAGGAAAAAAAATGGGAATTCTTTTTCATCATGAGGGCGGTCAAACAGTGGAAGAGGGGCCCAAAGAGGCTGGGAAATCTCCATCCTTGGAAATATTCAGAACTCAACTGGACAAGACTCTGAGCAACTTAATCTAACTTTGAGGATGGCTCTGCTTTGAATGAGGGGTTGGACCAGATGATCTCCAGATGTGTTTTTAAACATAAATAATGATTCTGTGACTTACCAAAACCAAAGCTAGATGTCTTGGCGCTCTCTGTAAAGTGGGCTGCTTGGTCCTAATAAAAGCATCTAAGATAGCTGTGTTGGATCACCCTGACGTGTCTGTCTCCTTCTCCATTGACTTTGGGGGCAACTCCAGACAATTACCTCAGCCTAGAGTCTATTAGATGTGCAAAGTTAATTGAGATGAAATAGGAGCGAATATGTGAATGCAGTGAACAGAAGTGCCTGTTCCTCCCTGTTAGCTACAGCAGGAGCTGAAGGCATGAACTCCTAACACAGACACCGCGATTAAACGCCTAGGGATCTTTCAGTTGTCTACTCATAGGCTTCGTGTGCTCCTTGAGATGTATTAGGGTATCTGAGCCATCTGCAGGGCCTGGCAAATATGACACAGGGCATCTCATGTGACACTTGACACCCAGCTGTGGGCAATGAAGTCAAGCCCATGCTGTGAGATGGGATAAATCCAGGGCCAAGTATCCTCCTAGTGAACGTGTACAGAAAAGGTATTCAGCCCCAGCTGTTTCCCAGTGGCTATTTTGACATTTGCCTCAGGCAGGCAGGTTCCTAAATATCTGAATAAAGACAGACATTAATACACTGTTATGTACCTTATACATGAATGATCCCATTGCGATATGTATGATAGAATTTTCCCAGGAACCGAGAACTGATTGGGTTGTTTTTATTGCCATATCCTCTAAGGAAAATGTTGAGTTTCTGCTCTAAAAGGCTGAAACCTGAAATTTTTGGTTTTCAGATGGAACATTTTCAGAATTTGTGGGGAAAATGTGAAGGTTTTCAGGTTCTTGATAAAAATGTCCTTTTCCACAGAAGATAGATGCCTCTTCCAGCAAGACTTATGCAAGTTCATATAACTCGATTTAGCAATGGAAAAGATGTTTTGGAAATGTTTTGACCAGCCCTGAGGAACACACCAAAGGAGTGAGATCTCTGGAAACAAACTTCTTCATTTGGAGCTTAGAAATGCTCATTCTTAATGAGATGCTACAGAAGGGCCAAAGATTCAGAGAGATGTAAATAGTTAAAAGTTTAGGCTTATAATTCACAATATGCTTAAAGGAGAAAGTAAACATTTGTTGGTGTTGCTGTGCTTGTCACAGGTCAGAACAAGGTGACGTGTGACCATTGAGCCCTGTTAACAGATTAACTTGTGCAGACACCATAGGGTCTTAGTTAGATCTTCAATAGATGTTGCTGCCTTAATACTCTTGTAACTGAATGAGAAAACAAAACAAAACTAAACTAAACTAAAAAAACCCATGTCTAACCAACATAAATGAACCAGCAATGCTCTCCTCTCTTCTGCCACTTCAAGTATGTCTTTGGGTACATTGCTGCTACCACTGTACAATGGCATCTTCAATGTGTGAAGTGGCGTTGTGTCAGGTTTAGTGACGCAGGTGACCGAAATGGGGAAGAGCCATGCTGGGAAGCTGCAGCGAGGAAAATGCCTCCCAACCGGCCCCCTCTGCAAGGGGGTCCCCTGGCAGCAGACCCACAGGATGCTCTGCCACAGCCTTTCTCTGGTGCTTTATTTAGTTTGGCACATGGACTTGCAGGGCAAAGGGCATCACCATATGCAATACACACCTCTAAGTGCATGGAAAAGACTGGTAGGAAGGAACAATATCAAGCTCACATTCAAAATGTGATACTTGATAGGAAATTCTCCACCAGTTGCCAGCAAAGATGCGGCTATATGAATCAACCTTTATTTTTCCCAGGTTGCCAAGGCTGGAATAACCTGTAACACTGATCAGGCTGTGGGTGCTTTGGAACCCTCCTAATATATACAGGGAGGATTAATCATCTCCTTTTTATAGCTGGGTAAACTGAGGCACAAGGAGGAGATGCTAACCAAGGAGTATTACAGTGCCGCAGCCTGCAAGAGAAGCAAGCTCTGCTGACTACCCAGCACTTGCTTTTTAACCACCAGACCATGAATCCTGTTTGCTTTGTTTTCTTGGGTTTTGTGCATGTTTGTTTTCCCCTTTCATGTTCTTAATGATGCTGGTCCATAGTAGGCAGCGGACAGCTGACAGATTAAAGGGAGTGCCTGGCTGAAACGGGAGGCAGGACGCTTCACCAGCTCCGGGGCTATTTAACTTTTTCCTATGGTGGGGATCTGCATCCCTCCCACTCGTGCTCATATAACATCCCCGGGGCAAGGACAACAATTGCCTAAATGGAAAAAGGAAACACTTCCTGTGCCTTTAACTACTTTTAGTGCAGTTTGGCAGCTTCAAAGAAAGCAGTGTGCTTACCTAACTGTCACCCAGGGCTCAGTAGTTCTTCAGAAACCGGTGATTTCTGGGGACAGATCCATCAGAAACTGCACTGAAGGAGCATAATTCTGCACTACCAGAGAGCCTGGATGTACCTGTTGACTCCTCTGATATCCACAAGCCTGAACTGCAAAACAAAGTGGTTTTAAAAAGTCCACCCCATTCAGATTGTTTTTCACTCTCACTTTGCCTGATTTTATTTTAGACTCCCTCCGTGTAGTTCATTATAATCTAAGTGCACAGGTACTGATGAATCATCTTCACTTTCGTACATCTCCGTCCTTCTACTGAAGGCTCCAGTTAACAGATCAGAGAAAAAGCGAGATGGAGAGAGACTAGTCTACCAGCACAAACACCTTGGGAGTCACTTGCTCTTTCTCTTTGCCTCCGAGCATCTGCAAAACTGTTAAACCACAGTCCTGCCTAGTTTACTGGCAGGGAGGACTGGCGTAAGCCAATGAAGCTAAACTCCTTTGCAGCTGCTTAATGTGTGTGCAGGCATTGCAATTTGGTTGTTTGTTCCATTTTTCCTGCTGGGTACCCAGATTTTGTTTTCTGTGTTAGTATATTAGAAAACAAAGCTAGTAATTTTGCGTGCATAGGAAGCTGGTTCTGATAATATGGAGAGGTGCTTTAAATCCTCATATGAGAGGGTTTTTTCCTGCTTTGATGTCTTATGAAGTTGAGTAGCCACAACTGGCCTTAGTGCAGGTTTGATTTTCACTAACACTTTTCATGGAAGACAGACGTACAAATGCCTTTGGGTGCAAATGGCTAAAATGCCTTAAGAGTGGTACCGCATCAGCCCCAAGAAATTGCCTCAATATATTTTAAATATCCCAACAGGATATCCTTTCAGGACAGCAGCAGACAACTGGTTATTACTGGTGTTGGTATGGGCTAAATTAGTGGCCAAAACTCCACTGTGCTATGCAAAAAACAGCTGAGACACAGGTCCTGCTCATGGAAGCTGAGACTGGAAGCATTTTTATATCCAGTCCGTATAACAGTGTTGAACAGAGTGGTCTTTCCTCAGAGATCTTGACCCCCTTGCCCTACCAAACAGAGAGCTACCTAATGCCTGGACAGCACATAGATCTTGCTTAACTTGCCCTCAACCAGTTTTTAGCCTCTTGCTACAACAGTGTCCTTACGGGTGCAGGTCACAGGTAAGCTTAGAAGTGTTTGAGCACAATTATGCCCCATATCGTAAGCAGCTTTGATCCCTGAGTTGGGGGACTGGGCGCCCTACATAGTCTGTGAAGAGAAAAGCCCTTTCAGAGGAGCATCTAAACCAAGTTCCTTCACTTAGTCACCCTCTACACATTAGTTTGCTTAAATGTAGGCAGTGAGATACCTACCCGTGACCATGCTTGCTTAAGGACAAACATTCCCTCTTATCACACTTATTTAGAGGCCTATTGTCTATCAAATTTAGAGACCTGGAGCTGATGCTGTAGGACAAAAACAAAATAATAATAAATGGATGCAGATAATCAGGGAATACCTGAAGTCAGTATTATCTCTGGATGCCAGAAGCGAAGCAGTTATTGGGATTATTCTCATATTATTTTGCCATTAGAGTTTCTAATTAAAATGCAAGCCCTGCCGGAGCCGGCACTGCTAACATACAATCTCCGACCTAGAAAAGTTGTGATTTTAGGTCCTGCTGTGTTATGCAGGGGTATTCCCCAGCGAAGAGTGTGAAGGGGGCCTCATGGTAAACGTCACGAGAGCTGCCCATCCGCTCGGCAGCGGGTGCTAAAGAACAAGAGTGAGGACAGTGGTGTTGAAAGGAGATCCTGTGAATGAGGTGTTACTGAAGAGCTGTGTGGCCCCGTGGCAGCCTCCTGCTATTTAATGGGCATTCGGGGAGGTGCATATTGCTTTTAACAGCGTGAGTTGCATTTTAATTTTTTCACAGCCTTGAGAGGGAGGATGAGAAAGTGCTACGTTATTTTGCCTCCTGAATCTTAGTGGTGAACAGTTTTTTCATGCCTTTCCTCTGAAAGCTAGTTCTGATGACCTCCTACAGCCATCATTTGGCTCTGCTGGCCAATTTATTGGTCTACTAGCAAATAAAGTGCTGATATCTCCATCAACCTACTAGGCTTATTTGATGCTGCTCTTGGTTCAAATCTCATCAAAGTCCAAATCCTCTTTTTCTCCCCACTGTTATCAGTGGAAATTGTGTGTTTGCAAGGATCATGTGTTTTGTTTAAGTGCTGTACTTCCATGATATAATGGGAAGAGACCTCTGTCACTAAAAGAAAGTTTCTTGAAACATCTCTTGCCAGGACAGTCTGATGTCAAAGGCACCAGAACCTGCATCCTTCTAGAGTAAAGGTACCTAATTTTTTGTGCCTTGTCTTTCTTAGGGAGAGCTTCACATATATTTGTGACACTTTCAGCTCTGAATTTGAATGAGAGCCAGTGAGAAATTTCTGACTGGGCGTTTTTTTGTAAAATGCCTATTTATTGAAACTAAAATGTTTTGGCAAAAAAGGGACAGTTAGGGTGAATTTCCTATTTCAAAAATTTAAAACAAAGCTTTCAGGAGAAATCATTTTGATCTTTCTTTTTTTAAAGGCATGTTAAAATGAAAGCAACTTTTCATTTGAGTTGTTCAACCCCCAGTAATTCCATAATACCTACACCATCTCTGAAAATGAATCTAGATCCCCAAGAAGACATGAGTGCTTCTCTGTTTTTTAGGATGCCACACATGTGCCAGTGCCTAGCTGTTGCCCAGCAGGGCTTCAGGGATGATCCCACAGCCCTAATCATAGATCCTTGGATGTCTCCTTTCCCACAGGGAAGTCCTGTGCCTGTGATGGGGGCAGAAGAGCGTGCAAGGTGCTGGGATGGCAGTGAACAAGATGTCTATAGTCCAGAGGGGAAGACAGAGCAGGGGACAAAGAAATGAGTCTCATGTGTTGTGGATGAAGCTTGGCAGGTCCAGTCCTAGGTATGAACACCCTCAAGCTGATCCTACTGCTACAAAAGAGTTCAGGATTTTTTGGATCCAGGAATCCCACCCTCACCTTCAGTGGGTGACGCTGTGATTGTAACGCAGGACTAATCCTCCTCTCGCTCTCCTGTGACATGGGAACGTGTCTGAAATTTCTGTTTGTGATCATTTTTTGCTTTGTTTTTCAGATTTAAGAAATGCAAGGAAGAAAGCAGAAATGCTCCAATAAATATTTACCCTGTCTTAAAAAAAAATCAATTCTAGGAATAAATAAGGCAGCTCTTTAGAAATGACTGAGAAAGGGTCAGGCTGGAGTCAGCTAGAGAAAGCATGAGTTGTGGAGAGTCTGACAAGCTAGAGTCTGGGGGTGGAAGCTATAGTGAAAGAGAAGGTCATTTTGTCAAGGCAGGGGAGCTATGACTATTTACACCAGCTGAGGATCTGACTGTCTATAAACAGACATGATGGCGATGATAAAGGTCACCAAGGACACTAATGAGGCCTGGTGGATGGAAACACTTTTCTTTCCGCTACTCATAGAGGTAGAAAGTGAAAAACAGAAACCAAGCATATTTTCTCTTGATTCAGTAACTCTGCTGCACACTCTGTCTTCCTCAAGCCCTGTGCTCAGACAATTCCCTTGCGAGCTGTGATCTCTTATTTTGCTCATGTTAAATGTATGAAGAGTACAGACCGAGCAGCAGTTTGAAATGGATGCTCAGAGGCACTGCACGTGATGGCTTACTTTTCAGATGAAGGAGGCAGCGTTTGTAAAGTGCTCGGAGTAGCTGATCTGGAGCCAGGAGTGCGGTGCTCTCCTCCCTGGGGGGGAGAGCCCTCTCCACTGACCCGGGGACTTCTTCTTTCCCTAAGTATTTGAATCATCAAAGCCTGAGGGCTTTTGGGGGGGGGGGGTCTTTTGTGTGTTTATTTTTCCAAAAATATTGCTTTTCTTGGCTCCTGGCTAGAGCATTGAGCCCCACAGTGAACAACTGGCCATTTTTCTGGAGGCCCCAAAGCAGCTCATGTCTCTGTCTCTTGTAGGTACCAGCTACTCTCATCTCCCTGTCTTAGTGTTTCTACTTCTCTCTGCTCTCAACAACTCTCTTGCTGGAAGCAGCCGGTACTCTACCATCGGTACATCGGGTCAGGCATTAAAAGAGAAGCTTTGGGCAGGCTACTTTTCTCTACCCTTTCTAACTTGCCATGGATGACATCCCCTCCCCTCTCCCCAACATGCACATCAGCTATTGTAAATCAATATCTAGAGCTTCATGCAAATCTGTCAAAATAGCCATCTAACCCTTCTTTAGGCGCTTTGTGATTGAGCTACAGGCTGCTTTGTATTGCAGCATTGCACCACATCATGTCTTTGAATTCGGACTTCCTTTCCTGTCATTCCCTAGAAAGAAGCCTCTTTGAATTTGGACATGATGTAGGAAAGAGGACCAGGACTCCACCTCTTCCTGTGCTGAAAGCAGGGCAGTGCAGACTATAGGCCACGCTTGCCAACAGACCTGGACTCCAGGGAGCTAGCTCTTTCCTGCCCTGCCTCTTACATAGCAATTCCCATTAAAATAGTATTTTGTGTAGACATCTTCCTGGAGAAAGGGTCAGGGAGCACAGCAGCAGTAGCCCAAACCTCTAAAACACCATACTGTAATTCCCTCTGAGACCTTTCAGGCTGATCCAGTGTCCCTGACTACCACAGGTCTACAGGGCGACTCAGGGTGCAAAGCGGGGGCAGCTGGTCCCTGATAGAGTGGAGCAAGGCAAATTGCTTGTGTTAGGGCTTCCTTCTTCTTACTCACATGCATGAGCAACTTTTTGAGATTGTTTAAAAGTATGATTTAGCATTGTTCATCTCTCTGCTTCGTCAGAGCAACACCAAAAAGGAAATTTCTCTATTCATTAGTTGCGTCCCCTCATTTTTTACTTTCCACCAGAAAAATGCCCATGTCCTGTCTCCTGTGTGCACAAGGAGTTTTTCTGGCATGGGGAAAAATAATAAAAAATAAAAAATAAAAGGAGAAAAAATAAAGCTATAAAATTCACCACTTTTCTTTGGCTAGAGTTATCACTGAAACATGTGCTGCTGCTTTTCTTTTTCTTTTTCTTTTTTCTTTTTTTCAGGTTACAGAGTGATTCCTGTGTTATGATGGAGTCAGTTCACAGCACTAAGAGCCAGAGTTGTGGTTAATTAGTAGCCGGTTTAGGAAATTATGTTATTATTACCTCATCCTTTCTTAGCTTAGCAGCTTTTCTCCTCTTCTACCTCCCCCCTTCCTTATCCCCTGCAACCTTCCCTGCCCAGGGACATTATTTTTCTTAATGACATCCATGTCACACATACAAACTCCAATCTCTTTAACACACCTCAGCATCTTGGGTCTCCAGTAGTTTGAAATCCCACATGTATTATTATTATTATTATTTTTTTGGCATGGCCATTGACCAAAGGAAACCAAACCCAAACAAAAATAAGTTTTGTTCTTCCCTTTCCCCTCACCATGCTGGTTTTTACGCCAGCTCTTGTCCTTGCAGCTCTGCACCGGGTGCAGACTCTGACACCGAGCCGACCTCCGTTGGCTCCACGGTTGTTGATGACGAGCAACCCTCTTCCACCCTCTGCCATCCTCCCCCATGCCAAAAGCGAAGGGGAAAACAAACAGCAGAAGGGCCCTCTGAGAGCAAACAACCTGGTCCTGACAACAAGCGGTGGCAACTTGGAGAATTACAAAACAAAATCGGGGGGGGAGATAAAGTGAAACCACAACACAGAAGGGAATTTTCTAGCGGTGTACTTCAAAACCTGAGGCTTGTTATTCATGGCAGAGGAGGAAGGCGAGTGGGAATTCGGAGAGGGAGACCTTTGGTTTATTAGTCTTCTGCTCGACTCTGCATTTAACCAGGCCTTGTCTGGATCAAAAAAGCATGTCTGGAAGAAAAGCTAGGGTAGATGCAAGTGAGGAGCATTCCTCTACCAAACTTTGGCCCAGACTGGCTTTAAACTGGTCTTCTGTTACTTCCATTTGGGATACAGTCTCTGCTTTTGAACAACAGGTCTATCAGCGATGGGATTATTTACCTTGTTTGTCATCCCCAGCTCCCCTTTCCTTAGCACTGTGCTGTCCCGGGTGGTGAGACCCATCCTGCCTCGGGGAGGAGTGCTGATCTGGAAACCTCTGGAGCACAAAGCTCTGATGTGCCCAAGTCTGAACTGAAGCCCTGCATCTCTCTAGCTGGTGTGGTCACAGACACATCCACCGCTGATCGGGCATGTGAAACATTTGCATCACTAGGTTGCTCTTATTGTACAAAACATAAGCATTTCACCAAACATTGTTTTTGTTCTCCTTTCCTTCCCTTTCCTTCCAGTTCCTTTCCGTTCCCTCTGTCTTGGTCTCTCATACTACATAATAAGCACATTTGGGCAGATTATCTCTGCGGTCCAGTGTGAGAGGGACTAGGTCCTGGGCTGTGACTTCCAGGATAAGCATCTCACTCATTGTGTCTACTTATTTTCTTCTCCTACCATATACCATTTCCCCCTTCTCCTCAGCGTTCACACCTTTTGGGCATTTGCAGACTGGGTGGGGCTGGCTCACAGGTTGCTCATTTCTTCACCAAGCTGCTCATGTTTTTTTGTGGTCTTTGCCAGCCCTAAGAACTTGTGCTGCTCTTCTCTGCACCCCTCCCACTCAACGTGGAGACTCTGGAAGCGAGAGGCCTGGAAATGCATGTGATAATCCACACACAGTGTCCCCACAGCCCACTGGAGAAGGACTTTATTCCCTGACGGTGATCACACTATAGACGCAGGCCAAAATCACCCGGGCTTTTGCCATATCACATTTCAAGGCAGAACTATCTGTTGCCTCTCAGGCAGTCTTTAGGCTGGGGAAATAGGTTGTGCCTAAAAATAAGTAAATGCGTTACTGAATTTTAAGCAGGACTTTGCGCTGAGGATAAATCAAGCTTCAAATCACAGAGCTGGCTGTAGCCAACACCAGCAGTGGGGCATGTGGGAACGACTAATGCATGAATTTCCTCCATACACTCAGCACTAATTCCCCCTGAAAAGCTCATGAGTTAAAATTTGTCTAGAAACTTGCCCGTGCCTCATCAAACATCTCTCATCAGCTTTGTCCTTGTCACTTAATAGTGTGTTTCGAAGGCTTTTATCTGTAATTGTATTTGTGTCTCTTTCCCCAGGAGGAATTTCCTTTCCATCTCTGATACCCAGGTTGTAGGTCTCTCAGGGCAGCTTTTTGCCATTTCTCTGACCCCACTCACAGGTCAGAGTTATAATGATCCCAGAAATAGGACCTGTGGGACACCATGGGTGAAGCAGAAAGGACAACGTTTCAAGGAATCTCACCCTGCTCATTGCTGGCTCTCTGCTTCTGCAGAACGAGGCATTTGCAGCATCCATCCAGCTCCTACATCCCTGTATTTTCAGTGGACACCTGGTTCCCGGGGTCTGTCTCTGCCCTGAAGGGTCCCGTGTTTCAGCCTGGTGGTTTCCACCCTATCCTAGGCACTGGGATATCTGGTGACACTCGGTGGCTAAACAGGATTTGGCTCCAGAAGCCAAGGGCAGGACTTGAGCTCTGCAAAGTGACCTTAACTGGGGAGACGACTTGCTCTCTCCCTGTTTGCCTCAAGGAGAGTAACCGTGGAAGCCTCAGTCAGACTGGCAGGTGCAAGACAGCATGGGCTGGGACCTAGGCTGGGAGCCAGCTCCGAAGGGTGGCCAGAGCCTTTGGCGGTGTCCAGGCATGCGGACATCTCGTCGGCTCACACACAGCTCGGCAGCATCCAACCTGCCCTGGGGACACGGCTGAAAGCCATTGTGAATCCCTGGTGCAGGCACTCTGCAACTAGTCTAAGGTTCATTTGAAAAGGCTTAATTTCTGTGGGGTAGGTTGCCCAATAAAATTCAAAAGGTTTTTCTCCTGTCTTGATCTCTCCATAAAAAAAAAAAAAAAAGACTTTTGCTGGTCCTTCAGTGAAATTAAATTGGCTCGACTTTTCCATCCTGGCTGAACCTCTGTGCCTCTCTACGCTCCTGTCTGAATGCTCTCGCCTGCCTTTTACAACTTTGGCATCCTGAGGCAAAACAGAGATATTTATTTATTCCTTTATTTACTATTCAGCACAGGAATTTCTTTTGGGGGGCTGCTGCCCTTTAAAACTTATATTCAAGGGATGGCTGCACTGTGGTTGCAGCTTATTTTGTACACAGGTGGATAAATTTCGAGGGGTGGTGTGTGTTATTGCTTTAAATAGCACTTTACTCTTCAGATAGCCACACCGATGTCCAAGGGAATCTCTGCTGAGTGAGACGTTATTTCAGGAGAGCACGGGGCCAAACGTATCTTCATCCTGTTTCAGCTTATTTTGTTTCAAATCCCCTTATAAAGACCCAGCAGCTGGAATCAGGTTATCATGCTTTTAATCCTTGTGGCTGTGTGGAAAGTAGAAAAAGTAACCCTATCCACAGAAGACAAATTAAAAGATCTTTTAATTATATATTTTTCCTCAGGACTTTTTGTTAGGCTTGTTATTTTTAGCACCTGACAGCAACACCTTGCAGACAAATACCTCAAAGCATGGATGCTTGGTCCCATCTAAGTGAGTCCAAGGCCTGGAGTTTGCAAAGGTTGGCCTTTTCTACCCAGGCTCTGAGGTCTGATTTTAAATGAGTTTAGTTTAGTCAGAGAAAAGTCTCTCCTACCGGAGACATTGGTAATCTGAGGTAAGTGTCTGAACAACACCGTGTTGTTCATTTGATTGAATCATTTGATAAATGGGTGAGCTGGGCTGACACAGAGCACAGACCATCCCTTAGGTAGCTTCTCACTGCTCTTCCTGGTGTCACTGTAGGTCAAATGTGGGTGTGACACAACTTGCTTGCCTCCATCAGCTAATATTACTGGTGGAGCCTTTAAAAAAGAAAAAGAAAGAAAGAAGGTGACATTAAACCAGCTAAAAAAATCTCAAGAGACCTGTCAATCAAGAAAGATATTTACTGAAGCTTCCATTGACCCATATATGCTCTTATCTAGAAACCTTTATCTTCTAAGACAATGTTGACTAACAGCTTTTCCTTTACTCTTGTTTCTATCTTAAAAGAATAACAAATAAGCTTAATTCTTCACAAAATCTTCAGCAAATGCCTTTTAAGCCTAACACAATGGTAGTTATTTTAAGAAGGACAGCTAAGCACTGCAACACTTTTCTATTTTTCTGTCTTCGTTTTTCATATTGGAGCACTTAATCACAGTTAATCTTTGCACACAAGGAAGACACATTAACTTTGTTTGCACAAGGCTGATATAAAAGCTTTCAACTCCTCTGTTCCCTTATTCATCTCCCTGGTAAGCCTTACCATTTTAAATAACAGATAAAGGAAATGCTGAAGATTCGATGATACAGTATATCCTTGCTCAAGTAACTGCAGGCACTAGACTTTGCAGGCAAAGTTACAGCCTAATAGATGAGGCTGAGCATTTGCAAATCCCACCGAAAGGTTTGAGTCAAGGAGAAGGGTATAGTTTATAAGAGTGCATCAAGAGTAGCTACCTGAGAAGACGCCAGTGCTTAGGACAGGCAAGCAGAGGCCACCTCCTTGTACAGCAGGGGTGTTCGAAAATCTCTATTCCCTGGAGGACACACAGGCTTCATTCATACTGCCAGGGTTGCTGTCATCTCCTGACATTTGTCTCTGTGTTTTGCTTCAAAGGCTGTAGTAATGGCTTGCTTAAGGGTCTTGTTTTAATGTGGATATTCTCCAAGATTGTGAAACTAAGGGCTAAATCTCAGCTCCACCAAAGTCAATGAGTCTGAAATGGATAGATTTGCTTTTGGACCGACTCTGAATTTCATTGTTGAGGGTAATGGTAAATTAAATGCCTTTTCTGGCCTTTCCACTCTGTCAGAACAATAAAAGGGGGCTTAGGCCTTGCTCACACCCAAAAGCTGTACTGCTTAATTATCCTGGAATAGTTAGAGTAATAAAACCCTTTGCCTGCTCCTTGCCTGTCGCACACCTAGCAGAGCAGACAGGCTGGTATAAGTGTACCGATGTGGGATGTGAAGGGAATTAGGCTACAGAGGCTTGGGGGTGTTGGCTGGAGGGAGGCAGCTGTATGTTTATTCATTGAGCAAGACCTCATTCCTGGGATTGTTTTTTCTATTTGATTATATGAGTACGACTCTAAACTACTAAACCTGGGAGAAATTCTGAGTGCTTGGGGCTGGACACATGCCACAGACACATCATGATCCCAGATCAGGAGAAGACTCGGGTGTGCATGGAAAGCCATGTGGCTTTACTTGCACAGGAAAGAATCTGGGGCACGCGGACCAGAGGGAATGATGGTGACCAGTGCCTAGCCCAGGCATCTGGGAATCAGGGCTGCAGGGCACAACATGGTGCTCTAGGAAAATCAGCAGGAAAAAGAAATAGTGACTGGAGAGAAGACACCCCATGGTAAATTCAAGAGGCATTAAAACACAATTAGAGATCCACCTTTTCTGGCTCTCGCCAACTCTGCATCCTGTTTTGTGTTTGCTAAGATCCAGCAAAACACAAGGAGTAGGTGTTGTTCCAAATTTTTTTTTCTCTCTCTCTGTCCAGACATTTCTGGGAGTTATTCACAGAGACCAAACTGAAAAACATTGCACATTCTTTGGCTACGAACCATTTTAGTTCTCTATGAAGTGCTGTAGTATAAATAAATATATATATGCAAACAAATGCATAAAGAATGTTGTTTGGTGGTCAGAAGAAGCCAGACTGTCCTTGGCCTTTCATCCCAAGATAAGAGGACATTAGATCAAACCGATAAGCATCTAGACTGTTGTTTTTTTAAAAACCTCTTTTTCTATCTGTTATGTTTCAGTTATACTGTTTTATCTTAAGAGTAGTTAGGTATAAGAGGACTGTGCAACCAATATATTAACCAGAGGGGTTCCAGTCAGCGGATTCAAAAGTCTGAGACTCAAAAGATTACACTCGAAGCACGCATCTACGACAATAAACAGACCATGGTCCTGGAAGCAGGTGGCACATGTCGTAGATTCCCTCTATCCACCGTTGCCAGCCCCTTTGGCCTCCTCTACCCTGCTGATTTTCCACACATATGTGCTGAGCATCCTTTGAGGTGCTCTAGGTCATGTTGTCTTGCCTCCTGATGGTGCTCCAGAAGACCATGGGTCTTCCATAGATCCTGAATCATATTTGGTAACTCAGTGCAAATATGATGGATAATTTAGGGTGTCACTCCTGGTACCAGATGTTGGTATGTGGCTAACTGGATGAAGCCCCTGGACAGTACAGTCACTAGACTCAGGACAACTGATCAGTGGGTCAAATGTAAGTGTGTGCTTTAAGGTGAGCTGAGTATCTTTCTAGATCCCACTGAAAACATTGTTAGATCTTTACCAGCCACAGTGGGAGCTCACAGGTCACCATGTAAACATCTAAATTTAGATACCTTAATCTATGAACTAAATCTCATCCCAAACTCCTACCCGAATATCTAAATGCCTCTTGAAAAGCATGAGCTTATTAGTGGGTATGGCCCTGGCTATATCTTACCTCCCTTGCAAAAATGAGAGAGTAAATACCAGAAAATAGAACAAAGCTTCTGAAGCAGCTTCATGTGCAGTATAGACAGAGCAGGGGAACCCCTTTTTGCTATATGCCTCTTTAGAAAGTGCCCTGTTCTGCTCCTCTAGGATGGGCAACTTTTTATCCTGGGGAAGTAGGTAGGTGTAAAGAGATTGTTATTGCAGATACACTAATTTCTAGCTCCATGTCCTAATGGTTGCAATGCATGTGTCAATTGGTTCTCATTGGCTTTGTGGAAAGAAAAGAAAAAAAGAAAAAAGAAACAGACTCCGTGGGTTTCTTCAGATTCCCAAAGGAAGTTTTAGTTCATTGGCTCTGGGTATCACCCTACAGTGTCTGAATACTGGTGCTACTGGTTGGGTCTTGGAAGGGATTCAAAGGCAGTACTGTACAAGAAAACTTCACAGGTCTTGGCATGTTAGATAGTGGTGGGTTGTGGGGTTGCTTAATAAAGCAGTTCAGTTCAAAGTGAAGGTAGAGGGAGTGTAGGCTCATAGATCATAGCACACATGCTAGCCCAGAAATGCCAGGGTATTTCAGTTGTCATTAAAACATGCAGGTACATGAATTATTGGTGGAACTAACCAGCCTGTGATGCCTGAGCAGAGAGCCAATAGAGGCAAAACACTTCCAATTTTTAGCAAGTTTGAATGCTTTGGCAAATTGTTTAGCTTGGAAGTTACTGAAAGCCATATTCATTTAATTAGCCTTCCAGTGTGCTGGCAGCAGGTCTAGGAGTTTATCTGTGCTCAGTCCCCCTCCATGACAGGAGTTTTTCAGGTCCCACACACTGAATTTTGGAAGTAAATTCAGGAATTATGAACATGAGGGATGGATGGCACTTGCCTAAGTCAGGCGAGACGTGGGTGGGCTCTTCCTCAGCTAACTCGCACAACCAATCTTGGCCAGTATCCCTCCCATCCTACCTGCCAGCCCAGGGCTGAGTTTTCAATAGGGCAGGATAAGGTTTTCAACAGAAAATATGGATGTCTTGGATTCAGAATATCTTTAAAGAAGTCTCAGTTTTTAGGGGATGAGATGCTCAGCAAAGGACAGACCAGAGGCTCTGAAGGCCGTATTCAAACCGCTTTCTGTACATGCCTATATACGTTAGGACAAGAAACCAATGAGTAATTCAGATCATCCCAGTCTCTACACTCTGATCCATCAGTAATGTGAAATCCCTACTGTAGCCCAGTTAGGCACCCCAGTAAACAGTCTGGAGAAGATGAGGACTATATTCCAATTCTATAGCACTTGAATATGGGGATCACAATTAAAAGAAGTGATTTGTTTTTCAGAGGGAAGCAGGGAGGACTTGACCTTTTCCCTGACATTATAATCTTCATTCTCTACTTTGGGATGTTCATGAGATAGAAAACCTTTCTAATTTTTTGTGCATAGTAAGAAACTCTTTCCAATGAAAATAATCTTTCATCATCACTCATTTACATCTATCTCACTACAAGCCCAGGAATGCTGGTCTAAACAGAGGCAATCTCAAAAAACAGACAGGTAGACAGGGGGAGTAACAATGTGGACTTCATTTCAGACATCAAAGCAGTCATTTACTGAGCAGTTCTATTTATAATGTTGGTAAATTTTCAATGTGCTTTCATAGAACGAGATAGACAATTAAAGTGTGGAGGTTTTATGTCGATGAGTAAGTAAATGTTTCATTTCTAAAATGATTTGTCTTAAAAGAGTTGCTTAAGGTTCTGTTTATAGTCCTGGAGTGCTGGAACATTGTCACACCTTGCTTGGGTAACACCTACCCTCAGGGACTCCAGGGAATAGCATCTAGCCCTGGATTTTTTTTTCTCCACTGAGTTGCTGGTATCCTTTGCTTCCTTAGAGCAGTGCATTGCATTTTCCAAGGTCTACATTACCAAAAGCAACTTCATTTCCATGTTTGTTTGGTCCTCTTGGCCACACAACACAATTCTGAATGACATGATTATAATCTTTTTTTTTTTTTTTTTTTAAGTTCACAGGACCTTTTCCTCACTGAATAACCAGGATGGGATTTTTGGAATAATGCAGGGCTGGGGAAGTAAGGAGATTATTCCCTGTAGGAATCCTACTCCAGGTTTGGCCAAAGTGGAAAGATGAAGGAGGTAGGACATGACAGGGAGAGATAGGATTTGTTCATGGTACAGCAGCTGAGCACAGGTTTGGAGAACAGGATTTTGCCACGGAGTTTCCAATGTGGCACATTTTCCACTTGGGGAAACATAACTAGCCCCATCTGGTACTAATTAGTCAACCAGTGAAGGAAAACAGGAACTATAAACTGACTTAAGAGTCCTGCCCTCTCCTGCTGTAACATTCATCCAGCAATGACTTCAGACCCACTATAGGGGATAGGGGAGAACTGTTTGCAAGAAACACTTTTGCCTTTGTTTATCCTTGGTGACCTCAAGGAACGGATCAGACCAGCCTGGGTCAGCATCCAGGCTGTCCTTTTTCCTCCATTTTCCTTCCTGATGCTCATTTCTGACAATACAAGTATTCTGCAGGTCTCATGTCATTCAGGCCTCTGAACGTCATGAGATGTTTCCAGAATACAAACTTCTATAATTCCTGAAGAAATGCATCTGTTAACAGTCCATGTCCAGCTCTCGGAGTGGTGAAGATAAGCCTAATGATGTGGCTACCTGAATGCCTGCATCAAAAAAGCAAGTAAAAGAGAACACAGAATTGCTCCTTAGTGAAATCTCACAATTTTAAAGCCAGCCTCAGAATTTGGATAACTGGGTTCCCTCCTTTTGAGCATTCAACATCACTAGCATCATCTCAAAGTCTTTTTGTCTGAAATTGTAACCCAGTATTGAGAGATAGGTTGCTTATTTTAAGGTCAGAAAACAACAGGTCAGATTTACTGGGCCTCGTATGTTGAACACAAGACTCACAGCATGTCATGCTTCCTGCAGCTAAGAAGAATGGGTACTTAGGGGTAGAGCAGTATATTATGGCTAACAGTGGCAAACAATAAATACCTTGGAAAGAGGCTGGGAATAATCATGTAATGAAAATTCCTTAAACACCCTCCCAGGTGTCAGCAATTTGCATCCTCAGGACTTACTGAGCCAGAGAGGCTGTCTTCATATTCAATAGCCCTTCGCGTATTCTTCTTCTATGAATTTCTCTAGCTGCTCGTTGGACCCACACAAACTATTGGCAAGGGTCTATTACCTTTGCCTCTGTAGACCAACACTGCCACTTCTGTCCTGCTCTGCATTGCCACATGCCACTGGTAGGTCTGGTCTGGTATCCATCAAGCAGCAGCCTCAGAAACGAGGAATCCCAGCAGTGAGAGAGGCTGAAGCATTTTCCTGCAGCTGGGGTATATGATGTGGCAGGGCCCTGCACCCCAAAGAGGCCTGGCTGAAGGCAGGCTCCTAAGGGCAGCCCAGGAGCTGGTGCGGTGCAGCTTTGGGAGGGCTGACCCTTGGGTTGCCTCTCTGGGGATGAGCAGCATGGCACCACTTACAGAGTTTCCCTTGCAGGTTAGTTCCCATTGCTGTTCAGGTGGACAACATTAAGCTTGATGAATAGAGGCTTGATTCATAGGGGAAGTCTCCACATTAGGTCACAACAGGACTCCTGTCCTCTCTCCTGTTGCCATAGCCAGCTGCCTCAGCTGTGCCAATATAGCTTCCGATGGCAGGTGTTTTGGGAAGCAGGCAGCAGGTCTGATTCAGCTTAAAAAAACAAAAAAACCAAACAGTCTGCCCTTCAAATTCAGCAGCGGAGCAGGAATGAGGGGCCAGGACACAGATAAGGGTGGATGCTGCTCCTAAGAAAACACATATGGAAACACAAAGTTATTTACTTACTATCTCTCTGAAGTTGGAACAGGGAGTGGGAAGGTTGTCTCTTCATCACCCTCCCCTTCTCTGTCCCATAAATTAAAGCAATTGATGGCATATGACCTTCTCCTGTGAAGACTGTGATGCAGCCACTAGCTCTACAAAGTCCCAGACGCTCCTGCCATGCAGCCCCACACCTCCCTTCTCTCCCCATCATCGGGCACACCTAATGGGAGTTTGGCATGGGGTGGCATGTCAGCGTGCTGGAGCAAGCCAAGGTGCCACCAGGAAGGCTCCGAAATGACCCTCCCCGCTGCAGAACCGAATGAAAGGCAGGATGTGTCCTCAAACATCCTCCAAGAAGAACGGGTTAAGCGGGGAGGTGGTGAAAGCCACATGAGAACTACACAGGTGCAGCAACAGTTTTATTTGGTAAATACCACCTCCCCAGCCCAAGAGGAGGCTAATGAAAGAAGATGCCTCTTCTGCAACTAGGAAGAGTGTGGTTACGAGCACTTGCCGAGCTAATAAAGGCTGTTGAAGCTTCAGCTTCCGTTGGTGGTTAACCCCGTGACATTGCTGAGCTCCTCTGAAAACAGCACCTGACTGAGACACAGTTTAATTGTGTGTGATATAAACACGTTTTATCACATTAGCGTGCTGCCGAGCGCACAACCGAAAGGCGCTGCTTAATCGAGCGGGGGGTAATTCGTACACAACAAGCCGAGGTTGTGCGCTGCTGAATAATTTAGTGCTCGAGCCGGCGCGGGTAATCAGGGCTGCCCCTGCCTAGTGAGTAACTGCTGGAGCGTGGGGCAGGGCAGAGAGCCGCAATGCGATAGGAAAATGATCGCCCTTGTGGTTGCAAACCAAAGCTCATCGACCTATTTCCTAGCAAAAGCGTTCGTTTTTGCTTCAATTCTTTTCTCTGTCTTTCAAGGAGGGGCGCTTGGATCGATTGTCTGAGCGTTGCAGCAGTCCGTCTTCCTCAGATGAAGGCTGGAAAGCCAGCTCAGCCTCCAACACCCGTGTCTCCTCCAGGCTGGGCTCTGCAGGGAAATACAAGCTGCAGTGCAGGCTGGAGCCCTTAATACTGAGCTGACTTCTGTATGGGGAGCTCGTTGCATCACCAGCCTGAAGCCCTTTTGCATCCAGAGGGCTGGTTTGTGAGCAGCCAGAAATAAACCTGCAAAGAGCTCCCCGCACCTTGGGTCCCTGCTCTCAAGCTGCTTCAAAAGCTCAGAGGCTACTTTCTCTGCTTGTCCTCCAGCAGTAAATAATGTCAAAGTTGGAGGAGGAGGCTACATGGACGCGGGCTCACCCTCCCCTGCGGTAATGTCCAAAATCACCATTCTCTCTGAATGAAACCTCTCCTGAGCTGGGAAGGGCTTTTCTCTCTCATCCACAGTGTAACCCCAAATAGTTGCATAAGGAGTTTGTAGGGTTCGCTGCCCATAATTATATGTCTATTTTCTCCACTCCAGAGAGCTGTTAAACTGTATTCCAGAGACCGAGGAAGCCGAGGCAAAAGAGTCTGCAATGACACAGTCAAGTTCATACATAAAACCTGAAGTGCAAGAGCTTCTCCCTCTCCCTGTAAACACAGGCCTCCATGAAGGTATTTTATTTAGAGTACAATATACATATATTTCTCTTTCAGCATTTGTCTGCAAAGCATCACACGCACACCCATGGCTCTGTAGACACAGTATAATTTTAATATTGCTTTGGTTCTTGTTTCACTCACTCCACATCAGCAAAGCAGCGCATACAGAGTTGCAGTCCACCTCTAGGCCATTGAAGGCACGGGCTGGTAAAGAGCTCCCTGGAGTTCCTCCTCAGTTTGGGCCAGTTCTGCAAACACACAAAATGATGGGGTTTAAAACTGCTGCCACTGAAACCCAACAAAAATTTTCCCTTTACTGAGGCAGGATGGGACCTGGGCTGTAGCATACCACAGCCCAGAAGTTGGGCTGATCCTTCTTTACTTCCTTTCCTCACACCTTCACCACAGGGCCTTCATCCATCGGCTGCGACAAACATCAGTTCTCCATCCTCCTCTTCCTCTCTTTCCCGTCCTCCTCTCCAAGCTGACCTCCTTTGCACAGCTGGGCTTGTCACAATGCTGATTTCTTCAGGCATTAATTTATGAATGGTATAGGCAGCACTTTGGAAATTTACCCTTTCGTGCCAACTTCCTGCTATGTGGAACACCTGCATTTTAACAGCAGAAAAAGAAAACAACCACCGCAGTAAACCTTGCTTAAAAACTGGTTTCAATTAGGAGGCTTAACTGCAATGAAACTGAAAGGAAAGAATATGGGGTCTTTACTCATTTGAGTTCACCTCCGTCTCCCTCCCCCTATTTTCATTCCCTCCACCCTAGGTGAAACATCACCTCTCTGCAATTCCCACTCAGGGAGGTGCTCAGCATCAGGCACACAGACCTGTGCTGTCTTTCTCATTTGCCCTCCTCAGAGCACGAAGCAAAATCTCAGTCTCAGACTCTTACGGCTGTAAGGGACCACTGGGCCCTTTTGGGCAACCTCTTCTATATCCCAGGCCAGCAGACTGGTGCTTCTCAACCAGTTACCCTCATGCTGAGTCCAGTAATTCGTGCTTGGCCAAATAAAAGAGGCAGAGACCTTAACTTTTCTCTTTTCTTCCCCTCACTACCTGTCTAGTAACTCCCCAGGATCCGGGATGTCAGCTGTCATATAGCAAACGTAGCTGACTTCTTGACTTCATGGAGCTCACCAGGATGCTGTGAACTTCCGCACGTGTTTTCCCTCCCCCTGCTGCAAATATTCTTGCTGCAAGAAGCCTGAAAGGTGCAACTTCCTTGTATTAACCCAGATCTGCCCAAGGTGCAGTTATTTTCATATTTCAGTCAACACTGTTTCGTGTCTCTTGGCAGAGGGAGCATGTTGTTGTATGCAGTATCGCGTCCACAGGTGTTATGGCCACTGCCACACTAAGGAGGTGAGAGGAGACGGTTCGGACCTGTCACACCTACATTTCATCATAAAAATGTTAATGGATCATTCCAGAAGGTCACTGCAATCTTTTCAATTGCTTTTACTAGATGCTGTTTGAGACATTCTTGGCAAAAGCATGGCCCGTTTGTGTCTAGTTTCTGCCCCTGGAGAACTGGAGGTGGGTTACGTAGCAGCACTTATTCCGAACGGCGAGCACGGGCAGACGCCGGTTTCCCTCACCTTTAACCGGGGGACTCAAAAGCCCGGTGTTGCTGGGTTCATTTTTCCCAGCCTTGTTCCTGATGTTGTTGTACCATATGCAAAAGTATATGTACATTAGCCTGACATGAAAAAGCTATGTGACTGTGCTTGCACAGGCTGTCACTGCTGGAGTGAAGCCATACCCTTCTTTAGCTCATGTCAGTGCAGGGCCCTGAAAACACGTAGAAAAGTTTGAGTCCAATCCAGCAGAGATTAGTGAAGTGTGCACGGAAGAGCTAGTCAGGCCTGGATTAACTTCACCTAAATTTAAGCATCTGAGGAAGGACTTCTGGCTTCTTGTAGGGTCAAGGAGAGAGCAAGTATCATCCCAGGATTGATTCAAACTTTAAGGGGACTGAATTACCCCCTGGAGACACCTCCTTCTCTCTGCCTGCGGGAATGGAGATGGTCCATTTGTGACTGAGGTGCTGCAGGTGGGTACTTAGACCTAGGGGATGGAGCTGGGCGAAGTATCCAGCAAACGCACACGCTGTCGCCGTTGCCGTTGCAGTCTCCCAGCTGAGTTTCGCAGGGCCTATACTGCCAAAAAGAGAAGTGCTCTTTCCTTCCCATGCCAGTGCCTTTGTTTTCGAGGAGGCAAAACGAGACTTGTCTGAGGTTACCAAGACGAGAGTGCCACCTTTCTTGCAGCAAACCCTCTGGTTGCAGCCTCTCTGTTAGCGACACAGACGTTAAGGAAGTGCAGACGGAGCTCTATGGAGCATTTGCCAAGGCAGAAAGTTTATCTGTCATTTTCCCGCGGCGCCTGGCGCGTGTGGTAAAACTGAAATCTTCCTCAGCGCGGCCGAAGCACGTAACTGTGGTCGCTCTGCAGCGAAAGACGGGATCGGCGCCCGTTTGATCTGGGGGCATGTCGCAGTCCCGGTTTGCCTTGCGCCGTAGCGGGTAGGAGCGAAAGCTGCGGCTTGCATCCTTGCTGTGGCCGGGACAAGCCAAACGCCGGCGTGCAGAAAGCGGCCGCTGAAAGGCACGTACCTTCCTGGCTGCAGCGCGCAGCAACAATGGGGAACTGTCTTTCGGTTCCTGGCGTGGTTAGAGCCGTTACCCGTGCTCGCTCCACCGAGGCGCTGACTTCAGCCCGGTCCTTCCCTTCCCACAGTTAATTTCCTTATTTGCTTTAGTAAAGGTGCGACATGGCGTGTCAGCGTTCAAGCAGAGCTGCACCGAGGAGCTGGAAACCAGTCTGGCAAAACCCTTATTCGTGTGGTTTTTTGCAACAGGGACACGTCAGTTCAACAGCGGGCACAGGGATGGGCTGAAAAGGAGAAAAAAAAGAAAAAAAGCTTTTCTCTCAACCTCTCACAGGTTATTGTGAGAGCTTTGTCCTATCCTTTCTCCTTGCATTGTGCCTCAGTTTCTCCACCTGTGAAACGAGGAGATCCTCTTCTGTTTTGGCCAAGCTACAGGCTGCCATTCAGTTGTGGCTTGGGTTATGATTTAACTGCACGTGTCATGGCAGTGGAGGAGAAGTACAGATCCTTCATATCGCAGAGTGAGTGGACCTTAATGCTCATATTTATCATGCATCAAAAACAACTATGTGATATCAATGTGCACACCCTTCCTGCTAGATTAAACAAATGCATGGGACTGGAAAGGAATTTTGGGGCCATCAAAGTCAGTCCTTTGTTATGTCTGCCAGTCATCTATATCCTCCCTCTCTTAATGAACTCTTCAGGTTTTCTTACCCAAAGCTGCTCCAGAGCCTCAGTGCATTAAATATTAGGACTAGCCACCTTCTTCCACAATTGCCCGGGAATGGGATGAAAGCAAAGCAAAACAAGAAAGAGTGAAAGCTGTGAAAGCATAGTGTACATGGGTCTTCTCCAGAGCAAGGTGGTTTATATCTGGATACAGATGTCTGCACCGCAAGAAACAGAAGAGTGCAATACTTGGAAAGCAAAGCCAGAGCAGCCATATCAGCTACATCGCGGTGCTCTGAAGGAACAGTTTTGGAGCTTACAAAGCCCAGCACTTGTTGTTATGCGAGCAAGCAGTTGGGCGTACATTGCCACCATGCCACACATGGCCATTTGAGAAGCAATCCCCTCCTACAGCCAGGCTTGCAAGGTGGAAAGTAAACCAGCCCCAAGGCCAGCGAAGGACAAGCCTTGCTCCCCACATCAGAACCAACTTAGCTTCCCCCTTTCTTGGCCCTTTGCAGCCAAATGTTCCCAGGCTGCGTGTTTGCAGGGGCCTCCAGGAAGGTGAATGAGCAAAGGTGTGAAGTCAATGCACACCAGCTAAAGACCTTTAAGCCCTTGTGGGGACACTCTCATTCAGGAATAAAGTGGCCTTACATTGCTGTAGCTTAATCCTCCTCTGAGGATTAAGCACTAAAAGCATTTTAATCCTAAATGAGAGCATGCACATGTGCTTTAATTTATGGGCTCTGACTTCACACCTGTAGTTGACTAGCCTTCACTCTCCTGCATGTCCCTGTGTAGGAAAGCTCTAATGATATGCAACTGGAATTTGGGTGATGCTGTGGCTATTAGTTCTCTCTTTGAGGTTTCTGTGGTTTGGGTTTCAGTGCATTCCTCATGTTTTTGTTCTTTTTTTTTTTTTCTTTCATTTTTTGCCTTTTCAGATACCCTTTTAGTTTTGGTGTATATGTGTGTTTGATTAGAAGCATCTCAGATGCTAGAATTTTACCCCCAGAGAAACACATGCTTTTTGGCCATTAAAAATATTTTGAATCCTGGTGGGGTATGAGACAGCCTCCAGGGGTGACTTAGATTAGTTCTTTGAATGAGAAGGGATTCTTCCTTCAAACACATCCTTCTCCCCCATCAAGGCTCATAACTCCAAACACTCAACTAAGCTACTTAAGTTACCTAGTTGGTCTCCTAAGGCTGTGTCTGTAAGCAATGCAAAAAGTAACTTTATCTGGGGTAGTTCAATTTAGAAACAATTTTTGGAGGAGTCACTCTGTTGTCTAGACACAGGGCATGGAGACTAGGCAGGCCAGACAGACACCTGAAGTTTGGTAGTGCAACGGTTCTCCACTGTCCTGGGTTGCTTTTTTACTTCCAAAAAGGACCTCATCAATGGTAGGTGGAAAGTGGAACCAAGTTCATCTGCACTGATGTTTTCATACCCTGAAGCACCTCCACTTGGAGGTGGCTACAAAAAGTGGAATGGGGTCAGGATCAGATTGTGCTGATGCTTTCCTGGTTGGGAAAATTCTACATTGGCCTTATAGGAACGTCTAAAAACTCCTATTACCCTGAAACTGAATGTCTCTGGGGAGAAGAACTTATACTCACTTTTCTACCTACCTGATTTATCAGAAGAAGACAGCTGCATCTTTCAGATGCAGTGGTGCCCAATGAGTAGGGTGTTCGTTTGGGACACAGGGATGGAGAACAAAAGCAAATCCCCTCATCTTGTTATGCTTTGGTTTTCCCATCTGTTAATGTCTATTCCATCGTTGCTTTGAAATTGCTGGTGACACTTTAGGAATCTGAGATCCTCTAGGAACAATGATTAGAAACACACACTAACTTCAGGTGTCCCAATACACCTCCTAGGCAAGCCTTTCCTTCTCCATTGACTACCTGAGAGCCTAAAGAGACTAACTCTTCTAGTTAAACGTGAGCTTTGGGTAATACTGGGCCCTTTACTAGGGTTCTTAGTGAAAAAAAAAAAAAGGTGGTGGCATTAAGCTGATACTATTATTATAATAGTAATATTATTATTAGAACATATGCTTAACCTGAAGTTTCATTCTCACCGTAAGACAAGTGGACACCCTCTCCCATTTGTTCTTATCATTATTTACTAAATATGCCTTAGACAAAGGTGTTTATTGCTCTATGGAACTAAAAAAAAGAAAGGGAGCTTAGGTCAAAACTGCCTTTCACTCATAATCACTTTCATCCATTAAAAGGGAGGAAAAATAGCCAAGATTCTTAGTTCAAAGGATTGTTTGTTTGGTGGTTTCTTTTTGAATGCTTTGTAAAGTCCTTATGGCAAATATAAAACATCCTCGCCTCTACCCTGGTACCTGGAAATCAGCAGAATCTGGTCACCTACTCTGAGCTTCTTCAGTAGCTGACCCTAATCTGTAGTGTATATGAGCTGATGCCATATTTTAAGAACATGAGTGATACTGCCAGACACAGTGGACTGCATACATGTTTAAAATGAGCTGCACACCCTTAAGGATCTTTTCAGAATGGGGCTGCTGTTTAATTCTAAATAATCAGGACATTTGAATCATATTGTTCATCTGCAATTATCAAAAAGCCTGCTAAAAGCAGCGAAAGTGCTTAATTTCTCCATTAATACATGGTAAATTGCACACTGGAGAAGCAGAAAAACAAATGATTTTTAAACCATCACAAGACGTAAAAGCACACACTCCCTTCATTAAGAGGTGCCAAAGAAACTTTCAGCTGCATCTCAGTCTTTAGAAGCTGGAAGTTTCCGTAGGCCTCAGAGTCATTTATACACAGACTTCCACCCACTAGAGATGTCAAGCACTTTTATTTTAAAGTAATAGCACAACATTTATAGTGACACTTTGTTATATTGCAGTACAAGTTTCAGTATTGCAGACGAACAAGAACATGCTGTTGAGAGTAACATTTTCTATGCTTCTGTGGGTCAGACTTCATTCATTCACTTAAACCATACAGCTCAGCAGGTCTCAAAACATTTTATGAAGGAATTCAATAGCTTATGCGTATCCCCATTTCACAGAGGAGGAAACTGAGGCAAAGAGAAGTGAAGTGACTTGCCACCGTCACGCAGCAGGGCTGTGGCAGTGGTAGGCAGAGGTCAGCTCTTCTGTGTGCTAGTCCTCGGTGACATGGCATCTTGGGTAATGTTACATGCAGAATATGAGTATTCTCTCGTCATCATCGACTAAAGCATAAGCGAATCACACAAACACCTTTAATCCAAACTAATTAGACACTTTATTAAGCAATATGGAAGCTACTGCAAGAAGTTTTATTCACCCTGTAATAGGAAAGATGTTGCACAATCAGCCCTGAGCACCCAAATCTTGCAAGTAAGTTCTTCCCAAATCATGAGATGGGCTTAAAAGCTCATGATTTACAAAGTAGGAAAACCGACGTTTTCAAAATATTTTCTAGTTCTTTGAGCATTGTTATTTTAAAGTACTTCCCCACAACCATGGGGCTCAAAGGCACTCTCTTTTGTTTTGTCTGAGGCCAAGGTTTCCTGAGATCCCAGGGCTCCAGCGTCTGGAGACTGCCACTTCCAGAGAAATATCGTGAGATTAACGCTATCGGTAGGCTGCAAGACACAGAATACACTTCTTTCAGCATTACTATTGATAAAACTTTGGATTTGAGAAACAAACTAAACTCTTCAGTCATGGATCAAATGCATCCATTGACAGCAGGAGAAAAAAAAAATGTTTTTTTTTTTTTTAACCATCACTGCCTTTTAAGGGGATGAATTTTGCTGTAGCTTACATGAATGTGTTTCACTGGGCTAAAGACATATTTAATGGGAGGTGCATTCTGTTATACCCCAGTGAATTTGGCCTCTAGGTAGCAAATTCTTCCCTCTGTTCTTCTACTACAAGCTCACACACTTTCTGGGGCAGGGAACATCTTTTTGTTCAGTGCATGCAAAGGGCTGGGTGCACTGCGGTTCTGGGCCACGGTTTGGGGCTCCTAGGCACTACCACACGCTGCATAATTAATATTAGTAATGAATAATAATAATAATAATAATAATAATAATGATGGCTGAATACGAGTGAACCCCATAACCTTGCCCTTGGGTGTCTGAGCAGGAAGCACGAGCCAAGGCAATTCAAGAGAGACACCAACAACACAGCTACTTGCAGCAGCCCCGGCAGCTGGCTCTCCTGCTAAGCGCTACGAATGTGGCTGGGAGGGGGAGGCAGTGCACAGCAATTTCACATTGCTAGGCTCCACGTACAGGGCAGTGTACCATCACCGACGGAGTCATTTCAATCTCGACTGGAAAGCCAGTGGGAATTACTACTCCGGAACAGTTTTCATTGAAGGGAGAGCAGCCCCAGAAGCAACTTGTGCGAGTGGCACTGGGGTGTAAAATGAATTGCCAACAACTATTGCTTTTATGTTTTCTACACAGGCGCTCGAGTGATGAGACTCAGGCTATTATGAAAGGTTGCTTCGTGGTGCCAGCCAGTTGGCTTTCACTGGGACGATTAGCAGCTCTACCTGTCGCCTCTTTATCCAAAGGTGAGAGATCCGCGTCGATTCTGGCAGGCTCCTGCTGACCCTTAATTTGTTGAGGGAAACATCCTGAGGGGGTGCTGAGCCTCTCCACCTTCCAGCAATGACTGCACTTCTCTGAAATGAACAACTCCTTGCTCGGTTTTAACAGATGTACGATTAGAGTTTATATTTCACACTCCGGTGTTCCTGTTACTGTTGTGCCTGCACGTCTGGGCCCCCTCCTGTGGTTTTAGGAGGCCATTTGATACCTGGAGAGGAGGAACATGGTCTTCGCATTGCTCCTCAGCATGGTGTTCCTGGCGCAGGATAATACAACCCGTCCTTCCACAGCAAAGCCCAGGACGTAATTTTGGGGGTTTAGCACATGTTGAAGTCCTCTGGTAAATAAGAACTGACTTAAGCTTTGCATTTGGAAAGAAAAATAGGGTTTGGCCATGTTTCACAATGACAATATTTCTCACGGTTTTCCTTTCTTTAGCCTGGCATTTATTGCCTCTTTCGGGAAGACTCTCGAGTGGTGATGGCAAAACAATTGTCAGAGCAAGCAAATATTGCAGGGATAGCACTAAAGCACAATCGCCGAGCCGGTTCCTGCCCACTTCCAGTCTGCTGCAAACTCCAAGCAACTCTCTTGACTTTGGTGGCATTGCACCGAACGCAAAGCCCGGCTCTGTAGAGCCCTTCCCGGTCGGTCGTTCCTGGAAGGGCCGGCCTCCGCTCTCACATCCACCACACCCCTGCCCTTGCCAGCAGCCAATACTTAGGTCATCACCGTTAACCTACTGCTAGTGCCCTTCAATTAGTTTTTTGCCCTCACTTCTCCCCCTGAAGGCTTATTCCCAAACTTCACTCCTCTGATGTTTAGAAATCTTCGAATTTCCAGCCTAAATTTACTGACGGCCAGTTTGTTCTTGTGCCAACATTGTCCTTTGGCTTAAACAGCTCATTTCCCTCCGCGGTGTTTACCCACCTGCCCCTCCCTGCGATGTATTTATGGAGAGCGATCGTAGCCCCTGCTAGCCAGCGTCTGCTCAGCACTTCCAGGATAGGTCCCTGGCATCTGCATTATAGACACTGCGGAAAGTTATTCCTCTGCGTCTGAAAGCAACTAGCGTTCCCACCCTCTTCCAAACCTGGTGCTTGCACACGCTGGACATGGTCCAAACGGCCTCAGGATTGCCTGTATACTTAATTTAAATGGCAACAAAAATAAATCTCAATGCAAGCAGCCTCATGGGATAAGCTCTTTGCGAAAAGAGAGGTCCGTGACGTCCTCCCTGTTCCCTCTGCCTGAGAAAGAGGGCAAGTTGCTTTAAATTCCCAAAATCGGCTTCCCTTTTCGCCTCCTCCCTCTGCCCTTCGTGTCTCAGCGGCCGGGGGAGCCCCCGGCATGGGGCTGGTAGAGCCTGAGCTGTCGAGCTGCCAGGGTGAATCAGACCAACTCTGACATCCTGACGCTTATTAATTAATGAATTAATGAATTGCCTTATAATTCCTATAATCAGCTTCATTTTGGGGGGGGCGGACAGACTTGCAAGGTTGCGTAGCTTGCCCAAGGCCACACAAGAAGTCAGTGTCAGGGCCAAGAGTGTCCCAACTCCTGGGATGGGATGGGCTCGCCGGGCCATCGCGTTCCCTCCGCAGGCCAGCCAAATTGCTCTCGCTTTGGTCAAAAATGCCCAAGGCGCCGTTTGCCTTTGCTCCCACGAAACGCGCTCCGTGCAGTGAAGCACCTTTTTCTCGCCTTGCAGTAAGACTGAAGAAGAGCGTGCGGCAAACCGAGATTTGCAGCTGCCTTCAGCGGTTCCTAATCCCCGCAGATGTTATAGTCTTTGGCGTGAGGAAGGCTTCTTGGGAAGCGCGCCGCGACTCCTTCGTGCGGGCCGATACGTACAAGCGGCAGGGCATTGTTTTCCCGCCTGAGTCGAGCTCGCCGATAAAACTTCCTTCAAAGCCAATGCGAGTTGTGCCAAAGTGCGTAAGCCCGATTTGTTTGCGACTTATATGTTACTTCACCGACACAAACAAGTTCAAACTAGCGCTAGCGCTATGCACAGCCCGTGCAGCTACTGCAGAGGCAACTGGGCTGCGTTCCGGTGAGTGCATCGCTGAAAGAGTTGTTCACTTCCGATGACCAAATACCTGGTTTTCTGTTAATTAATCAGAGAAGAGCTTTTTTCATATTTCCCGCCAAGAAATCTTTATCTGCACGCTTAAGTTTGAAACAAACCCCCAAAGCAGTATATGTTAAAACGAGTAGGATTCTCTACAATATGTTTATTATTATCATCATTATTTATTGTTATTTTACTATCGCTATTATTCAGAGAGTTCATCACAGAGGTAATATTTCAGGACAAATTAGGCAGAACTTGTACTGACCAAATTCATCCTAGAGCTACTCCATGGTCTTTAAGTTGACTCATCTGCTGACGGTTTCACGGGCTTTGTATATAAAGTGACAATTACCGTCTTTTCAATTTCCTGCGTAGTTGTTATTCACCAGCCCAACCTTCCTACTCACCAAACAAGAATCTAACTAACAAAAATACGCATGTAGTATATTATATGGATTCATTCTTGCAAAGCGTTAGTGTTTCCTGCAAGAGGTGGAGGACGCTGAATACATAGCAGCTAGTATGGCTTTTGGGTGGGAAATTTTCACCAGAAAAAGACCTTCTTTTGGAAAGAAACTAAATATTTTAATTTCTTTTTTTCTTTGAAAATCTGGAAGATTCTTGAGTGGTACCAATGCTGCCAAGGGGCTTGCTTTTTCTGTGCTTATGACTAAAACTGAAACTGATCTCAATTTTGTATTAAAGGATAGAAAATACACGGAAGTTTGACAAGGTTCAACTGTGTATTGCAAAATTGAGACTTCAGATGTCTTGCAATCACGGGACAAAGCAAAAATGTCGAGTCCCACCATCCAAATGGAGAGGTTTGAACTTCTCTAAGCTCTGCTCAGCACTCAGCCTCCTGTCCCGAAAAGGACTAATCCTGGGCAATGGTTGGAAAATGCTGCTTGTGCCGCCTGCGTGACAGATGGCGTGGAAGGACGGCTGGGGATTTTTGGAGAAGAAGCTGTGAAAGTCCTAAGGACAGAGATCAGAGGAGGAGGCAGAAGGGAGGCTCCTGCCTGGTGGTATGAAGATTGCTGATTCAGGGCTGCAGCCCTCGCAGGAGTTAGTGTGCTCTGCGGTGCGGAGGGAGCCAAGCCACTTATGCAATATTAATATTAATAACTGCTTTGCACTTCTATAATGCCTTTCATCCAAGGATTTCAAAGCGCTTTACAAACATTAATTAATTAAGGCCCATAACACCCTGTGAGGTAACGCAAGTAGATATTACAGCTCATGCAGAGGCCAGAATTGCCAGCATTACAGGTATAATCCTCTAGCAAGAGTTAACTTATTCTTGAGCAAGCTTTCTTACTTATAGGCATAAACAGGCTTCCCTTTAACGCCGAGCGTGTCTTTTTTTTCCTTCTTCTTCTTCCCCTTGATCCGTCAGCCTTTGCACAGGCAAAACTCCCACTGCTCAGCAGCCAAATGAGGTGAATGTGCAGCACTTCCATCTCCCAGCTCGCAGCTTCCTCCTTGATCGCCTGATAAAGCCGTAGGATAGCGAGAGGCTGGAGAGTTGTGTCACGTATTAGTGTCCTGCTTCTGCGGGGTTTCCCTGTTCTAAATATACTTCGCACCGGGGAGATTAGAAAAGGAAGTGAGCTAGAATATGTTTTATAGCACCTGCTTATCAGATGACCTCCGAGCAACCTGCAGACATTAGCTAACGTAGCCCTCGTTGCAGCTGGTCATAAATGTCATTAGTGCCACTTTAGCCAGTTTTTTTTTTTTTTTAACTGTTCCCAGCTCCTGTGTTTTGGGGCCAAAAAGGCAGACCTGCCGACTCTCCCTCGTTTCTCTGCTCACTTGACTCCTCTTGCACTTTTTCAGCTCAGGGTTTGCATCTGCCCTGTGGACGCTGCCGGCCACGCCAAGTCCTGCCGTGTGATTAAATATGCTGGCGCGCATCCCACCACGCATCCCAGCTGGAGCAGAGCCGGCTGAGAGGAAGCCAGGAGGTGGGAAAGGCCACGGCTGCGCTCCTGCGCTCCTGCTACACCGCAGCTTCCAGCAAGCAGAAAATTGCTGCTTATTGCATGGGCAAGAAATGCCCTTTCCCGCCATCCGTCGCAACAAGCTATGGGAATGGATGCAGTAGCCAGGGCTCTGCAATCTCTGCAGGGCAATTGTCTATCTGCAGGGACATTTCCGTAACCACTCGGGACAGCTGGAGAGGAGCAAAGGGACCTTGGGGTGGGCTAGTCAGGAGTGCAACTTCTCCAGGATTTGCCCATTCAACTGCATTCTGAAACTGCGCAGACATTAGCTAATTAATGCGGTGAGTTCATTAAACCAATTAATTGCATTTCTTTCTGTGAGTGGGCTGGGCCTATCAGTCATCTTCGCAGAGTGCAGTTTAGGGCGTTAAAAATATTCTCTTCATCAAATTAAACTTTATTAAATAATAACTCCTTCCAAATTCTAGGCTAGGAATGAACAACGTCACTCTAACCGCAAGAGCTGTTTATTGCGCATAAACTTCGTTTACTGCCCTGCCAGCTGTGATAAAACCAATTCAGATGCATATTCTCAGTACAGTAAGCACTTTCTCCCCTTTCATAGTCTTGCATTAACCTAAAGACTCTGTCCTTTTGTGCAGAACTCCCACTGAAATCGATGGGAATTTTGTGTGTGGAAAGAATGCAAGGTTGGGAAGTTATACGTCTGCATGTTGGCCAGCAAAGGCATTGTGCTTGCCACAAGGGTCTTTTTGGCAGGCAGCAGAATGTTTTGCATTTTTCAAAGACAAGCAGAACTGAAGAAACACTTAAAGGAAAATAGCAAGAATTGGTCCTTTGCCTGGTTGTGATTCTTTATAATTCTACAGTGAGTCTGAAAATAATTCTTTTTTTTTTTTAATTTTAAAAGAACTTTAAAATTTGTATTTTAAAAGAACCAGTCTTTAAGGTTAAAAAAATATTTTCCTTGATTTTCTTGAACCTCTCAAAACTCGTGGGTTTATCTGTTAGAAGGAATCTTTAGCAAGGGTGTCTTTTCTCCTCGGTGCTTGCTAGATAGCAGAGTTAAAAGGTGCTAATATATGCAAAAAAGGACATCTTTTCAAATAAACCAATAAAGATACTTCTGTGTGTTTCTGGTTTTATATCTAAATTTCTGTTTTCCAGGCCTAGTTAAAAAAAAAGAAAAGTATATAGGTAGCCTAATTTTTTGGCTAGAAGCTCCCCATAAACTTTCTATTCTAAGATAAGTTGAGCCCCATGCAAGGAAAATCAGGTCTATTTCTTGGCATCGGCATTTAAAAATGAAGGCACTCAAAAAAATCACCACAATTTAGTCATTTCCGCCCTGTAGTTTCATCCCTGCAGATCTGCTTGATTTTGATTTACGTCTGCCCAGGAGTGAGCAGAATAACATTTTTCAAAGATTTGGTAAGAAGGAAGGATGCGGGTGCCTAACTGCCACTGCAGGTGCCTACATCAAAAGTCAAGGTCTTCAATCCCCACTCGGCATGCTGGTGTCTGAAGGTGTCCAAAGGTTTGGAGTTTTGGCTTCTTGTAGCATCCAAAAGAGCTTAGGGATAGAAGAGAGTCGGAAAAGTGTCTTCCCTTTCTCCTGCCTCCTTGTTTTCCACATCATGCTCCACATTTCTATTAGGAAGCTTAAAACTACTCAGCAAATAGGTTTTTTAGCTGATCTGTCTAAAGGGTTTTGTCTCCCTGAGCGGAGCCTAGTAGCCAAACCCAAGGTTTTGGATTTCTTTCTCAGTCTCATGCACCTACAGCAGAGGCATTACAGCACCTAACTTGTACCCATCTAAACTCTTTTTTTTCAGATCTGGCTCTTAGCTACGTGACACTTTCAAAAACATCAGCCTTAGACCAAAAGATCTGCCCTGCGACATCTAGGATGTTTACAGCGAAGACAGGTAACATAAAGATACTGATTCCCAGTTCAGTCTCTTCATCTCATCCTTCCTCATATTAATTAAATTAGAGCAATTTATATCAAACATGCTACGAGTAAATTGGAGACTCTTGGAAGGACTCCAGCCAATTAGAATGATGGTTAAAAATAAATTCATATCTAAAAGAGAAAGAAACCTGAAAGACCACAGCAGGCCACAAAACGCTGTGAGAACTTGAAAATAAGGCTGCAGGGAAAAAAATCAATTGCATTGTGGCCAATATTAATCTCCCATCAATAAATACCATATCTTTCACTTCTTATGGTAATTGCCCCAGTGATTCCCCTTAAAGTGGTTCTTGAGCACTTAGAGGGCCTGTTGATAGCATCTTATCAGGTCTCAGAGCAATGGTGTGAAAGCACAAATAGGAACTGCGGCCTAGTCTGAGAAAAAATGTGGTCTTTAGAATGTGCTGATTTGACAAAAGGTTGTTGTTTGTCACAGACATTAGTTTTTATCTGCTTAGCGGATAATTCTTCCAGAGGGGACTCCGCAGCCTCTGCCTGACTCTGCTGCTCGGTTCTACGTAAGGCAGATTTTCCCTTAAAAGAGAGTATTGAAGCCGAAGGGGCCCGGACTCTAATTGCTGCTTGAAATGGGCTTTTTTGGAATCGCGGTGTGGGTGCTTGGGGTGGCGTGTGACTTTGCATGGGTTCCTGCCTCAGGGCTGGTGCTTCCTTCAGCCTGGAAAATGACAGGAAGGAGTTGATGCTACCATGAAAGCGTTGTCATAAAAATACTTGTCACGCCGAGGGAAAGTGGACCTCGTGGTTTTTCCTCCTGGGAAGTGCCTTGAGTCAGAACTAAAGTCCATGAAAACTGACTATTGACCTTAATTAACTCTTGGAAAATAGGCACAATGTTATGTTTGTTGTGTGCAAAACAGCATTCGCAATCCCCAGCTGTTATAAGGCCCATCACATCTCCTGCATGGAGTTTATGATTTATGCGGCTTACTCTTTCCCCGTGCTCCCTTCGCAGCCAGGTCTGTGTTTCACAAAATATATAGGGTAGATCCTGCAGAAAGTGTATGAGCAGCCTTCGGTGTGCAGTGAGCTGTCTGGGCCTAGAAATTTTGCATGCTTTACGCAACTGAGACATCATTTTGCATGTGCATTTTATCAGTCACTGGGCTACCCTGCCTATTTTCTTAGTGTGCAGCTCAAAAGATGCTTAAAGTGTCTATATGATATGTGGCAGGAGGTACTGGCCAAATACAAAAAGATTTTGGGACAAACGGTCAGGTAGTACCGTAGATGGTCAGACAGCAGAAGACACGCACGTAGGGTTTTTCAGACAATGTCCTTCGACATTCTGCTTGGATGCCCCACTTCTGAAGGGCACCTCAGTCCTTCAGAGGTGTGTGCATGCTCATAGGGTACGTGTGGTTATGTCTTTAGAAACTATATCCTGACTGTGTCCAAAGCAACCCCAGGTCAGCTTGGAGGTGAATTAATTTGGAGACAATTAATAAGCTGCCCTAGTTGCATGCGTTGAGCATAATCCTGTGCATATTACTAACACACATAACTGTTACTTCTCTTGAAGATCACATGCAAAGTTTGGTGTCCTTGTGTTCTCTCACCAGTGAGTATTATATTTTGTTTATTATTTAGATTTCCTTAGGCTTCACTAGCATTTTCTAGATTTTACAGAAATGTTCCAGAATTTATCTCTTCCAAGGTAGCATGTGCTATTTGAAATTAAACTAAAAGCCATTTCTTTGATGTTATTTTTTGTTCTAAACTTAGCTATCACATGCCAAAGCCCCAGTTTTGATTGAACACGGCTTTCTTCATTTTTGCAAGTATTTTTTTTTTAAGGTAAAGATCATATTAAAAATTAAATTTTCATTGCCCTGTAATGTATCAGCAAGATTACACAACTCTGATTTACTGTTAGGATCGGAAATTAACTTCAAAAGACAAGAAATGAAAAGTGGTGGCTTATTCTCGCATGGCACATTACAGCAGTAAGACAGAGTGATGTAGTGATATCAGAAACATTTTTTCCCCTTGAATGAAAGAAAAGGATATCAATTCATTTCTTACCTACGTATTTGCTTGAATTTCAGGGCACTTTTCTATCCTGCCTACATAAACATCCAGGACAAGTCACAAGCTGATATTACTATTGTAAACACCACCAGCAGATAAGAAGTTTCACTTTTCTACTAACTGTGATGCCAGCCATTTTACCCTATTATATATTTTTAAACTCAATTATATAAAGTATTGAGTATTCTGGCTTGCATCCAGCTGTGCATTTAAGCCCACTCTTGACCATAAGCCCATGAGTGGTCGCACTGAACCTGGTTATGTGCCATGACAGAAGCACGTGTTGAATTGCCCAGCTGGATCAGGGCCAGGGAGCTGAGCATTTTGAGGATCCAGGCCATCCCACAGTCATCTCTATGGTTTCTGAGTATCTGCCCAAAGTCATTAAATTTTCTGAAATGACATCTCTGTTGTGGTGTGTTATCCCTCCTTCCTTCATAAAAACCTTTATTGAACTTTCAGCTCTGTCCTTAAGGCCTGATCCAGCCCAGGATAGGAGTCACCACGTTCACAGCAGTTGTTGGAGCTGGCTGAAGTCATCCACGTGGGTTGACGTATCTTACTGGAAGGAGCCCTATGCTTACAATGCTTGCTTTTAGCTCTGAGGGTTGTTTTGAACGGGGCACCTCGAGATGAAAAAAGACAGTCCTGAGGGATTCACCAGCTGAGAAAGTTTTGTCGTTTGCAGAAGGTCCTAACACAGAAGCATAAACAGGGCTTTTAATGCTTGTTCCAGCTCCGACATACAACAGTCTCAGTCACGTGGGCTCAGAGTTAGGACTTCGGGACCCTGTTCAGCAAGTGAAGAACATTTACTGCTTTGGAAAAATAGCCCCAAAGTCTCCCTGCTGAGCAGGAAGCGGCCAAGAAAGAAAACATGAAGTGGAAGTGCCTGCATCAGTGCTGTACGAAGGCATCTCTGGGACACGCAGGCCCCAGGCTTCTCCTGAGCAGGTCTTCAAAGGAGTGAGTGAAGCCAGCTCTTTTTTGCTCCCATTAAAAAATGTAGTCACCAAAGGAAAAGGAGGAGCCTCTCACCACTTATTTTGTAGTCCGGTGGTTAAAACCACTTGCCCAAGAAGAGCAAGACAAGTTCTCGGTTTGCTGCTGCCTGGGAGGTTCAAACCTACGTCTCCCAATTGCCATGGGAGTACCCCAACCACAAGACTACAGGTGACGCTGGGTGGAGAAAGCGTTTCTGCATTCCTTCGTCAACCTGTGGGACTGTGTAGGAAAGACTAATAGATTCCCACGACCCTTTGTGAGGAGGGCAGGGTTCTGGGGCATTTCCCCTTTTCTCTGTGATCTGTTTACCTAGACAGAGCATGGGATTCATATTTGGGAAGGGGAATGGAAATTTTGGGAGTAAGTCAGGGGGCATTTAATAAATAAAGGGTCTCCTCTTACAGATCTATACCCCCTACACCCTTCAATTCTGTCCGTAACTGCGTAGTGTAAAATATCTATGAAGCAAAAAAGGTGGAAATCAAAACTTAAGACAATCACTCTTTTTAATCGCTAGGCCATGGACTCCTGCTCTCCTTGTATAGTCACTTTGGGGTACCTCAGCTCTTTCATTTCTCTTTCTGCTCACTAGCATAGCTTAATTGAGGAAATGAATGCTTTCTCCTCCCCTCCTCCCCATGCCCCGCATCTCACCCTCACCCTCTAACTCAGGGTTTAGGAGAGTTTCATGGGAAATGGCAACTCTGAACCCCTGAGGCTGAGGAGGGCCCAGAGCCCACTGTCCCACTTCCTGGGTGAGCGCTTTCATCCTGAGGTTATTACAGGAGCGGAGGGCACTGGCACTACCATCTCCTCCTCCGGCAGCTGCATTTAAAAAGAAGAAAGCAGCTATGGCTGCATTCTTGAAGGGTGTGATCCTGCTGGCAAGAGGTAGGTGTGTTCCCAGCATACCTGCAGGATTGGGCCCCTCGGGGGACTACGGTGCCACTCTGCCTCGCCGTGCTGGATTGCGCTGGGGCTGCCACGGCCAAGCCAGGAGGCGCCCAGAGAGATGATGCACCTCCAGGGTCAGATGGCGGAAGGAGCAGTTTGGGGACTGTGATTTTTTTTTTTTTTTTTTTGGATGTTAAAACTCCCCCAAGTCTTTTCCTTCGGGTCTTGTCTGTTAGCTTTGAGGCCTTCCTGGAAGGGCAGCCTCCAGAAGGTCTCTTGATGGAGAGGTAGGCACCTCCAGAGAGATTTTTGTACCGTCTAATATCTGAATCCCCCTCCAGGGGCTCTTCTGTCCACATAGCATAGACAGAATCTATGGAGGTGCCTTAATTCAGCTCCTTGATTAAATGAAACAAATACTGACCTGAACATATATTCACTTAAAATGATGTGTAGGCTTCAGCACTTTGTGTTGGGCTTAAGTATATGCTTAAGTGCATTGCTGAATCGGACCTTAGACAAGATTTAGCTTAGAGACAAACAACAAGCAGTTAGGCTCTTTCCAGCTCTTCATCTCATTCCCTTTGAACTTTCCTTGCTGAGTGAGATCCTCCTAATGAAGAGGCTGCAGGATAAAGGTGGTTTGCTTTGCAAACTGGGAATCCCTTCTTGGGGAATTACTCATCACTTCTTTTTCTTTCCCTCTGTTGCTACCTATTAAACTAGAGTATTTTTGTAGAAATGGTTTCCTGCTTGTGCTAAAGTAACATGGAAGTAATCTGGAAAATAGGGCCATGTCTTCACTGAGATAATATGGGTTCCTTTTTGGCTCACGTACTGCGCGGGTTTGCCATTTCCCAGTTTACAAGATGGAAATAGCTTTCCTGTGACTGAAGGCGTCTTTCACACACTGTTTCTTTAAATTATCATTTGCAATCCCTCAAAGAGAAAGAAGCAAAGGAAACTGGGTGGGAATTAGCTGCTTCTTCACGTACATTGCACTAGTTACTGTGTGGGAGGATCATTATTTCTAATGATGATGGATGGTTTGTATATGAAAGGGTTTCTTGCCTCTGTTGTTACCCAAGTTGCAGCAAGAAAGGGTTACTATTTTAATGAGAGAAGTTGAAATACAATTTATTGAGAGGGATGAAAAAGAAGAACCATAAAAGCTGAATCAAAACAAATGGAATGCTTTACCTGATCACTTTTATGGTGTTGCTGCTTTCACAAAACACACACACACACACACACACACACACACACACACGCCTGCCTGCCTGAAATGAGCTTTGACTTAAACTATTTTGTGCAATCTCTTTTTTTCCCTGTATCTTCAGAAAAGACAATTTTCCCCAAATAAATATTTCTAATGCATATTTTTACTCAAAACACAAAGAGCGGAAAATGTGTTTACAAAAGCTTATACATTGACAATTTGTTCTTTTTTAATATCCCGCTGACAGAGACAGTTTCTATCACATAATGACAGAAACCTGGAGCCTTATCATACCTATATGCCACTATTATTCAGAACACTGAAGGTGATATCCAAAACAATGCCAAAGAATGTGCTAAACAGGGGTCTTTATATAAATACATGATCACCAGAACAAAAGCATCACTTTATTCTGGTCCATACTCAGCTGATTAAACTGATGAATTGTCATGAAGATAGATAGATAAATAGATTGATCATATCATTTAAAAAAAAATAATTGCAGCCTTCAAACTTAACATATTTTGACAAGAGAGTATATTAAAAGCCATTAAAACAGCTGTTTTGCTGTAGGGAATATTACTTGTGGGTTGAATGCAGAGATATGTGTAGGTATTTATTCAGTAATCAATCATAGAGAGAAAAGACCTCAAATTTCAGTTGGAAGTTTTTATTTTTATCCTTTTCCTTACTACTGGTCTTTAAACCTGCTCTGAGGAAAGCTATACATGCCCGGCTGGTGCTCATCAAAAGCAAGCAATCACAGCTAAATCAGCATGCAAAATGCCACTCAACCTTGGGCCTTTATTAAAATTTGCTGGGACTCAATTTGAGATAGCGATCGTTCTTATTAAAAAGCAAAATGTAAGATAGTTTTTTTATATAAATCTCTGGATGGAATGGAATTGTTAATCAGCATAGGCTGATGTGATTTCTCTGTTGCAAATCCTGCCGAGGGCTCAGAAGTGGCACATTACCATAATTCCTAGGCTAGAGCTGGCAGCTTGAAAAAGACCTGCAAGAATCTTTAAAATGCTTAAGCAAAGCTGTAAGTCGCAGCAAACAACACACACCGAGGATGGTTACCACAGGTTCTCCGCGTTATATAACAAAGTTTCTTCCTCCGGTCTGTTCGCTCTCACCACAATTTGCCGTTTTGTTGGGTAATTGTTTATGTTTTCGCGAGAAAAAAGGGCAACGGCAACAAAATCCCAAATCTAACCAAAGCTCTGTTATTTCCCCTAAAAACTCAACCTATTTTAACGCAAACCTCTCTGCTGTATTGTGAATTTAAGATGTTTGATCACTGACGATAAATATATATGAATATATTTTTACCTAAATCTCACACGAATCATTCCAGGATCAGTTTAGCACCTTTCTTTTTTTTCCTGTCCTAAACTGCTCTTACAGGTGCATTTCAACCGAAAAGTGGCTGAGGGTCAGGGATAAACAGATCCTTGTGAATATTTTGTATATTCATTTGTAAATATTATTGACCTTTTTGTTATCCCAGGCATTAATAAAATTAAGCTATTATTATTGCTAATAACAAACACTAAGTAATGAAAATTATAATTATTTTGTACTATGGAAAATGATGCCAATCACTGCATATAGAAAACTCCTTCGCTGAACTATGCATTGCCAGTATAATTGTGATTTATCTTTTATGTTACGATAACATTCCAAATGCCCTACAATGACTACATTAGACACTGCACAAATGTATAGAAAAGAAGAATAGTTTTTCTATGTTTTATTCCATCTGTAAATATACACAGCCAGGGTTAACAGTGAGCAAAGAGCAATCTACGTAAATGTCATACTACCCTCATGGAAAATACATTTTGGAGGCTACGGCATCAATGGGAAGTGTTTCCATTGACTTGAACGGTTTTGGCTCGGGCTACAAGACAGAAGGCTGGCTGCTTTCTTCTTGTCTTTAATCAGGAATGCACAAGAGGCAAAGGAAACAAAGAGCCTTTTAACGAGGTACTTCTACCTTGATATGGCTGGTCCAAATCTAGCCTAGGCCAGTAACGGACAAAAGCCTTTTTTTTTTTCCTGATTTGTTTCAGTTAGGGGTCTGGGAAATAAAGATGTTACTCACGGTCTAGTTCTCATGTGAGATGTGTCCACCTAAGACAAGAACCTCCTTCCAGGGGGTTGTTGATGTGTTCTGCATTAAGATGCCAAAAACTCATTGCACAAAGAGTGAGTTACCGGTTGACCTACAGAACAGCCTCTGCAAACTGATGCATATGGAAAGAGAAACTGGTTCTGATGTTGACTCTTCTGTACCTGCCTTGAAGATTGTGAGAACAAATCGGTCATAGATTACTGCCTGATAGTCATGAGCAAATTTTAATTCCAGCATGCAGGCACTCCCTTTGGAATGGAAAGACAGAGTCAATTGCACATGGAGAGAGGGAACTGCAACCTTGCAAAAATCAGAGACTTTGTTTTGAGAGCCAAACAAAATTGAATGTGTTCCCCCCACACACATACATGCACTATCATCAAATATTATCAATTTAATTGCTCAGCTCCTGCAGCTGTGAGCACAATATATCAGCTTGGCTGGAATGGAATTCGTAATTCTGTAAGACACGTTCGAAAATAAAATACTGAGCTAAATTCTCGGCTAATGAGAATCAGCATAGTTCCACTAACCTCAGATAAGCTACTGAACAAGTAGGAATCATTCAAGTTCCTCTGACTTAGTTGGAAAGCCTTCAGTCAGTTCAGCAGAGGAATATAAATTTCCTCCAAGAATTTGTGTTTTTGCATCTTTTGGGAATCTGATACAAAACTAGGGCTTGAAATTCACGGCACAATGTGATATGCCATAGCAGAGCTTCCCTAATCATCAACGGCCATACCATGTAGCTCTGCTGGGGAACTCACCCATGCAGAAGGTTGTGGATGCTTAAAGTCTACATGGCTAAGGGGGCAACGTGTCGAGCTAATGGCAGCGAAATCTATTTAATATTGTTAATACAAGGACATGATCTCCGGCTCAGAAATTCTCGATCTGCAAATTGCTGGCATATTTGGGAAAGTATCGTCATATGCTTCCTCTTTTCTTATATTCTTCTCCATGCATTTACTCTTGGCCACTGTTAAAGAAGGATCCTACACTAGGAGGACCTTTGCTGTGGCCAAATGTCACTGTTTTTATATTCCCTAAAATGGATTATGCACCAGAACTTTTTTTTTACCTGCCAGGGCTTTCTTCTGCTCTTCCCTGACTCCAACACACACTTTCTCCTTTATTTTGATCGTATAAACAGAAAAAAAAACAAAAAACAGTTAAGACAATAAATAAAAGAGCAGCAATGCCATGTACCCCTTTTAAGCTTTTCTAGTAACAAGATGAGAAAGGATATTTTTACTGCAGGTAAATCTCCCACTCCACACAATCGTTTTAGCTCACAGAGTTGCAGTAATGGGAAATTTATGAATCAAGTAGAGTATTCCTGTCGTCTATGTTTTAGTCAAAGTATTAATGCTAAAGATGAAGTCTAAATGATCTATACATGTCCTCTAGGTACATACACATATGTATAAATGTGTATGTGTATAAGGATATGTATATGTTACTAGAAAAATAGACTCTTTGTTTATTTCAGTCCGAATTAGCCATTTATGCCTGCACAATGTAGATGAAAATAATAAAACCTTTCACTTGTCTTGCTGTGTTATTATTGATTTCCTTAGGTGCAAGCCACAAAGAATTGGCCCCTTTGCATTTAATTCTGTGCGTCTCCCAGCTTTTGCCATGTGGCCTATTTGAGCAAAAGTTTAGCATTCTTGAAGGGTTATGTAAATGTATACGTTAGTGAATAAACAGATGGTCCTTAATGAAAAACATCTTCTTCTCATGAGCTGTGTCACACTGATTTGATTCTTCATTTGTAGTATCAGATCTTTGATGTAATGGAAAAATGCACAGAGCCGAGTTTACACAGTCTAAATTAGTTCAAGTATGAGTGGACATCACTTAGAAACGTAGGAAAATTTACACGGCATCAACTAGTGGTAGGTGAACGAGCGCAGCCGATTTTTCATTGTTACTGATTAAGAACAAAAAGACGCAGATGCTGATCCAAATATCTTTGGCTGTCCCGCAGACCCATTTTGTGGGTATCAGAAGTGCCCGGAGAGATCTAGGAAGCCAGCCACATTTTTCTGTTCGAAGCAGCAATCAGATTGGAATTGACTGAAATTATCTCTCAGAAAAAAAAAGAAAGAAAACAAAAACAAAGCCAAAGAAGGGGGAGAAAAAAACCCCAACCCTATAAGCTAAAAACTTACAGAAATGCTTTGTTTATTTCCATTTGTGTCAAGTCAAAATGGAACGGGAGTTTGGATGCCGGTGCTGCATTTATTTATTTTTTTGAATGACTAGATTTTTTAGAATCAGGTTACGCAGCTGGACTTCACATTGCATTTGCTGCGGCTGCTTCATCAGAAATGCTGGTAGTATTTGTCAGCCTGGAAGTGTCTTGAGGCTGCTTCTGAGAGATACAAGGAGGCAACTGATAAGGAGAGCATCAGAAGGGCAGTTAATTGCCTCCAGTCTCTCGGTGCCGGGGAATATTTAAAATCTATGGGATTAAAGGCAGATTAAAAACTGTGGAAGCAGGAGCCCAATAGCGCTGAAAGATCATAATCAGCAAGGGTAATGGCAGAGCAAAAATGAATGTGGCAAATAAAATGACAGATAGGAAATTCAGATCCGCTTCTAATGCTCGAAGTTCCATCTTGTAAGCACAATTCATCTACGTGTAAATCATTTTTTGGCTTCAAGCTTATCAGCCAATCGGTGAATTAAAAATGCTCTTTCCTTGGAGGATTAAAGAGGTTGATTGAAGTCAGTGTGAAAACTGGCTAATAAGTCTGGAAATGTCAGGAGGGTGCTTCATAGGAACTCGGTGTACTTTTTCTATCAGGGCTATGAAACAGGAAGTTTGAAAAGCTCTGTAGTTCTGTTACTTTGAGAAATGCTTTTGTGTTTTTTTTTTCTTTTCTCTCCTGTGTGTCAGAGTGTCATGCAGAAATATTTTAATTTGCAAGATGAATGGTGATAGATGCAAATGCTAAAAAATGAGATTGAGAGAATTTGCTAAAATATGCGGAGAACTAAGAGAAACTGCATTTAAGAAAGCATGGTGAATGCGTATTACGGTCATGGGAAGTTCTAGGTCCCAGGCCATGAACTGTTTAGACATGTTCTGCCTGGAAAGAGGTGTTTAAACTTTGCTCATTTTCCATGCTTAAAAATCTAGTGTAGGTGGCAAGGCCAGAGGTTGTGTTAAGGCAGTGCCAGTGTGAAAAAGGAGAGCTACCAGGACATTTCCAGATATAATGCATATATGAAAACGCACAATCCTGTTATGACACATGAAGGCTTTCTATCATTGCTGTTAAAAATTGAACGAGCATTTCAGAGCTATACATGCACCAACTGTGCTGTTAATGTTTCCACGCCTAGCGTTTCTATCTGCAAATGCACACACCAGTAAGTGCAAATACCCTCATGCGGGTATCTTTAGAGAATTTTGACTCCTGTTGACAGAAATGGATGCTTCATATTGGCCAGGACTGTGGACTAATACTGTCTCTTTGTTTCAACCCCAAATCACAAAGGAGGCCAGAAAATGTCTGCAAACAAGAGCATTTTCTAGAGGGAAAGCTGCTACCTGCTGCCGCAAGATGTATGGTTCTGGGCTTCACACCAGTTTCTTTCTTCCTAGGCTCAAGGGAGGAAGAAGTCCAGGGATGTGTTTGCCTCCTACCCCAGGAGCCAGGGATGGCTTGTTGGTCCAGTCTGTCCATGGAGGCGTGCTGGGAGCCACGCGCACCAGCAGACATGTGGTGGTCCTGTCCTTTCCTCAGGCCCATGACCCGCTGCATGGTCCCAGCAGGACCAGATGCCACCAGCATATCCTCCGTCCCTTGTGCGATTTTGGGCAAGAGAAAAAAAAAAAGGAAAAAAAAGATAGCTGACTGGAAAGAAGTCTTGCCATATGGTTAGGCTTGCAGGTCCCAGAAATCAGTGTCAAAAGCAAAGGAGATGGATGTTTACCTGCTTCTAACCTGTAATGCTATTTGCTATGTCTTGGTTTCAGGCTTGAAACACCAAATTGGTGAGCTGCCCTGTGTTTTTCATTTACCACTATGCACATAGCTGCATCCAAAGAAAGGACAAGATACCCACAAATTCACACAACCTCAGTCAAATTTCTATCCCAAAACACTCCATGGCTGCCTAATTCTGGAGTCTTTGGTACAGGCAGCTTCGGGGAGGCGAGGCAATGAGAGATACCAGATTCCTACCCTGCTGTAAGGAGCATTTCTCTTCTTTTTGTCCTGTGACTGCTTTTAATGTAAAAGGCACTAACCAATGCCACTCTAACCCAGAACTCATGTCGGCCAGCTGAGAACCTAACCCCTAGACTGCGGAGCAGTGGTCTACGTATGTCTGGGCTACACTGAGTTTCTTTGATCTCTATAGGCCCCCCAGAATGCATTTCTGCACCGCTTCAAGAAGAAGAGGGCGGCTGCACATCCTATCTCCCCAATCTCAACCTCACGTTACCCCCTGTTGTTCTGGGCATTTGCTTGGGAGGTGGGAAATGTGGTTTGAATCCCCTCTGGGCTGAAGAAGGCACCGAAGCCAGAATTCTCACTTCATGGGCCAACGCTTTTGCTAACTCGTCTCCTGATTAAAAAAAAAAAAAAAAAAAAACAAGGTGTGTGTGTGCACCACTGTCTTGGTCTGCGTTTCAAAAAGAGTGAGCGAAGCTCCGTGCTGAGCGCGTCCAGATGTCTCCCCTCGGGAGTGGGCTCGGCACTTTGGAACCGAAGTGGAGGGAGATATTTTCCTTTGCAGACCTGATTCATGCACCTTAGGACAGGTTGGAGTTGGGGCACACCCTGTGTGCTCAGCATTTCCAAATCGGCTTGCTTTCAGCAGCTTCCGATGCACCGCATGGAGTCTCCCCTGAGGGCTGCTCCCTGCTGCGGCAGACTTCCTGGTTTTAAGCCTCCAGGCTTGGGGCTGTAGCAGGACCAGAGAGGAGGTGTAGGGAAGTGCTCCACTGCCTGAGATAACTAACTCGCCTTATGCGTTAGGTAGAGAGACCCAGGGGCCTCATGCTGCATTTTGGGTTTCTGTTTTGGGGCCAGGCACCAAAAAAATTAGCACCTAAATGCTTTCCTTGGGTCTAGAATTTAGTTTTGAATTTGGGAGGACCATGTTCAGTACTTTGCTGTGCTGTGTATTTTCTCTGACTATTGGGGTGAGATCACTGGAGGTGTTTAGACTTCTTAAGATGGAGACGACATCCTGGAAGGTTTTCCAAAGTCTCATGCATGTAGGCACTAATTTCCAAGTCTTCAATGGTACTGAAATCAGCAGTATTTTAGGTATCTAATTACTTTGCTGCAGTGAGTTCTGCAGATCCCACCGCGTGCCTGTGTACAGCTAAAGGCACACAAATATCTTTACAGATATGTCTCTCAGAGTCCCTGGCTATATCCTAGCTGCATTCGGTACAGGCTTCTATGTGCCTCAGCCAAACCGTCCTTTGTGTCCAGGGCTAACTTTTGGGCATGAAACCTACTACACATGACCTGTGCAATGCCTGACATGACCATACAGGGCATCCCGTATGCCCCTGTGGCAGCATCTCTCGTCCTGGGTTTCTCTCTGGAGTAGTCCTGGCTTTGCCACCCCACAAGGGCGTATGGGGTTTGCAAATACCATCTTGGCAGCCCTTGTACAGGGTGGATGTCCACAGGCAGAGACCCTTGAAAAGAGGTGTAACGTAAATGCATGGCTTTTGGACCAATGCTGACCTTTGACAGATGCAGGTCTGTTTCTGCATTTGCCTGAATACAGATGTCCACAAAGACTCAAACGTGTGCTTTCTTCCCAGCTCTGGCATGTCACTGCCCGGTATCTTGTCACTGTTGCTGGTGAAAGGTCACTCACCTAAGCCATATAGATGGCACTTGATTGTGGCAGAAACAGTCAAGGGCAATCAGGATGGCTGCTGGACAGGAAAAATCTTGCAGGAATAGTTGAAAGCTGTGGAGAAAAGAGAGATGCTTCTGGTGCAATTAACTAGTGAGCACAAGGGGTCAAATTCTTCCTTCAGACACAGCACTCACTTTTTAAAAAAATCATTTGCCTAGCCATGTCAGAAGGAGAGGGCTGAGAGTTTGGAGCCCTTTCCTAAATCTAAGCGTGGAAGAAAAAGCATGGTGTTTCTGATACCACTCTTTTCCTGTGGGGCACCTGCTGGTTTTTGAATGGTATATCCCATGAGGGATACCAAATCAGACATAAGGGCCGTTAAAGTGAAGATAAGTAGCTTATGTTTGATGTGACAGAACCAAAGAAAGGATGCACAGAGAAGGGTGATATGGCCCAAACAACACACAAAGGAAAGGGTCTTTGCACCTGCATTTGGGGTTGAGGAATGGGGTAGGAATTCATGGTTTGAAAGTCTTTTTTATTCTTTGTTTTTACAGTGAACAGCACGTTGGGTCTCAGTTTATGAGAGACGTAATAGAGTGACTGGGGCACAAAAAGGGGTCCATGACAATGAAGTGTCCGTTCTTAGCCATTAGTGAGTAAGAGATTAAAACTCTTTAGTTGTGGATGAAGTTGGATTAAATTACTCTCAATTTGCCACTGGTTAGGACTGCACACATACAGCTACCATAGCTCACCAGACATCTATAACTTAAGCTAAGGCAACTTGATTTGTACCATAAGAAGTAACCTTAAGGTACTTTAAGCTTACCTTAGGGTGCCTGTGACCTTAAAATACACTGAGATTCCAGATGTATAAATAAAAACAATAGCAATAACAACAGCAATAACTGCAACTCCCTGGATTCAGCTGGAGTTATGTGTCAGGAATTATGCTTAATAATGGACTGTGTTAACAAAATTATTATCTGATAACAGTGCTGTCTCCATACACTTATTATAGTAGATAATCAAAAAAAAAAAAAAAGAAAAAAAAAAGCAAGCCAAGCTTTTCAGACCCACCAGACAAACAGGAATGCCTCACTCTTTGTCTTTGTAATGACAACTCAGCAGCCAGCTCTCTGGGGCTGGATTTTCAAAGACCGGTACCGACTTCTGGAAAGCTGAGAGGACTTCTGCATGATTGGTAGCTAGGCTGATGTTATCCCAACCAGAGTACGCTCACAGAGCTGAAATCCGCCCTTGGGTGCCACAGAAGTATATTGAGGGTAGAATTTGGAGAATACTTTACTGCCTCTGTCCTGCTGTCTGAACCAGCCCATCAGTGAGGGCTTTCCTCACTCAGTCTGTCCTGGGGGATTGAATGCCTTCTGCCATCTCACTCTTGAGACATTAAGACCTTGAAATTTGGAAGAGGAGTGCCATAGTCTGGAGAAAAATGGACCTCTGTTCTAACCCATGCAGCTTGTGATATACACGTTGGGTGATAACAAAGGATTTACATAGGATTTACATTTTTCTTAGGGGACATTTAGTGGAAAGGGAGCTATCAGTAGCAATGACAGATGAATCCATTTGGCGGCAAAGGCTGCCTCTTTCACACAAATAACAGGCTTTTTTTTAATCTACAATTTGTCACTGTTTATTCGGCAGCGCAAGCCTTTTAATTGCCCTGCAGCGTCCTGGGTTTGTGTTCCCTGAGAAGCAAGGGAGTCGTCTGGGGGAGTTAGAGGGCATTTCTGCCTCTCACATAAACCTGGAAGTCCAAACAGGGCTTTCCAGGGTTCAGTCCATTTCTTGGGGTGAGCAGTACAGGTGGAACATGACGGGATCTGTCCTGGCTCATCTGTGGGCATGGTCAGCTTGTGCAGGAGGAACTGGGCTGGTTCCCATTGGCAGTGGGCAGGCTGGAGGAACTGGTGCCCTCACCGCTCAGCCCCTGCCTTGCATAACTGATGCTGAAGCGGATTCACAGCTTTCTAACAGGCTTCTCAGCTCCTAGGCAGCTCCCAATGTGAGAACTACAAAAATCTTTCCAGTTATCTCTGCTGCTCCAGGAAGGTAGGGACGCAGGAACGGGCAGCAGAGATCTTCAATCAGGCAGCTAGCTCACTGTCACTTTTTATGCAGTCTTTCAGGAGCCAGCATCATACTGGCTCTTGGTTCACTCCCTGGTGATGGGGATGCTGTGGTCTGAGGTTTGACCTCTTGTCCCTGCTGCAAATAATATTTCTGCCCCAGTCTATAGTTGTAGTGTCTGTCATTACAGAGTATTGATTCAGCTTACATCTGTAGGGAGTGCTGGGAATAACGATTCCTGCCTTGGTGGTTGGGATAAGATTGGTGAGACCTCCAAGGTCTTTTCAGGCCTGTTTTCCAGAGCAGTGGGTTCCTCTTGAACACAACTAGTGGATCTAATGCCATACGGCTCTGGATGTTTATGTCCTTTGCCTTGGCACCAAATCCACATGAAACACTGTTCTTCCAAAAAAAATTCCCCACTGAAGTCATAAAATCAGTATGTCTATTTAATTTATTTTGATGACCACTGCTTGGCTTAGGCCACTTCCTGCTCCTGATGTCTCTGGAAGGTGTCAAATATTATTCAGGAGAAGGTACCTAACAAATAAATTCAGTTGTGCTTCTGCATGGCAGCTCATATTTATTCTAAGCAAGCAACAAGCTTCATCGTGGTTTAGGCTGAGTGGCCAAGCACTCAGAAGGTAAGAAATGCAATATTAAGGCTGGGAAGTCATGCGCTTGATAATCCAACTGGACCTTTGACCTCCTGTATATATGTCTTAATGTGTCTTATTATATGATTGCAGATTATTTGTCCCAGAATACAACACTGACTATAATATGAATGTAAATGTAGGTATATCATTACATAGAAGCACATTTTCAAGCTTGCTAGGGGTCTTGAGTCAGATTTATGTATCAAAGCAAGTTTGAATAAATGCTTGTTTCCTTTTCTTGTTCTTATCTACGCATACATAGAGAATTTGGAATTAGATAAATTTTCTTCCACTTTATTCTGAATAAGAACAATTCCAGGGACTGTATGTGTATTTCAGAAAGGTATGACCTGAAAACTGCTTTTAGAGATGAATTGGAATTCAAGAATACACAAACACACTCAGTATCTACACAGAAAGGAAGCTCAGATGCAAGCTTAGTATTAGCCTGACTGGTTGTCAATGCTTGCAGTGGGCTACAGACTTTTATCCTCCTTTTATCTAATGCCTTGGCCAGAGTCTACATCAGTCACTGTAGCTGATAGAATTGTTTCCTTGTAAAAGTGACTGATTGTCTAGACTAAGTTTACAATATTATCGATTTTGTCAAAATTTGTATGTGATAGAAAATCATCCACAGAACTGGTAGTAGTGTTCCTATATATTGCTTTGCCAATCATAGGGCCTGGTCAAGACTTTTTGTTTTTCTCATTAAAAAAAAGGGGGGGGGGAGGCAAATCTCATCAGAATCCTTGTCTCATACAGGAATGTTTAGAATCTCCTGTTTTAGGGATGTTTCCATGTTAATGAGCATGTTTCCCATTAAAACACATTTGTGAAGTAATTTGAAGGTATAGAGAGAATGAGAAGGGGATTTTCAGTAACAGAAAGGAGGGACTTATGGTTAAGGAAGCTGCATTCTGACCTAAAGAAAGGATCTCTATCCCTGCTGAAGTTGTTAAGGTCCTTGCAGAGGTGAGCAAGTTCTCCAAATGAAATTCCAACTGTCCTTTTTTTATTCCCCTGGAAACCCTATATAGGACTCTCTGGCTTGCTTTGCAGATTTACTGAGCCCTTATGGTGGCAATCAGAGTTGATGTGATCCAAGGAATGTAGAAAACCTTCTGTAGTCCTAAGGTCTTAGAAAAGTCATGTCCTAGAGATCTCAAATGAGGTGTCTAAAGTTAGTGGACATCTTTTAAATTGATCTACTTTGATTTTAATCTACTATTCTCCTTGTATAGAGTGGGAATAGTAACACTCTTATTTTCCACGTAGTTGATTGAAATGGGAAGCATTTCAGGTTTTCGTGCCTGAGCGTATAACATCTACTGCAATTTGACTATAACCTTTCCTATTGCCTCTAGATAGTAGTGGAATGTAGATCCAATTATTACTATTATTACTACTATTATTATTACCATTGTTTTTATAAAATATTATTACTATTGCTATTATTATTTACAATCATAATATGAACATTATTGATTAATACCATCACTACTGCTACGAATAACAGTGGTTGTGGCTTTGCAGGCCGGGTCAGGTAGGTTATTCTGTGCGCAGTCATTAGCAAGAACCTCAGCTGAGAAGTAAAGGACAGGGGCAAATGATCTTTCTCTGAAGATGGAGGTGGGTAATCTTATGACAGAGCACTGCAGGCAACATTTGCTTTCTTCTTTCTTCATTCTTGCTTTTCTTCTCTTCTACTTCCTGCCATATTCAGCTAAAAGAAATAAAAATACCCCCTTGTAGTAGATGAAGACCTGGTGTTGACAGATGGGGTTAAAGCCCTGCTCCCTCACACTGGTCTTCATCCAATGCTGTCTGACAGGGATCTGTGCTCTCTTTTCTTGGGGCTGCAAAGGGAGTCAAGGTCAGCTTAGAATATCTCATGTGCGCATGTGGAGAGCTGTGCACAGCTCTGCAGCTGCTCTTCCTCTAGCTTTGGGGATCTCAGAAGAAGTTGTGGCACTGGGCAGGGCAGTCACTGGGCCTTTGTGAATCACCAAGCACCTGGGGGCGGAGGAGGGACCTAACGGTGGCACCTGAAGCTCCCTTGGGCTCCTCAGTAAAACTGCACCTGGAAAAGATGGACTTGGAGATGCTGGAACATTTTTTTTATTATTACTTTTTGGTCATAGTGTAAGTTTGCTATGAAATGCAGTTTCAGCTGTTGTGAAATTACTTGCACCCTTCAGGTCAAATCTACTAATAACTTTAACTGGGAGACCTATTTGTAGAGTAATTTCACAAAAAATGGAGGAGAAGCAAGAGGAGGAGACATCTGTTTCTTTAGTGGTTGCTCAGCTGCTTGCATTTTTATGTAGGAAGTGGAAAACTCAGCATCAGTTTTTCTTCTACTTTCTTAGTGCCCATGCCAGTAGGGTATAAAGAAGGGTGAATGTACTCTGCTCCTCCTGTCTAAAATGTCCTATTTTATGTAAATATGCAGTCACAGAGAACCCACAGACAACAGGCTAACCATCACTCTCAGGAATCAGCCCGTTTACTTTCTGCATCAATTAATACTTAACTATTTTTTCAATAGTGGAACAGATCCAAGGGAAGGAATTAAGAGCATCGTGCTCCCATAATACTCCCCAGGGAGGTGAATAGGATATTCAGTGAGGAGGCAGCTGAATCAGGAAGAAATTTGGATTGGAACAGATGTTTCCCACCCAGCTGGTGAGTGGCCTAGGCTCCTGGCTGGAGGGTATCCTAGGGCAGCGCGATGCGGACGGTTCTGGAGCCGTTCCACCTGGCACGCAATAATTCAGAATAACTCACGCAGACAAAGAGCGAGAGTGAGTCACCAGTCTGCTGATTAGGCTCCTCTCCTGGGAGGGAGGCACCTGGATCCCAGATCCAGGTTAGGGCTGCGAAGTGGAACAGCATCAACTGGAAGGGATTGGCAGTAGGTAGTGCTGCCTGGTTAGGAGGTTCGTCTTGCGTGGGAGGCATGAGCTTGGATCCACTTAGAGAGGGGAGGAAGTTTAACTCAGGCCTTCTAAAACCTAAAGGAAAGCTCTTATCTTCACCATACGGGGATGGGATGGCTCTTCTTCAGCCGTTGGGTGACTAGGTGGACATTTGAACTTGTTTTCTTAAAAGCATTGGAAAATCAACATTTGTTTTTTGATCCACTGGGACATTCTGCAGAGAACAGAACAAAACATTCACTTCTGTTCCTCCTTTCTATGGGAATGACTTTTTTTTTTGTTTTAACTGTAGTTTTTTTCCCTCCCTTGATTCAACTGCAGAATGGATAATTGTTCACACTCCCCTGACCGGCAATGCCCTGCCATGCCCAGGAAAACGTTGAGAGCATACTTGTATGTGCAGCTAGGCATACTATTTCTGGGAAAGGTCTGGTGGACTGGGAGCCAGGCATAACCACAGAAAAGTTTGATGGGCCTGGAAGAACTTGTATCTATGAAAAGAGAATGGAGAATTTTATTGTTTTGGCAAAGCCTCCATAATTTTCTCTTGAATGGGTATGCTGATGGTAAGCAGCAGAACCATACATAGTCTTAGGGCCAGATTCTCCTTCCTTTGCACCACCCTAAAGCTGAGGACAATTCAGTTCAAATCCAGAGAGTTACTCTGAATTGACTCTGCTGCAAAGGAGATAAGAAAGTGGCCCAAATTATTTATTTGTGTTAATCCTATAAAAATGTTTAAAGTGGAGTCTCCCTGCCTTTAACAGCCGTCATCTGAAAGATCCTATCTGATCTACCTCTGTCAGCTTGGCATCTTTGCAGTAGTTGGTGGTTGCACAAAACTGGCCAATTTTTCCATATATAGCACTGCTAAATTACCCTTTCTGGTTTTGTTTTATTACCCCCTCAGAGCAATGATCTCACCGATCAGTGTTGTGTTGCTCTTCGGGAGTGGCAGGGGTGGAGCGGGGTGGGACGAGCAGAGCCCTGAGCTTTTTCCAGAGTTCCCTGCATATGCAGAACATTTCATTGTCTTCTCTAACACGCCCTCACCTTTCACACAGACTGGAATTTGACACACCAGGTTAGAGAAAGAAAGCAAATTAAAAAAAAAAAAAAAGGAAAAAGAAACACAACACAAGAAAAAAGCCAGCAAACAAGATCTTATCGTGGAAAATACCCATCCTCCCTCCTGATAATAAAAAAGGCCTCAGGTTAGGAAAATAAAAAAATGGTTCTAATGAACACTTAAAATTAAGATGCAAATATGTTTATGGTTCCTGGCACAGATGGAAAGACTGAACATAGCCATCTTCTAAAAAAGACAGTTTTTACATTTCTTGCAAAAGGGAAATTTTATCACAATTATTGCTGTTTTGAATTGTGTTGAGAAGGTTTTATTCTCTGTTGAGGAAAGCTCTGGATGTTCTTTATCCGTCACCCCACCCCATACCCCACATTAATTTCACCAGGTGGCATGATGAAACCCTCCAGATCAAGGCAGGTTTCATCAACAAGTCTTTATGCCATGCCTCCCATAATTCATCCCAGCCTGCTGTGGCTTTCTCCCAGCAAGCAGCACCTCTTGCAAAACCAGCCCCTGTCTCACACTCCTTCCAAACCCATGTTCCTGAGCACCGGCAATAGAAGAGCATGAATCACTAACACAGCACACAGACCTTCGCTCCACTCCGGCCAGTTTGTGTCATTGCCTTAATGTTAATTACACACCATAATGTGCACATTTAATTTCTGTGGTGTTTCAATTAAATTAATCAGGCAATTAAAATTAATTAAAATTACAGAAATCACCTGCAGAAGTGCTTGAAACATGGGGGAGGGGAAGGGAGGGGTTGGGAGGGAGCTGGGAATGTAGATGGCTGCATTTTCACAGACCTTCCTTCCCTTGATTAATTTTGGGGATAGACTCTTTCAGAGCAGGTTATTTAAGGATTTAGAGCCTGTTCCAAGGCCCGTTGAAGTCAATGGAAATCTCTCTATTGGCACTGATAGGCTTGGGACCAGGCCACTAACCCTGGGTGCTCAGGAAAGAGACATTTAAGGGAAGGTGATGAAAGACCTGGTGCTCAGCAGAGATCCCTCAACACATCTGAGGAACAAGGCTGAGGGCCCAGAAATACCGAATACAGGTTATGCTTTGAAAGGTCACTAGTTAAAGATGAGGATGATGTCTGCAAGAGTTAGGTGTGTCAGTGCTTCCAAAGATCCGGGCTGCAAAGGCACTCTAAGAAACCTAAACGTCTTTTAAATGCCAAAGTGTGTTTAAAATATGGCCATAAATATGGCTGTCTGTGGAAGAGTTTGAAGACATCAGCCTGGATAATTAACCTGGACTGTTCTTGTGCTGCTTATGCCCTTTTTTCCAGGCAAGCACAGTCACATATTTGCCTTTTAGCTGAGCTCAAGACTTTTTTCAGCATGGAGGGGACAGCCCTCATAGCTGGTGATCAGCTACTTCCCCAGCGGTGTCCTACCAGCCAACCCCAGCTCAATGAGCGCCCGTGTCCGGAGATGGATTACTTCCTTCCATGGTTTCCTGGAAAGATTTTGCCTGGCACGCTCCCGTCTAAGTGGGTGAGTCACCCATTCCCTGCTCCCATTCTTCGACCCGCAGTTGGAGATGTTTATACCGCAGTTGCTGAAGCTCATGTAGGTATCCCCAAGCTGCCTTTAAATTAATTTGCTGGAGTACCATTGGTAGGATCACTGTAGTTTCAGGGAATGATGTGTGGGCTGAAAAACCAGGGTATGAAGGAAGTGAATATTCATAATTAGGCTGAGTTACTCTGTGTTGCACTGGTTACTGGATCCTGAGCTAGCTGTTTTAAAGGCATACCGTTTTTTCACACGTTATAATTTTCCTCACACTGCCAGATAATCCCTCACAGCTCCACAGGCAATTACCCATCCTTCCCTGTGTCCAAGAAGGAGCGAAACCTTATCACCTCCACCCCGATGACATCCGCTTCTGCTCCACGGTTATGAGCCACCTTTTTCTCTCAAATTGTTTAGATGATTAATATAATTAAGTTAAGCACAGAACAAATCTTTTAAGCTTCTTGTTAGACTGAGTTTACTTCGAGATTCAGATCTCAAAGATTTATGTGCCCCAGAACTTTTGTACTTTTTGCAATCTTATCTGTTGATACTTTCTCTTTCTGTAAATCTTGCATCTTTTATACCCGCAGACCATCAGGCCATAATATTCCCATTATTTTTAGCCTCTTTGGCATACTTTTTTGATACTCTCTCCATTTCTTAAACCGCAGCAAAATGCCCACCAATACAGAATATTTCTCCATCTTTTCAGTTTTTGGATCTTTATCTCAGACCTTTATCTCATATCTCTCTTTCTCCTCTCCCTTTTTTTCAAAGGTAGAGTAGAAAATAAAAGGCAGCAGAAATGGGAATGAGAAGAAAGAAGGAGATGGAAAAAAAACCCCTCCAGAACACAAAAACTTGGTTTTCAAAATTAGAAAGTTTAAGAGGAGGATAGTGTTTTGCTTCTGCTAAACAGCCCAGAATTTTAATTAAAAATCTGATGAATCCTCTTCTCTCTGAAATTCTCTATCCAAATGATGATGCACTCCTCTCTCCCTCTACTCATCCTCCTCTATCTGAATCCTTTGACATGACTTCTTGTGTGGCCTTTGGCACATCACTTCACCTCACTCTCCTCATCTATAAAATGGTTGTTAATCCCTATATAGTATCACCCACGCAAATTGCCAGGGCTTATGCCTGAACAGTGCTTTGAAGATAAGTAAGTAAAGTTTCAAAAGGACCTAAGAGATTTAGGAGTGAAAGTTTCATTAACCTTCTATCAGATTGGTACTCTTATATCTCCAAGAACCTTTTGAGAGTCTCCAGAATTGCAAGACTTTACTCATCACAGTCATATTCCTTGCACTCCTCAATGACAGAGATTGCTCCAGGCTAGTTTTGACAGAAGAGCTTGTTCCTCAAAAGAAGCAAGGTGAGACTTGGGACTCTCCAGTTTCTCCCCCCCTTTCCGTACATATGATGTGAAACTTTGAATGCATGCTCCAACCATTCCAAGCAAAGTGGTACCTCTCAGAGACTTGTTAATTGTACTGGTAAATCTACTTGGCTTATTTTGACTGAAGGAGGGGAGGGAGGGCTCATACTGGCAGCTTTGTTGCTAGATTTGAAATAATAACCTTCAGCTGGGAGGCAGTGATGAGTTCCTATGGGTGGTGAGGACATAGCAACCTCTCCAGGTAGCACAAGGACTTCTGGAAGAGAATGTAACACTCTTTTCCGTCAATACTGATGTTGATGTCAATGACAAGTTGATGCAGAGGGCCTGCAAAGAGGCTCTAGGGGCGTTCAGGTTGACTCAAGAAGTTGTGAGGTTCTTCCAACCACCAGAGGATGACCTTTGTCCTGGCTGTCTGAGAATGGAAGTCCCAGGTTTTTGCTTAAAGAACTACATGGCTTTAAAAAAAAAAAAAAAAAAAAAAGAGAGAGAGAGAAAAGAAGTCATAATTGCTAAGAAGACAGACTGAAACAATTCAAAATATCAAGCTCTTTGTTTTCACTTTTTTATTTTCGTTTGTCACACTGAGTCCCACTTTCTAGTCTTTTCCAAGAACTATAAAAAGAGAGGGGAAAAAAAAAGAGAGAATAAAGAAGAGAAAAAAAGAAACCAGTTAACTAAAAAAACCTCTACAGATAATGGTGGCTTGGTGGCTTTGGTCTGGTCAGCTTCAGTGACTAAACTAGTGTTCTGAAATCACCCCAAAATAATGTTGCTTTTCTTTGGGGGTTTTCCTTACCAAAATGAAAACAAAAATGAATTTGTATAGAAAAAAAAACCATTTTTTTCAGCCAGAAATTAAATAGTTTGTTTTGATTTTTATCTACTGACATTTAATGCAGCTGAATTTTAAAATGAAACATGATTTGAAACAGGAATTTGGATGGTTTTGTTTCCAAGATTTGAGGCAAATTAATTTAAAAGCTTTTTCATCCAAAACCTTTTGCCATATTTGACCTGAATTTGCTGATGGTTTTGGTCAGCCAGAAACTACATTTATTATTAACTAAATATTTATACAAAAATATATTGTCCTGAATTTTTAAGCTGAATACTTCTTGAGTGGGGATGTTGGACCCGATCTCCTCCATTGGTCCCTTCCAACTGAATTATTCTGTGATTCTATCAAAGTAACTGTCTTTGGTACCTTATCCCTATTACCCCAAGACATGAATATCTCCCAGTTTAACATATTCATCCTTTAAGATTATCTTCAACATACAATAGACAAAACTAACACAGACACAGGTCGTGGTGAAATCTTCTGGCAGATCAGGGAATTTTGCCTACAAATCTTGTCTCAAATTATCACCACAATGCTGGTGTCCTCATTTTCCCTTCAGTTTTACAAAACTTAATAAATACCAAGAGCTCAAGGAACTTCTCTAAAATATTTGTTTGGGAAATTCTGAACAAAATGCATCTCTTGGGAGATTGGGCTTTTTTAGATTTCTTCCATTACAGTGGAGTGCAAGTGCCCTAAAAGCTATGTTTCTGCAGGATTTTGGCAGTGTCCATAACTACTGCCCACCACAGTTGAGAAAAACAAGGGACCCAAAAAATCCCAGGAGAATTTAGCTTGTGATGGAAGGTTCTTGGTATGCAGCAGATTTTTTTTCACCTCTGGAACTGCACACTAATTCTAATTAGAGCTCTTAATTAAATGCATTCTGTTAAAACATGTTGCATCAAAGCTGAAAGATTTTGTAGAGAAGTGTCTATTTTGTTGACGCTTTTCCTGGAAAGATTTTTGAGGTTCAGGGCTCTGGTCAGGGAGAGAATTCAAAGAGAAGCAAAGCCCCAGGTCTCTCTTATATGGGACAAATATTAAAGTTTTGTTAAAATTTGCTAAAATTTTTGAAAAGCTTTTCATTTTTCTCTTTTTCTTCTCTCCATTGTGGAAGGAAAACTAATTGCACAACCTCAAAAATTGTGGTAAATTGGAATTGCTGCCCGGTGGACAATTCCTGTAATAAGGCCAACCAGCTTGTCATGCTGAGTCCAGTTCCTCCCTGTTGAAGCACAGCAGTTCATTTATGCAGCCTTACCAAGTGTCCAAAGTGTTTCATGCATTTCTAATAATTATGGGCACATCTTGGTGGTCACATTGGATTCAATGGCAATTTTCCTACAGATTTTATCAGGAACAGAATTTATCCCTATTTGCTTTGATTGTATAACTTGGTTTCTGTTATTGGTTAAGACTCCTCAGTCTGTGCCAGCATGTGAAATTCTGATGAATTTTTATGTTAGCTGTTGCTGCTAACTGTTCTTAATTATTTGATAGTCATCTGAGGCCTGAATTTCAGAGATGTGGACCTCCTCTTATTCCCATTCTAATCAATGGTAATTTGGATACTTTGGCCATCTGTAAATCAGACCTTTAAAGGGCATTCCTGATCCCATTGTCTCTAATGGATGCAGGTCTGTTCTTGCAGGACTAAGTATTATTTTCTTCAGTTAACAAATTAGGCAGAGTTGGTTAAAAGCAAACATACAGAATCACCCTTTCCGGGGAAATCATATGATTTGCTCTTTTTTGGGGAAGGGGTCTCAAATTTAGGAAAAAAGTGATAAAATCCCAGAATTTTTCATGAAATGAAATATTCTGATAGGCTTTGTTTTACCTCTATTGTTCCAGCTAATATGAGGTGATCACCATACCACATTATACTGATCTCATCAAAAGAATAAAGACACAGTGAAACATTTGGGCCTTAGTGGAATGGCACATTTCATAATTGCACGTTGAACATTCTGATAGAGCTGATGTGTTCCTCCAAAATGCTGTGATTTGGAGAATCAGCATTTTCTGCTGGAAAAAAAAATAGACCTTCAGCTCCAGTTCTGACTTATCTGTTCCACCAGAAGTAACATAAGGTTGAAGTCAAATCCTTTGGACTCTCACAAAAATGAGCATCTGCCAATCCATCAAGGCTCTGATACTGGGACTGTGACATTTCAAGGCCTGAGTCAAACCAGGCAAAAAATAGCAGGAAACTCTTGTTTTGGCTCCAATGGGTTTCTGGATCAGGCCTAAAAAGTTTGCCCAAGAACAGAGAACCTTGCTGTTTTTTTCTTTTTTCTTTCTTTTTATGGAGTCCTGGTCATTTTGTGCATTTAGATAGAGCTGTACTGGTTTATTTGTGCTTTTTTTTTATTGCCATGTAAGGCAAAAGCAGTTGGATCTGCTCCCAGTCATTCTCATGGAGGAGTTCTAGCCTAATTATACTAGCTTAAGTAATGGTGCATTAAAACTAGGCCATGTGTGGCTTCTGTGCAGTGAGGCAGATCTGCCAGGACCTGTTAGCTTTCTCTCAAAAAGTTGACCCTACATTGCTGTGTTCCCTTAGCTGTATAATACCAGCATGGGGCGCAACCTTGATGAAGTGCTGGGTGGACATGAGAAATCCTTGATGTTCCTCCCACCAGCAGATATAGATAGCAGTTGTCTACCTTTGAAATGTTCACAGTTGCTTAGAGCCGTGGTAATATAAGCACTGGTTACTGCTCCAACCTTATTACCCTCATTTTACGGAGACTATAGGGAATCCTATGCTCCAAACACTTGATTTAACTTGGGATTCAACTGAAGACACCCAGAAATGTGTTTTAGAAGCCACTTCTGTGTTTAACCTCCATTTCGCTAGTGCCAGTTTTCCAGGTCCTCTGTTTTCCTTTTCTCTTTCAGAGAAAGGGGATTTTCCACCGGTGTCACAAGGACCATCAGTGGATGCACACAGCTCCACCAGTGCAAGGCTAATCTGAAGGGGTGAGTGGAGAAACAGGGATTACTGGCAGTTTAAGGGAGAATACAGCATCTCCCCATCCCACCGTCCTGTGGCACACTCTGTGTGAATGGAGAGTAACTTCAGCTCAAGCTGCCCTGCTGAAGAGCTGCAGCGGCTAACCTACGAAATCAGAAGAGAGGGTTTTAGTCTCAGAAAGCGTTCCTGTAATCGGATCTCGCATCTAGACTGTCTTGCCTTAGCTGTAATTGAAAAAAAAAAAAAGAAAAAAAAGGGGGAAAAAAAGGACTTTCTGCATGCTAGAGGTATAACTGTATGAAAGAGCAAAGTACAAGCATTTTTGCCTTTGGGCACCCAAACTGAGTCATCTAAAATGCCTGGTCTCCAGTCAGTCGATACTCAGCACTTTCTGAAAATCAGCCCTTGGAAAAACTGGAGAAAAGCTCCCAAATCCAAGATCCCTTCTGTCAAAATCAGTTCTCATTGGGTTATTTTGGAATAACTTACATATCCCCTCCCCCCAGAAAAAAAATTGGTTTTAAGACGTTAAAAGTTTTTGAGCATCCTTTAAATTTGGGGTCAGATACAAAACTGTTCCCAAGTTGACACCTTACCTACCACAGTCTGGTGGGAATGCCTACTCTGAAACTGAAAGGTTTATACTGGAAATGTTGACACAGACCTAAACTGGAGTAATGTGAGTGTTGGGGAGGACTGTGGGGTGGGGGCTATTCGAATCAATCCTTCTCCTAATCCTAGGAAGGGGCCTGTAGAAGAGATTCATTTTACATATCAAGTTTCATTCGCTGAAATGATTCTGTAGATAAAACTCATAAACTATGCAAGCACAGACACAATGTGGGCGAAAGGGTTAAGGGACTGAAGAAGACTCAGTAATTCTCACAAATGGGGACCAGATGTTGTTTGACATTTTAAAAACACACAGCCTCCTCCACCCCTACTTACCTTTCTGATACTGTGAATTGTTCAGCAGAGATCAGTGAGACATTGCTGAAGAGGTAGTTTCTTTTCCATGGTTTATTCTGTTTGTTTCACAAAATACATGGGCAAAACAATAAGGATGCATTAATAATAGCAAAAGCGGTTCTCAGCTGGTGTAAATTGGCATAGTTCCACTGAAGTCAATAGAAGAGCTCTGATTTACAGCATGTGGGCTTTTGTCCATCAGCTTGATTTCCTATACCCAGGAATATCACAAGGGCCATTTACAGAATATGTCATGTTATTCAGTATTATATTATACACGTGGCTGTGCCAGGTCAGAGGCTGCGGTGGAAGGTACGCCAATACAGAATCAGGCCTGCCGTATATGCAGGGGTTTCAAAATCTCAGGAGGAAAAAGAGAGAGATTCACATTTAACAGTGTGAAGCGAGATGTCAAAGCATTGGTCAATAACCATGAGGTGCAACAAAAGTGATCAAGTGCATGAGGAAAGGTCTTTGCTGTATCCAGCCTACCAGGAAAGAAGGAGACATTATGTGGAACTGAATGATACACAGGTAGCCACAAAATCTGTCGTATTTGCTGTTTCATCATCTCACATTCAAATCAGACAAAACTGAAGGATGGAGAGGAAATGGACGCTGAGTTGCAGTTCTGCTATAACAGATGTCCGGTGACTGGGTCACATCACGCCTGTTCAGTCCAGTCTGGTTTCTTCTCTACCATGGCCTCACTTGTGCATACTCGTGAAGGGGTGCTGAGTCTGGCAGGCAAATCCTGGAGACAGTCATATCACATTTTGTAAATCCCATCGGCCCAGTTTAATCTGCATCCAAACAAGATTGTCTGTGTGACAAAAAAGAATGGGTTGAGCAGTAGAGAGATGTTTCTGCACCCAAAGCAGCTGCTGTCATCACCATTATCTGGGACCACCTTTTTGGTAGCACTAATAATGTGCTTTTAACTTAAGCATATTCAGTGTTTTAACCTGGCTGTAAAACAGTGGTCATCTCATCTTCCAGAAGCTGAAAAAACATTATTCTGGTGTAGGATGGATTCTAGCCTGGGATTCCCTAGCACAGTCCTATGGCACATAGCCTTTTTAGGGGACAGCTTTTTCAGAAAAGTGTTCACCATTTGGCCTGCTTCTTGCCTTGAAGGCAATAGTAAGATGCTGATTGACTTCAATAAGAGGGGGCTAAAATCAGAGCTGACAGCTTCTGAAAGTAATTCTAATTTTACAATCTACTTATATGCTTATTATACTTATTATTTACTTATTATATTTTTACAATTTACAGTCTACTTGTGAAACTTGGTATGTTGGTATCTTTTATCTTCCTTCATTTCATTTTGCCCTGTTCACCCAAGTCTTTTTATTCTATTTTTTCCTTAGAAAGATATACCAGAAATGAAGCCCCACCACTGAATATGTCCTTAACCCATGTATATAAGATATTCTTTTTTTTTAAGCTCTTTTGATTTGCTGTCTTTTTTTTACCCTCTGTGATAATAAATAGTCAATGTATTACCTTGAGATTTTTCTTCCAAAGTTTTGTCTTTCCCTTTTCACTAACCTAAATAAATGTTGGCCAATGGCCAAGTAATTTTCCATATCAGCAACCTCTCTGCTTGCTTGCAGCCAGGAGAGATGTGGCTCTTGTAAAGAGTCTGCCTTTCTCTAAAATGCAGAGTTCCTGTACTCTGCAAAATCCCCAAACTTTCTATTTAGAATTAGCTGGTCAACCATGTACTGGCTTCCTGCTTTTGATTTCATTATTTTCACACACTTTTGTTCAAATTCCCCTACCATTACTTAATTCGAAAGTAATATTTCATTCTGAAATTGGTCTCACTGAACTCAACGGTATATTTATGTTGTCAGGTATCATGAAGATCAAGGGTGGTAAAATGTCATTCTTATTGGTATGAATTGTTCCACCATTTTTGACAATAAGCCTGGAAGCTTTTGGATATGGATAGATGAGCTAAAGTTAATGGATGGTTTTGTTGTAGCAGTAGTGGTTTGTGTAGATCCAGAGAGCTAGGTGAAATCAGGAGCTAAAAACAGTTTAGCCTGAGAAAGATAAGAATCTGGTGAAGATCACAGAAAAAAGGCCAAACTCAGACCTGAATCACGCTTCTGTAAATACAAGATGCCTTGATGCATTTAGATCAAATTAATGATTTACCTCAGGGAAAATAGAAGGAGAATTTAGTCCTATGTGTTAGACTTTAAATAAATAAATAAACACATAAAAGACTAAATCCCTGCTACTACACTAAACAGGAACAGGGCACAGAAGTAAGCATTGTGCCATCACTGCCCCCACCGTTTAGTTGTTATCACATTCCCTGGTGCAGTTTTTGGCCCAAGATAACTAGCACTTTCCCTGGCATAGTATGGGGCCGCGTGGGCCAGAGGATGCTCCCAGCAAGTAGCATGAAAGGAGACCACCCTGTTTTTTGGGGAGAGAAGTGCAGCCTGATGGACCTGCTCTGTGGCGTTTGCCTTCAGGGCCAGAGAAATGGATCCTAATATAGCCCTAACTGATACACATACAGATAATATTGCTGCGCAACACATGCCTGGTATAGCCGGTATTAGGTCAGAGGCAAGTGAGTTTTTAGCACCGAGCTAAAGTCTCATGTATGGAAGATGTGCTTGCAACAGACTTGATTCCTCTGTGACTCAGGCAGAGAAGGAAAACTTGAAATGAGCAGCACACGCCTGTGCCACAGTCACCTATCCTGCACAAATTAAATGAGCACAAAAAAAAAAAAAAAAAAAAAGATGTGAGCAAAGTTAGGGATACGGAAAAGAGGACCTGTGAAGGCTAGGACAAATCTATTGAGATAACACGGTTAAAATGGTCCTACATGCTTCGTTGCAGGTAATTCTTGAGAAAGCACTGAGCAATGAAAGGAGGCAGAAGGTAACAGTGAAAATCTAGCTGAAAACATGGGTAGTGGGAAGGGACTTTTAGCACGTAAAAGACAGCATGAAAAGGTCACAAAAGGTTGTGTGGGTGGTGGAAGACACCGCAGAGACTGGCACCCCCACAGAGGTACAGAAGTGATATTTATCACTCAGCTCTATAAATACAAAAACAAAGAGACAAAAGGGGACATAAGGGGTTGACTGTGTCAGAAGGTAAGACAAAGTGCAGGACAGAGAGAAGAAGGGAACAAGCACTGAGGTGGGAGTTGCAAAGTGGCTTTAAAATCCAAGGGGAATCCCTTTCAGTGAAGGGACATCAGGGAGCTCTGGTGACATTGTCACAACAATAGGTGAAGTAAGTGGTCTGAGACTTTGTCCCTTGGGCTCAGGAAAAAGTCCCTGGAGCTCAGGAATGTAGGACTGGACCTGATTAGATTTTAAAAGCACGATGCTAAAATACCTGGAAGGTATGCTATGAAATCTTTCTTGGCTTCTTCTTCAAGAGGTTAAGAAATTTAAGACCCTTGAACTTTTAATTAATCAGCTCTGAAGGGACAGCTACATTTTGGTTACTGCTGAGTGAGTGGAAGAGACAATAATACCCTAAAATGCAAGGTCCAATATAAAGAGAACTCAAGCCCAGTTTTGAGTACAATTATTTTTGGCTGGATTAAGCAGAAGTCAGAATCTGATCCAAAGTGTGCTCAGAGTGTCAGTTCATGTGCTGAGAGACATGTCTTTCATGTGTTGTGTGAATCTAGAAATGCCATTGCATAGCACACGGCCTCTGCCCTTTTGCCTGTTCAGCTCCAGTCTTGGACTACCCCCTCGGGCAAAGCAGTGCCAGTGCAAGCTAGTGTACCTGGCAAGAGGACTGAGCTCAGGGCATTCATCTAGTGATCTTCCACCAGTCTTACAGCCCCTTTTTGCCAGCCTTGATGGTGCATAGAAGCCCAAAGGAGAAAAAAACATGGATTCCTGTTTAAGTTCGAAATCCCATATTGTTACATTAGGCAACTGGGTTCTTATAATCTTTAAGCAACTCCATTTAAAGTCAAGGCAAACCCTCACTGAAGCTCAGTGCAGGACTGAGTCTAGTGAAGGCTCTCCAGTGCATCTGGACTGCTTGTCCCGGCAGGAAGTGACAAGGTGTGGACAGATACAGCTCAGGGGACTTGGAAAGTTAAAAAGAAATGTTGAGACTGATGTCACTGAGTGCTTTATTTGTGCTTATCACCACTCTGAGGCACCAGGAAGCATATGGGTCCAGGGTCAACTACAAGGACTCTGCTTTACAGCCTGTGTAGCAGTTTTATAAGATAACAAGCTTTTTTTTTTTTTTTTTTTTTTTAAACCATTCAAATGTTTTCTTTGTATCTTTTCATTCCAAAGAATCACTGTCTTCCTGAAGGCATCATCAAGGGACATTTCCAACAAAGATCTAGTTCCTTGGCTGACATATATTGGAAAGACACCATTGTCTTCTATGAAGTTACAGCCATGTAGCGTAGGAGGAGCTGGGACAAGAGGTTTCTGAGCCCAAAGCGTTAATGCAGAAGCAAGTCCTGTGGCTTCAGCAGAGGAAATGATATTAATAAAAGTATTTCACGAAGTTCTGGATTCCTTCCAGTCAGACGGATATTTTTATTATGTTTAAATACTCATGTCAGGGTCTCATTTACTGCAGACATTAAGGAGAGGAAGGGGCATTCTTGAATGTCACATTCCATATTTTTCCATTCTGTCTCAGACACATTTGATTTGGTTTCATCAAGGGAGACACTATTCTCCACAAAAGTAAATCTACTGTCACTTCTCTACTGAGCTGTTTCTCCTCCTTTCCCTTCTAAATAACAATAAGAGTATCTACCCCCTCTCTAGAGACTTTCATGAGACAGTCTGAAGAAGTACCTAGAGGAACAAGCCAGTAACTATATTTGGCAGCTGGGGACACTGAAGCAGAGTGGGGAAGTGATTTATCCAGACTCACCCACCAGTGATCCCCTAAAGCAGAGCTGGGGACAGAATCCAAATCTCCAAAATCTCAGGGTAATGGGTGAGCACCTATGTCTCACCTGAACTCGAAGTCAAGTAGAGACTAGTCTGCATGAGTAGTGGATTTTAACTCTAACAATGTGGCTTGGACAGAAGCTGATTCTTCAGTTAATCCCCTCTGATAGCAGAGGACACCAGAGGACTCCAGAGTCCCTCTGCAAGTCTATGTATTGAGTCCAGCGCATATGTACATGTGCATTTCAGTCTCGGTGGGACACTAGGAATTCCCATGTTTGGTTTCAGCAGCTGTTTGCTTCATGCTTCAGAATATGTGTCATCTTCATGACAGGGTGTCTGAGGGGAGTGAATGGCCCTGTAATGTGCCCTGGTGGAAGGATGGGTCCCTTTTTGCTCTGGCACCATATGGAGGGCAGACAGCCTCTTCCGCTTCATATAATATGATCCCAGAAACTCGCCTGTAGAGCCATGCCATCCACACTGGATCACATCTGTCTTGAGGGGTTGCCATTTTCTCTCCTTGTGTTTCTGCATCTGTAAACTGAGGAAAGAGACATCCTTCATAAAACAATGAGAGGTCTATGGGCAAAAGCCCTGCATAAGAAAGAAAAATATCTCAACTATAAGTACCGTATATTCCAGTTTCAGGAGCATCCTCTTCTTAGGTAGCAGAGCCAGACAGAAGAAATTGCTTCCCATTGTGTGGGGAATTCCAACATTCCAAGATTTGTTTTGGTAATTAGAAGCTGTGATATTTCATGGAATGGAAAGTCCAAGCTATTTTAAGCCAGAAACACACTTATCAAGAAGGAGGTTATTAGCCTTTTCTATTTGGCACAGGTGGGGACTCAGCTGGCCTGAGGTATGTAGTCCTGACCACCACGCTTTAAAAAAAGTAATAAAGCATTTGGAAAGCATCCAGAGGAGAGTAACACGAAAGAGAAGAGGTTTAAGAAAACATGACCTATAATGAAAAGTTGAAGGAATTGAGTTTGTTTAGTCTAGAAAAGCAGTGAAGGAAGGGAGGCATGATAAGAGTCTTCAAACATATAATAGGTTTTTTAAAAGAGGACAGTGATCAATTGTTCTCTGTGTCCACTACTCGTAGGACAAGAAGAGATGGGTTTAATTCACAAGAAGAGAGTTTTAGGTTTAATATCACAAAATCCTTCTAACTCTGCACACAGGAACAACATATTTGAATGGGCTGCCACTGGAGGTTTTTCAGAACATATTAGACAAATGTCAGGAACAATCTAGATATACTTGATGCTATATTAGAGCTCAGGGTCAGGTTGAAAAACCTCTTCACGTCCTTCCCACCTTCCTCTTCCGTCATGCTGTGAAATGCTTTATCTTTGTAGTGCCAGCACATTATCATGGAAATGACAGATTATATAAAACATCTTGTAATGTTGTGCATTATCATTCTAATTAATGATGAATATTTACAAAATTTTAGTATTAAAGATCAAAACAAGCAAAACAAAATAAAATAAAACAAAAAAGTCTAAACAAAGTGAAGTGAGGAGGTCATTTCATATTGGAATTATTTTGAAGTGTTGCCAATAAGAATATTAGCACAATTGACTGGTTCCCAAGAAACACCTTGATTTTGATAAATCAGCTTTTTCTGATAGGAAGGTATATAATCAAAACAATATTAACCAACTCTGTCACATCAGGAGGGCTGATATAACTTAATAACATGGGCCCCAGTTGTTTAACTCCAGCTATATACAGAGAATGTATTTTCAGCAAAATCTCACTTCCTGCATGGTGGATTTGGGATGGGAAATGGTATTTATAGTACAATCCCTCTCCTTTCAGAGTTTACGAAGGGCAGTTCTTGCAGGGGAATGTGTGTGGGCAGACCAGGAGAGTTTTCCTCGCCCCTATTGGAGTTTTGAGGCTGAAGATAACAAAATCTTGGCAGCTGCTGAGGGGAACCAGCAAAGTTATCGTCTCTCTAAGTGGGATTTAATGTGTGAGGGGTGATCCAGCCTCTGATAATTTCCATATGCTTGGAAGAGAAAAAAAAGAAGACTAAAAAGTTGCAGAAAGTAAAGACCTAATTATCTCTGTCTTCTAAGCCTCACTGCAGGTTGCATGGAAATTTCTTTTGGGTCAGAGAAGTGCAATTACTTAGTAATCTGTAGGGAGATGTCATCCTCTAATCACCTGGTATTTGTTTACCAACAATTCTCATTAAATTTCCCTTAATTAAACAGCAGTTGCCTTTATTTTGTGTCCTGTGATTGAAATTGTCATTGACACTGCATGAGCATGAAAACTGCTTTGGCCTGCAGAAGTGGACACTGATATCATTAATGCCACATGCTGTACCAAGGCTTCCTATTTGCCTTGGGTTTCTTAGGCTCTTGACGGCATGATGCTTTATTTTACTGTCACTACAACCAATCGCTGGAAATGAACTTGTCCTAGCCCAATTTCAGAGGCTCTATGATGGGATAACGTGCTTCAAGGTTGTGTTTTTAAAGAGATCTGGGTTAGCTGAGACCACGCTCTTCCTTGGAAATGGGCAGTATGGGGATTTTACAGCCCAACAGCTAAGTGCTGATCCTTGGAGATGGAGATGTACATGGAGATGTATTTACAGATGTCAGTGGAGCAACCTTGAGCCATAGATATGCAGGTGGAGCATCCCTATGAGGAAGTGGTGTCAGGCCTGCGCTACATGCTTCTGGTTAGCAATGGCACCATCGCAAGCTGTTGGGCTGTCACTATAGGATGACACTTATATGGGCATTGCATTTAGCTAACAGGGAGAGCTGCAAGAGAAGCTAGTGAGAAAGAACAGACTAGGGGAGGGTATAGTGAACAACAAACTTTTTCTTGGAAATCATTAAGAAAACATTAACTAAAACTTTGGGCTCCAGTCTGGCTCAGCCAGGGCTTGTAGCACTAGTAAATAAGATGGGCACACATGACTTAACTGGGGACCCTTCTGGAGAAGCTATTTTTCTTCTTTTGACTACAGTTTAAAAATGAAAAATAAAAAGGCCAGAGAAGTGTGGCTGAATGTTGGACGTCTAACCCCCAAAGTAAATAATTCATAATGAATGCCCTATCCCATTTTAATTCATTCAGTGTTGTGTCTATATGGCAGGATGTCTAGAGGCCAAATACTGTTCTCCATAATGTTGGTGCAATTCCATTGATACATTGATTTTGGGAGGTCACACCAGATTATCATAATGGTTCCTTCAGGCCATAAAAATCTATGAATACGAAAGTGTGAGAGAGCAAGTTGAGGAGAATGCAGAAAACTTAACTTTGTATTTTTTGTGGAGGAGAGAGGGCGGTCTGAGGGAGTATAATGTAATAGAAACAGAGCCTTTTTGCTTTTAGGTCATTAACGTGAACACTTTTCAGGTTGGTAGCTGTTGAAAGCTGCTACTATTTGATGGCTCTTGAGTAGCTTATGTGAAACCAGCTGGCAGCCTATGTTCAGTTCCTTAGAGCTAAAAGTCTAGTGAAGTCTATAAAGACAATTCTTGTCTCCAACAGGTCTCAGAATAGGCCCTCAGTGGATAAATGTCTGCAACAACATCAAACTGTCCACCATCTGATGCCTTTTGCATTCAATTTAACCCTCACCTTTTTTCCCCTCCAACACAACCCGCTTTATCTGAATATCTGCTTTGAAAAACAGAGAGAAACAATGACGCCCTTTTAAAAACTGGCTCTCAAATGGGTACCACTGCAATAAAAGATTGACACTCTCTAAAAACAAATGTTGCTGAAAGAACAGATTGAATTTCCTCCATAAAAGTCTCTTAAATACCCACATCCCTTCCCCAGGGACAAGTTTTCCATAAACAAGCAACATTCTTGTGTTGTTGTTGCTGTATTTTTAACAGTCTTGTACAGTATCTTGTCAAGATGTCATCAATACAATTGCTTTGACGTTTTTAGTGCGGCATTTGGAAAGCAGGTTGGGTTTTTCAGTCCAGCAAGCCAATATAAGTCAGTCTCCAATACTTAATTTCTCTATGAGATCCTTCACTTCTATTATAAACAGATCCAGCAGTTGAGAGATAAATTTCTTGGTAACAGTTTGGACTTTTTTATGAACCACCTGCAAGTTTTCTGCAAACAACATGTTTTATGGGAGCTCAAGGCAATGTTCACCCATCAAGACCTGACAGTAAGAAGTGGATGAATGAGGCCTTATCTCAGCCACACATGTAACCTTCTGTGTCCCCTGGCTTGACCTCCCTCTGCACTCATTTATGAAAATGATTCATCTTTAAAGAGCTTCCTCGCTCTGCCTGGAGGCTGTAGATCTTTCTGCACTGGACTTGTGTAGGCTGAGGTTATAAACTTCAGCATGGAAGGCATACAGAGGGGCTTAATTTTGAACATTAGGAAAAAAAAAAGAATGCGTACACTGTGTACACATTTAAGGAGGCAGGTTAAAATGCAGACAGCTAAAAAATATCTTTCCATGAATTTCCATGAACTTTAAAAAGTGGATGGGGGTGCCTATCTTTTTTATTAATACCATATTAGATTCTTTTTTTAAGAGCAAAATAATTTTTTTGAAATCTGTTCACTCTTGTTATTTATGCGGCTGCATTATGTGTATTTTTGGGGGGGGAACAATGAACCACCAAAATGCATTTCTATAATCAGTATCACTTCCTGTATCCCAGACATTCAAATTAAGTTGTACCAGGATTCAAAAGCTAGGAAGCAAAAATAATAAAAAAAAAATGTACACAGTTTCATGACAAAATAATCTTTTAAAGTTGTGTAAATAATAATTTTAAAAATCAACAAAAAGGCATCCTAGTGGATCTTTAGTAGTATTTAAATTTCAGCCAAACTAAACTTCATTCTGCTAAGGAACTCCACCACATCTCAAACTCCTTCCTGCCCTTTCACTGTTACAGGAAGTAAACCTCTACCCTTCTCAGAAAACCTGAATGTCTGAGATTTAGCAGTAAAAATAACCTTTAAAAAATAAAACCTGTGTCAGCTACAGAGCTAAGTTACATGTTGGAGTTTCTAGGGGCAGAATACTTTTGCTATTAGTTTAGGATTTGTCTCCTTTATATAAACAAGCTACCCAAGCTGTAATCTGAAATCCTTGACCATCCATGCAGAAAAAAAACCCTCACCTATACTGGGAGACCATTTAAGCCTTAGTGAGTTTATTCAGCTGGGCAGAAGCTAGGTTAGAGCCTGATTCCACTTTTTGGGGCCTGAAAGCCATTTTTCAGGGTGTGTGCAAGCAAAAGTCACTCCAATAGTCTCTTCAGTGTCCTTCTATCAATCAGTTTTACTCCTGAGGTCCAGGAAAACCTTCCCACCATCAGCACAATGCACAGGCACGGAGTCCAAGAGAGGCTAAGCATAAAAGCTCTTGAGGTGTGTCTTCAAAGATATGTGGGTGAGGACACACAAAAACAGGGCACGATCATATGGATAGGACTTCATTGTGGGAATAATTTGTCTTCAGGCTAAGCAGATCCAGCAGCCAATAGCTATTTACCTAGAAGAAGCAAATCCCTGAGGAGCTCCCTGAGATTTGCGTGAGACACCGGACATGGGTCTGAGAGCAAAACACTAGAATGGAAAGTGTCTGCACTCATGCAATTTTTCTCTTCTCAGTGATCATTGTTCACTCCATAAATATATACTTCATGAAATAAAAGAATTCTAGTTAGCCTAACAGCATAGCATCAAGGAGCTTTTTCTAGTTATTCTGGGAGAAATAAAAAGATTACAAGAATATCATAGTTATCTCCCAAACAGGCATTATAAATCCTAGCTATTCATAATTTCTGTTAAAGAAAGCCCTGAACTCTCATGGTATGGAAATAAAGTCCCCCTGTATAATCTCTGCTGTGAAGTGGCACAGTGAACTAAACTTCTGGTGGCATGTTTATAGTTCTAGAGTAAACAGGACACGGAACATTTCCATGTGTATTGCAGCACTTTCTAGCTCACAAAGCATCACAGGCAGTCATAGCACTAATACATTTCACCAGCTGATCAAGCACCATCTCAAAACTAGTTCTGTTTTTTTGTTTCCCTTACATAGCTAAAGTTTTATAGAACCTGATTTAATTGTGTTCACATCCATTAAATCCCATTGGTTCTGGTGACACCATTGGCCACTGAGCTTTTCTTCCTCTCCCTTGATTATGCCTCCATATATTTATATGATGCACTTCTAACTCCCTGTAATCCTTTGCTGCTGAGCCTTTTCCTTTAAGTCAACACGTCAAACAATGTTCGGGCACGTCTATATTGATGTAGCACTCAAGACAGCTGAAAAATATTTAATATGCCTATGTAGGATAATGCATTGGACTGGGGGTCCTGCAAACACTGTGACCAATGTAATATCAGCGCTACTCTCATGCTCAGTAGAGCTAGTTCAACTGGATATAAACTATTTCTCCCTTGCCCCTTAGACGTCCCTTTTGCCTCCTCTTGTGTAATAAACGCTCCATCTCTCTGATCAGCCAAGCAGCCCTCCTCCGTGTGTCATTTAATCTATAGCCATATTTCTGAACTTAGGGTGATTGTGGTTGTACATGTCCAGAATGTCCAAGTGAAGTTGTCTTTAAAAATACAATGCAAGCTATTTTTCCCACCCTCATAAATCACCAAGGAGCTTTAATAGTTTTTGTTGAAATCTGATGAAGCTGAAGATATTTTAGGTGGGGTTTGTTGCTGGGATTTTTGTTCAGCTTGTGTTTTTGCAAAATCATTGCTGAACATAAATCTCAGCTTCTTCCTGATGAGTCTGCGAATACCACCAATTGACCAAAGGAAGCCTGGTTTATTCACAGAACATCTGTCATTGGCACATGGCTTTGGGGGTTAGTACTTGGACACAGAAGTCTCATGACTGTGTTTATGGTACTTGATTGGGCATATCTAATATGCTTAAGAGGAGGGAAGATTGAACATGTTTGATTCGGCTAGTCCCTGGGAAGGGCTGAATGTCGGGTTGGGGAGGGAGGGACAGAGACAGACAGACAGCAGAGCTCTCGTCTGTAAAAGATAATAAACAACATGCCTGAGGAACAAGAAGGTTGCCAGCTCTCGTAGATCAAGTGTATGCAAGCTGTGTTAAATAAACTAAACTGATTCAGATAGGCTGCAGATATTAAAGATCCTGGATACAAATGAGTAAAGCTCCTATTCTATTCTTTTCTATTCTAACCTATTCTAGCTCTTACATTACTGGTGTGGTATCAAAGATCCACATCTACCAAAGGACTTGCATATCACAGCATTGAATTTAGTAGCTTCTAATTCTCAGGAGCTTTGTTGATAGTGTGTCACCCAATTTAGGCATGTAAATTTCCTATGAAATATGCGGTGAGGAGAATCAAGCACCTAAAAAAGGGATTAGCATGTACCAGCACAAGGTAAAGGCCCAGTCTGATGGTGGGAAAGACAAGGATAAGTGTCAGGATTTGTGTTCTCTTCTTAGGAAGTCAGCTCCAGACTGGAGGGAGATACTGTCTTCCATTCAGGTTTCATAGCCTACTTACCAGTCCCTTAACGTCGTCTCCAATAGCCTTATGGTTGAAACACTCATCTGGCATCTTGGAGATTCTTTTTCAGGTCTTCTCTGTCTGACTGGAAGAGACCCAAGTCTTCTGCTTGAACAAATTAAATGTTAAACTATAGAGTCGTTCTGTCTCATGCTGACATTTTATCCGAAGAGGGAGAACAGAAGCTACTGACGACCAGAATAATCTCTGCAATTCTACCTTCAATACTTTCTCAAGAGGTGAAAAACCTAGGTTCAGTTCCACCACTGCCAGTTAGGAATATTGTAGCTTTGAACTAAGGTCACTCCTAGCCCAGATACACATTTAACCAGTCAAATATTGAGATTACTTTCCCAGAACAGGCTTTGCTGGGAAAATAACTGAACAATTTCCCTATCTTCCTGCCTCTAGATGCTGATTTCCCCACTGTCATCATGATCTAGGTTTGTGCCTGTGCAGGGGTAAAATCTGGTGTGCCAAAGCATCACTGAATTTGACAGTGATTTGCAGCACTCTAAGAAGCAACCCTCTCTGTTTGAGAGGATCGTGCTGTTCAATGGCTGATTTCAGTGCTTGCGAGCCTACACACAAAGAGCTTGTGCTGCCTTTGAATCACCTCTCATTCCATTTTTCCCATTAATGTTCTTTGGAGTGGCGTTTGGCAGCAGGAATGGCATGACAGAAAGAAGTACAGCCACAGGGCTTTTCTTGGGTGCAGTGATAGTTTCTGGCTGTTTTGAGTTTCATGGAATACAAGACCTGAACCATGGGAAGAAGCCAGATGGCCACTGAATGACTTTCCTATACCCGATTGCAATGCAGGCTAGGATTTTCACGTTATTTTTTTTTGGATAGCTGCCTCTGATCATTTCAACTTTCTTATTTATTGGCATGCTGACAGCATGCCAGTGGCAAGACAGCTCCCTCCAGGGGTTCCCATCGTTTGGAAGGCGGCTTCCTCCCTCTCCACCTACTGCTGCCATTAAGCACATTCAATATACACAGAGGCATGCATGCACTAAAATACCAGGTGAACCCAAGGAGCAGCCAACTCTGAATATAAAACAGGCCTCCAAATAATAATACCCGTGGAGCCTGAAGAGTTGCCTTCCTTGCCCAAAAGGCTTTTTAGGGGTGCGGGGAAGGGAGGGGAATGACTTTTAAAACCCTAGGATAAATCCTGCAGTGGAGATTTTCATTTTCGAGTGCCTCCGCAATTTTGGGGTGACCAATTTGGGATGCCTGGAAGAGGCCTGAAGCTAAACTTCCCCTTCAGCTGTGAGAACCCACAGAAAGGGGTTTACATCACCCAGCCAGGTTTAATTTTACAGTAGCTCTCTGACTCCCCACCACTACGGCATTAATTTAGCCCACAAAAATGGATAAGCCTGTGGGACCGAGGGATGGGCTAACACGTCCGTTAGGCTGTACAGATGCAAGAGGACTCTGGCGCAGGACAGGACTTGTTCACTGCATTAACTCTCCTCCAACCCAGCCGCTAGGAAATGGAAGGAGTGAGGGGGGTGTTTCTCCCTCTGAGGCTCGTTCAAATGGAGGAGAGGGGGCTGAGACCAGTTAGAGCATCAGGCTGTGCTTTGCAAGGTGGAGGTGCTTTTCCACAACTTTGCTTTGCTTTCCCTCATCACCAGGCTAAATTCTAGTAAGGGAGGCACTGGTAAGCTTGCCGAGTGCCAGAAGTAACAGGAATAAAAGGCTTTCTTGGGGGATTTCCCAGGCAATTTTCACATAGCCAAGCATCCCAGATGATGTGTGTTTCTCCTGAACCACAAAGTATTTAGGACTGGGATGGTTATTTGGACAGCCTGTTTGCCCAGAGAGGTAGAGAGCTGAGCCTGGCACTCCACATCTTCACGAGATGCTTACCCACATCACCAGTCTGGATACAGGAAGGAGAGATGTCTCTGGACACAGTATCCCCCTCCCTTAGAGACAGGCTGCAAGCTTCCATTTTCTGTACCTTCCAGGCAGAAAATGGGGAAGCTAAACTGTCTGAAAATGAAAGCAATACACTCATTTTCAGATTACTATTCTCAGTCAGAGAAAAGAGCATTAGGAAGTGAATGATCTGTCTACCTGTGGCTGTCTGCTCCCTGAATAACACTGCTACATGAAATAAGAACATAAAAAGAGTTGTACCAGTTGTACAAGGTTCCATCTAAACCATTAACATGTTTCTGAGAGTGGCCAACAAGGAATACATGCTTAGGTAAGAGTGAAAGAGCAGCCCAAGTGAGGCTTCCTCAGAGTACTCTCCCAACATCTAGAGATTTGCATCTCAGCATCTTCCGGAGCCAGAGGTAATGCCTTTGTATTTAATAGCTCTTCACAAATTTTTCTTTCATGAACTTGTCCAGTCCTTTTTGAACCCATGTAAATTTATAGCATCCACAACATCCTGTGGCAAGGAGTTCCACGGCTTAATTATGCATTTATGAAGAGTCATTTCCCTTTGTTTGTTTTGAAGCTGTCTCCTACTTGTTTCATTTGATGTCCCCTTGCTCTCGTTTTGGAAGAGACAGTGAACAATTGCTCTCAATTTCCTTGCTTCTTTGATTTCTTAGATCTCTATCATCTACCCCTCACTTACAATCTGGTCCTTAATGAGCAATCCAGGGTTATCACACTGACTCTTAATTGTTTAAAATTGTTCCTCACAAGTAATGAAAATCTACATTGGGCAGAGAAAAGTGAAAGGGGTTTTTAAATGAGGAAGAACAAAAGTCTGGTGGATTTGTAATATCAGTAACCATCGCCATTTACAGGGAACAATCTTTGATCTGTGGGTACTTGGGAAATTCCTCCCGACCATCTGTCTGGGGAATTATGAAGGAGTTCCCTGTCTTGCAAGCGCACTGCAAAAGCAACCAGAGGATAACACCACATCTAAATCTGCTTATCAAAACCACTATCAGGAAGAGATGACAAAAATATACTATATGTTTACCGAAAGATCAGTTCTCTTTGTTAACTTTGGGTTCAAATTATATAGCCAGTAGACACTTAACATGTTATCTTGCTGAGATATCAGTGATACTGTATTACAACATTACAGAGAGCTTTATAGACGAGTGACAAAAGCTGAGAGTTTCTCAACTGACATATAATTATCTAATGTGCTTGATGTGCCAAAAATTGCTACTCTAGAGAGATGAACTGAGAGCACAGAAAGAGAAACAGAAAATACCTGAAATATTTGTTAGGAAGGAGGAAAAGGGAATCTTTATAGTTGAATGTGCTTCTTAGAGAAACATCTCTAGAAAACAATAAACCACTATCAAAATCTTGTTTCAACAATGAGGTTAGCTTTAATCATTAGAAGTACTCATCAGCCTGTTTTAAGCATGTACTTAATTGCCTTGCTTGATAAGGGTCTGACAGTCATTTTCAGAAAACTAGCCTCTTCATTCATTCTGAGGCTCAGAATTTATATAAAATCTGTGACAGCAAAAGTGAATCTGGGATCAAACAATTTCAGGCTTTAGGGTCTTTGGGGCAACTCTGGATGGAGACAGGACCCATGCAAAGTTCAGCTTTGGATTTGGGGCGAGTCATCTGAGTGCTCTGGTTTAGCTAATTGCTGGTCTGGGTGTTTATGCAGTTGTGTTTGCAACAGCAAATGACTGTGTATTCCTGCCTGTCTCATGTAATTTGCTCACATGTTGCCTCAATCTGATTAATAGCTATACTGAACATTTAGCAAGATTCCAAGAAGTGTTTGGAGATTTATACACATAGCTTTAAAGGAAGGGAAGGGAAGGGAAGGGAAGGGAAGGGAAGGGAAGGGAAGGGAAGGGAAGGGAAGGGAAGGGAAGGGAAGGGAAGGGACGTTAAATTCTTAGAGATTTAAACCTATCTTTGCAGAATTAAGAAAAGGTGTTCAAGAAAAGAGAAGGTGGGTAGGCAGTTCTTCTCCCTCCTGTAAATTGCTTTCATGTTTTCTGACACATTTGAATGCAGTCGATAGAGAAAAAAATCCTATTCTGTATAAACCAGAAGATTGATATAGGAGGTGTTTGTAATCTGTAGCACCAGGACGTGTAGACTGACCATTATCTTGACTATTATCAATTTAGAGGATAGAGTGTGAAACCCAGATTCTAAAAGGTATTCATGCATCTATCCCTGTTTAACTTTCATATCTAAATATGTTCAGGGAACTGTGCCCAAACCTCTTGGACTTGTAAAGGAAAAGTAGCACTGTTATTTTTTTCAAACTGAATTCCCGTGGTTCAAAATCCAGAACTAAAATTGAAACTTCTCAGATCTATGGCGAGTCAGTGTAGAGACGCCAGTTATTTTACATGCCTGGAAATGTGTTCATCTGGCTGTTATTTTGTCCAGAATAAATCAACTTTCTGCCCAATTTTGATACAATATATTGCCCTTAATCCTCATTTTTTATATATCTAGCAAAATTTATTCATGTGGTAAGGACATACGCAAGAACTTGACCTGGCTTATGTGCTGTTTTCTTGAGACAGTTGTCCACTATGCTGGATTGTCCTCTTCTATCCTTGTCTTGCCCCTCTATCTGTATCCATACAAAATGACTTCTCTTCATTACCTCTTGCCTTCTGCTTTGATTGCAGGTTTTCCAGAGCAGACACCTTCTTTTTGTTCTGCATTTCTTTGTTCTTTTGTGCAGCACCCAGCAATCTGAGATTGGTTTTTGGTTTATGACATGCTTAAGCCTGGTATGACTTCTGGACTCCTACATTTACAACTCTTAAACATTACACATATACAAATAATAAATAATAACACCAATATGCACTTCTAGTTCATGCAACTCACTCATTTTTCCATGCCATTGGAAAAGGAGTTTAAGCTGCCTAAGTCTCTTAAGATATGATTTTACTTGTCCATGGCTGACTTTCTTCACATTGAGACATCAGTGGGAAAGTCCCATTTTTCTTTCTTTCTCTCTCTCTCTTTTTTTTCCCCCCAGACAAGCAAGATTCTGGAAAATTGAACTTGATGTTTTTCTCTGGTTTCTTGGACTGTTTATCTTTCTTTTACTCATTTCAGTAAAATTCAGCATACTCAAATCAGGTATTGATAAAATGATACACCCTTACCTTGCAGACAGAAATGAATCAACTTCTTTCTCCATTTATAAGGTAAGAAGAAAAAAGGAGCGAAAAGCATATTGCTCTTCTAACTGCAACTTTTCCCCTAATTATAACTTGAGAATGAAAATAAATTCAGCTGCTAGGCAAACAATTATCTTTCTGTGAAATTCTTTATCTTCTTTAGCAATAATGTACTTTCTATGCGTCAGACTAGCTGCTTTTCGGAAGTTCCATAAAACTGTTTCTTAAGGGCCCAGCTCTACCTGGCCTGTAGCTGGGTGAGCTGGAGGGAGCGGGGTAGGTTTACTACTTACATGATACAACTACTAGGCAAAACTGCAGTTCTTATCCTCCAAGGCCAGCAGACCTCATGATTCCAGGTTTTAACACTGGTTCGTGGGAATCACAGAAAAGCTAAGCAGAAGCCTTGTCACATAAAATGCTGCAGGAGGAACTTAAGTTAGAACAGCCTTGATACAGCTCTGATCCCTGTTTTGGGGGAAGGTCATCCAAAATTTGGGGTGCTCTGTGGCCTACGGGCCTGTTTCCCATAGTCGTGTGATTCACAGTGCCTCCTGGCGTTTAAGCTAGCTGCCGAGTATCAGTTCCACCACTCCAGCAAAGCATTTTGGATAAAAGAGAGGGGCAAAAGTGGGCTTTTTTTGCCCTGTGCATGTCCTTTTGTAGACATTGAACCAGCTTTTCTGTGATAAAGGACCCAGCCAGATGTAGGCAAAATATTTTGTGTTACGGCCACTTACTTCCCTTCCTGTGAAACTTCGATTTGCATTATTTACTGGGGAGAAGGGAGTTCTGGCTGGAGCAGACCAGTCTGGCCAAGTCCCTCAGAGCTTCACTGCAGACTGGCTCTGCAAACCCCTTCCTTCGTGTTTACTCAGTAATAGCTCCTGCCCTTACTTTCCAGTGGGGAGGAAGGGAAAAGGAGAGGTAACGTAACCTTTGGTATTTTGAAATAACATGATAACTATGCATGTCTTCAAAGGACGGGGCTGCTGAAGAACAGCTGGGGGATGGTGGTGGGAACAACCTCCCCCTGACATTCAGGCCTGGTAGATGAACCAGAAGAACTTGCAGAGCTTGTGAGAAGTACCAGGGAAAACTAGGAGCGGCCAGAGCAAACTCATTGTCCCCTTTCATTATATCTGAGATTGACCTTTATGAGTTGCCCGTGGGTATGGAATGGGCTGAGCTGAAGCTCTTCACAGGAGGCAGCACCCAAGCGCCCATGCAAAGGATGGAAAAGGAGGAGAAGAGGTGAGCAGGAAAGCCTGAGGGAGATTGCACTGAGGGCCAACGCCTCTCCCTTTAGGGCCCCGTTTATCTTCACCATTGTAGAGGCCAGCACAGTCTTGAAAGGGCTCAGCTTCCCCACACTCAGATAGACCAGGAAAGGATTATTATTCCTGTTTGCATGAAATGGGAATGGTGAAGCAGAAGGCATCTAAATGCCTCTGAGCATGCTGGTCAGAGAAATTAAATTCTAATTATCCATCAAAACCATTTCCTGATGGAAACAGAAGGTTTCTGCAAGCACTGCTTTTTCTGGAGGAGAAAACTGACCTTTTGTCTGAAAGTCAGACACTCCAAAAATAAATATTTTGATTCTTGGGGCGAAAAAAAAAAAACCTTTATTTTCATTTCACACAATATCATTTCTGGGCAGATTAGCCAAAACAGGAGAAATCTCCAGCAAAGGATAGAAGGAACCAAAACCAGTTTTCCTGACTTCAGGTTTCTTCATTAACTTTGAAACCACCCTTCACTGAAAGCAATCATTAAGAAAAAGAAGGAAAAAAAAAAAAGGATTAGGTGTTGCCCTCTGTAAAGGTCTTGTAAAACAATGCCAACAGCATTTGACTGGCTTCCTTGTGCCTGCGCAAAATCTTTGATTATTAAAAATAAGCTGCTTTTTATGAGACAATGACCTATGCATGGAGGCTTTGGTCCATAAAAGGGTTCACAAATGGATGTCTTTCTCTGGAGGCCAGAAACTTTTGTTTGCAGATCTCAGAGAGAATTTTTTATTGTACTATAGTTGATTTTTTTCACAAGGGCCCTTATCCTGGTGTCTCTGATCTCACAGAACAAAACTGTGGGAACCCCTAAACTAAGGGTAAGATAATCCATTTCATATTAGGCACACAAATGATTCTGTATTTATGACTCTGAGTGTCTTTCAGATTCAGCAAGGCTGTATTCTGGGTTTCACCTCTTAACTTTACTCATCTACTTCATCTAGGAAAGACTGGAGACCTATGCACTGAGTCCACTCTTTCTTACTGTATGAGTAGAAAAGAGGGAGTGGAAGATGAAAGGAGCCTTAACTCCCTCGAACATGCTCTCCCGCTTGCTTTTTCCTCCTCTTCATGCAATTCTGTGCATTGCTGAGTGCAGCTGGAACAGGGAAATACAGGTGAATGTCAACATTTGCTGCTTGAAATCACCCAGCAACAGAAGAAGTTGTGAGAAGAGACCAGCATCTGAAGAAAACGATCTTCCACTCCTTCTTTTGCAGCGGACATACAGCCTGGCTGGTCTGCTGAGTTTGGGGTGTCAAGGATGACCTGAAAATTGAGCCCAAATATATGCATTAAAAAAGAAAACAGACAACCAAGTGATAATGCTTTGGAAACAATGTTTTAAAGTATTGCATTAAATATACAAAGAGAAGAAAAAGCCATGTGAATATGAATTTTGCTTCACCGGAAAGAATTAATCGCTACTAGTAGGACCCCCTTTCCATGTAAGAAGACTTTGGCAACTCAGAGTCCTCTCAGCAGTGGGGATGCAATGTAATGCGCCTGCAGAGCCTCAGCCATGACCTCCAGGCACACTCAGGTCCTCAGAGATTTGAGTTGGCCACTTTGATGATGGAGATGCCTCACCCTGCTGTTTTTGCTAAGGCCTCCAGCTCTGCCGTCCTTCCCTAGGGGGATATAATGACATTCGTGGTACAAACTGGGCATTTTGCATAGCTATAATTATTTGCTAATAGTAATCATAAAAAAGACCATGCACCTCTCTTTCCTTCTCACACCTTTCATGTTGGCCTCTTGACGTGTTTTACAAACACGAAGGAATGAAGTTTCACAAGAGCCCTGGGAGGTAGGGAACAGACCCCTACAGAGGAACCCTCACGCTACAAGATGCCAGCTAAGAAAGGTGTCAGGACGGAGGTTTGTTTCTGGGGAAAGGTAATCATTGTTTTGGGAAACCTGACAACAGCGCCAGAGGAAAGAGGCTGATGGTGCACAGACATGTGTGGGCAAGCTCTCCACTGACAGGGGAGAGCTCCCAGTGTCAGCACCTGAATCCAACCATCAATCATGCTGAGGCCATATGTACGCAGCAAGAACTCTGCGACCAGACATAGGCGGCACATGATGCAATGGGCACAGGTGTGCAGCAGACACCAGGGAAAGGCAGCAGGGCTTTGCATACATAAAGCGTCTTTCCTCTGAAGTACTCAAGGCGATTTGCAAGCATTAATTAATTCTCACAACGCCCAGGGATGGTAGGCAAGGCAGTGTCACTGGCAAATTAATTTCATAGGTAGTGTCTTTGATATCACACGCTCATGTGCTCAGTGCATAGGATTTGATGTATTATATTATTTCCCCAACACACCTGCTGCCCTTCAGCTCTTCTATGCTTTGCAGCATCCTGGATAAATTTATTATTATCGCTATTATTATTATTAGTGTTGTCAATATTATTATCATCATTATTATGGCAAGGCTGGTGCTGTGAAGTGGATACATACATCCGAAGAGAAAGTCATTGCCCTGGAGAGCTCATAATCTAAATAGGCAAGGTCCCATATTTGTGCAAGTCCATGCTTGCACTCCAAGAATGCCTGCTTTAAAATACCTCAATAAAGTTTGCTCTGGGTTTGACAAAGATTGGTTTGTCTTCAGTTTCTGCACAGCTCTGCATTTAATCTGTCTGTGTTATGGGCTGACTGGTCATGAAGATATTCTCATCTGAAGATCTGCAAAGCTGTGCTGCACATCTCTGCGCTGAGAACCTCGTGCACTCAGACTGGGTGACTTCAAGCAAACACAATGTCTCTATATAGAGCTGAATCTATAACAAAGACTTTCATCAGTAAACAACATTCTCATAGAAAATTATCAATATAGTTTTTTTTTTTTTTAACTTTCAGAATTACCTTAAATGGAAACAGGATGGGGAATGTTGCAGGTAACTTTTTCTCTATAAAGAAAACTAGAAGAGACTGGATATTTATCAGCTGGCTCTGTCTAAAATTTATGGGACTTGGAAACATGCATATTACTGATAGGTTTCACTAATCTAGTGACTGTGGACATTTAATTAAATGCTTCAAAGCTCGCTCTTTCCTTCCTTCCTTCCTTCCTTCCTTCCTTGCTTCCATTTCTTCCGTTTCTTCCATTTCTTCCATTCACTGCCATTCCCCGATAAGCTGATCCCAGCAAGGAGACACAGATTGCTCTTCTAAGCTAAAGTGTCTGTAAAAATACCAGCCCCTTTCATTGAACTGAATATCTAACACCTTTATAGATACTGATATACTCTTTCTTACACGTGACATAAATATTTTTTATCAGCTAAAAGAGTGTTAGTGCCATGGTTTACAGTGTTGCAGAGCTGATCCTCAGTTTGGAATTCACATGTTTCTTCAGTATTTTACACCAGGGGTTAACCTCACATTTTCTCTTTTCTATCTGTGCCCTAAGGAAAAACAAGTAGTCCAATGTCACTTGCAGGTAATCTGGATTCTGAGTCATATCTCATCTAATATAATTCTATTATTTTTATTGGCCCTAGAATTATAAAGAAGAAAGAGGCTTGGTAGCATTATATCTACATTACACTTTTTTCATATAATATTCTGAGAGCTGGAAGAGCACTAATGTTAACATGGCTTTACTTTGGGCCAAGTCCTTGATTTGGAGAGTTGACACTTTGGCAAACTTAACCTTCTTCTGTCATTACAGATAGGTTGATCGTTTGTGCAGATGATGAATAATACAGGTGTGAGTATGCTCCCTTGTGGTAAGCCATTTTGTTGTCACATCATTTACTCCATTTCTTGCAAAGTTCATCGTGAAATCATTTGTTTTCTAATAAAGATTATATCAGTCACACTCTGTGGTGATGCTTCAAGTATGATAAGCATTTTGGCAGGGTGTCCCATTAGCTCAGGCAAGAAAAGGAAGAAGAGCTGCTACTTTTTTCTCACCAGTAACAGAGTGTTGGGAATACCCACCAAGCTCTGGAAGATCCAGGTTCAATTCCCTCTTCTGCTTAAGGGGATTTGAACTTGTCTCTCCACTTCCCTGACTGCCGCAACCACTAGGCTAAAGAATATTTTAGGGCAGGGCTTTCTCAGTTCCTCATACTAAAGCCATTTCACTTTGCATAGATTAATTAAATATTCATGGAACAGGAAGATGGCAAGCCTATGCAAATGACTATATATCTTCATGGTATAGTCTTTCATTTGGAAGTAGAGACCTGGCTTCCATTATCCACATGAATGAATACTTAAATGAAAAACACAGAAACATTAGTTGAAGCAGGCGCAGGAACTGAGAACTTCCCCTTCCAGGTGAATAATCTAACCACTAAGCTAGAAAGTCATTCTCCCCGTGACCCAGGAAATAGTGAAATATGGTATACAAATAAAACTGCTCCAACAAGAGAACTTCAGACAGGTCTGTCTTGAAATCTTGCACTGTGAATATTCACTCATAACTTCAGACTTGGGTTCAAGTTCCTTGAGAAGAAAGCTATTTAATTACCAAGGTGTGTACTGTCCATCCCTGGTAAAAAGAAGAGGATTGACACTATTTCTTGCTCTTGCTTACCTGCTTAATTTTTTATGCTTCTTCCTTTAGGTGATCAAAGGATTGGTGAGTTGACGAATGGTGCGTTTGTTCCGTACAGTGTTTGTTTTGTACAGTGTTTGAAATGTTTGCCCTCCTTGGCTGAGTCAGGTGGATGGCCTATTGCCTTCTGCACTTGCTTGTAATTGCAGCTTTTCCACCACTGGAAGACTCTGCTGGAGGGAGGGGAAATGTATGTGGCTGCTAGCCTCTTCATATAGGGGTTTTGATATGGAGGAAGAAGGTGATAAGAAATATTCTTGATCTTATATCTTACTGACCTCCAGGCAAGTTGCAGCTGAGTCTTGCATCTACCAGAGAAGGGCAGGTATATAATGGCATAAACATTTATCTCATGGTATAAGTAGTAAAGACCGTATGTAGACTCACTTCTCACCTTTGGGCCAATGGCCTTCCCACTTATTTCCAGATAAACCTCATCATTGTCAGTCCTATTGAGCCTGATTGGGTAGATGAGCTCTGAAACATGCACTAATTAGGCCATGCAGATGAAATAGGAGGAGGAACACTTTGTATGGGATTTGTTTTATCTCATTTTAAATATCGACAATAGAATTGGCCACAACTGAGCTAATCATCTAGGTTTCATTGATAGTCAATGGAGAGAAACAGGACTTTCTAGGAAGCATTTAATCTCATCCTAACGTAGACACAAATACAGAGCAGACGAAAAGTATCTTTTAAGTGCTTCTTGCTCTCTGTTGACTATTAAGGAAGTCTAGTGTCTAGTCTAGTGTCACACAATGAAGTGTCTAGTTCAGAGGTAGGTGTCTACACCATAGCTGTCAAAAGTTAAGTCAGATGAATCCTACTCACAGATGAATTTTACTGTCTCACCAAGATTTAATCATGGTCTGTGGTTCTGATTACCCTGAAGACTTGAACTGGTTCTGTACATACACAGAAAAGCTTTGCAAAGGGAAACACCAGTCATGTCTACACCACAGGGCAGCAGAGAGAGTCCCAACCTGGTAGCAGAGAACAATGCTGTGTGGAGATGCAGCCTCAGATCCAGAGGCAGTACTGATGCCTCAGCCAGGTGCTGAAGGTGAATTAGGAGCCCTCAGGAAAGCTAATTAGCTCAAGTGCAGATCCTGCACTGCATCTGCATATCCACTAGTGCAGATGTACCTGTGGCTTTAGGACCTCTGAACTTCAATGGCAGCTGGATCTCAAAGGCACCCAGGACATGATCTTCATTTTCAAAAACAGCAGTTAATTTCTTGCATCACTGTATAGGCTCAGTGCTGAGCCGTTGCAGAAACACTTTGATGTTCAGTGAGAGAAAATTATTAAAACAAACTAGAGTACCTATTTTATCTGAAGAGAGGAATCTTTTCCATTCTTTGTTTCTTTATATAGCTGTTTCTTTCTATTTTACTTCAAATCAAATTTATTTTATGAAAATAAAATATATTTAGGTCTGGCTTTGATCCCTACTTTTTTCTCAATCAGTAGATCGTACTCCTGCATTTTCACTAAGACAACTGAAGAAGCAGGATGTATGAGGGCATGCTGATAATGTGTTTTCATCCGACAGTTTGATGGTACTTCCCAAAGACATGAAGTATCATCTCAGACATTGTGCAGCTGAGTCACTGGCACTGGTGTGACTAGTTTTAAAGATATGCTTTGATTCCATGATATGTCACAGTAAGGTTTGATATCGTTTCTACACTGATTTCAATATTTCAACCAACTTTCTGTTCCCACAATGAATCTACACATTGGGAAGACAAACTGACTGTGAAAAAGCAGTTGAAAGAACTCGCTAATTTGCCTTTAAATTTGTCTGTGGACCAAATTTTGCCCTCATCAATGGGATGCAACTTCCATTGACTTCACTGTTCATACAGCCAAAGGCAAAATTTGTGCTTATCTAAAAATCTACCTATTATTTTATCTACTATCTGTCTGCTTAACTCTATTAATTAGTTAATGTTTGTAAAACACTCAAAAGATGTAAAGCCCCATAGAAATGCTAAGTATTATAATTATTGCTATCTGACTGCTGTATCTCTTTACCTATCTAGCTATCTACCTTCTCTATCTATTATAATAACAATAATACTTAGCACTTATATAGTGTTCTTAATCTTCAAAGTACTTTACAAACATTAACTAATTAATCTAATCTAGTCATCTTGCAAACAACTCCTTTAACAAACCAATGGTTGTTTTTGTAAAACAAAATTATTTGCAAAATAGAAGAATCATACTTGGGGGGTGATATTTTGTTCAGGTTTGACTATGATAAGGTAATAAATATGTATAATAGTAAAGAAGTAAAAAGACAGATGAGAGAAGCTCCATCACTAGACAACATAGAGCTTGCAAACAGACAATAACACATCATAAGCAGCTACAAACCATGAAGAAGTCTTTTGATGGTTATGTTCTAGACTTATTTCTGAATTATATGCTGTCAGTTTTGCTATAGAGACTTTCTGCTACCGAAATGCAATTTTTCCTTCTTATTTAAAAAGAAAGTCCTACAAAACATCTCTACTAGCTCCTTTTTTCCAGATCATTTTCTAACCAGTGGCAGGGACAAGACTGTCAAATGCAGCATCTGAAGCTGGACTCTGCAGTCCCAGTCTGTGAATGCATTTAGGCACCTCGTTCCCTTGCAGCTGTAGCAGCAGCTGTGAACCAGACTTTTCAAAGCATTCAGATCCCATTTTCCAACTCAGGTGCAATGGAGCTAAGGGGTCTAAACCAGTAAAAAATGAGGGACTAGCTTCCTTTGGAAACAAATGTCAATTAAGAATGACTCCCTGAATACCTCTGTGGATCTTGGCCTAGACTTGTACTAAGGTTTGGTGAAGACGTTGATGGCTGTGCGTCTTAGCAACATCCTGGAGGCACCGGGTAAGACAAAAAAGCGTGTGCCAGCTAAAGGGCAGACATATAGGTCACATTTATATTCCTAAACAATCAAAGGTCCCAGACACATATCAAGCACTGCTCCATGATTGCCCTTGCTGCTTAATTATTACCTAATTGCCTGACTTAGTTTTTGACTGTCCTCTTCAAGACAAATCTTCTGCAGAGAGGGATAAGTGAGCCAGCCTGTGCCATTTGGCATTAGAAACCTGTTCTGGCCCTGTTATACTTAACATCTGAGGCACAGCCATAACGAAAGACAATCCAGGCCTTATGTGGCTTATAATATAACCAGACAGCAGAAAATGAAACAAAAACAGATAGAACAAAGATTCTGTTTTCCATTTGATGAAAGAGTAGGCTCCCCCCCCCCCCGCCCCCTTTTTCTTGTGGTATTTTTCTATCATCTGTTGTGTTTATTTATCTGCTTAGGCAAAATGCACTGGGACTTTTCTGGTAAGAGCTAACTTCAAAATGAGTTAGGATTTGAGACTTTGCTCAATATCGATTCAGCTAAAAAGAACATTGTTTGGCAATTTCCCAGCATCACTTCCTCCAGCAACTAGGTTACCATAAAAAAAAAAAACAAAAAACAAAAAACTTTTATTTTCTTTCTCAGGTTCTAAATACTTAGATAGGACTGAAATTCTCTTGTAGCCACAGAGGCATTTTGCCAGGTACCAGCTCAAAAAAACAGTACCCCCTCTTTATCACTGTAAAAGATTTCTGAAGTGCAACTTCCTTTTCTGCAGCAGCCTAGCTGTCATCCCACGGCACATATATTTGTAAATGAATAAAATAAAATAAAATAAATAAAATAAAATAAAATAAAATAAAATGTATCATTAGAGAAAGTGACACAGGTCTGAATTCAGACTAATCATTATTTTTTTCATCAAGACAAGAACAGCATGTTGAGTTGAGACAATTAAGGGTAAGTCAGGCTTCCAGTACAATCAATGAAGTGAGTAGCTGTGATGTTTCTGTTCTGAATTCACAGAAGATGATCTGAGTGTGGTGCTCATCAGTCAAGCAGGAGAGCCAACTAGGCTGGAATTCAAGCGATATTGGCTTAACCGCAGACTCCCTGAGTAACCTCGGACACAAGACCTAATCTAAGCCCTATCTCAATGCCTTATTCTTTCCCTGATAGTGTACAGCATAAACACAGCCCTTTGATGCTCTCAAATGTTATACCCACCAGGGCTGGAAAAATGAAAGTGCATAGGTGAAGTTATGGCTGCAAATGAGAAAGTGGTACACAGTTAGCATATGCTAGGAAGGGCGGTTTTGAGATAAGAGGTATTGAGAGAGACCTAAAATTAAGTGCTGAGGTTTGAAAAAACTGAATCAGGAGTCTGGGAGACTTTGCCTAGCAATGGTGAAGATACTGCTGAGTGTTTGCAAAAGATAAAAGGCCCCAGTAACACACTTACAGGGCTGACACACCTCAAAGGCGGATATGTGAAGCTGACGCAGAAGGAGGGCTTTGGATCCCATTTAGAGCGGTGATTAAGGAATCACAGACTTGGATTTAAATAGGTTAGATGGGGCCTTTCTGCTACCCCTTCTCACCTTGACCCCCTGCATTCACTGCAGAAGGTCTACACCGAAGATCCTGCACAAATACAAATGCAATTCATCCTCCTCCCGCTTCCCTCACCCCCTCTATCCCTCCAAGAAAGCCTCCTGAAATACTTCTTAAGGAAGAAAAAAAAAGACCCCCCCCCTCCCCTTCCTCTGAGCAAACAAAAACCCACGCGTAGAAACCCAAACCTCCCGGTTTGCTTGAATTCAAGGCGGTTTTCAGAGCAACTGTTACTTATACTCTTTCCGCAGTGACGCAGAGGAGGACAGAACATGTTTTTAATTGCCAAGCCAAATGGTTATGCATGGGTCCTGTCATGCTTGTGAGAACTTGTTCTTCCACAGCCCTCCCTCTCCTCCCCGCTGAGGCAGCCTTGCCAAAACTCTGTTTGCGAGTGGTCACAGGGAAAACATGAAGCCTCGCAGGGATCTGGGGAGTAGACGCCAATCTGTCAGAGGTGTCACCAGAGCTGGATATATCTGCTGATCTGTTACCACTTGCTAATTACGGATTCAGCAGCTAATTGTCATAAATCTTGGTAAGAGATGTGGAATGAAACATGATTTTCAAAACTCTGCGGCCTAGATAGGCTTGCACTCAGCAAGTCACAGAGCAGAAACGATGGGTCCTGTGCCAGGGCAAGCTCTTTTACTGTGTGATATCCCCGTGAATACATGTATTGTTAAATGTGTCAGTTTGCTCAAAGCAGCATTTCTGACATTCTGCTACAGGAATGGTGAGTGTCCAGGACTGGAATAAATTGAGCTGTTGTTGCAGGATTTTGGTTCATACACCCAGAGATGCCTGTGATCACAGCCAAGCAGAGGTTTTACAAGATGAAATCTCACCCAACCCGTCAGGCTGACCTTTGGATCCACTCCTCAGAAAGCAAAGCAAAACTGCATGCAACCATGAGGTCTCGTCTTGACTGTGCAAACCCACAAATCAGGCACAGTCTCACGAGGGATCCAGATTGCTCTTAAAACTGGTCTTCGAGGGTTAACACTCTTCACATGCAATCAGCCTAGTCAGAATTTGGAGCCTGAAAGAAATCCAGGCTTAGCAAGTTTCATGCAGCTTTGGGCATCTTTTCTGATATTTCAGTCCCGTCTAGTTATCTACCATCTTGCACTGCCTTGTTTATACCTTTCCGTGTGTTTTGACAGCTACAGTTGAGGGTGGAGAGGGGAAGGCCAAATCTTCAACATCTCAAAGGCACCTGATTCCCTTAAGTGCTGAGCACCTTCTCTGAAAATCAAGTTCCTTCAGGGTATCTTAAGTTGAGCATCCAAGAATAACTACTTGGAAATTTCTGTGGCTCTAAGGATCGCAGGCTCTGTGTTCGTGTGCACCAGCCATCAGGTGACTGGTAGCAGATGTAAAAGTTCAGTGCTAAATTTGTGCTATTGATCTATCGGCCTATCACTCGGAGAGAGTGGAGTTAAGATTGTATGCAGAAAGATTGTATCTCTTAACTAGGAATTTCTGGTTTTCCGAAAAGTTCTTCTGCTTTTTCTTTCCTATTTTTTTTCCCTGTTTTCAGTCAGTTTTCACAATGTTTTCATCTAATCCAAATTTTTATCTAGACCAAGATTACCAGCCACTTTTGGAAATATCAACTAATATCTGTCACATATTCCATTTAAAATCTGCCAAATTTTCCAGGTAGAAAGACACAACAATCTATTTTAAGGTCATTTTTTACTAACGCTGGCTGAAAACTCTGTAGTGGAATGTTTGTTTATTCTCACGATTGAAAAAGCTGATTCACAGTAATTCAAACATTTTGCTGAGATGGTTCAGTTTTGATTCAAGGTGTGACGGACTCCAAGCTGAGTACCACTAACCTCTAATGACTAGATTTCCACTGGAAACTAGGCTTCCAAGACCCTCTGGCCTGGTGGGATGCAGGGACTTTGAAGCACGTCAGTACTTCGGTACTGTTGCAGACAGGGAAACAGGAGCGTGAAAATATTAAAACATACAGGTCAAAAGTTTTTGGTGTTTCCCGCTAGGTGGGAAGGAAGACAGAAAGATCCCCAAACACCTTTACTCACTTCTCTGTGCTTCAATGTCTGTTGCTCTATCTTCCCAAGAAGCCAGGATCCATTGCTTTGCCTAAACAAAGTAAAAATTTGAGGTTTATATGCTAGAAAGAAATGCAATATTAAATTATTGAAATCTTCTCTGCAGTGAATGATTCCCCTCTGCAAAGTTCTAGTGTCCATAGCATGCCATGTCCATGGATGTTAAAGTCCATTAACTGTTTAGTTGAATAAGTGTTAATCCCTCTGTGGGAAATGTAATATCTCTTCTTGTGAAAGGCATGAGAATTTGCTCTGTATATTGTTAAGTCCACACAGGTGAAGGTCTTTCAGACTAAATTCTACAATACATGTTTTTATTTCTCCAGGCAAAAGTTTTGTCTACCAAAAACCATCTTTTTGCCTGCAGAAGATAGAAATTCAGGTCAATAGAAACCAAGTAAAAAAGCAAATAGACCAACACAAAAATCACCCCCTCTGCCCAGTCCCCTCCAACTAAAAAAAAAAAAGAAAAAGAAAAAAAAAGAAAAAGAAAACAAAAACTGGTTCCAAAGCATCTATTTTGAATTTTTTTCCAATATGATTTTAGAAAATTTTGAAAAGGAGCTAAGGTATTTTCTTTGCTCTAAAGTGACATATTTTTTAGTTCTAATTTCACTGAAATGTTCTGAGGTTGACTTTAAACCAGACAGCTGTCCTCAGCTATATCTCCCCTCACTTTTTGATAGTGCATATTAATTAGTGGCAATTAGTACATATCAGCCAGTGCCAATTCTGGAATATCAGCCTCTCCAGCAGAATTAACACACAAGGTCTAATCGTCCTGTCACAATGAGATGGATCGTCACTAATATCCAGAATGGAGTGATTCCTGTGTAAGGGTTATGAGTAATCTCAGAATCCGGACGAAACAATCAGAAAAATCACTTTGTCGGAGTGTTAATCCTTCACTTAGTGCTTAACTGCTGCCAGAATTAGGAAAAGATCAAGAAAAACTGTGTGGCCCAAAGACTTTAAATCTGTTGCTTTGTTCTCCTTGTAGCCCTGGAGATGGCAAACAAATAGGACCAAATCTTTACCTGATGCAGGTGACTTCCATCCTGCATGGTCGTGTCCCTTCTCCCACTGGATAGAAGCTTTCTAGGGGTGTGTGTGTGTGTGTGTGTGTGTGTGTGTGTGTGTGTGCGAGCATGAGCACGCGGGTGCACATTTGTATAAATCACACCCACTTTGTTCACATAACCTACTTGCTGACTCATTCTGGTCTCTCCAGAGTTGGCGGGTGCCAGCCGCAGTCTGACAAACAAACAAACACCCTAAAAAACAGAGCTGGGTCTTGTTGCTTCCTTCTCCAGTAGTTCTTCACCTTCTTCTACCCAGACCCAAACTCAGCCTTCCTTGCCAGTAACGAATACAGCAGCCGATGTGAGAAAGGTGTTTAACTTAATGACGTTTTAACACTTTGCAGACTGCTGTCCTGGGTGATTATATAACCTTCCACATTTGGTTGGCTGGAAATTTGGAAAATTAATTAGTAGTAAAAGAGCACAACATTGCCAGCCATTAACTGAATTATAAGTAAGTGTTTTCTTTGTTTGGCAATATCTTACCTTGTCCTTGTGCCAAAAATATCTCATAACTTGGTATTATATTCTCTGAAGACAACCTTTCAATGACTTTGTGTGCAAAATAATGTAATACTTCAAGGAGAAGACTTTTCTTTCCTTCTTTTTTTTCCTTTCTTTTTTTTTATTTTTTAATTTTAATGATAATTTTTATTTTTATTTTATTAATGAAAGGGGACATAGCTAAATTTCTAAATCTAAAGGTCAAGTGTTTGGAATGAAAAGCTATTTGCTTGTCCAAAATTTTTTTGATTGACGATGAAAAATAAAAACTCCCAGGTAATGACCAAAGAAAGAGAGAAAGAAAGGAAGAATATTTTTTTAAACCTTAATACTGATGCTTGCTTATCTTCTGATGCAAAGCAAGTTACTGTAGATGGTTAGGGAAAGAAGAAGAGAGAGCCAGGCTTGGCACCTGCCTCCTGCCTTTATTTTGTAGTGAGCAGTATCACACATGAGATGTCTTCTATCTACATATTTGCTCTAGTACAAAGACTGATGTAGTTTGATATGTGTTGCAGTAAAAAAAGAAAAATAGAAGAAAAGAAGTGAAAAAGAAAAAAAAAAGAAGGCCTCCATTGCTCTAGGCATGTTTTTGAAGGCAGTTATAAAACAGACAGCTCCTAATTTGCCTGGTGTTCATTAATCAACAAAATGGCAATCAGGGTAAAGCACAGTATCATTCTTCAGTTGGGCCTTCATGCTTCTTCAGGCTTTTCTGATCCATTATTTCTGGAGGCCTATGAGCAGATCGGCTTTGGATGGTGGGTGGGAGGTGAGGCTGTCTGCAGTTGACTAACTTTTTTCTTCCAGACCGGTTATCACCTGACTGCTGGGTGTTTACCTGCTCTTTCTTCAGGCCATAGGTGCAATATACAACTCATGGGAATAGGAGGTGGATTTGAGGCATGGCAGACATGGGCCAGGAAATGAATTGGTACACAATGCCTTGTCCATTGGCTTATATTATCAAGGGAATGGTCTGAGCCAACAGCCTGAATGTTTCTTATTCCCCTGACATGAGGAGGTATGCACCATTCAGCAGACTTCTGCAAAACGGCTGCAAATCGCCCACGAGTACCTGCTGTTTTCAAAATTAATCAGTGTTGACTTGGAAGCACTTTCATCTGCATAAACTCTCTTTCTTTCCCCCGCCCCCTTCCTCTTCCTCAAGCTGAGACAAGCTACCGGGGATGCTACGAACACAGTGATGGTACTGTCTAGACACCTAGACCATCTCAGCCGTTGCTGTGTTGTGAGCGTGAGGTCTGCTGCTGCGAAGAGGGCATCCACACACGAGGAAGTTGGCAAGCTCATCTCCCACTCTCTTGGCCAAGTCTCCAGCCACAAAGGCCATGTCTAGTCAGTTTAATATGCTTTCAAATGTCAATGGTTGGACTGATTAGCAAGTACAAGAAATGCTGTCAGCTGTGGTAAACCCCCAAATCTTCTAAGAGATAATTTGCATACAAAGGGCTTAAACAAGTTGGTCTGTGTAGAGTTTGCCTAGTTTTCCTGCCTAGCCCCAAACGGTGATTTGTATTCCTCACTGCTAATGGGGCTTTAGCAAGCCTTCATTCAGGAATAGTACAAATGTTGGTTGGAAGGAGTGTCTGGAGGTCTCTAGTCCAACCTCCTGCCTGAAGCAGGACTATTGCCAACACCAAAGCAGGTCAACCAGTCAAACATGGATTTATCCAGAGGAATCTTGAAAACCTCCAAGGATGGAGATTTCACAGCCTCTCTGAGTTTAGTGCGGCATGGCCTTCCTAGGAAAGAAGTTCTTCCTGATGACTAGTCTGGACCTTCCAAGCCACAGCTTGATGCCACTGTCCCCTGTTTTACCACCTGTCACTGACAAGAAGGGTTGGTCTCCATCCTCTTTGTAACTCTCCATCAAATATTCATACATTGATCCCCTTTTAACTTCCTCTTAGCCAGACTAAATGTGCCCAGCACGGTCAACCTGTCCTTGTAGGTTATGTGATATAGGCCCCTAAGCATTTTGCTAGCCCTCTGAGGAACCCTATCTAGTTTCTCAACATCTTTCTTGAACTCTGGGACCCAAACTGGACACAATATTTCAAGTGCAGCCTCTGTAGTGCTGCATAAAGAGTGATAATACCTCTCCTTAATCTGCTGGCCATGCTCCTCCTAATATAACCCTGCAAGCAGTTTGCTATACTCAGTAAGAGGACACTGTTGTCTCACATTCAGTTTGGCATCTACTTTGAAGCTGGGCTGTTAGTCAGTCAGTCAGATCCCAGCCTGTATTGAGGCATGGTTGTTATTCTACCCCAAGTGTAGAAATTTGCTCCACTCTGAATGTCATGAGATCTTTGCTGTCCCAGTCCTTAAGTTTAAATGTCCACCTGGGTTGAAGCTCTACTGCTCAGGTTATCAACTACTTGTAATTCTCTTCTTATCAGCTGCTAACGGGACATCAAGCCACTTATGACTACAATTTGAACCCAGTATCTGGTCAAATTTTAACTTGTCTAGCAGTTTATTCCTTTTTGATCTTCCTGCTGATGATGCTGTGGCTGACAAAATGCTGTATTAAAGGTATACAACATCTACTGCTCTTTGCTTGTCCTCACAGCCAATCATTTCATTACAGAAGGCAATCAAGTCTGCCAAACATGGTTTTCTCTGGACAAATCTGTGTGGATTGTTCCTGATCTCTTCTTGTCTTTCAGTTTGTTTGGAAATGGACTCCAAGAGGATGTGCTCCACCTTTCCAGGGCTTGAGGTGAGACTGGCCAACCTATTGTTCCCTGGTCTTCCTTCTTGCCTTTCTTAAAGATGGGCATAACACCAGCCTTTTTCCATGATGATGGATTTGCTGGCCTGAATTGCAATGGTAGACAGTGACCTTGCAATCACATCAGTCAGCTCTTTCAGCACCTTCAGCTGACTGTATGCATTTGAATATATCCAGCATTTCTGTGTGGTCCCTCACTTGTTGCTCCATTGCTGCTAACCATACTGCTCCTTCCCAAACCATGCTAGTGGGAGCTGAGAGGTCTRGCACCAGGCTTTGCTTGTGAAGGCTGAGGCAAAAGAGGTTTTGAGGAATTCAAGCCTTTCTATATCATCTTTCGCTAGTTTGCCTCCCCCTTCATCAATGGATGCGTATTTCCCCTGACTTTCCACTAACATACTTGTGGAATCCCTGAAATCCCTTCTTATCAGATGGTTTTAGCTCCATCTGGGCTTTGGCCTTCCTGATTTCATCCAAGCACTGAAGTATTAATTAAAATCCATTCTGATTCAAGAAAGGACAGAGGAAGATGTAGGATGTCCTGAGACTTTTGTATATGGACCTGTATGCGCTCTTCTTGCTCAGTCTGAAGATTCAGGAAGACCCAGCAGGTCTCATGCACCTTAAAAATTTACACAGAAGTGTTTTTTTTTAAGTGGTTGATGTGTGAAGCCATAAAGTTACATCTCCCCCTGTGTGTTCTGCATATTGGAAAGCTACCTCCTTTCGGTATGGTACTTGCAGAAAATGTCTGTCTCGTTGAGGGGGAAGTGGGCTTGCAAATCTTCTTTTGTGTCAGGCACAAAGGAAAAGGGGTGGCTTCGAGACAGCAGCAAAATGAGAGGAGGCTCTCTCCTCTCTTCAAAGGGCTTCCTCTTCCCCTTCTCTCTCTATTGTGAATTCTTTAAAAAGACCACCCTTCCCTTCTGCAGACTGAAAACATCAAAGGCAATGGTGTAGTGGGGTATTTCCTCGTGAACATTGACTTACCTTACAAAGGTGAGGAGTTCACAGGAGGTTCTCTCTTGTGAAGTATGTTCTGGCTGCCTGGCTTTGAATGCTAAGTTGATTGGGAAAATGCTCTTACATCTTCAAGCAAGCAGCTTTGCTGTAAAGCCAAATATCTTCCTCTCCCTCCCACATTCTGCTTACCTCATCCCATTTTTTTTTTTTAATTTCGGGTAAAACCAAAATATTTGAGGCCTTGAGATTTTGTTGTATTTTTTGCATAGAAAAGGAGGCAATTATGAAAACTGAAATTTCACAGAAAAAAGACACTACCTGCAAAATGTTGACTATAAAACATCCTACGTCTTCCATTTATTAAAGTACATTTCCACAGGAAAATGTCAATCTATGCCATCCCAGGATATAGGGAGCAGATATGTTTGCTTGTGCTTATTGTGGCATAAACATATGATTGTTTTATTGGCTGATATGCTCAGAAAGAACAGTCAGCAACCAACCAGCTGCATCAAATTCTTCTTCATGAGGTGTCATTTAAGTTTAATATCATTAGAATATCTGTAAAAGGCTCAATTTTGTCCTTGTTTAGAGGGAACTTTGTGGCAAGACAAAAATAATGTGTAGGCCAAGAACCTTGTACTCCATTACCCCTTCCTCCCCTCACATGTTTTTACCCCTAAGGATAGAGCTGGTGTCCACAAAACCGGTCTCTAAGACCACTAGCTGTAGTCAAGAACAATGCAGAAATACACTCTTCAACCTATCTCTCCATAACATCTTCTAAGAGTTGCTGTGTTGTATAAGGAGTAAGTTACAGGTAGTTTCTGATTTACTGTAAGGACAGAAAATTGGTAAAAATATTCATTTTACCCATGAAGAGCTGGAGGATGTGTCTCAGTGGCTCACCCTGAGGTGAATACAGCAGTTGTCTCCCCCCATAGTCTGCCCCACATCCTTCTTGGAGGCTACTAGTTGTGATGCGAGGATGGCTCAGCCGTTCGTGAAGCCATTACCCAAGCATTGCAGTTTAGACCCTTGTGCCTGGAAGTGAACTTGTGCTGATTTTGGCAGGGGGAAAGTTATGAGGAAGGGAAGATGAGGGAGGGAACCACTGCAGTAGTTCAATGGCTGAATCAGAATTATGAAAGATTTACCAAAACCACTCAGGAAATCAGTTTGAATGCTTACAGATTAGTCCGGAGCAGCCAAGAGATGCTGTTAGCCTCAAAACTATATGTCCCTAAGTATCAGTATCACATCTGTAATTCAGATATCTGGAGTTAAAAAGAGAAGGATTTCCCCTTTACCTCCCCCCCCAGGTGACAATATCTTTCTTCTTCACATCCATGGTCTCTGTCCAAGATGCCTCTGCTCAGAGCCCACTAAATAAACACAGAGATTTGTTTCAAGCTAAATCTCAGCTGTGACTCATATTCTTCCAGCAGAGTGCATATAAATGTGCTTGATCATGCTGGAAGCGAGTTGTGCAACAGCAGGGGAAAAAAGCTACTAACGAATCCTCTCTGTTCAGGCGGTGGAGTTCAGCCTTACCAGTCCACCAGTGAAAAGCGCAGAGGAAATCCTTAATCAGGAGCAAAGTGCAAAGGCTCTGATTATTATTATATTATAATATATTAATATATTATATTTTTTAATGGAGATATTGGCTAGAATTTGCATGTGCATTTCTGGAACTCCGAGGCGCTGAATGGAAGAGCAGGTTTTTGCTCTTGTCAGCGCTTTGGTCTGTGTGTGGTTTCCCCATTGCCATTAGCTCCAGGCGCTTTGGAAGTTTTATTCATCCTGCAAGGCAGAGTGGGAAGGGCTGACAAGGTGGGTTAAAATACTGAGTAATGAGGATAATTAATCAAGGGCCTTCTGCAGAATTTCTCCTCCTTTTTTTTTTCCTTTTGTCTCAGGGCAACGAGCAGCCGGGGAGGAACCTCCAGTGGGCCTCCAGCTGCGGTGTGGGTGCTCACCACTTTTCAGCCCAAAGTCCTTGACCTTGAAGACTGCTGTCTCTTCAGGCTGGATTACTGTAAATTGAGTCGGTTATTAATCAGGAGGTAATGTGAGGGTCATGTTGTGCTAAGGGTAGTGCCAGTAAGGATTGGGACATAACTCCCTGACCCAACAGACACGTAGCCTAAAAGGATGCATAGGGGAGGAGAGAAGTAAAAGTTATACAGTCTGTTAGTGCCAGACACAGGCTTCTCTGAGACCCCACCTAGAGCAAACTCAAGGCTTTCATTTTAAAGGATAAGGAAGAAGTCATCAGAATGGAAAGGATAAATAAAACACTTTTCTCTGGGGAGCAAAATACAGATTTTCTCTTCCCCAGTCCCAGTAACTTGAGGTTGTGTTTTGGGCTGCTGTTCTGGAAATTCAGCTAACCCTGGTAGGAAAATGGTAAAGCGTAACTGCAAAATAAATATGTTATTCAAGGACTAACTGCTCCTTTGGGCATTTCACCCCTTAGGCTTGAAAACACTTGAACTAGTCTCGTGTCACCTGTGTACGATATTACTACTCTTCCCTAAACATAACCTTTCCTTCCTCCGAGAAAATAATTTTAATTAATTCTCTGAACAACATTTCTGCCAAATATAACTACCCTAGTGTATTCATAAAATTATGGCAGTACTCAGCTTGTGTTTTATAAAACTCATCATGACTGATTTTCACCTTTTTTGCACTGGCTGTACGGTGATGAATTCAAAGGCGTTCCTTCTGATGCAGGTTTAGATTCAAGACAGCACTGAAGCGTATTTTAACATGAAGACTGCAGCGATGTATTTTGCTGAATTGGAGCCTTTTATAGGAGAGGAGAATCTAGCCCTTTTTGTCATTCTGTTTTTGAGTAAACATTTCTGCAGCATAGCATTAATTATGGATTCTCCACCTTGATTCAGTATCACATTTAGTCTGCTATTCCCTGTTAAATCATCTTCCCTGACATGCGAAATTCAGGCTGCCTTTGTTAGATTAAAGTCTTTTTATCTGACCTGCCTTTAAGCTTCATCTACTTAGTCATATCACTGGGTAGGTAACAGAAAATTGCCAATATGTCACCCAGTGGGTAAATCAATTCATGAAAGGAGGCCTAGTGCTTTTAGATTGACTGCAGAATGGTTCTTTTCTTTTTTTCCAAGCATATCTTCCTCAGCACACCTGGGTATTCCTCCTGAGGGCTCAGGAAAAAAGTTTGAATTGCCTTGTTCTTTATTAGCTACATCCCGTCTCCTTTATATTACAGGTGAACGTGATTTGCTCCACAGTATGTATTCCTAAGAGACGTACTGAAAGGAAAAGGGCAAATTATCGTTCCAGTGATGTGGAAAGCAGGAAAAGAGCCAGCAGGAATATTATCATTAGTAACAATCTTGGACGTTTTCTGCATATGTTTGAGAGGCTGTGTTCTCCTTAGCGGGACTGTCAGGCTAGTGTATGACATAGGTGACCTCTTACTTGAGAATAAGGCCAACAGCCTCTTAAATGACAAGCCTTCTTGGGTGTCTGACTCTAGATGTTTTCAGAAAAAAATTCATTTGCAGAGAGCCAAAAATCAACAATCTACCCAAGGATGTGGGTCAGGTAGTGAAGTGATGTGGTGAAGATCCTGCAAAGGGGTCTGGAGGTTAAAAAAAGAAAGATTTCTTATCAGTCTTATCTTCCATGGGAAGTGACTGGCAAGCAGGGGGTGGAGACGCTGTCCTCGGACTGCAACGGGCTTTGCAGGGAGTCTTTGGGGAAACTGAGGCAAGAAAGTGCTAGAAAGTGCATCTGATATCTTGCTGTTTTGTTGCAGCCTACGTATATCTTCTATGCCATATAAAATGGAGTGTTTTGACTCCCTCCCGTAAACGCTGCTGTTATCAATCATCTCAGGTCCCCCAAGCAAGGAGCTGTCAAGTGTTGATGTGCTGAGAAATCTTTGCTTGATCTCTTCGAGAATGATGCTCATCTCCAGGCATAAGCAACTGAAACGAAGGGTCTCAGTTCTCATCAGAAGGGCTGCAAACCCCAAATCAGTGGCACTGCCTGGAAACCACTTATATCAGGAGGCATCAAACCAAAGGAGTCCAAAATGTGAAAGGTACAACATATCCTCCTAGGGTGTTTTACAACGGGAGCAGCTTTACCAGGCCTGCATGCACATATTTTAATGTGGTGTAATAGGTAGAAAGAAGGAGGAAGAGGTAGGAATACAGATCTCCATGGTCTCTGTAATCTGCCACATTATAGTGTACGAAACAAAATACTGAGAAGCTCTGTCACCGCTGGTTACATCTGGAGGCTGGAAACAGGCAGACCAGAGCTCTGCCTAGAGCAGGCTGCAAATTGTTTTGCAACACGAAACTGATTTTACAGCTTCATGAGCTTTTCTTCTTCTTCCTTTTTTTTTTTTTTTTAACTTTTTAAATATTACCTTTCTAGGCACATTTCCCACATAACTTTTTGTGGAAAAAAGAAAAATAGGGTTCTTTCCCTTCCTCAGAATTGTAAAACTTTGCCAGAAAACAGATAAAACACCTTTTTTTTGGCTGACAATTCAAAGCCCTTGGATAATTATCTCCGAATCTGTCCTAATGCTTCTGTAAATGCTTCAAAAATGCAAAGCAATATATGGTTGGTACTATGAGTTATATGTCTATTATAGAGAATCAATACAAAGTGTTTGAGATTCTTCTCCATAAAGATGTTTGTACACTGGGACCCTTCTTATTCTCTCACTTAATCTGGAAATCAGGAATAACTCATTAAAGTCAATGTTGTTTTTTCAGTGTAAGTGAGAGGAAAATCAAAATGAGTGTATCTGATATACATTAACTTAAAGTCTGCTATTAAACCACAGATCGTGAAAGACTATGGGAAATCTGAACCCCTGCTGATTTTTGCTAATTCTATAAAGAGTCTATTTAATTTCCTCAGGAAAACAAGACAAACCTTCCCTTGAGGGCATCTACATTTTTGAATGGGCTACAAGTAAGTCCCTAAGGGCTTAGTTATCACTGATCACAGTTTGGTCTGTTGGATATTGCTAAGGGAAATTTAGTGTGATTGTCTGTGATCACTGGCATGTGCTCATACCCATTAGGAGACCTATTCAGCCCACTGACATTTGGTTCCTAGGAGAATAGGGTAGCTGCTCTCAAAACATTTTCAGTTTGCAGCATTTTTTTTCTTGCTTGCTTGCTTGCTCCTTCCCCCCTCCCTTCTTCTTTTTTTTTTTCTTTTTTTCTCTCATACAGAGAGCTGCCATAGTGGAAAGAGGATGCTGTATCACCACGAAACTGCCATTTTACAAAAGCACCCATCTTCCAGTTTTGTTAGTTTTCTCTCTTACTACATTCTGGGCAATTGTAACAATAGTGTAAAAGAGCAATAATATTGTCTGCAGCTGCATCCAGTGTGCAGAAGAAGTGAGCTGTAGAAATTTGACTCTACATCACAGGTGCTTTTGGAGGGTCACAGATCTGGCACCAAATCCACTAGCGACTTCAGGACTGGATATGCAGCAGTGTGGTTGCCCCTTGTCCCTCTAGACTGACTTTAGAGAATGTAAGACAGTCCCTAAAGCTTCTAGCAAATCACCTCTGGAGTTGGCATTAGCAGTCTGGAGGAAAGGTCTCACCAATATCGAAGTTTTGAGTCATTGCAGATACACCGTGGGAACACTTGTATCTCCTGTCACCTTGGTCACTGTTGGTGACAGGGAAGTCCAAGGAGCAAGTTATAGCCATGTGTGAGGTGAAGAACAAATCTGTCGATCTGCGGGGGGATTCAGATTCACTGAATGCAGCCAGAAACCCATGGGTGGTATTCTGCAGTTTGCTGAATATTAGACTCGATATTCATAGGCGTCTCTGCCAGATTTAAAATATCATATTTGCTTTCTTTTCTGCAGAAGTTGGATATAGGTCTTGCTTCTTTTCTCTGGGATTGTGTAACATCCAGGTCTAGTTGCTCTTTTGCCAATACCAAGATGAATAGAAACAGAGGATATGATTGGGGGAAGCAACCTCAAATAAACCCAATATAAAGTTCTGAAGTTCTAAAGAAAAAAGGGCGAAAAAAAATCAACCTGAGTTTTGGTTAAATCACCAAAACCAACAAACCACCTCCCTCTGTTCTTGAACATAGCCTTCTGGTTCTTGTTCAATGTTAGACCCAATGAGACCCATTTCTCTTTTTGCCTCTTAGCCCACCAATTTTAATGACTGAGTCATTTGTCTCAATAAAAGGTAGTAAGTCCTAGAGGCCAAAAACAATACGGCTAATCCCTGCTTACTTGTGCATTTTCCTACCTCATCTTCGTCTTGCAGGCCTGCCAGAACTCAATACTTTGCTTAGAGACTTCCTCCATTAGGACAGGTTGCAAATCAACTTGTTTTCTTCTTGCGTGTGCGTCAGTGAGATGTTTAGGGCTAGTCCCCAGAACGGGTGGAGAAACAATCCAGGTGTGAAAATGCATGCATGTATATGCTTGCAATTACACCATAACCATGGCTGTACCTTTGCCATTAGCCTGTCCTAATTCTGCATTCTGGCTGCTGGTGAGCTTCCAGCGTTGCGTGCTGTTTGGCTGAGCTTTTGATTCTGTAAGCAAGGAAACACAGCCATTTCTCGCCCCTGTAAGCAGGGAATCAGTCATTTCTCACCCCTGTGCAGATGGGCAAATGCATTAGTCTCTGCTCCTCACAGAGGCCACAGCTGCCTGACACCACCCCTCTCTACCCTCTTATTTGGCAAACTTGGTTTTATTCCAGAAAATCTGTAAGCCAGGTTTGATGATAGCTTTTTTCTTATTCGTATAGGATTTCTCTTCTCTCCCTACCCCCCCCCCCTTTTTTTTTTAATTCTGTGCTTTAGAAAGATTTGGAAAGAATCTGGAAAAAGCTTTAGCCATGAAATGTTTTGGTGGATAAAAGAAGAATCAGTCAATACCTGAATGAAAGAGCCAAAGACACACAGTGGTCAGTGAAGTTCAACTCAGTTAAATATTTCAGAACTATAGTACTGGCCAAAACCAATGAACCAAATTAAAAAAAAAAAAAAAACAAAAACCACTGGAAATAAGTGGATGTCCTGCAGTTATTTGGTCTAATCTACCATTCTGGCAAAATTCATCTGGACCTTTAGGGATGATGGGAGGACACAGGACTATGGTTTTGCATGTGGGTTAATGTGTGCTCTCACGGTTTAATGCACACCCAGAGCCAAGCCAACTGGTAAAAGATGACCATGCCATTAAAGTCCAGAGATGAAGTGCTGTGAAGGACAGCTTGGAGAAACATCTGGAGAAGAGCCCATGTTAACTCTGCAGTGGTTTTCTCTTTACCTTAAACTGAGTACCCTGAAACAGAAGGATATCAGGTTAGCAGTCAAGAGAAAAATCTGGCTACAGTGTCTCCATGCTTACTTGATATTACGAGCCACTCCGTAGTTGTGAGTGCTTACAATATCTCTGGAGGTCATTGTAAGAAAGGTCCTATCTGCAAATGCTGAGTGTTATTCGTCTGGAAGAAAACACCATCACAAAAACAGAGAGAGATTCCTTAAACCTAATGAGGTTTTCCACTGGAATCGCTTCTCATCTTCAGAGTATCACCTGTTGCATAAATACATTGCTACAAAGCTAACAACGAGGAATAATCTTTAAAAAAAAATCCTTATATTCCCAAAGGCAAAATAGTTCTGTGGTGTGAAGATACGACTCTCACCTGACACAGTGCCATTAGTTCAGCTGAAGAGAATTGCCTATGGGCAAACATCAGACCGTGATGGATTGGGTTATGTTTTTTCCACACAGGTGTTTCTGAGTAACTTTTCGTAAATCTTTGGAGATGAAAAATCAGGGAATAACTTAATCATGTCGGGTTATTAAAAAGATTTACTGAGAGCAGCACCAAGTGGATTAATTGGGTGGTCTTTAGAAAGTCTAAAATTTTGGGGGCTGCTGTGGTTGTGGAATCTCTCTTTGCACTAAGGTGTGTGGGTTTTTTTATTTCCTTTATTCCACCAGTTTCAGGGGTAATATCTCTGCAAAGAATATGTAATCCTGCGGTTGGTGACTTAGCGTAATTTTTTTAATGACTAGTAACTGTCACATAGTACATGCTACAGCAAACTGATCTGTGTAGCGTGTTGGGAAATGGCATGGTAGGAGACAGCAAGAATTGTATCAGCCCCATGGGGCTGTAAGAAGGAAAACCATGGAGCAGCCTAAGGAAAGGTTATAAGGAGAGTGTCATGGTCTCAACATTGCCTAGAGGAGAAGTCTCATGAAGCTTCACTATAAAATTTATCTGACAGATTTCCAGGCAGTAATTATAACTGAGATTTATGTGTATTTAATATCACTTTTGATATTTTTCCCCTGAAAAGACTCTTGGAAGCTTCTTAATGTATCGTTGTTCTTTCTTTCATGAAAATGGGAGCCAGGTAGCTGTGATGTAACAGCACGTTCTTAGCATTTGCAGTAGACAAGAATTTTTGTCTTCATATTACAAACTATCTTCAACTCACCATTCTTCATAGTTATCCTGTCCAATGTGTAGGGTAATTCCTTTACAAAGCAGTTAAATACTTTTTTTGTTATAGTGAAACGTATGAACAGTTAGGAATGTAACAGCACTCAGAAATTTTCCGTGAAAAATTGACCCTATGGATTTAACACAGATCTTTTAATCTTGGTATGTCAGGTCAGGCAAAGCATCGAGATCTGGCAGGCCATTAAATCTGCAGTTCAGCAGTTCACCTTTCTATGGGGCTCATTTTGGGAGTAGGAGCAGGTTAATCTTCTTCCACCTTTGGCTTAGCACTGTGGTCTCCCAGTAACTCCCTTGGCATCTGCAGCTGGGGTGGCCTGTGAGCAGGGCCGACCAGCTTCATCAGGCATGCGAAGCTTTGGAGCAGGAGAGGACATGCAATTCAAGGATGCAGACGAGCAGAAGATAAACCCGGAGGTGAAGGGGAATGGGGTGGAAACACCTGAACGAGTCTCACTTTCAATGGCACAGACTTGCAAATCTCTCACCCCAAGGGCTATAGGAGGGCTGTGGATGGGGATAGGCACTGTGCGAGCATGAGATCATATTTATTTACCCGAAAGGGGCAATCACATCTTTCTGAGGCTTATTTAGCAGCCGCACAGAAATGCCATTGGCAAATCTGCCTGGCAAGATCACTGAGTCCTAAATACTGTGCTAGGGGATCTCCAGGACCGAAAGCAGGAAAGGAAAGGAGGACTGGAAGAAAAGGATTTATTGGGGACATAAAATAGAAACAGAAAATCTGCTGGGATCCTGGGTCTGTGTGCAGGTTGTACTCACTGGGAGGATCTTTATTCCTTTCAGTGAATAAGGAAGGAATGGGGTTAGTCTAGTATGTAGAACAGGTAAATACAGAGTCCTAGAAAAAGCATTTCCTCTTAAATTGATGAGAGGGTAAATTATATCCAAAGGGAGACAGTCAAGCTTAGACTAGTATGAAGAATATCGTGCTCTAGATTTACAAAATCATCAGTAAACAGTTCATGTCCAGATCAAAGAAAGGACTTAGGCGGATGTTAGTTATATACTTCGAACCTGTACTCAGCCCAGTTCTTCACCTGCCTTCCTTCCTCTCCCCAGCTTCCTTGGTCCAGCACACATATTCACAGCATCCTGGAGCCTTACTGACACCATGTTTCTCACTGATACAACAACTCACAAAATAAAATGGGTATTGTGCTAGTTCAGGGGAAAACCCAGACACTGCAGCAGAAAAATGAAAGCTGTGTTCGGCAATGCTAGAATTTTTTTTAATACCACATGACAAGTTTTATTTCAGTTCTCTCAAATGAAAGCTGTATTAGGCAATGCCTGAATGCTTTATTAATATCATGTGACAAGTTTTATTTCAATTTTCTCTTTAATAATAATCAGCTATTTTTGCAGGTGAAATGCAGCAATCAAAATCTCCTTTTTATTATGTTCTTTCAAGTATTACTTGGGACATGAACATAGGTGTTATCATGTCTACTTGACATCTGAATTTTTCTGAATACTGGGACAAAATCTGGAACTGCTTTCCCTCTTTCTGTCCATAGTTCAGGCCTTGGTGATTATTGTCAGGGCAGTTCATATCGCGTGCTGCTAACTTGCATTTCCAGTGCATCAAAGGAAAAAAACAAAATTCCCATCCTGACCAAGTCATTGAATGTCCTGTTGTTGCACACGCAAGTGGGATTTTATGGCCTTTGGACTTATAAGGAAAGCTTTAAAAATGGGCCACTCCTCCCATTCTATGATGGGATATTGGGGACTTTTTGGCAAATTGAGAAGAAAAAAATTCTTGTGTGTGGCCCAAAGAAGAAAGCTGGATAAATTTGCTATAATATCTGTGTGTGATTAATTTCTGCAGGGGGAGCCTTTATGACCAAATCCCTGCCACGAGTTTAAGGCTTCTGGAGGGGTCTTTGAAACAGAAATGCTCCTTGGAGAGTATTATTGATCTCACATAAAGATTAGACTATTGATTTCTTACCTATGCTTTTCATGATCTTTAGCCTTCCACCATCCAAAGCAAAATGGGAAAGTGCAACAATCGTCATCAGCAAATAGTGACAGGAAGAGAGACAGAAGGACCTTTCCAAGCCAAAGGACATCAGGTTAGACCAAACTTATTCACACTGCTGTTTGTGCAAGAGGAACTTTCCTGCTCAAGATGGATGGAGCTTCTACATTAGAAAGGTAGTCCGGGACTCCAGCTCATGCTAAATAAATTTTAGCAACCAGCCAAAATTTATTTAGGACCAGTAGGACCAAGACCAGCAACTGCTGCTGCTACTGACTTTTGAAGAAGTCAGTCTGGTGCGTTGAAGGATGCTCAGACATCTTTGCTGTGATCTTTGTTCTCATTTGTACCGAGGCCGGTGGAGTCTAACAGAGATTTGGCTCTCACCCACACGTGGCAGCTGCTTAAAAATGAATAGCTGAGGACAGTATTGTCTGTGTCCCATTCCATCCTGTTGACTCACCAGCAAGATGAGTAAATAGTTTGTGAAGCAGCTCCTGAATTATTACACTTTTAGACCCATTGGAAACTGAAATCAAGATTGGTTAATCTGCCTAGTTTATTAAAGTCAGTTCAAACTGTGTGGCTTCAAAACATTGGGATGCAAATTGCAGCCATTCAAATGCTGCCTCAGACATTTCTGCTGAGAAGCAGAAACCTCAGAAGTGGGATAGTCTAGAGACAGGGGAATTTCCCATATTGGCCATCTAATTTTAATCAGCTGCTGCAGTGGAGTCAGATCCCATGTAACTTTGGGGTTACGCTGTTGCAGCTGGGCTGAGACTCTGTCTCAATGATTTCGTATTCCTGTTGCCAGCAGACTTTATTTTACACTGGCGAGACACCAGGTCTTTCCGTAGTAAAACCACCCCGTGACATTGCTTCTGGAAGACAACCACAAAACCTAATCCCTTAATCCCACTTGAGAAAGCTGATTTAAACGGGAAGCAGAGTTGTGTTCACTTCCATACTCACATGGCTGATTCTGATCTCAGTTATGCCAGTGCAAATTGAAATGCACACTATAACATGGCAAAATGTGCTCTTGATCTGGCCCAGATACTGTAATTCTCATTTGTGTACAAGGTGGCTCCATACTACACTGATAGATGCATCAGGGACTCAGAGAGAATGTCTATCACATTATTATACATGGAGAAGGCTTCAGGATGATTTATTTATATATTAGATTATACACATTATTTTTATAAATATCCAGTTATTCACTGGCAAAAACATATGCTGAATTAAGAGTTATAATTTCAAAACCCACATAATTTTTTTCCCTTCTCACTACTAGGGAGGGTTAGGCCACTTACCTGCGGTATAAAAAAATCCGTGTTCAAGATCGTCTCTGCTTGCTTTGAAATAAGCTCTCACATTTTTAGTGCATACCCTAATTAGTAAGCCATTCTCAGATAGATATTTCCTGACTTTTTTTTTCCTAACATATATCCTACTTCGTATAAACAAACATCTGTTGGTCTTGGAGACAAACAGAAGCAAAAGTGACTCCGTGGCCTAGCAGTCAGCAGTGATGTGGATACCCAAATTCAAGATTCTCTTTCAAATTAGGCAAAGCAGTGACTGCAGACCATATCCCCTGAATTTCAGGTGTGTATTTTTGCCATGGAGAACAGCGCATGTTCATGAAAAAGACCTAGAAGGTCTGGTTCTCATGCCGGGGTTGTACAGAAAAACAACAAAAAACAAAACCTTGATTATTTGCAAAGCAAAAGGGGAAAAACAGACAATCAAAATCTTACTTGCTTGGTCTGAGGAATAAGCAGGGGCAAAATCTTTTTCTTCGTCTCACCGCTCTGGTGTAGGCATCTTTCATAAGATGGATTTCTCTTCTCTGTACTGTTTTCTTTCTGCATACAGTGCTTCTGTCACTACCTATGTGAGCTGGGTACCGTGGAAAGGCAGACGGAAACTAGAAAGTCTCCAGAGAGAGCAAGGAAATGTCTGCTGTCGTTCATAATGGTTTGGCAAAAATGTTTTTGGCATTTAAATATTGTTTATAAGGCTTATTTAGGTCCCTGGCTGAAGTGAAAAGGCATTATTATTAAAGTCCTATGGTTTCTTATGATGTTATATTCTTAATCTTAAATATAAGTGCTTTTAGAATAGTTTTTCCAGAGATAATCCTGATTTTTTTTTCTTTTCTGTGGAATTGGCACTTTTTGCAAAGTAGCTTCCATCTAAGGCTGCAAGCAATACTCAGTTCTGCTGTTGCAACTTGATGCTGAAGCTGTCACTGCCGCATCAGGACCCCATGAAGGTGAATTCTTGTGCTCAGGAGGAACCTGAGAGCTCTCTCAGTTTAAAGTCTGCATGCCTTGCTTCCTATAATATAAGTTCATTTTTATTACATTTATTGCTTTAACTCCATTGGCAAGGATTCATCTCACCTTACTTTAGCCATCAAATTTGAAGAAATAGGAATAGCAACTGGAAATCTCTTTCACTTAATTTAAAACCATATCTTGGAGTATGAGGAATCACTTCCATTTGAAGTGTCTTTTTAGATGTCCAAATTAAGGCAGCTGGATTCCAACTCAAGAGTTTTAAATGAGGTTATTATGGATTAGTGATGCAAGATGGCTTCATAACTGATTTCCACAAGGGAAAACACACAGTGTCATGGAAAATAGCACTTATTGATACTAAAGGCCAGATCTGATCAGACCAAATGCGGAGGAATGCTGTGAGTGAACTGGAAGCCATCCTAATGCACTGTGAGGCAACTTAGCGCAGATCCCGATTGCTAGAAATGGGATAAAGCTTATTAGCTCACCCTGCCTGTCTCCTTTCAAGTGTTCGGATTTTTCCTTGTGAAATTATATGTTTCATCTTATTTAAATGTCTGAAAATGTGGGTCTTTCACTGCTGTTCTGGACACACTCTTTACAAAGTGATTTCACTGTGAGGAAGGATCACTAGTACAGGTCTGGTCTCAAAGAGCACTTGTGTAATTTTGCCACCTAAGTGATCACGCATTTTATCAAAAGGTGGTTGCAATGTGAAGCTGTACTCCACAGATTTGTGTTTGCCCTAATTTGTCCTGATACCAGTAGTAACGGTAGAGAATTGTACGCAGAGACTTGTACAGTCACTTAAAAATTATGTTGTCCGCAGATGGCCCTTTTAGTTACATTAATTATCCAGTCCAGATTATGAGTGATAGGATGTGATTTAGCTAAGTAAGCTCAACACAGAGTTTTCTGTTCTGTTCTATCCTATCTCATCTGATCCAATCCGATCTGATCCGATCCTATGTGATCCTACTTTCCATGCCATGAGTGACTTCTGAAGGTGCATTACCAATCTGCTTTTCTCCAAAAACAGAAACATAGTGTGCTTTCTGCAAGGAAATGGCACAGGAAAAATTGTGAGTGATCAAAATAAACCATTTGCAATAATTTCCCTTGCTGAGAATCATTTTCTATAGGCATTTCCAATTAATGTCAAGTGTAAATTTGGGAATTGTGTCACCAGGCTGTGACATGTGCTTTTCATTGGAAAATGCTTTTCTAAAACCAATCAATATTTTACTAAAAAAAAGTCAGTGCTCTTACCTTTTTTGGTTTGCATATTTTTTTCATGATGTTTATTAGCTTTTTGTTAATAACTTTTAAAAATAATTATTTTGTATTTGTTTTCCCTAAATCTGATTCTGCATGAAGGGAAAAGACAATTTCAGTAAGTAAACATATCAATGAATATTTCAGAATCATATTTTATTATAAATTCTATAAAATGTTGATTAAAATATCCATGTAAAACGCAATAACTGAAGTAAATCCTTTCTTAATTCTGCAAAAGGATATATATGCTATCTTTTCTTGCAATGATGCTTTCCCTCCTATTTTCAAGAGCTATGTTTACAATTCATTTAACCAACTTTGTAAACTGCAGTGAAACTGAATAAGAATTAATATTCTAACAGGTAGAAGAAAGTGTGTTTATGTTGTGTGCACATTTTATCTTTACAATCATGTCATTTCTTGTCATGTTGAATATGGAAATTTTGATTTTTTGTTAGATAGATAAATATATTAATACAGACATCCTTCCTTACACTCCTAAGATTTCCTAAGATTTTCAAGGGTGATAATCTAAAATGTAAATTAATAAATGTGTATTCAAATGTTTAAACAAAGGACTGCTTTTCCAAAGTGCAGAGAATATTACAGTTCTCAGGTATAACAGTGCTTGCTCCTAACTTTAGGAAATGAAGTCCCTCATTAGGACAATTAAAGTGTATGACAGCAACTTTTAGTCTCATTGTTTTAACGTTCTTTGTGCATAAATCAGTGTTATAGTTCATTTCAACACTTTGAATGGACATCTTAAAACAAAATTAAGCTAATGGACTCAAAACCTTACCATTTGTTCATTGTCATGGGAAAACCTTATGAAACACTTCATGCTGTTGTCACCACTGTCATTAACTATTGGTGCACATAAGAGCACATAAAGCACGTTAAGCCGCGACTTCTCTTTATTCCCGACTAGATGATAACCACCTGCAGAGGAATCCCCCAAATATTGCTTCTAACAAATACGCCTCTCCCTTGCTCTAAATGCACGGGCAGCTTGGCGGTGTGGCTCAGTAAGGCAGCGCATCCCTTTCCCTGCAAAGAAAGATGCCGTTTAAAGAAATCAGTCTCGTTATGTCCCAGTGACAAGCCTAATTAAGAGTGTCTGTCTCCGAAAGGCATAAGAATAGAGGGAAACCTTTTGTTCACCTGCACACACTACCATCCTTGACCCATCCGAGTAATTTAAACCCCGGCTGAATTGGACAGGGACAGGTGTAATTGGGCCCCAGTCTCGGCTGCTTCCAGCCTTGCAATTACCCTAATAAGGTTGTCTGCGGAGGGGTCAGTAGCTAGCGGCCAGTTTGGCTGGAGCCTCCCGCGGCTGTCGACAGGCGGAGAACAAGGAGTCCATTGGGCCACCGCGCGAGACTAAATGAATGACGGTAATTGATCTAGTGACAGCAGCGTCTGACGGGAGCAACGGGCAGCTGCAATGAAAGATGCGATGCCAAAAAACCCTCCCAAAAAAACAGCAAAGAAAAACAAAAAAAAAAGGACAGGAATATTTCTTTTCATGCTTTTTAACTCTGCCCTCTCAGCCCTCTCCCTCCCCAAGGCACTCGCAGCCCGCGGCCTTTCTAAGCACATGAGGCTCTCCGCAGGTAAAGCTGACGGATGGGTGATTATGTTCGCGTGGGTCTCTCTAGAAGGCTCTGGATCTACCCTTGTAAAATGCTTTCCCAATTAATTACGTGATTCGGCGTGCATATTCTGAGCTTCCTCGTTTCAGGTGGATTGAAATGTAATTTTAACTCACCCTTCCATCGCTCTGTTCTTGCGACAGATTTTAATTAAACATAGCCTTTAATCAATTAAGTGGCAGCTGCAAGTAATGTCTTAGTGTTCTGAATGTATCTTTAGAAATACTCGAACGGGCAGAAAACGCAGGTTCAAATACCAGCAGGGAAGAGACTGTCTTTCATCCTTCCTTTGAATTCCATAAAATTTCCTGTCTGGGTCTACACATCAATATCTTGCCTAGACATAAGAGACAGACTCTCAAAAACAATTTATCCCTCCTCCCTTTTCTGTCTGCATGGTAATTCAGGATAATAGAAATAATAATAGTAATAATAAAGACTGAAGCTGGAGTTAGGAACTGCAACTCTAAAAATTGAAAAGCCCTATTTCTTGCCCTGCATGTTTAGAAGGAGAGTCGATGGCGTTGATGAAAGACCATTGCTTATCATCATTTTGACTTCAGGTTTAGAGTAAAACATGGATGACCCTGTGTATAATTAAGCTTATGGTTACTTGCAATAACAGTAAGAACAATAATAGTTACTGCTCTTGTTTATGGTTGAGGTTAGACAGTCACCACTGCCACATTTTGCAAAGCTATATCAAATCACATACACTTATCTTAACTTAGGCATCTAAAATTCAGTGTCTGCCTACAAGCTGGTCACCCTGGAATGTCTTTAAAGACAATGTATAGAAAATGTATATATATAGTATATAATGTGTATAGTATATAATGCATATTTCTCATCCTTTTATCACAAAGCTAGGGAAATTAGAGAGAACACTTGCTACCGGAACGATGGATTTACGACTACGCCTGACACCACTTTTCCTTTTGTGAATCAGAAGTTTTGAAAAAACAGCTGTGTTTCTGCTGTAAAAATAGCTTGCATTTTCACAGCGCGTTAAGATGCCAGCCATGTGTTGGGGCCGATGCTGGGCTCAGTTCAGGAATCACACGCTTGTCCGGTAGTTCAGAAACTCATGCACTATTCAGACGTCAGAACCTTTCAGCTGCATTAAAAAAAACCCCAAAGACAGAGTCTCCCTTCTACATCAGACATGGAGAATAATGTTGGAGAAGAGTGTGATTTTTGAGACTCAACCTCCTCTGCTGTGGTTTCATTTTTCACCAATTCTACTCAAAGAAATTCCACTCAGATGCTTTTTCTTTACCTAAACTGGTATTTTATTTTAGGATCCAGATCAGATTCGGAGACAAGCCTTATTCTGAGGTGACACACTTCATTCATTGTTCTCTCTAGTACAGTAAATTAATTGAATCAACTTCTCTGGACATAGAGAATATATTTGCTGGTGCAGTCAGGTAGCAAGAGCCCTAGACTGAGATATGCAAACCTGTCGAGGAGACTGGCACCCTCAGAAACCTCCTCTCAGTGTTGCTTTTTGTTATTAATCCCATTCAAAAAATGACATGAACTTACACATAGTGTTTGCTGTCCATATGCTCAGAGGGATTTTAGAAATTTAAGGCAATGTTCTGAAATCCACACTTGTGTGAGGAGAAATGTTTTTAAGGAAGATCCAAGAAAGGGAAAAGTTTGGTAAAGGATTTGCTATTTGCCATGTCAAAGAGGCTGCCTTAACAATAAAAAAAATCATACATAACAAAGAAAAGAACAACAGCAGATAATTTAAAGTTTGGCCAAAAGTATCACAAAGTAGAAAGACCAAAGAAGGAATTAACAGAAACTGAAGAATGCAGAAACAAAAACAACACAGAATTAGAAAGAACCATTGAAGCCAAAGCATGTGAACATATAAATGACTGATCTTTCATCCATTAAGACTGTGCAGGCTGTATCCCAAATTAGCCATGGTGTGCAGTGCACACTATTACAATGAACTTTAGCTTCTGGGGAGCCAAACCATGGGCACTGGCAGTTGGGCACTGAGTCCAGTTTTTCTTTTTGCTTTCTCTGCATCTCACACACCCCCCCCCCCCAGTGGAAATGAAATTATTTTCTTCCACTTTGTGTCTGCTTTGTCTCATTAGGTTGTGAGTTTTCTGACAAGGAGGTCATCTCTTGTTATGTGGTTCCACTGTGCCTCAGACAAAAGGACCCCTATATCTTGGTTAAAGCTCTTATAGCTGCTGTAAGAATAATATATTTGAATCCTACATGGAGTTTGATTCGTGGAACTTAATCCTACAGATGTGATTAATTCACTACCAATGTATATGCAATGATAAGAAATAGCCATGATGTTTCCCACCTTTCACTGGGCTTGTGTTCAAACTTTCTAAATCCACTTAAACTGAGTTGTCATGTTCTTCATTCTTTTGTGGTCTATTAAACCACTGAGGAACAAGAGGGAAGGATTTTAATGGAGTCTTATAAGCACTAGGTTAGATCTAAACTGTCTAAACTGATTTTTCTCACTTAATTTGTGTAGTGGAAGACAAATGATGGCACTATTAGATAACATTAAATAATCAAATTGATTATTTTTGTCATTATTCTTATAAAACCTCAGCAGTACCGATCTCACTTTATATTCTCTACTAATTCAAGCTAAACACGTAATGTACATGGGGAAATGTTATATTTCTGTGGGAAAACATTAAAATAGAAAATTAAACAAAGTGAATGACAGAAGATTTCAGATAGGCATTTACACTGTCCTCAGAGCTATTAGCATAATTTGGATTAAAGAGCAGTGAAATGGCCTCTCTTAGTTGATAAGGTTACAATTTAACACAGATTTTATTTATTCTTCATTTATTTAAGAACTTAGAACATGATTGAAGTCACTGGAAGATTTCTTCTGAATATCAACAGAAGACAGCAAAATTTGTATATGGTACCTACCATAAAAACACAACCCCCTCTCCACCTTCCACACTGGATTAATTCTGCTGTTGTTGGTCTCTGTTTTAAATTCCTCAATAATTTTACTGCAGGTAGAGATAGTCCAGGTTAGAGGATTTAAAAATTCTCTCTCTCTCTCTTTTGTTTTTTAAATATTTTCCCTAAAACTCCATTAAAGAACAATCCTGACACTTCCCACCATGGAAAATTTAGAAAATGGTAGTATAAAGGATAGGTATTGACAGACCCAAACTTGCTCTGTTAATCTGAGCTAGCCAGGAAGAAGCGAGACCTGGCCCTGAAGCCGTATCTCCACATTAGCATGCTGCTGACCACAACGTAGTCAGCCTACTGAGTTGCCCACTCCTGATTACCCTGGAGCAGTAGCAGTGGAGCTTTGGTCATCTCCGTGTATCCATATAAACCTCCTCTAGGTTTTCCTGCCCCTGTTTGTACATGCATTATAATCACAAAGTCTTTTTCCCTCATTCAGTGTGCAGGTCGGCTGGTGCTTGCTCCCTCAGCAGCTACAATAAAATTGTGTTTTATTTTCATTGTTCAGTGGGTGGTCCCCTCCACCATTATTTATTACCTGCTGATGACAGAATGATTGGTTTCCTCCTGGGCTTTTCCATGGTTCTCCTTGCTAAATGTTACTGGAAATATTCCAGATTTTTTTTTTCCTCAGAACCTGCTGATTTTTCAACATTTATATAGTTTGTAGACTTGAGATGGGATTCTTCTCACCTACTTTTGGAGGGGCAGGGCTCAGCTCGCAGATTAAGACATCTGTTTTTAGGTTTTTGCATGTGGGTGACTCCATACAAGCCAGATATGTGAGCTCCCCTTCTAGTCAATGTAGATCCAGACAGCACAATCAGCGAAGCCTACAAGTAGATGCTGAACACGGGTGTCTTCTTCAGGGGGAGCTGAGTTGTCCTCTAGGTACTGGCTGTACTCACTTAGCACTTCAGTGTCTTGACTGGGGAGCTGGATTCTAGGCCAGAGGTTTCCAGCGTGGATGTCTATACCTAAGCTTGTCTGGATCTCCTGTGTGATCACGGGAGTGAAAAAACACTGCTAGGGAATTATTCACCTTATCCTTAAGAAATACATCTGAAGTAGTTCAGAAGAAAAAAGCCGTAAACGTACTCATTTTCCTTCATTTAATATAAAGGGAAGTTAGGGTGACAGCTCGAGTATGGATGTTTAAAATGTAGATTTCTAAAGTTAGATGAGATTAATTGGACCCTATGAGCTGGAAAATTTCTTAATACTTTTCAGGCTCCATACTCCTTCTCATCCAGCTGAGGACATTGCAGGGATAAGGGGGAGCCTACAAGCCCCGCAGCGGCAATTGAAACCACCTATTTCCCAGACATTGCTGTTTGGCTCACACTGATGCATAGCAACCACTTTTGCTCATTTGAGTGTAGTGGATTAAAATAGACAATCTCCAACAATCTAAATCATATAACTCCGTAATAATATACCTTCTCAGTACAAAATTGAAAGTTACACATAAGTACAAACAGTAGAAAAGAAGTCTTACAGTAGGAAATACTGGACAATATTAATGATAGGCTCCATTTGCAGATCTGCTTATACTATATATGACAGCTCTGTGTAGGAAAAAAGCCCTCACAGAGAATCAGAGACTCAGTATAACAAGTATTAGGCAAGTATTAGATATGTAAGCCAAATGCCTGCAAAACCATGTAAGGATCTCTCAGTTTTTTAGACATCTGTAAACAATGGACTCATGGGAAAGTCACATCCATTCTAATAATTATGAAACCAGTTTCTCACAAAAATCTATAAATTAAAAAATTCAACTGAGATCCTGAGTTTGCAAAGTACGGTAGAGCTCTACCCAAGGCAATCAAATTATATTCCTGCACAATGGCTGTGAAGGTACTTCATAGAATTCAGTAAAGAATTTATGTCTAAATAATCACCATAGTGAATTGTATCTTTGCTTTAAAAAGCTTAAGCTGCCTTGTCAGTCCAGGTCCATCAAAAACATAGTTAAGTCTGTTTTTTTGGATGTGCAAAACCCACAGAACTGGATTCTTTCTGGTTCTCTTTTTTGCTTGTTAAAAGGAGTGGCTGTACATATTTCCCTGGGATGGTCAATACAGGGTTCATGCACTTCTCAGTGCCCAGCAGGGAACACCGAACAATGATCTTGTGCACTTTTTCATGTACCACACACTTTTGCTTCCAAGCAAACAGTTCCCTGAGACTCAGCATCCCCCTATCAGGAACACTTTTAGTTTCTCAGCACCTTCTGTTTCCATAACAGCAATCAATCATGAGAAATAAATGCTCTGGGGCATGGTGTCTCTTACTCGGTAAGCGTTCACCTTCTAGCACACTGGGCCTTCATTTTCTACATACCACTGTTTTTATTCTGAAATTTTCTCCCTCTTCCCTTTGCATCCCTACGGTTGCAAGGGTCAGGGAATATGTGGAGACACCCCACGTTTTCAATCTGCTGACAGAAACTGCAGTGAGGAAGCCTGTGTCAGCCATACGTGGTGGATATGATGTGAACAAAGAGTGCTCAAAGAGAGTCCTGTGTATACATTTGAATTTTGCTGTATGTGTAATTTATAACTCACTCAGGGCTCTGCATCTCATTAGTTCTGGATAGGTCTCTCCTGCCAGGATAAGCAGGGTTCATTTCATGTTTTGGTCTATCTGGTTTAACATTCAGTGAATGCAAGGAAACTGATGACATACAAAAGTCCATGGACAAATCTGGCAGGGTTATTCAGATTATATTAGAGGGCTGGTAGGGTGCTCCCTTTCTCCTCCTCAGTTTTAGAGGGAAATCAATGAAACTTGGATTCCCTTAACAATATTTGACAGTTTAGCCATGTTCTAGTAAACAGACCATAAGGCAGCCTTGGGCCAAGACTCAAAGAGTTGGATCATTTCCGTCTGAACTTCTCAATTTCAACCTCTAAGGAAAAAAAGCAAAAAAAGACATGATATTAAAGAGGCAACAAACCAAGCCTAGCAACACCAGCCCATAAAGAAAGGTAGGGACGAACTGTAACAAGGAGTGTGTAAGCAACTGCCTCCCAGATGCTCGTCCTCTTTCCCTCTCTGAGCTCTGAGGATGCTCCCAACCAGCAAAACCACCAGTGGCCAGGCCTCACCGCACCTGGTCCCTGACGTGTCTGGATGAGTCAATGGCATGTACTGAAAAGTAGTTAACCACTGTGGAAAAGGAAAAAATGATCCACATAAATCTGGAGGCTGGATGTAGCTTTGGTGGGAAGAATGGGAACAACTTCCCCTTCACCACAAAATAAGGAGCAAATAGTGTACTAGGGAGTGCTAATGGGAAGAATACCAGAGGAGAAGGGAGATGTAACTCCCCAAATTGCTTTTGAGTGTCCAGGGTGCATCCTGGGCTGAGATGGGTGTCTATCCACCGTGGGTGTGATTTTTCCCTTTAGGCATTAGCCCTTTGTTCACACCTTGGTCAGCCAGGGGAATGATGAAATACAGAAAAATAGGCTTGCATTGTCATGAAAGACTCAGTGAACTCAATCTGCAGTTTATCAAAGAGAAGGCTAAGCAGTGATTAAGTTTCAGCTTGCATAGACCTACATGACAAAGGTAAATTTGATGATAGGAGTTTTCTTAGGTCAGTGATCTCAGAAATATCCAGTAAACAGAATTAGGAGCCACAGGGGCTCAGGTGGGAAAGAAATAAATTGTAACCATGAACTCAGTTAACAACCAGAACACCAAACTGAGGCTTCCGACAGAGTTTCTTCTCCATTGCTGGACATTTAAAAATAAAGATTGAATATTTTTTTTCCTGAAGGGAATATTCACCTTCCAAGTGGACTTAAGTCATGAATATATTACAGTCTGGGCTAGGTAGCAAGTCAGACATTCTTCTTTAATAACTCAGAAAACCTCTGGCAGGTTTCTTCTTTGAGGAGATGTCTCTTAGTCTAGAGACAATGGGTGGCACAAGAGGCAGCAAGTTAATTTGGTGGTTTTCCTTTTTCCTTTCTTTTTTTCCCCTCTTTTATCCATAGGGAGCAGAGATAACAAATAGTGGCAAACATGCTTAAATTCTGTCCTCCATCCTTCCCTGATTATGCCTTCTGCCAAGGGATATAATGAAGCAGAGGGGCCAGGGAGAAAAAGTTGAGTAAACTTTAGGAATTATATCCTCTCTCTGATAAGGATCATAATTATTACTGACATCCATAATTCTGACTAGTATCTGGGTCAATCTGAAAGCCAGACTATGGAGATGAAGGTGAATGAACAAAACGGTCTACGGCTACCTTGCAGAAGGCAGGGCTTTTATCTAGCTATCTACCTATCCATCTGTCTACTACCTACCTGTCTGTCTGTCTATCTATCTATTTCTCTATCTGTTTATTTATTTATTTTTGCATTTTAATTTTCAATGCTTGTTATCTGATCCAGATTGGATCTATTTGGTCCCATTTGCACCCTCATTTTGCAGACAATAAACCCACCCCCCGACCCAGCATTTGAAAAATTTTTAAATGAACCAAGATAGAGCAGAGCTGGTCTGATAAAAGGGATGCGGACGAAGCCCTGGGACATGCTTTAGCTATCTGGTGCCTCTGATAGCAAGACACTTCCGCTGCTTCCTTTCGCTACTGGCGTTGTGCTCTCGCCCCACTTTCCCAATGTACAAGCCCCCTCAGCTGTTCTGATCCAAATCAGTGTGGGACTGCACTCCAAAACCACATCAGGGAACTGATCCGTATTTTAACACAAATATCTCGTTTGCAGCATGCCCCCACAATTAGTTACGTCAGCACAACTGGGAGAGGGACATGCAAAGAGAAGATCACCTCGCTGGAGAAGGCAGGAGAGAAAAGTCTGCAACGTGGCAGGGATTCAGGGTAAATACATGCTGAACCGTCCTCCACAGCCTGCCTGGGTTTGCTTTGGCTCCCTGCCCCAGATCCTGTGCATGACCACGAGGAAGTCCAACTATCTGTGTCTCACACCCCCAGGTGAACCACGGGGATGATAATATTTCCTTTTGTTCCTTCAGTCCATGAAGGATCCTCTCTAGGTGTGTATACAACCCTTAACACAAAAGATAACGGTAATGGGTTAATACTCAGACTTTATGAAAAGGGACGTGTGGGTGTCTCCGAAACACGCTGACTTGAAGACTGCTCTCTCCTCGAAACGATACAGTCTGCGATTCCTTCCAGGCTCTTCAAGCTAACAGCGTAACCGTGCAAACGGCTTTTGAGTGAGCATGCACTGAAATACAACCTCCTCATGAAGGAACTCGAAGTTCCCTTTAAAAGAAGCTGTTCGTTTTACTGCTGAGCTAACATGATTAAACAAGACAGGCCTGGCAGGGCTCTTCCACATTGTCAAATCTTGAACAAAAGGCATAATTTTCCTATTTCTTACAACTCCAAACAGCCTGCTTATAGAGATGGCAATTACTCACAGGCAGCGTAACTCAAGATCTTTCCAGTGTTTATAACTCCACGTAAAGCATACATTTACATGGCAACGGCATGGGACAAGACATGTCTCTTAATTTTCCCATCATAATTCACAGCAGGGCCTTGCCAAGAAAACACTGGAGCTGATTACCAAGTGTGACTATGATCGGATCATTTAGCAATTTGAGTTTCCACACCTTTTGTGTGAGGCTGGGCTTTGTTTTACTTAAAGCAATAATTGCATTCTAATTTCATAATATAGGTCACGGTTGCTTCATCTCTCTGTGCCTTCAAGGAAAAGAAAAGGTGCACGGAACACAACAAACATCTTTTAATTAATTTTTTTAAATGAGCTAATAAAAGTTTACCTGCTTCACAGGTGTGCTTGGTGCAAAGAGGCTTAATTACAATTCCCACAGTCCCTATGTGAAGGTTCACAAAGGGCTTAGCCATTGGTGTCATCCCCAGTAATAATGAATTATATTTTTATGAAGAACAGAGTCAACAAATCATGTTTAGGGATATGAGGATGGCAAAGATTTTGGAACAAAATGTGTTACAAAGGAGTTAAGTATTAATACCATTTAATTCAGGCAGAGTTTCAAAACAAACTGAGCGGAAGTGGATGATTGCAAATAGACTTGGACTCCACATCCTGCAAAACACTCAAATTTGCCTGCAAAGCTTCCCCAACTCACACTATGAACAATGAAGAGATGAGGGCACCTCTCACATCCCAGTCAGATAGATCCAGAGCTTGCCGCAGTCCTCGAGCTCTTGCTGAACACTTTTCGCTTTTCCTCTGATCCAAAGCATGAAACCCCATGCTTTAGGTCAAGTGACAGGGTCATGTCAGTTTATCAGGTCACGTAATGTATGACAGGTCATGGCATGTCCTAGCTGGTCCCATTGGATTACACATCCTCATCTCCAGCACAGCAACAGGGCTTCCCACAAGTCTTCCGTCCCAAGTACTTCACAGCAGATCTAGTCAATTAGCACCGACCTTCATACCTACACAACCTGGAGGTGCTGACAAAGGGGAAAGGGGCAGTAGGGGGCATATTAATATATAATATGTGATCTTACAATTTCCATGGGCTTCAGACTAGGTTTAGTGCCAGGTCCTTTGCTAGAGAGTGTAGGAAATCAAGTTGTCTGAAAATAAAGCCTGGGTCACTTCTTATTTAAAACATAATGTTAAGGGAAGCCGTTCCAAAAGTTCAGAAAGTACATGTTTACAAACGTAAGTAAACACCTTTCTCTCTTTTAGAAGACTCTGGGTTTGATCTTATTTTTGTCATAGATTTTTCACTTCATTTCAAGCACTTGTAACTTTTATACCTTTCACATTCTCTGATAGTACCAAATAACAGTCTTTTGTGTATTGGTCTGCATCATAGACCTCACTTGAGGCAGTCTGCATGTGTTTTCCCCAAACAGACATAGCCATACTCCTAACTGGGGTATACCCCTACTATCCAGAATGTCTGGAAATCAGATAAAAACACCTCTTGTGCTGAATCCATCCCTCATGTTACCAGTTGACCTCCCTGCTTTCAGTAATGACAGCTGCACTGGCTTCCAGATGGCTTTAGATCCTAAAGGCTCCTATTGATGGTTTGGAGTTGCAACCATCCTTCCCTGCATTCAGAAATGCAAGACAGACTCCTGCCATGTCAGCTGGACAGCTGTGCTTGAATTTCTCTCTAGAGCAGGTGTGCTTTTTCTCCTGCAGGACACTGTGGGTATCTGTACGTCAGGTCCCTGCAGCCACTTCTGTGTACCCTTTTTCAATGCATGATATAAGTAGACGTCATGTACTGAAGACTGCTTCACTCAGGGCTACACAGCTCAAATGATGTGCTCTACAGTGTATTTGTATGACTTAAGACTTAGTAGTTCTTCTTACAATGTTCCATGACAACTTTCATTAACAATATGCCTTAGCCATTTTATGACAATTTTGATTATACTTCAAAGGGCTTTTAAGTTACCGTATCCCTAATCCTTCCAAGAACTTGACAGGGGAGGCAGCTATGCGCAGTCATCTCTTCTTACAAGTCAACAAAAGGCAGTTATGTGAGTTTCCCACAGTACAGGAGGAGCAGCATCAAATTTAGACCAGGATTTCAAAAAGTCTAGGACCTTCTTCCTTGCGCAGGTCTGTAAACATCTGCAAGGAATTTGATGTTGTAAAAAGTTGGTCTTCCAAGACCAGTAGAAGCTGGATAATTCTGCCATGGAAATTACCTATTGTCATTGAGTCTTGGACAGGGGAAAGGGCTGGTATTTACAGTCTGACCTTACCCACCTAATTCGGAGCCTATTTAACGTAAAGAGTCTACCTGCATGACTCTGTAGTCAATAAGGAAAGCAAGGATTCTTTAGAGCATCATTTAGAGCCTACAACAGGCTTCTCTTTTCAAACATGCCCTCTGTCTATCTTGACAATACAGAGTTCACAGAGATCAGCTTTCTAAGGTAGCTATCTGAAGATAGATAGCATAAATATCCTTCTGTAATACTGCATGTCTAAATGCAACCATTTCCCTTCACCCATTGCACAATGCCCATGCCAGCTGCATATGTAGAATAAGATTTAATTCCAAATAATTGCTGGCTTATGGTTTTGACATACTGGATAGGATTTAGTTGCCTAAACTCAGGCATTTCAGGCACATGTGAAATATTGCACTTTCACCAGCTGCTGCTACTGAAGGGTAAAGCTCTGCCATAAATCCTGCAAGGAGATTTCTTGTCTCCTTCAGGACATCTCAAAGGGCCCAGGTGCCTGTGTTTAGGTAACCCAGATCCAAAGAACTTGTAAGCAAGCTCTTTGATGTCATCAGAAGACATCAAAAATGTTCTGGAAATCTGATATTCTTATTTCTTCATCAGCTTTCTGTATGTCAGTAATTGAAACAACCAGAATGAGCCTGGCTCTCATTTGCCAAATTCTCCAACCAACTTTACACAGCTCTTCTGTCAATGCTTAAACTGCGAAAACTTACAAAATAACAGAAATTTGTTCCTAGTGTTAAATTCAGCACAGAACTGAACACTTTTCCTTCCTTTTCTTAATATGATTAATAATTCTGTCATAGTTTTTTCCTTGTTCTGGGCTTCGGCCTTGTTAGGCTCTAAAGAAAACCTAAGTAGAAACATGGGTATGTATATGTGTTATAACTGTGATAAGCAATGAATATTTTAGAATTGGGAGAGAGTTAGCAGTAGATTAGTGCTGACTAGCACTAACCTCAGTGGATATCTTAGTGGCAGGTTTTTTCAAAAGGCTAGATCTCCCACAGGGTAAATACCCGGTTTGATAGCAGTTACTTCCCTTTCTCTAGCTGTAGCTTAGCATTTTCTCAACTGTAAGCAGGCAGGAAAAGAGAACCCAAACTGAACAGAGCATAGCTGTATTGACAGAACTATTTTACTTACCAGTGTTGTCTTGCTCGGTCAAATCTCTAAGCAGACAAGGAACAGTCTGAGCTGCAGTTGTAGGCTTTGACATCAGCCTCCATGTTGTTATAAATGAGTTCCAACACTGTGAAATGGAAGAGTGGCCCCATTTTGCGAAGAATAGAAGAGGCACACAGTTAGCTACAGTTCAGATGTAACTCATGCTCTTCAACACAGCCACTTGAGGTGCCTCAGGGTCCTCAAGGCATCCACTCTTGTTGGTGACACAGGTCCCAAGGGAGGCCTATATTCTTTAAGAAGCAGGTGGGAGACCTGTAGCACCTCACACTGCAATGGCTGCTTATGTTGAGACACCTGTAATCATCATTTCCATCTTGAGAAACTTCCGAATTAAGTAGTAAGCGAGTTAAGTTGAGACTGCCCTTCAGTTCTGTCTTTGCACATGGCTTTTAGGTCTTTACTTCCTGATATATTACAAGACAAGCAAATAAACAAAAAGACAAAGAAAGGGGAAAGGACATGTCATCATTTTATTTCCTCTAAGTTTAATTGTTTCAGTAGTCATTGAATCTCATCTAGTGTAAGTTAGACCTCTTCTGGAAGCCCTTGAGAGAGAGACGCAGTTCCAGAGAGAGATTCTGTCCTCTTATCTTAGGCATCTATTCAGCGACTGTGTGGCTGAGATGACTAACTCTGGATGGCTAGAAAATAAGGAGGATGAATCCTGCCCCTAGTGACTTGCCAAGGTCGTTCAGGAACCATCAGCAGATCAGGAGCACAACGCCAATCTTCAGAGCCCTAATCCGGCGCTTGACCCAAAAAGCACCTCTCCCACACTCTCAGAGCAGAAACAACAAGCCCTCTTTCACAAGAGCATCATAAAAATGAAATCCCACACCCAGCTTGTCACCACTGTCCTCCAGATTAAGTTGGTGTTGTCACTCTCATTTTACAGATGAGTAAACTGAGATAGACGGTGACTCTGTCTAACCATTAGCCCACAGGGACTAAGTGACAGGCTGGGAAGAAATCTATTTTCTATTCTCCTTCTTGTTCTATATTTTTGTCCGTTGTCACATCTTGTCTCTCTACATCTCAGTTTAGTTTTAATCAGGAAATATGCTGAGTAGTCTTCTCCTATTGTAACAGTGGGGCTCAGTTAGCTGCTTGAGCAAGGTTCCACTTGAAATGCCATATGGCTTTTCAAGCACCTAGAGAAGACCGGTAGAAATGGTACAAACCCAGGGAACACCCACTTCTTTCTGGAGAGGTGACCAAAAATCAGGTAGGACATCCCAAGACATCTGAGATGGGAAGAGATATTTGTGTTTGGGCAATTAAAAGGGTGAGCTACAGCTCAAAGTTTAAGACATCTTAATGTAGGTATCTGCATTTAGATGATCTAGGTGTCTAAGCTCCCATTATAATGAATGGAGATCTAGGGTAATGAATGGAGATCTAGGGCTTAATTCAGAGGTCTAAGCATGGGTTTACAGTGCTGTTCTAGTGCTAATTCACCGCTCTCCAGCTCAGTTAGAAAGGCCTTTACAGTATCACGTTGCAAAAGATTAGAACTGTGTGGATATTAAATACTTTTTTCTATGGCATGATAGACAATGACCAACTGTGTTTTAATGCTTCTCTCTAGTTGAAGCAGGAATCTCTTCAGGGAAGATCCATGCTTATGGTTTGCAAGTGACTCCGCAAAATGATCACAGTGTCTCTTTCTGGCTCCTATATGAATCTCTTCAAACACTGGGCTACAATTTTTACAATGCAGAAAGAGAGAGAGAGGGGAAAAAAAAGAAAAATTTACATGGCAACTCCATTGCATAACTAGCAATCATCGTAATAGAATTACTGACATTATGGGCTGCTAAAGGAACAGTTAGTAGCTTGTCTCACTTGTCTGTAATTTACTCTGTGTCTATTTAGCCTTGATGTACAACCTAGGTCAATTGCTGTGCCACTTTCCTATCTTCCTGCTTCTGAGTTATAGAGGGAAATGTGTGTCTCATGAATGACTATCTCTCCTGGTCAAGCTTGTCTCTCATGCTGTTCGGCAGTGCCATGTGTTAATAGATAGTGCTGAACAGTTAATATCACCAGCTAATTGGCAAAGCACGTGTGAAGCAGATGTATTTAAATATAGAATGTGGAGGCTGGAGGAGAAACTGAAATGCATAGGTGATAAGGATTTATTATTAGAACAGATTAATGAGCCCACTTTTTTCCCCCTCCTTCATCTCTCATCCTTTTCCCTGGCCAAGCGTTTTTTTAATTCTTACCTTTCAGGAAGATTTTATTCTTCTGTTGAGTAAATCGTGATGGCTACTTTTGTGCTGGTTGCATGGCAGCACCTGGAAGGCCAAACCAAGTGCGAATCCATTTATGCCATGTGCTGAGCATGTGGTATTTATGGAGACTCAGGTGTGTAATGCAGCAGTAACAACTAATTTATAAAGTGTAGATGAGGAAGGGACGCGTGAAGAAGGGAGGGAGAGAGAGAGAGGTATATTTACTATAACGCAGCTGCTATCAGCTGCTTCAAAGACCCACAATATCAAACCAGAATACCCTATTCCCTTTAAAAGACCCTTTATCACAGCGTGATGCACATATTTACAGACATTCCTTCCTGCAAAAAGTTTGTTGAATATGTGCTCAGCAACCTCTGAGGGCAGGGCTCAAGCCTCAAACTCAGCGTTTTCTACTCAATGACAGCTTTCGATTGCCTTTGCTGTGAGTCTCACCAGTGCCTCACTCCAGTCTCCTCCTCAAGCCTCGGCTGCAGTGAAAACAGAGGTGCTTTTGGATACATGCTGACTCCTAATTTTACTCCCCAGGGAAACTTTCAAGCCAAGCAGGATAGTGACTCCAGAATTAGGAACTGGTTTCTAGGTTGTTGTCAAAACACACATCCCTCCCTTCCTCCTCAGCTTGGGAGCTTTGTGGCTTACATGTTTTCCAGGAAGGTTGGTTTCCATTTTGAGCTACCTGGATCACTTCATGACCATCTATTGTATCCCCTGAGGTCGCTGTGCATGTATTTGCTCTCTCTGTTTTGCAGATGGAGAAACTGAGCTCCAGAGAGTGTAAGATTAGCACTTTCCTAAACTGAATGTCTAAGTTACAACTTAAACACACTGATCTTCAATGAAAAACAAACAGAAAAGTCCTTAAGGAAAGATGCTTTCTCCCTGTTTTGTTCCATCTAGCCTAGTACTGCTCTCAGGGCTGTAGGCACAGCAAGGCAATTCATCACGCAAAATTAGTCATGTGCTTAAATTAAACAAGCATGTACATACTTTTTCTTGTTCAGGGCTTAACTCTCACTATCAAGAGGTCACCGTCCAGGAGCTAGTGGACACCTTTGCTGAAATTCAGAGTAAAGCCAGATAAATGGAATTTTCTCACTCGTAAACTGGAAAGTTTAGAGTAAACTCACTTCTCATTATTGGGCTTGCAACTCCAGATAGGTAAGGTTACTGATTTCTTTCTTTACTAAGTAGATTGATTTTAACCGTATTTTTATTTGGCGGTAAATCTCTGCAAGTCATTCAAACTATGTCTAATATGGAAGGCCTGGGATGCCTTAGCTGTGATGTGACACCGTATGGAGGCAAGACTCAAGCACACAGTGATCTCTTCAGCCCCACAGTTTCCATGTGAATAAAATCAGTGTACATGAATTACATGGGAAGGTGTAACACAGACTATCTCTGGTTTATACAGCAGAGGACTTGGATTCTTTGGTACATGGATTATACCATATCCATTGCCTTGTTTACACAGACTCAGTGGACTTCCCCAGGCTTATGAAATCATAACAACCATATTCATAGCCATAATCACCATCTGAAAAGCATTTCAGAGAAGTTCATCAAAATCTGCTCCAGACAAAATAAAAAATAATGCAGGTTATTTCCTTCTTTAAGATAAGTGTTTACATCTATGTAAAAAAAACACATAAGGATCCAAATCTTCCTTCAGCTATACCTGTGAGACCACATGAAAATGAAATGAGGGCAGGATTTTCCCAGTAAGCTGCGGTTTCTGTGGGGTTATCCCACCCTTTGCAGCTTCCCATGGTTCAGTGACATGATGTGGGGTGTTATCCATCGGAGGGTTTGCTGAACTGAACTTGATTTTCTGCAAACTCTAAGCCAAAGCCAAATCAGTTTTTGTTTTTATTATATGGCTTCTGTTGGTAATATTTACAGTTATTTTAATGTTGCCCTTTGTAAACAGATTACCATTATAAATGGGACTATGGGAAAGTGTTAAAATATTTTGGGCAGGATTAAGGTAATCCTAAAACAAGCTAATAAAAAGCACACAGAAATGCTCTATTTTTAAACAGAGACAAGACGAGACACATAATCACTTTTGGTAAGTTTTCTAGAGCAATAAACCTTTAAATCCAACGTACAATATATATGGGTGTTTGTGTGCGTGTATCTGTGTATACTGGTATTTTCTTAAACATACCTTTGCCAAGATACAAAGCCTAGCTTGTCAGAGTTACAGCATGTTTGTAAATCTCTTCTTCAGGGAAATTTGTCAGACATCAGAAGTCTTCTCTGGCAGATGATTGTTCCGTTTTTTTTCTTTAATTTAATTTAATCAGAACCTATTTCTCAGAGGGATTTTTATTATCATTATTTTCTCAGCTTTTTATAGAGGTAATAAAAGGGGCAGGCTGCAGATAAGATTTTTATGTTTATAATCATTTTAAAATCTTGCCTTCTTGCTACCTCTAACCACAACACCAGTAAATAAAGGGCAGGAAATTTTTCAAAGCTAATGATGTGGATGCATTTTTTTTTTCTTTTTTGAAACATTTGAAATATGGATCTTTTCCTCCTGTGACTTGATTAAGAACTAAATTCTATTCTTGCTGATGAGAGTGACAAAACCCCACTAGGTTCAACTGAGTGGAAAGAAGTGTTTAAAATATGCGATTGCAAGCTCAACCTGTGTAGGTAGTTTTTAAAACAAGGGGCAATCTTATGCAGATAAAAAATGCCATGACTCTATGGGGCAATTTATCCTACCTCCGAGGCAGAATTGTCATAACTCTGTGGTGTAAATTGTTGCAGCTTGAAAGTGGAATTGCTACAGCCCTGACTTGTAATAAAGGCAATTTATACTGGCTGAAAACCTACCCCAGTGATTTAGATCTTTACACCAAAGTTGATGGCAAAATTGCCAGTAGATTCAAATGAAAACCAAAGTCAAATGCCACTGAAGCCTCCAGGAGCTTTACAATTGACTTGAAAGGGAGCGAAGAGACTTGGTGCACTTATGAATTCATTATTGTGGAAATTACTTGAAGGAGGCAGTTCTGCCTTCACTACCACCATATGGGTTCATGTGGTGACCGAATTTTGACCGTGGAGTCAGCAGTAGGATCCAGCCCAGTTTAAGACAAGATCAGATGCTTTGCTATTTTCACCTCCCTTTTTCTTTATGTCTGGGCGGCACACTAATTCGTGTCATGTGTGAAGAGCTTCACCACAAAGACTCTTAAGCCTTTTATTTTTTGTTTCTCGCTAATTGTGGCTTCCCATTTTTCACTGCCACCTCTTTAATCCTGAAAAGATAATACGCTGATCTCAAATCCTGCTTTAGGGTGGCAGTTAATTGCATGTTTGGCCAAACACTGGACTTCCTTCCTTATAATATTTGTCTCAAGTGCTACACGAAAGCAATTTGTGGTGGATTTTCCTAGCCAAATGTATATAATATTATGTATTATTAGAATGTTATTAAAGCAAAGACATTTGTTGTGCTCCAGCCAAACACAAAGAACTCTTTTCCCTTGTATAAAGAACCCTCAAAGTTAAAACTTCCTTCCTCTTCGAGCTTCCAGCAGTGCCCTGACCTTAATGAACTGGGAAAGGCTATTTTTCTCATTCCAGGAAGAAACTGTAGATGTTTTCCATTCTTGTGACTTAGGGCAGGACAAGGTGTGACTGCTCCATGTGTGGATACCTCTGAGCTAATGCCAGCTAACTCGTTTGGGTAGTGCATGCAGGACAGGACAGAGAAAAGCCCAGATTGCCAAGTCCACCAGAGAAGACAAGCTATAACTCTGCTGACTCCCTGCTGTTAGTAATGCTCGCAGAAGCTAGTTTCAAGCTGAACGTGCCGCAGTTGTGCCTTTACCTTGTCTAGGCTGTTCTCTTACCTCTTCACCTCTTTCATGTACAGACTCCGGTTCTTCCTTTTCCTGACTCAAACCATGCAAGAACCTTGCCTGCTCCCAACACCAAAGGTATGATGGCAGAAGCAAGCATTCATTCCTGACCGGGAAATGCTTAGAAAATGAGTCCGTTTTCCAGATGAAGAAACTGTAGCAGGAAGACTGACTTACCCAAGAGCTAGTTTCAGGTAGGGTGCGATGGGAGCTGCCTGGAGGGGCTGCTGGCAGGCAAAATGACCTTCTCCTGCCCTGTCCTTGCGCTGGAGACTGCTGTGTGAGGACCTGGGGAAGGAACGGTTGCAAGCCTTCCGGTGTGCAGTTGTTTGCAGCCCAACCGTGGTCCTATATCAGGGGAATTCCTTTGCTGGTCCAGCCTGGCCTCATGCTTTCCCCTCCCTCTGTGTCCCCTTAGGACCAGCTCTCTTCTGACTTCTTCCTTCTTCCTATCGCAGTCTTTTCTTCAAGCAACTCCTGTGGCTAATGGTCCAACACTTCCTATCATATTTCTGTTCTGGTGGCATTATAGTGAGGGCTATTTGAAAGAGGTAAGAAATGGGGATCGGAACATATTCCTATTTCAAATTAGATCTGGAAATCTCATGACAGAAACTTCAGGCCTGAGATCCACTGAAGAGGTACCAATGGCCTCAAGTTTGTACCAGTAAAGCACTCTTGTAGAGCTCTGTTATTTATCCTATACACAGTGACTAGAAAAGGGATTTAGGAATTCTCACAGGAGCATCACTGGAGCCAATAACTCAGTGTGTGGTGGGATTAAAAAGGCAAAGAGGATTGTTGAAGGCACCAGGAGAGTTAGAATATGCATCAAAATAATGACCAAACTCAGCCAGTTTTCATATTTAGGAGTCACGGTGAACTGCTTAATCCTTTACCTGAACAGCACCCTTGTGCCAAAGTGCCATTTATCTCCTCTGGGCCACAACCACAGAAAGAGGCAGCCTTGCACACTGCAGCAGTGAGGTGGGTATGGCGTGGCGGGGGACACAGCCATTGACTCCATCATTGGCAGCATCTGCAATGAAAAGGTTGCCCACTGCAGAGAACAATCCCTGTCCCAGGCAGACCACTGCAGGAACGACATTTCCACACTGTTCACACTAGTCTTCTCTTGAATATACTTCCCTCTGTCCATGCTACACTGCATTTGGGCTGGGGGGGTCCTTTGATAGCCTGCAGGTGCAATTATTTATGTGTGTGTGAAGATTTTCAGTTCACCCTGCCTGACATGATGTGAAGTCACAGCCCACCAACGGGCTGGCTAGGGTGTCGCAGCCACCCAAGGCCATGGTGCCATGGAGTCACAGCATGAGGACATGCAGCAGTGCCAGCAGGTTGAAGATCTGCTGGGATGGTGCTGGAGTGGGGAGGTTCAGACCTGGTGTGACCTTATCCATGCTGTCCCTGGGGTGAGCCATTCCAGAGCTGCGCCTAGGGGAGCTCTGTGTTGGATGATGCAGGCATATCTCCTGTGTCCAAGTTTTGCATTTCAACGGCGCTAATGGGTCTGTGTCACTTCCAGCTTAAGCCTGGCTCATGTCCAAATCGAGGAAAGCCTGGACAGAGTGAGCCTGGGTTCAGGAAGAAACACAGTCTCTGTTTGCTCACCTCCCACAACAGCGTTCCTCAAACACCAGGAGATATGTGTTGCTGAGTCCTCTTTTGTTTTGGATTGAGTTTGAGATAGGTAACATGAGAAAGGCTCACAGACCCATCTTTCTGTACAAACAGCACAAGACTTGAGTGGAAATATGATGTATTTCGCTCATCACTCAGGCTTTTAAACTAGTGTAAAATGATGATTTTGAAACATTAGCTTTTTTTTTTTCCTCCCACTTTGCCTTGACCTGAATTTGGGAAACCGACAGATTCTTTCTATCCTCCCTGTCCCCTGCAAGAAAAAATAAAGTTTTGGATTTCAGCAAATTTGATGTTATTGTACTTAAAAGATACAGTTGGAAATGCAATGAATATCTTGTTGATGACATCCTAGTGACAACTGAAGTTAATAAGGTTTGTAAAAAGTTGCTTGCTTCAACTGACTTACTGAAAATGCGCAAGGGCTGTCCGTTTCATTAATGCAAAAAATGTAGGAAAAAACCCGCTCTCTTTCCTTTCTTCCTTTCTTTTTGAAGTTGCAAATATGTTACGAATAAACTGCTAAACAGATTTAATATCTGACATAAAGAACCTCTGTCCCAGATGTCCGACATAATTTATAAATTACTATGCTTACATAAAGCGTGTTATTGCTATGTGACTTTACCTTATTTTTTTGTAATGACTGGATATGACTCTTTGAGGAACAGGGAATAGAATAAATCACCAATAACTAGGTGATGTCTTCTAAAACACAGATATGAGCACAGATTCTGTTCATCTTTGAGCAATGCAGGCAAAGATTCATTTCTATAGCAAAACATTTAGAATGTTCATTTTAAGGGAATGTCTTGAAAAAAATTTAAGGCATTCCTTAATTTTGTTAGTGTTTTGGAATTGTGCTTTCTAGGGAAGACAACTCATGAGAGGCCACCCTGTCCCCTGTTCTGTAAAGTGAGCATATTTTATTGTTGCACTAAGCCATTCACAAGGATGAGAAACAATGTCTTTAATGCTGAAGATTTCATCCATGACAATTAGGATTCCTTTTTTTCCAGTGACTGCATTTTCACCTTCAAATCCCAAAGGTCACAGGGAGGTAATGTTTTCATTAAAACATACCTGCTAAGGTGACCTAAGCCTTAACATAAACAAAGTCTTTTAAATGCAGACACCTGAAATGCCTAGGTTTTCAATCCTGGCTCCAGTGTTTGAATCTCAAAGGTGAAGAAGGCATCTAGATTCCTTTGAAGCCCAGTTTTCTAACCCTAAACTACTTACCTGAGGTACATTTCCATTTGAAAACAATTATTCATGCATGTGAAAATTACATTTTAAGCAAACTTTAAGTATGCAATATTACACATATTTATTGGTTTTCCAATTGTATTTCCAATTCGTAAAGGAATGCATTTTCTGAAGAAAAAGTTAGCCCAGCTTTTTTTTTTGTAAATATATAAGCATATATTTTATTTTATATTTTATATAGTTAGATAATGTAAATATAAGCTTCCCATCAACTACTTAGTGCCTACAAGTCTGAAGTAAGATCTAAGAGTCTGAGAGGGAAAATTTTAGTAGAATATAAACTCACAGCTTATTCCTGGGCATCAACTGATGAAGGCAAAATTGCATCAAATTTTTAAGGCTGCCAATCATCATCAGACTACATGAACAATTTACACAGATTAAGAATCTGTCCCCAGATCTCACTAGTCTCTGCAAGGGTGAAGCAGTAGCTTTTGCAGGATCTCTGTATTTTAATATCATGAAAACCTATGTAGTTCAGCAGAGGTATCGTCTTATGCTCCTGGCTGACCCACAGTCATTTCATATCATGCTTCCTTCAAACTCCCCAGAGAGGCAGCTTCCAGATTTATGTTCCTTCTGTTTGTACAAGGAAGTGGGATAAGCCTAACATTAGCAATCTTCTGTCCCCACATCCTCATTGACCCTGCCTCCAGCAACTTCTATTTTGCTTTAAATTACTCTAGTTTTGTGGCTCTAAAATGTAAATTCTATGTGCGCATGTTCTTGTCTTGTCACCAGTGGATGGGAAAGTCCAGAGCATTCAAATTCTGCAGTTGTCCAGTTGATAAAAGGTGAGTGCAGGCAGTAGGAGAGAGTAGGATTCGGTGTTCCTTCTGAGATGTTTCATTTTCCCGAAAACATTACAAACCGCTAAAAACAGTGGTTTACAAGGGAGATATACACAGCCGTAGCAGCGCTGGTTCGTACTTTTCTAATATATGAGGAATTATTTATGAATCTTTCTCCAGCTCAGATCCTGTCTGCTGGCTGTTTTCACCTTTTTATTACTAGAGACCTGTTTGGTGGCCTATCTGAAATAAGTCTGGTGATTTCCAAAGGACAAGTTTCCACATTAGACAAATAAACACCAATAAAACATGCAACTTAACTGGGAAGTCTGCAGTCTGGTGGCAAAGGGCCCCACGCCTTAGTCAATAGGGGTGGCTCTGATGTCAGAATGCTGCTTTGATACACAAAAAGTAGGATCCAATTTAAGTAGGACTGCTAACTTGTGTCTGCACATTAGGTGTGTAATAAACCAAACTTCTTCAAATAGTTCCCCAGCTGGATACTTGCTGGAGAGAAAAACCTTTGGAGAAACCCGGAGAGAAGTGCTCCATAGCTAAGTGTTAGCCCCGAAGTTCAGGGTCTTCGGTGGATAAAGCATTCCTCTGCTGGCCTTCAAAAATACTTGTCTCCTTCCATGACCTGTACAGGGAAGTTGGTTAAGGTGGAATTCACCTAACCTAAGCTTCTTACTTGAAGTTACCTAGTCAAGTGAAGTGGACAAATATAGCAGGTCACCGAGGGCCGAAAGGAGAGGCGCAACAGCAATCTGTGGTGGTGTTCTTCAAAATCAGGAGGAATGTTCTCATAAAATGTGTAGTGTCTGTTTGTTAACTGTATCAAATATGCAGGTCAGATGGTAATCAGCTTTTCCAGTTCAAGTTTTAACACTGCTGTTCTTCAGAAAAGCTGATTCTGCTGCTTAGTAATAGTGCGTTCCTTGCAGTGCGGCAAATGCCACTTTTGTTCAGTCAAGCCTGAATCTTCAAGAGCAGCAAAGCCACTCAACAATAACAACTGGATAGTGACAAACTAAATATTAAAACTATAACTAGACCTATCACTGAACCAGTACTCTGTGCAAAGTGTAAAAGCAGGTGAAATATTTATTATGCATTTAAACAGTGTAATGGCTAAAGAAAATAATTGTGCTGAACTGTTAATCTCAAGAAAAACTGACTTGTCGCCCTGTCCTGCAAACATGTACAACTTTCTTTAGCTGTATGCTCATTCTGTAGAATGAAAAGGGGTTGTCCATGTGTATAATGTGTGCAAAGTTGCATGCTGGCAAATGCATGCGGGACTTGGGTCTAATCAAGGGCAGAAAATCAGGTAAAAAAAACAATTCCAGGGAAAGTAATCTGACAATTTGAGTCTGTATATAGTAAAATAGTTACTTAGGAAAAGACCAAGTGAATACCTGTGCGACAAGCATGTCAATAACAGGTCACAGGAGAGTGAAACTGTCTTGGATCTTGATCCAGTGTCAGTGGGAGTCTTTGGACGTCAGTGTTATTTTGTATAAGGTCCTTGAAGATACATCAGAGGTCTGAGTGACCTCGGTGCTCATGAACACTATGCAAAGGAAATAAATGGGCATCATGGTCACGACAGGCATTCCTTTCAACGGATAACAGATTTCTGTGATGGTCAGTGGAGCTACATCAATCACACCAGTTGCAGGCCCATGTGGGGCTCCAATATTAAATTCTAACAGGAGATTTGTTATGCTGGGTGAGGTTGGAAGCAACAAAATTTTGTGCTGGGATACTCGGTCTTGGCTGTTCAATTCTACTTCCCCAGAGTGTGAGAGAAAGAGAGGGCAAATAAGGTGAGAACTCTTAATCGCTCCACTTAATCCCCCGCTACATGATGCTTTGATAGGACATAGATGTAAGAACATGATTACACTGGCGTAGACTTAAATTTATCTACTTTGTGCAGCTTCATAAGGAGGTGTGGACCTGGGAGACCATTGAGAAATTGCTTGCATACAACTATGAGCAAGCTCAGATTTGAAAGCTGAGGTTCATATATTTTCAACAGAAACTATTTGTTTAAATGAGGAACCTTGGTCCATAAAATGGCTTCTCATATTTATTTTGATTTGATTTTCTTGTAGCTTTTCATGTTCTGTTGTGGGGGGAATGACTCTTTGCTAGGGTCTTTTCTTATATGTTTCCTACATTTCACGCTTACAGTCTCAAAGGCCCTGAAAACAGATGTCTGGTTTTCAAAGCAGGTTTTATTTTTTGGCAATGCCAAACATTTTACAGTAGAAAATACAAAACAAAAACAAAGCTAGTGACTTCTGATGTCTTCTGTTTCTTTATCACCCTTTGTTATGCTTGTTAATCAGGGTAACCGGGAGTATTTTAAACATTCATAATGTATACATTTCCCCCCCCCCCAAACATCTGTTTGTTTTACAACAACATGAACCTTGGGAAAAAAAAAAGTAGCTGCTATTATATACTTTTATCAAAGTGAAGAAGTAAACATGCAGCTTTCACATTTGCTACATCAAACGGATGCTGTTTATTTAATTGCCTGAGGCAGCAGGCCTCATCAGAAGAGAATTTCTTTTATGGCCTAAGGTGCTGAACTATTTTTAATAAGAACAATGCTTAAGGAAAAGAAAATTACTAAAAAAACCTCTTCAATCAGTTGGAGAGGGGAGAAGGGAAATCCCCTCTTGTGGTAAGGAAAGGTAAGAAGCTCCTGCTCCATACCAAAACCAGCTTGGGCTGGTTTAACTTTCCTGAGCTGGAGGTGGGAGAGAAGATGTGTCACCAACCATCATCTCATCCGAAAGTAAATGTGAAAATACATCACAAGGGTCACGTGCCAAAAAGTTCCTTTTTCTCCCATTGCTAGGAGCAGAGGTGAGGGCAACTCGATCAGCTCTAAATGCCTATGCTGGAGAAATCTCCAGGCAGGTGATGTCCAGTCCCTCGTTCTTCTCCAGAACTTCGCAGTGGTTTTGCTCAATATTGCATGTCCAGGGATTCCAATCTCAAGAGAAAATAAATACTAAAAATAATAAATGTGGAATGTTATTTATTGGTCTCCCAGGCTCTGAAACTGAGGGCTGTACACACAAACAAGTGAAATGGGTGAGACAGAGGTAGCTGCCTGGGTGAAAATCATCCATGAACAAGCTCAAGCCTCATTCTCTAGCCTTATTCAGTTTACTAATATATATGTAGCCCAAGGTAGTCTTTTTTCAAACTACTTGCCAACAACATGAAAGCTAGAAATTAATATCAGCTGAATGAAAGTCGTTGTAAACAATTTTAGAATCCAAGAATATTGAGCCAATCATCATATATCACAAGACTCACAATAAAAATAACACATGAAGATTTCATTGGTATATTTTTAGAGTTAAGCTTTAAGTTTAAGCTATGATATATTTGTCACTTCATTTTGATCTTCAATGTCAGCAGTTTATTATGAGTGCAAAACCAGGAATGATGACTAATTATGCACAGCCAGATGAGAAATACACAATTTGAATATGCAACAAAGCAACTATTGTAACAAATGATAGAATTTGAAACTTAACAGTTTCTTTTAGACTATCATCACTATATTTAGATATCCAAAATACTGTGGAAACTATAAACAGAAATTTTAAATAATAGAAGTTTGGGGGCTTTATTCTTTAATCTTCAGATTCCAGGGTATTTCAAATGGTCTTTAATCACAATGAAAACTTCACCCTATGATGACATTTCCCAGAAAGTGTTTTGGTTTTCTTCTCTGTACAAAACCCTCCAAATAAGCAGATATAGTCTGCCTTGCAACCTATCTCTGTGGTGAGAAAATGCACTCTTGCTGTCTTGCCTAACAAATAATAGCCAAAATGTTAATGTGAAAAGATAAAACAAGACACTGAAATGCTCATTTGGGTCAAAAAGAGTTTATTTCCCAGGGCATAGGGAATCCCAGCTGAATTGGTTGCTGCAGTGACACAAGAAACATGCAAACTGTACCCTTGATTAGAATCTGGGAGAGAGAGATAAAAGGTTTATCTCTGTGAACGAGAGCTATTTGATGGACTATTAGATGACACTTTTTTATGTTTGCTTAAATCTCACAGCTTCTGTTGCAGCTTTGTCACTGAAAAAAATTAATAATCTCGCCTTTCAAGGAAGGCTTTCTGGCAAACAAAACTGATGTGAGCAAATATGTAAACAGTATTAATATTTTGCTTCAAATACACATGCAGAGACGTGCATGTGCATGTGTAAATATTTAGGCAGCATCACACACTGTTGCATGCAAATCTGTCCATATGTGTTTACGTGTGTTTGTGATTTGCACACCATCTAGCAGGTCAGGGTTTTCAAGCACTCGTATGTGATCGTGAGCTGACATAACTGCAGAGAAACAGACATTACCGCATGAACCTACAGCCACTGTATGAGATGCAAATACATATTTGCTATATCCATATGTGCACAAACATAAATATATGCATGCATACATTCACACTTATCTGTATGTATTCATACATGTATAGCCAGACTGTCATGCAGTAATATACTCATGCATATATTGGTGTAGATATACATATATTGCATAAATGTGTATGTGCATATGCATTATACATGCATATGTATTATATAATGCATATTGTGGGCATATACAAACACATGTGTGTATATATGTGTATATGCATATATGTGTACATACATACAAACACACACACACACACACACACATATATAAAACTTAAGTTTAAACAACATTTGACATCTTTTTTCTCCATTTAATGCTTTGTCTTGGGCAAGAGGCTCCAATGGGACACCATGATGACCTGATGTAAATTAGTTGTATTCTTGGTGTACCTTCAGAATGGTCACAGTCACATAGGGATAGACAGGCTGAATGAGTCAGGTAGATCCTTACAAATGAGAGACCAGGGATGACAGAGGAACAGAAGTGTGATAGGGACATGCTGAAGTACAGTTGACCCCGTAATAGAATCTCCCAGATTATTATATTTGTTTATGGTCTCAGTTTGGATAAAAGTTTCTCCCTCGTCTCCTGAAGTTCCTTCAACCACTTCCTATAGTGCACAGCTATAATTCACTCCCACTCACTCTGTAGTTAGATGTGGAAAGGCCTACAGGGAAAGATCCTTGCTTCAGAGGGCTTCATAAATTCTATCAAAAGAGAACAATCCTCCCAGAGACTAATTTAGCCTTTGTTTTCCTTTAAAACATAAAACCAGGGGAATTTTCCACACACAGAAAAGTTGTCAGAGTTAAAGTTGCATATGGTCATATCCTAGGTACTCCTTCGCTGAGCATCTATCAAAGCAGAATTAACACTGAGAGCAGCTTTGAGGCATGTGCCTTTTGCAAAATATCATAACCAAATATACCTATAGGCTTTTCCTCTCCATCCATTCTTCCCCAAGCTAGAGTTCATATCTCACTCTTCAAGAACAGCTTCAAGTACAAAATTAAGAATTGCACTAAGCACTTTTCAGTGCTGATTTCCTTGAGTTTTAGTGGTTGCACCAAGCTAAGCTGATTTTCCATCAGTCCAGCTGGAAGTGACAGTGGCTTCCCAGTACAATTTACTGTAATCCAAAAGCTACTTTAGACCACATCAAGAAAAACAGCTTTACTTCCCAGATGGGATTCTGACTTCAGTCTTTTGGATTTAGATGAGACTGGTAACGTTGCTTTTCTCATCTCTTTCTGTCCTCTGTCTCACCAGTCTGCCAGATGTTGTCTTTCATAGAGACAACAGGTTGCGTGCTCATGCTGCTGTTTCATAGCCTCATGGCAAGGTGATTTAATCTACCAGATAGGGTCACCAAGCTGTGGCACCCAGTTATCTAATCCTCATTTTGTTCTGCTGTCTCTGCAGTTAGGGAGATAACCACAAGCTAAGGGGCCTGAGGGACAACAGGTTTTGGTGAGGCTTCAGCTTTTGTAGCTAAATGGGAACCAGCTGGGAGGGACTGAGAACACATTCATGTTCTACGTACCCATCAATAGCTATGTCTGAGGTAAGTTTCCATGATAGTCAGTGGAGGATAATAAGCACTTTGAGGGCAAAGTTCATCTTGTAAAATAAGCATGTAGAATGGGCCAGAGGAATCATAGCTGTTGGCTATCAGAAGGTCTCAGGAAGATTAGATGGGATGTAAAAACAGGTGAAGTAAGGTTACTCCCCAGCACATTAGGGTCTTAGAGCTCATCCATGGTCACAACAGTAGGGAGCTGATGACCAGAAATGTATTAATTTACAATAACTCACCTGGGTAAGATTGTACACTTTTGTCCCAGGTGCTCTGAAATTCCCCAAGCTACACTTTGCACTACTTAGTTTCTAGCAGCATCGTGGAAATAAAGTTAGTCTTAGAAAAGAGCAAACACACCATGTTCCTTGAAAGTGAAAAATTTTTGTGCATGAGCTTTTTCTGCTTTTGTGTGATTTGTCGATCTCTTAAATCTCTGTATATATATGGGTGAGCCAAAAAACAAGCTAAAAGTAAAATGAAACAGAGCTGAACTAACAGAAGTTACTGTACATACAGCAAATCTGTTCTCCACGTCCACCTTAAGCCATGCATTATAATTAAATCCACCTCTCTGCACCTGAGTCTATTCACTACATCAAAGCCAGGCCACTAAAAGTGCTTATTTCACAGTAATTCAGCTATTACTTGGCATTTTCCTCCCCTACTAGCCCCATCCCAGACCTCTTACTGTCCTCCTGGAGTGATTTATCACGAATGGTGAAAACTCCCATGTCAGCTAGTAGTGTAGAGGAGCTGGAAAGTGTGAATGCTTTTTGGAAGGACTCATTGTCTGATTTATGTTATACCAAAACCAAGCACTTCTGCTCAGGCTCAGCCTGGCTAATAAATTTTTTCATCCATGGGCAAAGCAGTCACTGCTGCCAAATTATGCAGTAATACAGATCCAGAAGGACTTCTTCCTCAAATCATAATGCCAATGAATTTTTTTTTTTGACTTATCCTTGATTTATATCCATTGAAGTGCAGGTGAACAGAGGCTAATGATCACTGGAAAGGTTGCATTTGATTTATACTGCTGAGTGAGCATCAAGCTATTCCAGGGAAAATCCACCTGGGCCATACTAGATCTTAAAATATGCTGGGTATTAAAAACACAAATTTTGATTTGCTTTGTCTTTCAACTGGAACACAAGCAGATATAAAAATAAGGTTTTTTTTTAATGTTGAAACTTTTCTCTTGTTTTCATAGGAAGAAAATGTTGCAATCCTTTTATTTTGTAACGTCGCTACCTCTCCCATCCAAAATATTGTCACTACAGGTAGAGAAGGTACCTGCCCACTGAGTATGTGGCTGTATGTGGAGTCACGCAGTTTGGAATAAGCAACGAAAATGGGAAGGACCTTGATTCGAGTGCTTTCAAAATGTGCTTGGGTCTTCCACCGAAGGCCACACGAGACATCCCAGTGCAAGAGGAATCTGTGTAAAACAGCGAGAATTAATCTACATTGGACTGTCATGTAGTTTCGAAACTGGCTGCAGAGTCAGTGAGTGAGAAAGCTGTGATTAGAGCTGGCCAGCACTCACAGTTTGCACTCTCAGGGGAATTCCAGCATTGGGAAATCAGCCTTTGTTCTGAATCGCAACAAAACATTTTTTTTTCTTTCAGAATTTTCCATAAACTTGAATGAAATAGTGATAAAAGGAGTTTTCAGGCCAATCAAAGCATTTAGTGTCAGTTTTGATTTTGTTTCTTTTTTTTTAATCATTATAATATCAAATAAATGCACTTTAAAATTATTTTGAAACATAGTCTAAAATATATTTTGATAGATCTGAATTTTTATACTGCTTTCTTCTTCTGGATGAAATAATTGCAACTTGATATAATTGCATTACAAGGTTTTTTTGATGAAAGCATTCTGTGATATGGGAAAAAGCTGGCAGAGTGGAGTATTTTTTAGCTAACTGCAGCTCTGCCAGTGGAAAGCAAAGACTCATGGGTCTCTGCGGGAGGGTAGTTTCAAAAGTATTTGTTTAAACTGGACTTATTCCCCAGCAAGTATTATTAAAAAAACACAATGGATTTATCTTTTTAAAAATACTTAAAAAAAAATAATAGTGCTTCTAAGTAGCTGTTGCATCACTTTGACCAAGGATTCGCTTTCTAATCACACATCTCTTTCTTTTGTAGTGCATTAATGGTGTTAGCTTTTCTATTTATTAATCTGATAAAGAGAGAGTTGTTTGTACAGTTTCGCCTGTACTCTAGGAAGCTAAAAGACGGTGTTAATACCCGGACAGAATTCTGCTATCAATTTCTACAAGGTAAATACAGAGGAACTACCCCAGCTTTGCCCCAGTGCAAAATGAAAGTCAGCATCCTCTGAAGGGTGGTACTGCAACACGAGCGCCAGCCTACCTGTCCTGGGCACACGGGTGAGGAGAAAACCAGTGCCAGCCGACCCAAATACCCACCAGTGAGACTCGAACGCTGATAAACGTGTGGGGGATTTCTTGTTCTGTTTTGTTTCGTTTTGCTTGAAGAAAGGGATGTAGATACTTTTGGAAATCCTATCTACGATGCAACTGGAGTTGGTTGTTTTATCTATTGATTGTGATTTGAGTTAATGCTTTTTTTTTGGCTGAACTTCACCTCGCAGAGGAGTTTGTGTGCTGCTTATACAGAGACCCTATAGAGGTATCTGTCAGAAAGCTCGCGACGAGAAGTTTTCAGGTCTAGGCTAGAAAGTGAAAGCGTTTCCGAGAGGGCTGATTTTGTGAAAGTCACATATCCTGGAGGAATCAGAACTTATTTTCAACCCCAAACGTGTCTGGAAGCTTCCTGCCTCACCGCTGATGCCGAGAGCAGAGCCAGGAGGAGGGACCTTTTATGTTAAGAGCAATAACGTGTCCTATGAGAATTGCTGCCTTCCCTGATGCTCTTACAGTTCAAACAGCAGTTAGTAAAGGCAATATTACTGCCTGCAGTTTACGGAGAGACAACACATGTACACAGGAAATCTGCGGCACAGACGCAACCAGAATTTAGATCTTACGAATCTCATATTACCACGGAAACTAAAAGGCCTCTTTGCCTGCTGTTTAAGCTTAGTAGATGGTTTGCTGAATTGGGATCTTGACCTGGGTTGTGTTTGTACTCCACAGCCACTGCCTTGCTTCCTGCCTCAGTTTCCCTGTCTGCAGTGGGGGAAATTATTTACTTCAGGTTTTATTCATTAAAATGCTGTATAAGAGCAAGATACGTCCACAGTTCATTACTCACTGTGTAGGATTACTCACGTGGCAATTTTCTTCCTGATCAGATGCCTATCATTCTTTTAAGGAAAAGAATAATACATGACTAACAGAAAGGACTGTAATATTGATAGTGAATGGCAAGTACTTTTCTTCTCTGAATTCTTCTTCATACGTAAGAGAAATGATTGAGTGAAAACAGCCTTTCTACAAGTGTTCATGTGAAATAAAGCCACTTATTGCCAATAGTCGTGAGCGGCGAATTAAAAAAGCTCTCCAGATTTTGATCTCAGTTCAGCTAGTTTTGCTTGGGCACAAGTCCATTGGCTTTTTCACCCATCCAAGTGAGACACAAATCAGGCTGACATACATATGCATGTCTGATAAAAGTGTGCAGGGTTATGTCCATATTAGTCACGCGATAACAGGACAGATACATGCGAGGGTGAAACAGCGTGTTAGCAAATTATCTCACAAAAGGCTATTTGTCTTCCTCGGGACGTGTGCCACCGTTTTGAATAAATCTACATTCCTGACTTCATGTCATGGAGACTTAATCCAGCTCGGTCAGCGAAGGGATGCAGGCTGCAATAAATTGGTTGGAGAAGGAAAAAGCTTCAGCAGGCTCCTGCATTCTCCCTGCTGCGGGTCCAAGTTTTTGCACTCAGGGGTAGACCGAGGTGTCCAGAGATGCGCTGGGAAGAGGGTAGAAGAAGGAGACTCTCTAGGTGAGCAGAGCTGTCTGAGTCGTAGCTATAATGTCGTGGCTGGATTCCCTTCATAATCAGAGGCCAAATATTGAGACATCAGTGCTGTGTTTCACCTTACCCAGAAACAGAGGGCCAAGGTAGGCCATGCTGCAGCAGAAGCTATTCCTATATTGACTATGAAGGGAGTTGAGGGTGACTAGCTTGGGTAGAATGTATTAATCTTGTTGAATGCAAAAAAAATTGACTTAGATCATGAGTCAGAGCTCACCATCCCTGCCCATATCCACGCTGCCAGCCTTCAACAAATGCAAAATACAAAGCCACGTCATTTTACCCGCTCCTAATTAAACGGCAGTGGCACGATGACACGTCTGAGCCCTCTGCACCTCGGGTCCCTTCTCTGTGAGATGAAGAGCATCGTCACGGCAGAAGCAGCTGGAATTTAAGCTCCCAGTTGGTTTCGCTTAAACCATTACTAATTTGCACTGAAGTGCACAAGAAACTCCCGCGTATACTGTGACTCAGCAGCCGGCACAGCAGCCCCTAGCTAAAAGCAGTAGCAAGCAGTAAGTCCTTAAACGTCTTCAGCCAGGAGAACGAAACTGGCCTGCCTACACCTTCAATTAACCAAGCACAGATTTACAGGGAGTGGTGAGGAGAGAAAGGGAGAGCATTAGCCCTACCTTTTCCTCCCCAGAGCTCAGCCCCAGTAGCCTGGCAAGCGCCGGACTGTGTCTGCCCATGCTCACAACCTTTGTCCGCCTGCTTCCTTTAGGGTAGGAGCTCTTTTTTGGACCAGCTTCTCTCATATAGGTATTTAAAAAATAAGTTTATGATCATTGGGTCTTGCTGTCAGCTACCCAGTGTTATTGCCATCCTGACTCCAGTACAGCCGTAGATTGAGGAAAATAGCTCCGTTCAACTCTTAACCCTGTTCACTGGAGCAGGGCCTGAACTGTGAAGTTTACGTATTGTTTAATAGCGTGACCTCTGCGCGCTTGCTAATCCCTCTTCCACCTCTCTGCAGCTTCTTTCTTGCTCAACAGCCTCCGGACTAATACCCAGAAAGATGCTTGGCTTTCCGAAACTGCAAACAGCGCAGCTGTCGAATTCACAGGGAGGGTTTTGTGGAGTCAGCACGCCAGCTCCGCGTGACCACAGCTACGGGATCTCTCCTTCCTGCGGATAATCACACCTCCACACGCATCAAGGGCCTTTCGGCTGCAGCAGGATTTCAATATCAGCGGCAAGATTGCTTCTCGCTCTCTGGGCAAGCTGAAATGTGGCAACCGGAGAAAAGACTTGAGTCTATATGTGGATAAAGAATGTTTCCAAAATTAATGTTTATATCCTCTAAGTCACCAATTTTTTCCTGTTGTGACTATTTCAAAAAAAAAATTGCTGTCAGATGTTATTGTTGGTGGTTTTGTATTCAGGAATATGTTATTTTTATTAGGCAATCAGGAATACTCTCTTTTACTCAAGAATACCCAGTGCTCCATTGGTGCAGACTCAGAGTATGGGCTTGCAGACAAGCAGAGTGAACATAAATCCACAGTGCATAACTCCTCCACAGCATCTACACACCAACATGCATTTATCCCACTGCTTAGGCAAGGTAACTCGTCTCTCTTTCATGGAGAGCTAAGCTGCTTCACATTTTTTTTCTGCATGCATTGCAGGCAGGGATCAGGATGTAGCTGACGTGTGGGAATTTCACACACTAGGTACATCTTCCTCATTACTTCTGCAACTCTATCCTAAAAATTGCTACAGTGAAGACAACGGAGCTACACATATATAGGTAATAGAGGATCAGAAAGGCACTGTGGCACTTCCCTCCCTTAAGGCTTCTGTTTCATCTGGAAAAAATGGAGGACACCTGGATTGACCAAATTGGATTGACACGTCACCAAAGCTGAACCAAACTTTCAGACAGCTCAAGGTGGGTGGAAGGGGAAGACCTTTCCTGGAGGACAGTCGCCCAGAGAGAAGTTAAAGCATGTGGATCCCACTTCAAGACAACCATAGGCAGAAGCCTAATTTTCTAAAGAAAGTTGTGCCTCAAATGAAAAACCTGGCTGTGCCTGGAATGTAGTGTTTCACTGGGAAACAGCAGACTAAACTTCATTGGAATATCTGATTAAAGCTTCATGGAATATCTGGTTGTTAGGAAATACTGAAAAAATGTAGTCCTATTAGAACAGAATTTGTTTCCTCCAAGAAAGTGCCTTTTTAGCCATTCCATCTTAGAAAAGCTGCTCTCTCCTCTAGGAAACAGAACAGCTCTCCGCCAGGAAATTCTGCTATTTTAACCTCAGTTTTCTTGAAAYGTGACAAAACAAAAATGACACTAAACTGAATACTGTGAAATAACAGATTAAAAACTGATGTTTCATTTGGAATTATCCTCTTAAAAATCAAGAAATTTTAAATTTAAATATTTTCCAGGGGAAAAAAATTGACTCAGCCTCATACATTTCTTGAAAAAATAGATTCTTTTTAGAGGATGGATTGCCTCTGTGATTTTTTTTTATTTTATTTTTTTTTAAATAGTGGGTACAGTGCTAAAAATGTGTGCAGGATATGAATAAATTTGATAGAAAATACCTGAAGGCAAATAACAGAAAAAGGGAGGAGGCTGGCTTATGACAGTAGAGTGTTTAAGACATTATTAGGAAATAGTAAGCGAAGGTCTTCCCTGAAACACAATCATGCCAATATTGAAACTAAATATCTTTAAAATATAAGGCACACAATTCACAATATATACTCTCCCAGGATTTTGATTACAAGGCGGCAGGAACCAGCCTATAATTAATATTATATGGTGATTTCTGTTTAAAGCAGATTGTTTCGAGAGCTGTAATCACCATACATAAGCAACTTGTCCTTCAATAGCTAGGAAGAAATTAGGACTCAGGGCACAGGCAAACATGCAAACCTATTTTATTGTCAGAATGCAATGCAAAATGAAAATTTGACTCTGATCTCCTAAAACCTTTGTTGTCTTAAAATCTTTTTCTGCAATAGTTACACTGGATATGGAGTTTGGACATTTTTGAATAGTTTTAGCAGTTGCAGGTTAGATCCTGCCTTGAATCTAGATCTTTTTCATGTATCTCAGGTCAACCTGTAGTCTGCATAATGAAACAGAATTGTCTTGAGGGAAACAATTGCTTCAGAAGTGTTTGCTTTGTACCTTTGGCCTGGGGCAACATCCTTGGAGATTAAGCCATTCCAAGCAAAGAATTAGTCTCTGAATAGACCGGTGAAAATCACACTAATATCTGTCCTAGTGGAACAGAAAGTAGTAATTGTCATCTCCCAGCAGAGCAAGGGGAACCAGGTATTCTGCATCCATCAGGAGATAATAATTAAAGCTTCACAAAAAGGATGTCTTAATGAACTAAGTTTGCCTAATCAAATGCTCTAATAAAGGGAAATTTCTCTGGACCACCAGTTAATCAACAGTTTATGACTCCAAATTTGGAAATTAACAGATACTGTCACTTTTATCTAAGCAATAAAGCTTCACATTCAGATCTTTATTCAAATGGGCGTGCAATCTTTAATGTGTGTCTAAGACATTTGTTCCAGTTACATCCCATGGCAACACATTCTATGAGTTAATCATATGCTGTTTAAAAAAAATCATTTAATCAATTTTACAGTGGCTATTTCTTAGTTTTATTTATTTATTTATTTATTTATTTGCTTATTTCTATAAAACATACCTATTCCACTTAAGTCAATGATTTTCTCCTTCTAGGACTTGGCAGGAGAAATTTTTAAACCCAAGCTTCGCAATTCTTAGGAAGCTGCCCACAGTTCAGTATTATTTGGTGCAAGGTTGTTTCTTAGTAGGCCTTGCAGTCTTTGAGACAATATTAATGCATGTTGTATTGCAATGGTCTGCATTAAGAAAGCTTATTTCTTCTGTGAAAGGCTACCAATGTAAACGGTTCCTTTACAATGCTAACATAAATTGCCAATCTAAGAGCCTAATAGCTGCTTTCTCAGTAAAGAAGCACTACCAGCTCATCTCAAGCTAGAAATATGAGAATTGCTGGTCATCATATTCATTGAACCCTTGGCATTATTGTAATGATATCGACTCATAGATTTTTAAAGCCAAAAGGCCCATAGTGTCATCTTGTTTGACCTCCTGAATGATAAAGTAATTCCTTCTTTGAGTGCACTAGGTTGCTTACACTAGACCCTGACTTTACAACAGATACTGTTGATCTGATTGTTCCAGTAGTGAATTACCCTAATTTGTTCCAGCCTGTGTTTATTTAGCTTCCACTTCCACCTTTCGAACCGTGTTATACCCTTGTCTGGTAGAATAACTATCCCTCTTCTTGTCCATCAGCAGATTTCTGGTTAAAGTGTAACATGTCCTGCTTGCTGAAGTCCAGGTTAAACAGTTCAGATCATCTGGGATCAAGAACATAATTTGCCCTTTTTGTTATTCACCTCTCCTCTGCTCTTTGTATTAGTAGTATATTTTATCAGCACTGACTTAATGCTTTCTTGCAGGTGTGATGTCAAATAATCATTTCAGGCCCACGTTGTTTAAAAGAGATGCTTTTTATTCTATGATCTGCTCCATTTGCCTCTGCATAATGGGCCAAAGGTTTCTCCACTGCCCCTCATTAGTCTTCTCCTCTCCAAAGCTAAGATATAGGATGATGCAGGTGCCACATCTTCCTTTCCAGAGTAAATTAGTACTTAACAAATAACACTGGTCTAACCCAGACTTCTAAAATTTATGGTCCCACCCTAACAGTGTTCTGTTAACCTCTGATGAACCTGGCCCTCATTTGGACTGTCGAATCTCCCTTGAGAGAGAAATGCTCCTGCTGTCAAGGGACAGTGAGTCTGCCCACTCCGGCAGTGGTATTCCTTGAAGATATGCTGCCTGATCCTGATGGGGGCATTGCATGACTGAATTCCTCTCAAGCAAGCCAGAAGAATCCTTTTATCTGGAATCTTTGACCTCCTCCAATAACGCTGTATTGATTAATGTAAGAAGGGAGATATTTATCTGAGTCTCAACTCTCTGTGGACATAGTTTGGATTTTAGGTGGCCAGAGCTTTTGCAACAAAAAACATCAACATATTCCTCAGTATAAATCCATCAGGAACAGCATCTCTGGGTTTTGCATGTCCTGAGCCGTGAGACACCGCTGGCATTTGCAGCCACTGAGGTCCTGGTAGATGTTCAAAGATTTCTGTCTGAAAAGTTCACAGGGAGTGTATGAGACCAGTTTTAACTGGAAATGTGTCTTTATATTAAGTCACATGGTGACTTGGTCACTTGGGACTATGAGGCCGTAACCTTGATGGTTTTTCACAGATAATCCCAGGTTTGAACTCTAAAATCTGATGTCTTCTTGTTATATAAAGGTGCACATCTGAACATTAGGGTTATTTCAGGCAAGAACAAAACTTAGAAATATAGCACCACAGACAAATATCAGTCATAGAAAGGTAAAACACTTTTCACATTCATGCCCACGGTTTCTTTTTCATTCTTTTTGCTAGTTTTTCATTCTGACCTCCTTAGAATGTAAGAATATTCAAAACTTAACTTTAAAATATGCTTCTAAAAATGCCAGCAAAGTATGAATTGATGCTTTAAAAGAAGGCATGCCACATTAGAAGCCTCTGTGTATCAGAGATATGGTAACTTAGATTATTTTAGAATATCCTAGAGCAGAAAACCCCTGTGGTTTCTCCAAGCCGGCTGAGGAGATGGAAAGATAACTGTTGTGACAAGACTTTTGGGATGTGAAAACATGTAAGAAAGCTTTTTTCATTCCTTTATCATCTGGCAGAGAAGCAGTCAACTAAACTGCTTAACAGCTTGGTCTGCCTGCATTTTTTTTAAAATCAGCTGTTATCTGCAAATTTGCTGAAACAACACAGCACTGAACCTTGAGAGCTTGCTAGTTAGCTGAGCATAACCACCTTGCCAGCTGGTGCCTGATGATGCTCCTTGTTTCTAATTTCTTCTCTGTATTTAAAGAAATGAAGAACATAGCCAACAGTTTCCTACCTTCATGTTCCCATATCGGAAATCCCGCAGTAGGCTCACAGCTACTGAAAGGAGCTTGCTTGAAGGGTCCAACATTGGAGGCAGCACGTCATGTTTCTCTTCCTGGGTACTTGGAGAACTGTGATGATCCTTATGTACAAACAGAAGAGCTCTGTGCGGATGTACCCATTGCGAAGAGCAGGAGATGGACCTGCGGCTTCCCTAGATGCACACGGGAGGGATACGGGGGCCGGCATCTGGACTGGTGATAGAGGAATGACAACGGTGGGTGTTTATAGAGCGTTCATCCTACTTCTGCTGGGAGAAGAGACGTCCCAAACCTTTCACCAGCTCTGGCTAGCCAGACACCCTCCCCTGCTCATACAAAGGGTCTCTCTCTGCATTTTCAGCAGGTGTATGCCAAATATGACTGTGCTCCACACCACCTTACTGCAGTCTTGGTTTCAGAAAGGCCAAGTTGTTTCTCCCAGGCTCTGTTTCCTCTCTGCCTTTTGCCTGCCCTTTGAAAGGTGGCAGCACAGAATTGAATAGCTGGTGCAAATAAAAATTTTTCCCACCAGAATGATGACTTTTGGCTGGCTGAAAAGTTTTGTGAATTTACAATGATTGAACACAATTGTTTCAACTGAGAAGAAAAAAAAAAAAGAGGAAGTAGAAAAATGGGAAAGGGATTTTGGAAAAAATGTAAATATTTTTTATTTGGATGTTTTCAAAGTGATTTGAGGTGATGTTTCATTTTAAAATACATTTTTTTAAGTGGAATAAACATTCTTTCTAAGGGCTCAGAAATGAAACATTTCATTTCAGTCTGGAAAAAATGGTGTAACATGAAATAAAACTTCTTTTGTTGCAGTTCTCATGGCTTCTGCCACTCATTTGTATGTCACTTCAAAAAATCAGAAACAATACATAAAAAGTAACCCTGAAACCCAGGTCCATCATATCTCTTGTGTGTAGATAGCAAACTGTTGGGTTTCTTAGCATTTTACATACGTCTAACTCTACTCATGTGCATAGCCTGAGACAACGCTGTGATCTTAGAGGAGCTGCCAAAATTAGAACGATACCTTGAGATAAGGGGAACGCAAGTGCTGATTTCTACTACAGCACTTTGACAGCGTTATGTGATCTGTTGAAATCTGAATAGCAACGCAGGCTTCTTTGAGAAGGGGCTACTACTGGTGGCTGGATCTTCCTTTTTTACAGAGACCCACAAAATGCATTTTCAGTAGCTTTTCCTCTTTCTTTTCTTTTCCCTGCATGAGTTCCAAATGGGAGGTCAGGTCAAACTTCTCGCTGGTATAATAGCTAATTACACCCCCTATTTGGCTTAGGATGCGGGATGAGGCATAAATTAGGACTTGATAGCTTAGTTGGTGCCACCGCGGGTTATTAGATGTGTGTCAGTGAACAAAGTTCTGATCAAAGCTCGCGGGGAGACAGCCAGGGGTCGTGAAGCATGGCTGGGGCCTAATTGCTGGGCTGCGCACTAAAAGGAAGTTTGTAATGAAAGGCCATTAACCAGCAGCCTTTCCAATCAGTGGAGCAAAGCTATGGAGAAATGCTGTTTGTTGAGTGGCAGGTTGGCGGGGAAATGAGAGGGGCTGATGCGGAGCCGGCTCTGGGTTAGAGCGGCAACGGCTTGCCTCATTTCCTAAGAGCTGCTCTTTCCAAAGGATGGGCAGAATCTGGCCTTCAACTTCAGTCCCAGCAAGCACTTGTTTTTAACCACTTCTCTTAATTTAAGCAGGTTGGATTGGTCAAAAAGAAGCAATCCTCTTTTAGGAGATAGTTGTTACACAGAAGTTCAGCTGGTCGTAACGTGAGCTGGCAGCAACAAAACTTAGCTCATGGGGCAGAGGATGAGGAGGGCAGAGGATTTAGGCAGGTGCTTAAAAAGCACATCAAGATCCCTAAATGACAGCTCTTACAGCTATTTGGAAGAAAGTAGTAAGTGTTCTTTATTCTCAAAAGCTTTCTCCAAACTAATCCCTGTGTAGCCATGAGCCATATTATGCCCATTTTACAAATGGGGAAACTGAGGCAAAAGGAAGTTAACAGACCAGTCAGAGTACAAGCTTGAGTCTTTTTTTTTTTTTTCCTAACATTCAGATTTCCACAGGCCAGAAGTAACCCAGAGTCAAAATGACATAATTAAGCTGATATGAAAAATGAATAACTATTTCCCTATTTTGATCCCTTCTACAGTAGAAACTGATCAGTTGTGACCTAACCATCATGTCTTCAAATGTGTTTCCTTTCAGGTCTTTTTGAGAGTTCTGAGACGTTTTCCCATTTAAATTTTACATGAGAGTGATAATAGTTTCAATTTATCTCTCTTATTCCTCACAAAGGTTTGAATTAAATCTCTGTGGTGACTCTCTGTAAAATCAGTGAAGATGGGAGAAACACTTCGATTTTTTTAAATATCAGTACCATTTTTACATATGTGTACAATTTAAAAGAACTAACTATTAGTTACATGACACAGTTATATAGTTACAGTTACATAGACACGTAGTTATATTAGTTAGAACATGATACAAGTTTTAAATAGTAGATGCTGAATATTTTTATGGCTATTTGGAAAAGGTGCCTTGAATACAAGCAATGATAAATAGCACAGAAATGTCCAGTGGCTCCAATCAAATATAGATTATCAGAACCAAAGCTGGAACTTCCATGAAGAGAATTTTTCACTCTTTTAGCACTTATTTTCAGTTTGGTTTGGGACTAAATGTCACACTTGTAGGGAATGAAAAATCCCAGGAACATTTAAGTTAGAAATATTGAAATGTTTCCTTCTGTGTCACTATGGCTGTAAGTTGCGATTAGTTGTGCTGTTGCAATGTAAAGGAAATTATAGCTTCGAAGAGTCATGCCCAGGGTTTCTTCATGGTTCTTTGGCATGACTACACTTCTCATGGACCCATGTGTCTCAACTCATGGAAACCAAGTTTCTTAATTTGGCAGTCAAGATCCAAACTGTTAGGCCATGTCACCTAATTTAATCAAAACTGAACACTCAAGGAGGGACAAACATTGCTGTAGCTTTAGCTTAGAATAAAAACTTACAAGCACTACTCTTCGGAAGAAACAAAAAAGGTCTACTGAGAAATAAAGTTCTGAGGGTTAGGGAAGAAAGGTGATAGGTTGTGAAAAGTGGTAGGAAAGAGACCCAGACTGAGAAAGAAAATGCTTTTTATTTATTCAACATAAAAACATGAGAGGGAAGACTAATGAAGAGGAATAAGTAGACAAAAATTATTTAAGAGAAAAAATTTACCCTCCCTCTGTGACACCCTTGATACATTCTCTCAGATATGGCCTCTCTACCTTCGCTGTCCCATCCCACCCCCATGGACATACATATTTCATCCCTCCATCCACATGTCATCCCAGCAGCCCAGCCTCTCCTAGCCCTTGTCCAAACCTCCCCAGAGCTCTTCAGAGAAACTCCCACCTGGCCAGGAATCACTTTTCACCCATCGCCCTTCCTCTCCCTCACACCTGGTTCACATTTCCCTGTTTTCTCTCCTACCTGTCCTTGGGGCCAGATGTGAAGGTATCATTGACAATGGTAATTATTGCTTGGTATAATGTAATTATCAAGGTATATCACCATTCTGTCAATCAAGCCATATCTTTCAAATGTACAGTTGATTATGTAAAGGCATATAATGAGCCTTTAAGAAGTAAGCTGTAGCTGTAGTTTTCTTTCTTTGGTTCAAAAGAATTATGGTTCCATTTAAATGAATGAATTTAGGAGGAAAAAAAACACTGAAACAAAGATTAAAATCTCTTGTGTGGTATTTCACAGGTAACATAGAAAGCTAGAGTAACATCTAATAGCTTTTCTAGCTGCTTGCAACATATTTCCTTTTAAAGAAAATTATTCACTGTGTTAAAGCAAGAAGGGAAAGAGAAATTTTGTTGTTGTTGGATTTGTCTTTTTCTTTCCCTTGGTATTGAAGAAAATGAGAAGCAAAATCTGTTTCATGTCTCTTTATGTGCTTTTCATACAACTTAACTAGATTATTAGAAATGTTCAGTAATAATCTGTAGATGAAAGGAATGTTAACTCTTGAGTCTTTATTATGATTAAGGCTTGAAGTCATTTGAAAATTGTATGTGGAACATGATCTATTACATCTTATGGCAAATAGGAGCTCTTATATTTAGGCTACAGTTAAAAAGTAACATCTGCCCGTGTATTGAAGAACTAATTGCTAGCAAAAGAGAAATGAATGTGTTTGTGACTTTGTACGGTAAACTAGGCAATAAAGAGAATAAGGTCCTGATGTGGAAAAGTGGAAAGTCAATTGTTCTGTAGAAACAACCCATTCTTCTGTGAGGAGTAAGAGAAGAGATCTCTTTCTTTCTCTACCCTGAGACAAAAGGCAAGCCCAAGAACATATGATATTAAGTTAAACTTCCAAACACAAGACTGATTAAGTTGGTTTGAATTTGCGTTGTCTGTAATACTGCCAATGATAAAGGTGTTCTGGCAACAAACCTGCTCCTGTTAAAGTCAAAGGTAAAATTCTTTTACCTGTGGTATCCCTCTTGGTGTTTATACATTTTAGAAATGAGCCAAACCCCCAGAATTAAAAGTGGCATTTGAACTTCCCTAAATTCAGGCTTAACTTGTTACTGGGATTTAGATTCTGCTTGCTAGGAAGCCAGAACGATGCCATTTGAAAATTTCAGATCTGGATCCAGTTTTTAATGTAAAGTACTCTCAACACTTGAGGTTTTTCAGTTCCAAGGTTTTAGTTCAGGTCTCTTTATTCTCAGTTTTATAACTTTGTGCATGTATTTGTTTGAAGTCTCTAAAATGATTAATGTGCATGCAACCCTGTGAAAACATTCTTTGGTGTTTCTCCAATTTGTGGTTTCATACATGAGAACAAGAAGCAAAGAAGAAATATTATCCTTTGCTTGCACTGCAGCAAGTACCACTAGTCGTGTAAATATAGCCCCGAACACAGCAAAAATTACTCAGCTGGATTTGAAATACTGTTTGCAGAGATCAGCTTTGTTTTACAACAGTTTTACAAAAGCACCTGTTGGAAGCCTGTATGTTTAAAGAAATATTCATGTGTATGAGGAAAGCAACTTTCGGAGTTTTTCAAGTGATGTAAGCTTCTATCAGTAGAAGCACAGGAAGCATACAGGTTTATTACTCAGCTCCTTTTCACAAGGTATTAGTAAAACAATTACTTAGTAGCATTTAAACACCTCAGAAAAGGCTCCTTTGCCTTAGCAAGCCATCCTGGTTAACAGACAACAGACAGAGTATATAAATATGGGCTCCAGGAACCATAGCTATGGGGTTTAATGGATATACATGTACACACAGCATCATCAATACACAAACATGAAATCCATGCACATTCTGGAGAGTGGTGATTTAGAAAAGATCTCCTAGCACCATGAAGATTATTTTGTGTGTAAGACTGTTTTCTGCAAAATGCCATGTGATTCTATCGGTAAGCACAAGATGCAATGCTGGCATGTATAAGCCTGCATATATCAAGTTTGTGTAGAAGGTGATGCTATTCTGGTGTACGACATCATTGAGACCAGTACTGAAACAGCACGTGCAATTTTGGTATCCTTCCCTGAAAAAAGGATGTTGACAAATTTGAAAGTATTGAATACAGAGTAATTTGCATTTTCAGGGTCAAAACCAAAACCAAGCCTTTTAGTAAGAGATTTCAAAGCTCAATCAAGGAGTTCATTCAGGACAAATTTTAGCAGGGCTTGAGAGTGGTCTGCACATGCATGAAGAAGAGTCAATATATCTGTGATCAACCAGTGATTAGACCCTGCAGGTACATAAAGACAAAGTAGAAATATTTTTACAGTGATGAAAATAGCAAACCAACGAAACATTTTTTCTTAATATAATGAATTCTCCATTATGTGACATCTTTCCATCAGATGAGTTTCTGAAAAAGAAGCTGAAACGGAGGCAGAAATCATAATCCACATGCTTGGTGGACAGCACTCCTTGCTGGAGTTCTTTGGTCTCCTACTGCACTACACTGGGGCAAGATGATTACAGTGGCCCCTTCTGTGCTTCAGATTTGTAAAATATGGCTGCTGTTGGCCATTTTGATCTGCCATTTGCTCTTTTAGTGTAGATGTTTGAGGACAGTCTTTCTTGTTGCTGCTCCTACAATCTACTAGAATTTTTCCTGCTCTTCCTCTTCTGAGCCTCAACCCAGAACGCCTTCATCTAATCCCTGATGTCCGTTACAAGGAGGGAAGAGACTTGTCTGACAACTTGGAAACACCTGTAACCCATCAACACACTGACAGCTCCCAAGTCGATGGCTTTTCCTTCCTAACCCTGCCAATATACCCTGTAGGTGATGGCTATGTGTTTAGGGCAGGACAGGGTATATTGGAAAGGGAGAAGCATCATGATAACAGCTTCCAGGGTGAAGCTGGCTTTTGCGCATCTAGCCAGGAACAAGCAACCTATCGTGGCCCCTATTGTGTAGACATATATGTTGAGCAGAAGGGATAGCAAGCTAAACTATGTGGATGGATAAATATTTTCTCAGTCTGCACAAAAAAGTAGTGTTACATGAAAACAAAAAAGTCATATTGAGGGGTTACAAACTTATAACCAGATCCTCATAGTTAAATCATATTCAAAATAGTAGATAGGTTTAAAAAAATCAGCATGGACTGATTTAAAAAAATAAGCATGGATGAAGTGGATCTTCATCCACAACCAAAGCAATTTCTGGATCATACCCAGGTATAAGGTAAGACTGCCTGGAGCCAAAGATATCTGAAAACTCCTGATACAGTCAGCATTTCCTGACCCCACTCTGCTCAAACTCCTTTTCCACAAAAGAAAGAGCAAATCAATATCTAGTTAGTTTATGCACATGACTCTATAATGTCAGACTATAGATACATTTGGGCCAGTGCATTAATATCGACATGGACACCACTAAAATATTAGTGAAGTGCTAGAGGTATTGAGGACAATGAAATCACATAAATGTGACTATGCTAAGGAGAAATACTTTCTCGTCTCTTTAGTGGACTCCGAATATTAATATAATACAGCAAATCTTATAATACTTCATATCCTTCAGTGCATCTACTCCTGTGTGTAATTTAGGGATAGCTGTTTGTTCTGTGTATTCTGGGTGATCTGAGTTTAACTTGCTATTGACAGGGTATTAGTTTGAGCTACTTAGCTAGAAAGTGTTGTTTTAAGCTCCCATTCAGCGCGTGTCACATCTCTTGCTTGAGAGAAGTTATTAATCTTGATTAAAATCCTCCTGATGAATGGACTGTGTTAATCTGGATTTACAGTACCGGAAATGAGAGCAATATTTGATGCTAAGATATCAGCAGGGTGGGGACAGCTTTTTATTTGATATGAGTATAGTGCTGGCAAGATATGTGAATCTGCCCTGAATTGCGGCTCCCCCTACTTTTCTCCCCTCCGCCCCCACCCAGAAAGTCAGCCTCCTTGTTGGAAATTTCCGTTCTCCCCGAACAGGCTCCCCTGCAGGTTTGCGCTGGTTTGAAGCATATCTAACATGGCAATTGAGAGGTTTGTTGGGTTCACATGCCGCGCAGAAAGCAATTTTACTTTCATACTTGATGTTCTTGTGCACATCTGACCAGAGTAGCCGAGTGCACAAGTTGTAATCTTTCCAAAAGCAGTAGGTTGATATCAAAGACTTTGCAATGAAGCAAGGAATTGTGGCAGTACTTCAAGGAACAGGTTTGCAATTAACTGTTAAATACAGATGGAAGGAATGCCCTGCTTGGTTGCTGCAGGCTTTCCTTGTGCTCCAGCGATGACTGAATCTAAAGCACAGAGCATAGCAAGATGATAACCTGTTAGCGGGAGGAAAAAAAAATGGGGAGAATTATTGAGTAGTTGATAACTTGCAGACTGCTTAATGGTTTGGTAATGGTAACGGTTTCAGAATATTGCACAAAATAACAAATCAGACACTGAATTACAATTCTGTTGACAAAACATGAAAGAGGAAAGGAAATAACTATCTCATATTGAACATGTGTGAGGTTTCTTTACAAAAAATCAAAGTAAGTTAAAAATTGCTCAGCCTACGAGCTCGTTCAGCCATGGAAGGATAGTACAGATGTCAGTGCATGTAATTTGGAAACAAACAAACAAACAAGCACAAAAAACGCACACCCTTTCCTTTGGTGCAAAGATAGAGTTAATTGAGATTACCCTTATAGTCTGCAATGTAGTTTGGGGTCCAGTGCGCTCAATGGTTCTAGTTTTAGGACAAGGGATATGGCACAGACTATTTTTATTCTGTTTTCTCTCCCATGCTTTGTAGGACTTGCTTACTTGCACCGTTAGCTCCTTTTTGGACCGCAAGCTTTTTAAGGCAAGGCTGTCTGTGGTATATAGCACACTGTAGCATAATCAGACACTGATCTCGGCCTGACGTGGCTGTGGTGCAGAAAGACGTGGTTTTAGCTATGGACTAAGTGCAACTGGGCTTCCAAGGCTTCACTTCTTTCGCCAAAAAGGAGAAAAAGCCTCAAGCGAGTTTCTAACTTCATGCTTATCGTAATAGTTTTGCTTATGGTAATAACTTGGACCTTACTACTTATTAAACTGTGACCTATGGTATTGTGAAGTCTTTCAGTAAGTAAGAGTATCCGCCTCTTTTTGATGGTATGTCCCAACAGATAAGCATGGCTCTGAATGAGAATGACCCTCAGTGCATGGGAAGGGCTTGGAGATTTTTGCAATGTCACCCTTTGTATCATTGATCAAGACTAAATATAGGATCTACGGAGGTAAAGGCAAGAGCTCGGATACCTAAAGAACTGGTTATTTTAGATTTTAGATGTGATCAAACTCATGTATTTCTGCATGAGGACTAGCCACTCCCAAAATCATGGAATCCTGTGGTGTGAACAAGGATTACATTTGAGTGGAAGGGAAACCTTTGGGTACATGAAGAATCACGCAGAAATAGCTCCTCAAACAAGGGTTTGTCGCTCTCCAGCAGCAGATGTTGCTCTCCAGACTAAAACCAACTTCAGAGGGTGAAGGACTTGTGAAGGAACTTCAAAAACAATTGGTGTCATCAGAATTTGTGAAGAGTTGCTCAACTTGTGTCAAGTTTTGACAACAAGATGTTAATATCATTGGTTTTCATTTGCTTAAGCAAATGACATTCCTGTGAAGTTCATAATTTTGCATGAACCCAAAGATCAGCACTGAAAAAATAGGAATGTTTTATAATGAAAATGTATGGTGATTTTTGTACTTTCAGAACTTGGCAATAGCACAGATAAAGCAGGGTCACAGCTGGCCCTGCTTCAAGCAGGAGGCTGGACGCCAACCTGAATTATCCTGTGATCCTGGAAGAGGTCACACAAGGGACAGCCCATAGTGCCACTGGCTGAGCTAATTCAGCCTCATCTGAAAAACGACGTCAAATCCGAACCACATCTTTCAAAGAACAAAACCCACTGCCTTGGCGTTCACATCCCAGGAAGCCAGCTGATTCTCTGACACTGTTTTGGGAGTGGAGGGAAAGTCCCCTTTGAGACAGCAGCCTGCTAGATTTGTGTTTGAATGACAGGTTCTGTGTCAGTGTTAGAACAGGGACATCGCTGAACGGGCGACCTGCCGATGCAGTAGCCTGCAAAGATGCAGGTTGGGTCTCTTCCCCTTGTTGTCTTGTGCATCCGTCCTGTCCCCCAAATCCTTATCCAATCAGCCTGTGCCAATATAAATAAACAGCAGCCACATTCACCATCTTTATTCAAAACTAGCCATTTGCTGCATAAATAAATGTCAATGGTTGCTGGTATTTGGAATAAGAGTCCATGCAAAGAAAGCTATTACATGAATGACTCACTTAAGGTTCTACTTTGCACTCTTGCTTTCTGTGGAAATACTTAATCATAATTATTTTGGAAACATGAGTTTTCAGCAAGTTTTACTTGGAACCTTTGACTTTTAAGTATTTGTATTGTTGTTGAAATCAGTGTTGATGGGTGGATTTACTATTAAGCACAGTTTAAAATTTTCCTCTGACTTTAGAGAGATTTATTTTGTTTAGTCAGAGAAGTTAGCTGACCCAAGTCAGGGAATTCAATGGAAATTGCTAACAGCTAAATTCAGGTTGAATTCAGGGGTTCTTGGATTCCAGCTCTGCCATCTACCAGATCAGATACTCATCTTAAGGACCCAAGCTTCAAAAGTACTTTACATTCGTGAGAGAAAAATCCAAATTTTCCCAGTTGAGCTGAAGCCTGGTTCTGGAGGAAGTGATTAGCACAAAGCTGTCATTTATATTTTGTATGAAGAAGCTCTACAAGATTTACTCCTCTCCTGTGCAAATAGGAATAGCTGCCTGGTACTGGTTAGAACAGCCCTTGCATTTCTTGACTTTTTTTGCATATTGCTGATATTATTATAAAACAAAACAAAACAAAAAAACCCAAACCCTTGGTAAATCTCTGAGAACAAAAGACACAATGGAAAATGAACTCACGTTTTCTGGTTAAAAAGGAGCGGTCTGCAGTATTCTCCCTTTCATAATTAGACTTTCCCCTCCACATTTAACCTGGAGGTAGGGATTCCTCCCTCTCTTTTACATGGGAGTAAAATAAGGCAGAGACCAAGTTTTTTAAATGCTGGGTGAACTACAGGTGTGGAGCTCTTAAAAAAACACAACCCCAGCTATGAGCTTGAAAAATCTGACGCTGAGCTCTGCTGAAAATGCAGCTTGTCAAGTAGTGACTCACCTAAATGTCAGTAAACCAGAAGATCAACAAGAGATCTGGCTGCAGGATCCCAAGGTCTAACCTCCAGCTCCAGATGTGGCCTCAGCGTGGGCGAGCAGTGAGGCAGCAGAGTGCATGACCCAGAGCGAGAGCCCTTCAAGGGTGATGCTGTGAGGCTCTTGACCTTCTCCTTCCTCAGGCCAGCAGCTTTGCCTTTGCTAATCAGTAGATCTCAAATGCCGTAAGACACTTGACCAAACAGTGCTAACTTTTGCAGACACCCATAATGGTCATGCAGCCGATGTTGTTAGCAGGGATGTCTTGGGTCAAATGCCACATCACTGGAAATGCCGTACTGTGGTATATGTAGCTAACTTGACACAAGACTATCAGTTTCTCCCTAAGATTAATATTTATATACTATATATATATTATATGTGTGTGTGTGTGTATGTGTGTGTGTGTGTGTGTGTATATACACACACATATATATACACATTTGGCAAACAATAGCAAACACTAGTCCTTTCTCTGCCTAGCTTCCTTTAACTGTTTAACCATGAGGTTGTCCAGGGGCTAGTGCCAGGAAATTCCTGCATAAATGCCTATGCAACATGCCTGCATTCTATAAAGTTGCAAAACTGTTTTGTCAACAGCTAGCCCGAGATAAATGAGAGGCTGGAGTTTTAGATCATGTTCCCAATCACTTGCTAACTGCAGCCAGTCACCGAATTCTCGTGTTCCGGAGATTGCTTCCACATTCTTCCGAATTACTGTAGCATGCGTCAGCATTCCTCCAGACGTATCATTCAGCTCGGAGGCTGTCAGCCTGTTTTGAGCTCCGTCCTCCTCTAGGCAAGGGTTCAGTAGATGCAATACCAGATCTTATGTGAAGACAGCCATCAGTCTTAATCATGCCTCAGTCTCACACTGACAGAAGCAGCAAGAATGAAAACTATTGGCTGGACATTTATCTTTTTTGAAAACTTTCTATAAGAAAATAAGAAAATGCACTTAGCTACTAGAAATTACTCCAAAGTAGAGAGTTTGATCTCTTTCTGAATACAATTTTTTTCTCACTTCAGAGGTACTTGGTTTGATTGTGTTGGGTCATTTCAAATAGCGCTAGAAAATAAGGTCCCATGAAGGATGGATGGTGAGATTCTCTGCACGTAGCCTTAGACATCAGTAGTGCAGTTGAGCTAGTCTCCCTCAGCAGCCTCAGTCAAATGGAGAAAAAAAGAAAGCAATTTTAGGGCACAATTTTTCACATCCTAATGTAGCTACAAAAATAAATCGGACAAATCATGCCTCAGTTATCTCCATTACTTATGAGTGGAGTCTAAGGAAACTAGCTCAAATGAAGAAGTCTACACTAAAGATGTCTTGTTAGGTGAAATTAACTCCGCTGATAATACCTAATGGCACAGGCTCCAGTGCCCAATGCTAGACAGCTCCTGTGCCCAGAGCCCAGAGCCTTGGAAATGGGTCCAAACCAACCAGCTTGCTCCCTACAAATAGGCAACAGAAAATGCTGAACCCGGAGCCACCTCTCAGACCACTGAGTGAGGCAGGAACGAGGTTTAGACCTTCTCTTAAATGCTTGTGACTATTTCTTTTCTTTCAAAAAACTGGACAAATCTTGTTATTTAAATTATTAATCCCTTCTTCCCCCTCTCTTTCTGAAGTCATTCAAATTGCCATGTCCATCACTTCATGAGAAGACTCCAACTACAAGCTACAGGCAATAGTGTGAAAGCACTCTGGAATCTTATGGAAGCGGTTAGACTGTACAGAGAGAGGGAGAGAAGGGGGGAAAAATACAGTTAAAAAGTGTTGGGGAGAATGAAAAAATGGAGAACAAAACAGACAGAGCCTAATTCTGTAGCTTAATAATTACAACACTGCAAGAAGGTGGGATCATGTAGCCTGGACAGTTTCTGTATTCTAAGGAAATTATCATTAATGCAAAATGCCGTAGGCAACATTAGAAGGAGACCTTGGAACATGACCAGGCCTGCCCCAAGTAAATGCCCCAATTCCTGCACTTGGATGATGTTTTTTCTTAAAGCTTGAACTGTCTGCTGCAGAAGTTGCTCAGCATCGACAGGAAGGGTAGTTTATTCCTCTGCCAAACACCTTCTGGCCTGGTGATTACAGACAAATTTCCTGGGAGATGGAAGCAGTATCAAGCAAAAGTAGGAAATGAACACTTAGGTTTTCCAGTGCTTAGGCAAGCAATCTAGCCTAAAGGTTACCATATAAAAGCAAGGGTAACTCTGGCAGTCACAAAGTGGTAGTCATCGCTCCTTCTTCCAGGGCTTTCAAGCCTGTTGATTCATGTCAGGAATGTTCTGACAATGCTTGCCAGGTTGGCCTCTTCGTGAGACTTAGGCAGAAGGGCAACTCATGGATTGAGAAGCTGTCTAGTCACAAGCCAGTGTGGTTCTACCAGGTCTTGCTGGGAGAAGAGCAGTTCTGGGCATGAGCCATCTGAAGTGCCTGGAGAATTTAAAGTAAAAGAGTGAGGTGAGGCTGAGTGACCCCTAGTGTTAGGAAGCAGTTTTTAGGATCACATTTTGGGATTTAGGAGTACAAATTCCTATCAGTCCATCTGCCTGATAACTCTCTGCATGCAGATGGACACCAAAGAAATATTTCTCTTCCCACCGCAGTTGGCAATTGGACTATCACTAACGTCAGTGAGAGCAGAGTTAGCTCAACACTGAGTAATTTTGAAAACCCAACCTCTTGTGATTAGGCAGAGCAGATATAGGAATTGTTTTGCCCACCACTGCTGCAGAACCCAGAGATAACGAGATAATCTGGCAGGAAGCAGCAAGACATCCCATGTTTGTTTTGAAACTGGCTGACTGCCATGAGGAGATGGCACAGGAGGAACCACACAGGACTTTGATCCAAAGACTGCCAGGAGACACAACCCCTGCAGGTGTATGAAAAACATTTTGGAGTTCTCTACTACCACGCATGGGCAGTGTCTGGAGACTTTAATCCTGTCAAATATCAGCTTCAGTTTGCATCTGTCCTTGGGACAATAACAGCCCTTTCCACATCACTTTGTAGGTGGTGGGCCCTGCTGCAGTTCCGAATACATGTAGACTTCTTGGGTAGGGAGAAGGAATGGGAGAAATGTATGCAAAAGGGTTTTGCGGGGGTAAAAATGGGGTGCCGGCTGTTAGTACAGCCACTTAAGGGCTTAAAGAAGACATAGTCACCTTCATCTCAATCTCAAACACTTCCCAATGATGGGAAGAAATCCCTAGTCCAAAGTCATAATGCCATAAAGGGGTACATGCAAGTTAACTGGAATTAATCAACCTCTAATTTGAAAGTTTACTTGTATTTCTTTCATACGCTAAATTGTCTCACTTCTTTATTTCTCCCATGTTTCTAGTTGCAGTGAAAGGGATCGCGACTGAGATCCAGGCCTGCTGGACTGTGGATGAGAGCAGGAGTGTAAGGAGAGAGAGGAAATAGAAAAACTCTGCAGCTGCAAGTGGAGAACTGGGGTCTGAGACCTGTCAGGATTAGACAGACTCCTGAAAGGTAAGAGGCATGGTTTCTGTGCTGAATCAATTTACTCCAATAGAGAAAAATTTCAGCTCTAAGGAAATGGGACTGACATTTTTATGCTTTGGAAAGTGCTCTTTAATGTACTGCGGGGCAAGCTGGGCTCTTTGACATGCCTGGCTGGCAACTAGGAAGATGTGCCTGTGCCTAGACACAAGAGGCATCAACATTTGTGCCTCTCTCCACTCTGGGATTTCAGCATCTTTCACAGAAGGGAAAAGAGCTTTTAAAGAGCTGCAGCTGTGTGTAGAAGCATGAAGCAGGGTGGAAAAAAAAAAAAAAAGAAGAAAAGAGAAGAGCTAAGATCACCTCTCAAGAAATGACTGTGGTTCTAGCCACTTTGACGAAACTTTATGAAGCTGAATGCTTCAATTCCCGCAAACTGATATCCTTTAAAAATGTGCTGGGATGGGAAAGATGGGGGGGGGGGGGAAAGATCCTAGCATTGCAATAAATCGTAAGGCTTTTTCAACCTGGCCCTTCAATATTTGCATATTAATCTTAAAAGAAAAAATTCATAAATTATGTAACCATTTTGAAATAGTTTTATTATATTGCCACTATCAGAACATACAATTGTTGATTTCCCTGAAATATCATGCAAAGGACATATTTAGGACATAATGTTTTCTATCCAATATGTTTAGCATTCCCTTTAGGAGGCTTCTTTTTACTATTGGAAGATTGATATTTTGGGTACTACAATCTTCAAGGTTTTTTCATGGCTTTAAGGAGTTGAAGTAAGAAGACCAGACATTTAAGAAAAAAAGAAAGGAAAGAAACTGATATTATCAAGAAATCACATGGCTCCATTAACAGTTTTTTTTAGAAAATACCAGTATTGCAATTAAAGAATAATATATCTCAGAAGCTGGCAGTTCTTACTAAAACATCTATATTCTTTTCTGTTGACCAAACTGGGTGCTTTTGTAGAGAAAGATGACGTTTCAATAAATGAAAGAACCAAATAAAATTGTTAACAAATGTAACTTTTAATACATAATAACATTTCCCATTTCAAACTCAAGGAAATAAAACTCTGTTAACATAAAAGCATTCTTCAGAGAAAGACTTTTGCTTAGCCCTAGCTTTTTCCTAACAAAATAAAGTTCAAACTTCCACCATACAGGTGTTTTCATGCCTGTAAAGAATTCGAGAGGGAGTTTTCCTGCTCCATTTGAAGTGTTAGGGAGCAAAGTGGCAAGAGGAGAACAACTGACCTCACATTTGTCAAGTCTCAACATATCCATCATTATCAAGATAAATCCCAGTTTTGTGGTCTTTTCACAGAATGTACGATAACTGTTTAGAACTGCAGGTGAGGGGAGGAGAAGGTGCAGCAGAGATATTTCCGCTACCTACGTTAGGTAACTAAGCACAGACTAACCCAGTTAATAAAAAGAGTTAGTTTTCCGCCAGCTCAGTTCCTAGGCCTGACTTGCTGTATGTGCACATGAATGTTAACTAAATGAGTGACTGGGGAAGGAGGAAATGGGGGGACAATTACAAAGGGACAGATGGATCACCCTTTCTGGATCAGTATGGATTTCTGAAAGTTTAAAGTGATCTTTTAGCTACATAATCTACTTAGGCACTTTCTATTGGTAGGAGAGCGGCATCTCTAGAGCTGCTGGAATTAGGTGTTCTGTAGTTGCCGTTAAACGGAGGCACACAGAAGCTTTTGTTCCCAGGATGGGGCATGGGTCCCCGCCGCATCCTGATCCAACTGTAGACCTCTCTCCCTTCTCCGTGCCTGGTTTCCAGGAGAAGGGCTGGGCAACCTCAACTGTTTAAGGACTGCTGCCACACGGTGTCAAGGTGGTTCATCTTGATGTAGGACATCTGATGGAGGCCTGATGGTCTGCCTCCCCACCAAGGATTTCTCTCTCTCACTGCCTTAAGCCCAAACAGATAAACCACCTTCACCTAATTTTCCCCTTCTCAGCAGGACTGGCTAAATCTAGAGAGAATAGCAAGAGTGTCAGGATGAAGAGATGGTACTGGTCCACCACTCTGTCAATACGGAGGTCCAACATCCAGTCCCAAATTGTCGTTTCCCTGAAGGCTGCAACACATGTGTGGAATTACATATATGATTAGATTATCCGCCTCCTGGGCAGGATGAAAAATCTTGAGCATAAGTAAAACAGCTGTATTGTGAATTAGAACTAAGGTAACATTTTACAGACTTTTATGCTACAACAAAGATAAGTGTGACATGAAATTAAGACTCTTTTATCTGTGTATGTCTTTGAAAAGCCAGTCTACACAGACTCAAAGCATCTGTTAATCAGATTATGGGCCATATCCTGCTCCCAAAACAGTTAATAGGAAAGCTCTCATTGATTTCATCAGGACAGGAATATGCCCTAAAGGAGGACTACTTCTTCATAGAGCTGCTTGTTGTAGAAACATTTGTACTGTTCACAAAGGCAAAGCAATTACATGGAAGCAGAAACTCTGATCTGAACTCTTACCAACTCGAGTTATCGTAGGGACTGAAAAATTCCATCCAGTATTAGGATTACATTTTAGCAAATGTCTCCTTCATGTTTCTCAAGCTGCTTTTATGCCACCCATGAAGCAGGAGGGGGGCTACTTTTTGAATCCCAGGAGTGGCATTTTGTGTTAATCCTTTTTCCCCTCCTTAGATCTTCTGTTTCCTACCCTCTCATATTAATTGCTAGTCTTGAGACCCTACTAAGACACACGCCAGGAGAGGAGATATCTGTACCAATCTCCATAGAGGTAGTGGGTCCTGGGACTGCCTGTCCACATCAGACTGCAGGGTCATAGCTTTTCATTGTGTTTAGTTCTTATTTCCAATCCATGTATTATAATTAAATCTTGTCCTTTCTTATACAGCAATGATCCTCCCCCCCACCATACTTAAGTTACACAGTTTAAGTTACTCATAGTCCTTTGGTCATTGAGTAACAGTAATGAAACCTGCATCACCTTAGCTAAGAGTAATATAACCTGTATCACCTTAGCCCTCAAAATACAGATTAGGATATTTCCTCACAGTCTGTGTGATTTTGGGCTCCTCCATTACTGAATGCATCTGTTAATTTGTTGTAAAAGGGGATTGATTTCCCTGCATTTTGGTCCCCAGAGAGTCTGATAATCAGGTGCTTTGGAGACACCACGTTTTGAACACCCAAAGTCAAGAATGATATTGGAAAATCTTGGTCACAGTGAGTTGTACTCTGTGGCCCATCCCTTTGCATAATAAGGACATCATGGCCCAAAGAACAGCTCTCCATCCTGGAACGCGGATCGCTGTCCGGCCTATGTAAAATGCTGCTTTGCTGGTTGTTGCTTGCAACCCCGCCAGCTGTCCTGCCCACCATGACACAGAAGGACACTTCTCCCTTCCACTTGCACTGGGATCATTGCTGTTACACTTTGGGCTGCCTCAAAAATATGTCAGTAGTTAATTTTAAATCTATTAATTCCTACCGCTTGACAGAGGCAAACAAGTTTTCAAGGGCTTCCTGAGTACAAAATCTGGACCAAAATCTCTAGCTATATAATTTCATCAGCAGGAAGTACCTTTTGCAGACCTCACTGCTAGTCAGATAAAAACCACAGATTCTGCTTCTGTTGATAAACCCCCTACATTAAAGACTTCAACCTTCAACAATTTTCAATTCCAGGCAAAACCCTGACAATTTTATTTCCCATGTGCTTCTCATTTTCCAAGAGTAATGCAATGTCCTCTCCCTCTGCATATCAGTTTAACTCAGCCCACAACAGCAGGAAAAATATTTGGAGGCTCATTTTCCAGAATGCTTGCTGCTTAACATTGACTGGAATCAACTTCTTCCTCTGCATCTGTCCTGAAACTACACGTGCATTCAGTCCTCTACAGCATTAATTCACAATCAGGCAGAAGCTTTAAACAAATTGCCTTCAGGCCTCTCTGTTTCCACACCAGCAGCCTCTTTCTATTTCCACTTGTGTTATAGAGTCTCTGCATTAACATAAATGGGAATCGGGACAGGCTCTCGTGAAATCAAACTAGTCTCTGTTACTGTCTCATGCAGATCCCAGCCTAAGTATAATCCCATTTATTATATCTATATAGTGCCTGTATTCTTTTAGTACTTTAACGTCTGAGAACTTTTGGGGGCTGCATTAAGCCCTGTGACTAATATATGTCATGTATAAACCTTGTATGCCCTGAATGAAGTGCTGCGACAGAATGGGATCTGGAACAACCAGCCAGCACAAAGGACTGGGCAGTTGCCTACAGAAGACATTATCTAACATTGATTTTTTGTCTTAAATCCCACTACTTCTATGCCTCAAGCTGATTTACTTAGTGCTGTAAGGAGACATCACCATCCAGTCAGGACCCCAAATCAACCTTACTTGACGGTGGAGGAGAACCCCCCCAGTTATGTAGTGGCAGATGCATAAAGGTAAAGATGGTTTATCCACCTAGGATTTAGGCAATGTAGAACTTATTCACTTCTCACTGCCTGGCCTATAATCCCCGTTGGATTGTATACTTATACTAACTCTTATTTACCAAGCAGGCAAGTTTACCTTCACAGTAGCACAGTGTTTAGAGCACTGCTGAGGAACATAGGAAGTGTGTGTCCTATTCCTTCCGAAGCACAACTTAAGCTTCCATCTTCCTGGGAAAGGTATTAACCTTTGGCTATTTAGTGAGTCTGAGGTGCTTTGTACTCCCCACTTAAAGACGTCCAAGAAAGGGTTCACCATTTACTCAGCAAGAGAGCCTAAAAGGAAACATTGCTCTTTACTGATTAAGGGCTCATTTGGATAAGAAGAATCTTACATGCCAGCCCCATGTGTTAGAGACTGCTTTTTGCATACTGTATAATGACTGTTAAATGTGAAAAGCACAGAAATCGGCCTTGGAGTATGCACCAACATCTAAGCTGTTTCCTGATCACAGGCAAGCCACGTAATCTCTAGACTCTTAAATCATGCCCTTGTGTTGTTGCACTATGAATCCTGGATTCTTCTCTGCAGGGGCAATTTCTAAAGAAGGATACCTCATGCCCTCCATCACTCAATCCAGCATCAACTACCCCATAGCTTTGCAAGCAGAGCCCTTTCTTAAACGATGTGTGTCTGAGAACACAGAAGGGAATGGTGAACTTGGTCTCCCATGTCCTGGATAAATGGTCTGACATGACCCTACTGAAGGTATATGGGTGCTGTCCTTCCTTCTCTGTTTTAAATGCTCTATCTCGCTTCCCGTTTAAAACATCTAAGCCATTATCAGGAGAAAGCCGGGAATCCTGAAAGAGTGAGGGTGTCTCTTCACATACAGACATACAAATGTCTGCATCCCACTCTAGGGGTTATGGATTGAAATGCTCCATGTTCAGTGTTTAAGTAATTTTACTTATCTAGATCTTGCGAAGCGTTTTGAATAATGCTTGAACTTGTGGAAATAGTGTCAAACTATCTTCTTAAAGTACTGGCTGGCTTTTTGAACCTAAAAGCCCTTCTTTCATAGCATTTATTGGATGCTTCATCTTAGCTTCCATGGTAGCAAATTTGATTTGTTTTTTTAATAACTCATTTACTAAGCTTAACCAAAGAATGGAATTTCTCTGTCTTTCCTGCATATACTGAAAGGCATAAATTCTGTTCATGAGTACATGAATGTACCTAGAAACAGTCAGGAGTGTTGAAGGAGAGGACAAGAGAAGGAGAGATGGAGAGAAAAATATTAAGAAATCGGCTTGGGTGATTTTTTTGTTTAGATTAAAGGATCACTTGAAAAGCCTTGTTTTCCTCTTCTCTTACTGTTATAACATACAACCAATAAAATTACTGGTTTTGAAAGATTTTGGGGGGCAGAGGATTCTTTCATTTATTTTATTAAGTTTCTTTTTTATTACTTATGCATTTTAAGCAGCCTGCCTCTCCTTAGACTTCTCCCATTATCGATAGACTCTTCCTGAAGGTGTTTCTGAGATGCCATTCACTTTGCATAATTTGAGTCACCTTCTGAAGGAGGCAGCATGCACCTCACTTTCCACAGCCAACTATAATCCTCAATACACTTGAGCAGGGCAGTAGCAGGGGCTAAAATGGCTCTAATATCACGTGTAGGAATCTGATGCCCTGATGAAGATGACTCTGACGTTCTTTTATTTTCTCATGCAACTTGCTGAGCAGAGAGGATGGCAGCACTGGTTTTCTCCTCAACTTTGTGCTGTTTGCTCAGACATTCTCCTTATTTCTGCAAATAAAGTGATTAACAAAAAGAACAGCTCTGGATGTGAAGCTAGGATGCATTTTTGGTGACTTTTGTGGTCAGCTGTGCATTGGCATTGAAAGGAAGTTGCCTGTGGAGCTGAGCTTTTTTAGGTGTTCTGACATTTGGGTTGTAAGATGAGTTGAGGTAGATGCGGATGTTAACGTTACTATATCTGCTGATAATCTTGGTTTTTAGTGATTTTATTGATAAGAGATGGGTGCATCTGAGTAACCTTAGAACAAACTCTAGGTTAGAGTCATCTGGTATTGTATATGCTAGTGTCTCTGATGCACTTATTTGAAGTGAAAGAAATCCAGAAATGTGTGCTCTGAACAGTAAATTCACAAATTGTGATTACGAGATAGGATTTGCACTGATTGATCTCTGGCTTGTCTGGACGCTGGCTGGCAAATACAACCCAAATTTTTCTCTTCTGGCCTGGTGCAGAAAAAAACATTAATATCAATAGAAGCTGGAGGGGTGTATTCGGCCTGAAGAATTTTATGTTTTCAGCTTTTTTATGCTTTAGGCCTCTGTTGAATTGTGTTGGTAAGTCTATGTTGTCGCCATTATTTGTTTTGCTGTAAAAGCCAGAAGTCCAGTTTGGGGTCACAGACTTCTTTTGCTATATATTGTGGCTGGGATTTATCTCGTCTAACTTTACCCATCTAAAGGTTAGTCATCAAAGCTCTCTCTGTGAAGAGAGGTCAGCAGCTTCAGAAGACAATTCATCCCACCTACTTGAGGTTAAAATAAACAGTCCGGTTGTCCTCCCATGTCTTTCCTGTATTTACAGAGGTAGTAGGCCAGGTGATTAACGTAGAGTGAGTTTCAACTCATCTACGGTGAGAAGAGTACATCTGAACTAACCCTTCTCCTTTCCCTTTACAGTCAATGGAGAGCACAAGCGTGATTCATGCTTATTTTAGACATCTGTTTCAGGATGAGACAGCGTTTTCTCCACAGAGGAAACTAAGGAGGAAACTAAGGAGGACTAGCTCAGATAGAGGCACTGACTTTGGAGACTTTGACATTTGCTCAGAGAAATCTTTTCCTAAACGCTTAACTTTTAGCTAAATAAAGATAGGAGAACTCAGCTTGATCTTCTACCTAAATATAAACAGAGATCATGAAGATACACCTATTCTAAAAAGAGAACCCAGGAAATAGAATATCAATCCAGATGTTGATTATATGCCAGTGCAGTCTGGGCACATGCCTAAAAATCTATTCCAACCATTTGACAAACGACTAGTGATCAACTGGGTTGGCACTTTTATTATGGTGGAAACTCTCTGGAAAAAAGTGCATCTTTTACAAATAAAGATTGAAGCAGCAATAGAGCTAATGTCTTACTACCATGCAAACATGAATGTTATGGCAGGTATGGGAAATATACCACATCTCTTCAGTGCCATACAACGCCTGGCATTAAATTGTAAATACAGCTTCACTACCCAGAGACATCAGGAAGATATTTCTTTCCGCTCAGATCTGAGATAGCCTGGTGAGATGGAATTAATATCAATGGTCAAGTCTTAATGCTTGTCTTTGTTTAGGAAAAGGTGCATTTTAATTTTTTTTTTCTTTTTATACTACCGAAAGATAATGGTTTTTTTTTCCATCTAGTGTTTTAATTATTGATTTTTCTGTGTGATTCTGAACAAATTCTGAATAAAGCAAGAGAATAAAATTCCTCTCAAAATAATGTTTCCATAGGTAGTGTAAGGCCTTTTGCTTCTCTCTGTACAGGATATATCTCTTCCTGAATGTACAGAATACTCTTTGGCTGAAAAGTTAATATTTCAAGATTCCTACTACACTTTCCCAGCTCCAAACCTTTGGGTCATTTGGGATTTTTGGAGGATACTATGGGGCAGGGTCTGGAGTTTTATTTTGTTCTTGTTTCTTTGTTTTAAAGGGGGAGGGTTGTTTGCCTGGAGTTACTTTTTTTATTAGTCTTATTGTTTGCCTGCACACCCTTGATACCTTTAAAGCAACCAGTGTCCTTTAAAATTTTAATAGGAAAGGGAGTTGCTTTGGTTATGTACATGCACAGCTAAGGAACTGTTGCATTAAAAATGCATACAGAAACAAAAAACATTATATGCCTTCCCACACCCCCATCCTTTGCACTAGATCAGTGAACACAAATTAAGGATTTAATCTCACAACACAGAAATTAAATATTTACATTGGGCAGTTGAGGTTAGACCCTTTTTAATCCCATCTCTTTCTTTTCTGTCTGCATTGTTTTTCCTCTAACCATATTTTCACTGGAATGTTTTAGTAAAGCTTTGTATTGGCTGAAGTCCCCAGAATAATCTGTCAACAGAAGAAGTAGTCTCATTTTGCCCTCAAAAAGATAAGAGTGTTACCTCATTTCAGAACTGGAAATATCAAGGCATGGAAAAGTTAAGCGACGTATCAGATCACTGAACAGATATTTTGCAGTTTTTTGGTTGGAAGACTGGACTTTCATGCCAGCTATTTAGTCCATCAGTTTTGAATTGATCTTTCGGGCTACTAGAAGAATTGTTCATTATATGGCATAGACCTTTGCATCACTTTAAAACTGATAGAACAGAGAGCCAGGATGCAAAACATGACCTTGACATGAAAAGAACTTAGCAAAGCAAAAATGTGGTGGGATGTGAAAAATATTATTCAATGTCACATGTACAATATCATACAATGTCACTGTAGCTACAACTGTGATGTGAATGAGACAGTGACGTATATCCAGTAGTAACTGTTTGACATTGAATGGGGATCCATGCAGGGGAGCTAGGCACCCTGACCTTTCCTGAGGAAATCCATGACTGTTAATGTTGAAATTTCCAGAGCAGAGAATTTCACAGAACGATTTAACTTTAATAAGAAGTTACAAAGTAGGAAGTAAATCCAATTGTCAGTGACACAAACTTGGCCCTCTTGAATTCAATAGGCGTTTTGCCTTTGATTTCACTCTGGTGAAGAAGTTCAAGGATGACATGGACAACATGAACAGTAGGGGTTGGAGGAAATAAACCAAAGAAAGAATAAGGAAATGTGATGTAGACGAGCTAAACAGGAAAACAAAAGTGAAAATGTGTAGGGATGTGAGTATTCCTATGCTTGCTTTAAACAATAAAATCATTTCTCACACTTGGAAGCTTTCAGAGTTGGAGCTTTTAGAATGCCAGTGGTACTCTAATTCCTCAAACCATGAGGCAAATTAAAAAAAAAGACCTCAAATTTGTTATTTCTTATAGTTTCTTTATTTGTAAAAGGAGGGGAAAGGGGATTTATTCATGATTCTAATGCTTGGATATGGCAATCAGGTTGTGGGGCTTAGGTAAAGAATTTGCATTGCAAATGCATGTTCCCATGGGAAACCTGCTGAGTCCCGAGCTCATTTCAGAGGTCCTTGTAGCTTTCGATAATTCATTGAGCTGGGCCAGAACCACCAGTCAATATTCTGCATTCTTTATAAACTCCCTAAACCTCTGTATCATTCAGTATCCTTTACCCATATCCTCTTTTTAATCTCTATTTTTAACTGGACAGCTTCAACACCTGATATCATAAGTGTTGCCACAACACATAAAGCCTAAGGTTCATCTGGTCTAATACTTTGCCTGCATCAGTGGTCAAATATTAAACCAGAGAAACGTATACAAATCCTACAGTGCCAGATTTGAAAAGTAAGTTGCTTTCTCCTCATCCAGGTTTCTAGTAGCCATGTAGGTCACCCTTTGAAGAATGAGGTTTATTATCTCTCCCTACCACAACTTTGGGTCATGCAAAATGCCCTGTCCCTTTGTCATGGTTCTGGCCTGAGCCAGGTTTTGTGGCAGTAAGTTCAACAGCCTGGTTGAACACTCCAAAAAAGGATCTCTGTATTTTTTTATTATTATTTTGAATTTCCCCCTTTTTATTTTCATTGGATGTCCCTTTTATTTGCTTCAGAGAGAACCAGATTATCTATTCTCCTCAGCTTGTAGAGTCTACTCCAAAGCCTATTTAAGTCAATAGTTTCTTTCCTCTGACATCAATGAGCTCTGGATGAGGCCCAAAATGAACATGAGTTAACTTGGTTTGATAGGATGGGTACTAACTTCACTGATTGCTACTGGAAACAAATTTATGAGCCTCTCACTCTAGGAGCCAAGCACAATAATTTTAATTATACAAAAGGAAGTATTTCTTGTGTAAAAACATTCCAACTACTTCCATTTCTTTTAAGCTATTTCAAAAGTGGGCAGAACTACAAAGTAGTATTGAAAACTCAGGATGGGGTGGAGGGGTATTTCCCTTCCTCTGAAATTCCTGCCCCATATATGCATACTGCTAAACCATCCCTGGCAGGGGTTACTTTTATCTTCAGCTCATGAAGCTATTTCTGAAGAGCTTTTTGCTTTTGTCCTTGGAATACACCACGTTGCGCAAAATGGCATGTGAAACTCTTGAAGAAGGAGCTCGAATGGCTCCCACCATGTGCTTTCACTTTCCTTCATTTGCCAGTGTCAAAGTTCCTGTTCTGCAGGAAAACAGGATATCTGAATCTGTGTTCCAGCAGTTAAAAGTGAGCACCCCACTGAAGATCACCAAGGTACTGAAGATTTATGTAAATCTGCTAAATTGCATATCCTGTATATCAGGTGAGTAGATATAGCAAATTTATCCTTCATCTGTATGTAGTTATGCCTATACCTTTTACTAAAAGTTTGTATCTCCTGCACGTCTAAGCAGCTTAGTGTCAATAACCGTACTGGTTTGATCTGAAGGACTGTATTTCAACATGTAAGAGAAATGTAGAGTGATCGTTTTTCTATATCAACCAAACCGTAAATCTTCTTGTCAGTACTAATAGTGGCTGTGGTTGTGTGTTTTAGAGGCTTGAGTAGGAGTTCAGGTTACTCAAATTGCATTTCAGGAATGATTGACAGCCTTCTCCAGCAGATCCACACAGCATGTGTCACTGCAAAACTCTGGAGTTCCCTTCATGCATGATGGTGCTCCTGTTTGGGCTGTGAGCTAGATCATCCAGGACTTGCTTCTGCTTCTCATGGTGGGACTTCAGTCTCACTTGGACCTCTGAAAATTTCTCTCCCTTCTTCTCTCATTTGGTGCTTTCATGGCAATGTATGTGAGGAGGAAAGCAGGAAGGAGCAGGGTTTTTTCTCCTCTCACTTCTGCCTTTGTTCATGTATATTTATATGTATAGCATAAATAATAATGGTACTAAGGAGTGTTCTCTTGAGGAGATGTTTGGCTCAACATCTCTCAGCAGACAATCAAACCAGTTGCTACTCCATGGAGTGCAGAAATTTCCAGTGAATGGAAAAGAGTGAACAAATCTACGCAACTTCTGTGAAGTGAAGCCTACTTCTTTGTACTCCTGCAAACCCAGAACAGTGTTATCACTATCTTCCATCTGATGATTTCAAAGCATTTGACAGAATTTAAGTGACAAAGTACTGACGTGTCCGGGGAGGTGGGCAAGTCTGGGGATGCCACCTGGGGGAGGGAAGCAGTGGGATTACCTGAGCCTCCCCCGTTACCCTTGTACCATGCAAACGCGGAGCCTTACCTCGCTGGCAGAAGGAACAACCCCTTTGCAAGGTAAGCACGGTGCTTTCTCTGCTGTTCTCCTTCTCTTCTGAATGAAGCCCAAATGTGGCTGCAGCAAGAGATGTGACACAGGCAGCAGTGCAATGGTTAGTCTGTTCCCACCCCTAAAAGGCAGCTAGAAGAAGTTAACGTGTCGGCAGGATGGTTGGAAGAAGGAACTAAGGGGCTGAGATAAAATGGCTGCGCCGTGAGGCTCATAAATACTCCCTCTGTCTTTTCTACCTTAAAATTAGAGCAGAGGCGCTGAAATGGTGTTGTATGGAGGGACTTATCCTGCTATGTGTGCTATCTTGCTACCGTTCTGGAGGTAGAAATTTAACATACATAAGCACAGAAAAGCTCTGTGAATTCCTAAGGTAATGTAGGAAGAGGGGAAAATAGAACCCAAGTGTCCTGACTCTTATGATACTGTGTTATATGAGGCCAGTCATCCTAAATCCTCTTCTTTGCCAAAACAAACTGAATGTTCTGACCTCTAAAATATATTCTGCTATAAAGATAATATTTTCTGCAGATAAGGGTGCCATATGCATTATATATGAAGCTAGAACAGTCAATAGTCTATTCATGCTTTCCTTCCTCTTCGCTATGTGAAACAACTCTAAGAAAACAATCTTGATGTAAATGAAAATTAAAAGAGATATAAGGAGAAGAACCACATAATACAAGCACAGTGGTACTGGTTCAAGGAAAGGTTTTTCCCCCGAGAAGCAGCTGGTGCCTCACTTTCCATCAGAAAAACACTCCCGCTTACAGATTTTTCAGGTTTAGCTTTTGGATTGTAACAAAGCTCCCCGCTGTTATCTTGTTTTGCCAAATACCTGCACTGTGATAGAAGGAAAGATCCACAGCAACAGGGATGGAATGCAAGTATGTACTGAGTGGAGATGTTTTGTATAAAGAAAATAAGTATAAACATTCTCAGAAGGGAAATATAGATAAGAGAATACATTTTTTATTGAGGCTGAGCAGGTGAGCTGAGCTAGACTAGGAGGGGGGCTTTGCTCTCTCCTGTCTCAGGCTCAGAACTGGTGCATGGGATACCAAGCTGAGGAGGATACAGCCATAACTTTCCCTCGAAATTCATTTGGAGCAGGAATGAGCACCTCTGCAAGCTCAGAGGAGATTTTAATTTCCAACCAGGTGTTTGGGTATAGCTACGCATAAGCAATATCACAGTTGACCCAAGTTTGGCTGATCTGCTTATTGGCAAAGATTCCTGAACCTGCCACCTGATTTGTGGGCTGCAAGGTGCCTACCCCTCGGAAAAGTCACTGAAGAACGCTCTCTGGGCACTTGCAGGAAAAGGTGCAATTGGAAGGGGCAGCCAAGCAGAGAAGGTCTTTCTATTGACTCCAACACCTCTATGAGAAACAACTCCAGATCGCAGAGATTTTAAATGACTTAATGGCATTTTTAGGTGATGTTCCCTGAAATAAATCAGGCAAATATTTTGTGTTAGACATTTAATTGTATTTTAAAACTCTAACTATCAAAAATAGTTTTATTTTCCAGCTCTAGTAAGGGACTAAGGGCTGGAAATAAGCAAGCTGAGATTTTGGAACCTAAATCCAAAATTGCAATCACAAAAATCCTACCCAGCTGGCCCTTAACCTTATGACACATAGGTCAGAGCTATAGGAGCAAAGTAGATGTGTTACAGCACCATTCTTTGGCTCTGTGGCAAATGAAAATGGCCTGGCTCACATCCGTGTTTTCAGACTCTCATCCTGCAAAACAGACTGGCTGCATCCAAACTGCTTATTGGGAATGGTCCCTGGCCTGTGTTAATAACCAAACTGTGCCTAGTAATTGTTGGGGAAAGTGCTAGTTGGCCCCAGGCCTAACCCGTGACCTTCTAACACTGTAATGGTGTGGATGACCACAGTCCTGTGCCTGGCAACACTCTCTGGCACTGTCTAATTTACTAGTAAAAAGGTAGCCCTAACTCCTAGAGGCACCTCCACTTTTCAGCTGAAAGTTTCTCTTCCTTCCATGTCCCAGAGCACTGCTGTCTTGACATGGGCTCACAGGACAGAACCCATAGCTCAGTTCAACCAAAAAAATGGGGTCAGAATTTGGTTTGGGACTGAGACACTTAAATGTAAGTGTTACGATAACTAGATGCTGATAATGTAGATGCAGATAACTGGATAACTGAGTGGAGCCTGGAGGGCAATTTAATTAACCGAATCTTTGTGTCTATTTTAGATGGAAGTGACCTCCTCTCTAGGCTCCGCTGACTATGATAAGGGCCTAACTCACTTGCCTGCACAGAGGTATCTAGTGCCACTTGGAGTTGCTTCAAGGCACCCCACCTGGTGTCCAGCTCCCACTCCAGATAGGCTCTTGTCTTCCATATGTCCTTGTCACATCTGCCAACTCAGTACCATAAGGCATACGGCGTACTAAGACATAAGGCATGTTCAGTACCCTAGGTATATTCTCAGGACCCCAAGGCATCTCAAATGCCACAAAGGTCAATGTGTGGGCAGCTGAGTCCTACATACCTCTTGACTCTAATGGCAGTATAGAGTTCCAGCATACATGTAGACACCTCATATAGAAAGTTACCTGTGTGCGTCTTACGCTTGAACTGAAACTTGCCCTACACCTTCTCTTCTTTGATAGCCTTGATCCTGCGGGTGTTTTCAGATCATGCCTAATGTGTTGGGCTTCACCTTAAATGGGGGGGCAGCTGCTTTCTGTTTGTGATGGCAGTAATACCGTAACTCAGTAGAGTTAGCGCCATTCAGGATTTGGAAGATCACCTTTAAGTTTCCAACAATTCCTGGGAATGTTCTGTCCTATTTCCATTCCCTCTGTGGCCCTCTCCCACCAAAAGCAGAAAGCAGAGTGCCTACTGTGCAGGCTCAGACTCCTGGGTGAGTGGGGAGTTGGTCTCCACATCTTCTGAAGATCTTCCACTCTGTGGGGGGAGAGAGGGGGACAACAACAACAACAACAACAACAACAACAACAACAACAAAAGATGCTTTGAGCCAGGAGGGCAAGATACCTAGCTGTTAGAGCTAGACCTGTAGAAAATGTCATTTCTGTGCACCTCTAACTCAGCCTGCACCTACGTCCTGGCAGCAGCTAGCTGGGCTTGCAGTGAGTATGGGGTGCTGGCAGCAAGGATGGAGAAGCTGAAAGGAGAAGAGGAACTGTGGAGGTGGATGTTGTGGGTGTATAATGCAGGGAGACAGTCCGCAGTAGAGGCGGCATGGCTTGCTGCCTGCTTAGTTTGTGTCCAGCAGCATCTGGTGGGATTCCCACCCACAAAGGGACATGGGACAAGGATCCTTGTCACAGCATCCTTACTAGAGCTCTGGTAGGGCACTCACAGAGTTGGAGAAGGAAGGTTTCAACAACTCCTTGTTTTAACCCAGTGACTGCTTGGAAAAAAAATCCCATTTTGTGAATGTTGTGGAGATACCAGCTTTTAGCGTGTGCCAATCCCTGCTTCTGGAGAGCCAGTTCCCTAGTGTGCGCCAGCATCTACTTACAGTCTGAGTCAAACTCCATATCTGAGTTTCTCAGGTCAGGAGGCGAATGAGAAATAGGAGTAATATTAAACATTTTAATACCTAAGCTTCCTCTGGCTCAGAGGAAGCAAGGGGCCAGCAAACACAGTAGAACAAATGAAAACTGACTCAATTTGATAGCTTCCCCCTTCCCAAAGGGATCTGCAGTGTTATACTGCCAGCAGCAGATATTGTTTGGCGAGACTATAAACAGCAGGGCATCCTCCAGAGACCTGAAACACACTGTGCCACCAGCATACTTGGAGTGGCCCGAAGAAAAGTAAGAGTCTCCGCTACTTGGTTTCATGTCGCTACAGCCAGTAAAATAACGGGATTTGTGTGGAATTTTCAGAACCCTTTTGCTCATTTTGTAGGAAAACAGGCAGTGTTTGACAAGGCTGATGGAGTTTTAAGTCCATGCATAGATGCTAAAAGGAAGAAAGAATCTGTTTCTGCTCTGAGTGTCTATAATGCCTTGTATGGGATTTCAGTGGAAGGATTTCCCACTCTCTGTCCAGTTAAGGGTTCTGGAGAACAAGTCCTCATGTTAATCCTGACAGAGATGCTCCCTGCTGGATTTTTTTGTTCTTTCTGGGACCTGTTCTGTCATAGCATCCAATTCCTCAGTTAAACAAGAACATAGGTTAATATTTATACTTACAGCACGTGGGAAGAATAATGGAGGAATATTTTCTTTTTCCTTTTGATTTTTGCTCGTGTGTATGCCTCTGTGTGTGTGTGGAGAAGGAGAGGAAAAGGGTTTAACTCAGAATTTCTCATATCTCAGGGACAGAAAATTTAATCTATAATCCAGAATTTAAATGTTTTTTTGGGGGAAAAGAAAAAGTCACAGAAATCATATCAAAACCTTTTTTTTTTCTTTTTAGTAGTTCAATGTAGTTCAGAAGTGGCTGAATAATACTGGGACAATCTCTTGTCTTATTGCTAGTGACTGTTGGAATAAGAGAGGTCTGTGGGGGGATATCCTACAAGAGGTAGTACCAAGGGAAAGTAACAGCTTTGCTAGGAAAGATAACCTCCAAATAAATCTACCCTGGACCCCAAATAACTACAGATTTTCCCATTTCCCTTCCCCCTTCAAGCATAAGCCATATTCTCACCCTTAGTCCAAGTAATAGAGAGGCTTCGCAGTTTGCCCCAAAAGGTCAACAGACCTGAGCTAGCTCCGTGAAAGAGATCGGACAACATTAAAAGCGAAAAAGTTGGCTTTACTTGCAACGATGCTTTACTACTTAACAAACATAGCCCTGACGTTGCAAAGAGACCCTCGCAGGCAGATTGCAGAATTCAAGGCCTAAATTAATATTTCAAATGAGCCAGACCCTTTCATTTTAATCAGAACCTCATTTTAATGAACTGATTTTGCCAAGAATAAACAATCCCTAAAAAGTATTGTAACTTTCCCCCCTTGCACACACATACTTCTAAATGTCAGCGTATGCGGGGAAAATATTCATTAGATATTTCAGGAAGTTACCGTATAGCTTTTATGCCATGGCCTTATTCCATTTTTTTCCCTGTCTTTCCTTTGGTGTTTGAAAATTTAAAATCCCAGTGACAGTCAATTCCAGGTGTTCATTTCTGACTACAGTGACAGCGTTGAACTCTTTGGATGAAACCAAACCAGAGAGGGAAAGATGAAAAAAGAAAAAAGAAAAGGAAAGAAAACCTTTTGCTTAGATTAGGTCAGAAACCTCTTGGCACTGTCCACATTCTTCTCCAGCACCTTGGCTTCTTGCTTCACGTCTGAAAGGGAACAGAAAGAGCAGAAAATCAACCAACCCCAGTGCACTTTCACAATTTCTGTATAAAATTTCACTTAATGCAATTGTGGCGCCAGGGCTGGGCGTATGATGGTACCATTCAGAATATGTTTATATAACATGACTGCATGCCACTGTGATCCTTTAAATTCTTTTCTAAGAGCTTTGCTCACTCCAGGTTCACTCATCCAAAACCCTTTATAATCTCAAATATCTCTGTTACTTTCTCCTTTGAGCAGCAGGGCTGGAGAGCAGGGGGGAAGGGGAAGGGAGGAAAGAAGAGGGGAAATATGTAACTGATGTGGACACGGGGAAGAGTTTGCTCTTCTTCCCCCTTCCTGGAACAAGAAAACTTCCTAGGAAGTTTTCTGCTTTAACGTAAATTCAGTAGGACGCAACAGCTGTTGAGGGTGGGGTGTGCGGGGGTCTAAAAGAATATTGATGGATTTGATCTGTTCTGAGAAATTCCCTGGAAACATCCACAAACTCATCATGTATTTTTATTTCAGACCCTTCCAGATAATGCCCCTTTTTGTCATGCAGTAAGAACCAAACACCCCTGGCAGCATGTCTGCTGAACCCCCAGTGTACCAGGCAGAGTGACATGGCATTCTGGCTTCTTTATTTCCCTTCCCCTTTCCACTCTTCCTTCTTTACTCACCTGGCATCCCACGACGCATTTATCAGTGATGTCAGAGGGGTTATAACAGCGTATTAAGTTTTGGACAGTAAACAAGGACATATCAAGTAGACCAGGCCTAGGGAAAACAGTTCCTGGAAAAAAAAAAAAAACCTTATAAAGCAATTTTTTTTCTTAAATATGCATGCTCATCCAAGCCTATTAATAGGATGTTTGAATGCATATTCAAGCATTTGACTCAACTTGCATAATTTCTTCACAGTTTGCTTTAAAACAATATTATTGCCAGACGTGAAAATAAGTGTGTCTGTTTCCAGCAAGAACAATGACAGTCTTTCATTTGGATGGTACATTGCTCAGTCATTTTGACCTAGGCTGGGGGATTAGGGCTTGCAGTTTCTCATCATGTGTCAAAAAAGTACATTAAGCAAGTGAAAGATATTACACTGTGGGGTATGTTACTTATTTGTATAAACAGTTCTTATAGCAACAGCAGTGCTGTATAAAGAGGAGTTTTGTAGGCTATGTTGCTGTTGTACACTATCCAAAAAATCATTTCTGAATGAGAAAATGCTTCCAACAGTCAGGTAGGAATGTGGCATTGTGTAACCATGGCAAAGAAAAATAAAAAAAAAAAACCCTCTCTCAGTATGTGAAGTATTGTTCTTTTAGCGTGGTACTGGTCATATCCATGTCGCTGGTTAAAGGAAAAGACGGGTGGTCAGGTTCAGTGACCAGCTTTGTAAGCATCTCCTGAAGTTAATTAAGTGTTTTGGGACTCAGTTTCTCCATCAAAATGTTATGGCTTCTCCTGAGGACTGTAAGACTCAAATATCAAGGGCAAAATCCCTTCTTTAGTGAGGGAAGGGGAACATGGGTACTAGTTACGGTGGGGCCGAGGATGGAGATCCCGTGGTGCAGCCCATGGTGTACACCAGGGTGGGCTGCACTCACGAGCACATGCAGTTTTTCAAAGCCAGACCCATATCAAAATGGTATTTTTAGGGCAAATAACTGCTGAGGCTACGTCCATCGGGAAGGCACCAGCGTCTGAAGGTCACTTCTCTTTTTCTGTCAGACCTCCACCCAACAGCTCCAGGCGTTGACGCTTGCTGTCCCAAAGGAGGTGTTGGCTGTGCCACACTGTGCCTTTCTCCCATCCCCTCCAGCTCTTCAGTCACAGGGCACCATGTGCTAGTCCGTCACCCGCCTCCAGCTAGAGCAACTTTTTATGTGCATTTGTGGCACAATAGTGCTATTCTTGCTGCTAGCCTGGAGGACACTTATTTCACGCTGAGGCGTGGATCCCTCGCATGGAGGCGGTGAACAGCGGTATTCCACTAGCAGAACAGGCACTGTCTGCTGCCTAGAGGAGAAACAGAATATCCAGCCTACCTAAGATTTGCAATATCTCCCTATAAAAAGCAGACTATTGAGCTATGCAACCACTACTAGCTGTTACAGAAAAGTCCTGGCTTTGTGTTTGTCGTTAGCATTGGCCAGGACTTTGTGAAGAAAATAAAACTTGTACTAGGAGGGAATAAGTTTCTACCTGTTTCCAACTCATAATTTGATTTTTTTTTTCCAAACTGTCAATATTTACTCTGGGAAATTAAAAAAAAAAAATCCCCTGCTCAGATGACTTTTTCTTTTAAATTTTAGCTAAGAAAATTTTTAGAAAAATAAAATAAAATATAGACATATTTTATTTGAAAAACACTAAGTTAGCCAAAATGTATTTGTTGGATATTTTCTGTTTTGCTTGGTTGTTTTTTTTGGAGGGGAGCAGGTTTTCTGGAATCTCAAAAATCACCATGGCATACAGAACTATCATCCATACAACTTGCTTTTCCGTGAGTTGGGACATACTGGAATTGACTGGGAATGCGCCTTTGAATATCTGATTATCTGGATGTACTGTGAACACACTGGAAATAATATGAACTTTAAATGCATGCCTTAATTCTTATCATCGTAGTGCAGAAAAAGAATATTTATTTTCATGCTGTTTTCTTCATGGGCTTTTACTAACCAATAAACACAACCAGTGATCATTCTGCAGATGTGTATGTTTTAATAGGCATTTTAATAAAGTAATGTAGAATATGTTTACTGCCATTCATTAAAGGTTTTATATCAAAATGTCTTACAACCTGTCTAAATTCATAATAACTGCATACTTGTGAATATTTTAGCTTTGCCTACAACCACCTTGGAGTTTTATCACATTATGCATAGAAAAATATTGTGGGAAAGCACAATAAATATAATCTCAGCAGCTATTCCCTTCAAAGACTTTCGGTTTTATGCGTCTTGAATTCTAAATAGGTTTATTGCCAATTATACATGATGATGAAGCAGTAACACAGACTATATGCTATATTTAAGAGACTCACACCAACAGATGCTCTTGTAAATATATTTTGCTTCAAACCAAGAAATCGGTATTGTGAAATCCCCCCAAAAGCTTGCTGCTGCACTTTCTCAACTCAAAACTTGTAAGTATTCTTGCTCTTTGATGGCTGACTTCTTATTAACTCTGGCCAAAAGCAACTTCAACACAAAGATGCTTGTTTATGCCCAGATTTTCCATATTGTAGCAGCGCTGGAGGTGAGCACTAAGTTTGAGACCCGCTGCGATAACATCCTGTATCCAAACAAAACTTGCAGTCTGAGAAATCATAAACAAGAGGGCTGGAGGGGACATTGAGGGTGACATGGTGCGACCGTCACTCCTTGTCCTGCTGACGAGCGGGCAGGGAGAACAGATTACCTTTTCCAGCTACCTTTTTACACAGCAGATGACTGATATCATATTTCTTCCTTTCTCAGCCTTAGGCAAACCCAATTTCTTCTTTCTTCTCCCCAGAGTTATGTCTTTTCTTTTTTTTTTTTCCGGCTCCTCTTAGTGCTCTCCTCTCCTGTTCCTTTTTTTAAACAGTTTTCCTCAATACTGAACACAGTGTTTCAGGTGAAGCAGAGCAGAACCGAAGGGCTGTTTCGCAGGTTTTATTAAAATATATAGAGCGAATAGAGGTGGGAAAAGAGAGAAGTATTTTATATCTAAATTGCACATGTGGAAATGAGACACAGAGAAACTAAGGTCTCGGTCCTGCGGATGTGGATGCACCCGACTAATTCACTAATTGGGATGGCCAAGGGGAGCTTTGGGCTGGTTGGCTCAAAGTATGAACATAAGTATCGCTGCAGGTTTGAGATGTGAAAGACTTTCCCAGTCTCATACCAAAGTAAAGCTGTGAACAGAGTCCAGCACTGCTTAGACTTAATTCAGTGCCTTAAGCACAAAACTACCTTTTTTTTTTTTCCCCGTGGAAGAAAAAGATCGAGGCCTTTCAGAAACACAAAAATCATACCCACCTGTCCGTTACAGAAGTTCATCTTCCTTTATTGAAATGACTTCACGGTTTGGTTTCACTCCTGTTTTCAGAGCTGACAAAGCAGAAACTAATTCCCAAAGATCTGTGATAATTTTGAATGTATTACACAATTGATGTGGCCCTTTGTATGTGACTTGGCCTAATGGATCTTGAGATCTGTATTTACAAGTACTCCAGAGGATTACATGATTTTGAGGATATTGGCTATCAGAAAAATATTAACTTGATCCCTCAGCACCTGTAATCGGGAACCGAGCAGCCAGCTCACACGATCAAGTCCTACACCTCTCCTTGCTTCTCTTTGCTTGTCCAGGTTTCCTTTAAAAAATATCACTTCCTTTCATGATACTTGGAAGAACCAACCAAGTTTAGGCCTGTAAGAGCAAGAGCCTTCCTATGCCAATAACTGAAGCTTGGAGAAGTTCTGATTCCGAAGGACATACATGACCCTACCTAAAAATCTGCTTTCCTAAGTATAGCCAGGAATGAGACAAAATGTGCCAGAATCTGAAATAACAACTGCACTGCGTTCACTTCTGCAACATTGAGTGAAACTTTATATAGAAATTTCAACCAAAAAGTACAATTTTTTTTTTTTTACTCAGACCATTTTTCAAGTGTTTTGCCCTTACATCGTAGCCTATGAACTTTACTTGACAGGGGCTATCACCGTTGGTGTGCATTAGCACATCTAATGTTAATATTCTTAACATCAAATAAATAATAATGAAAATTCATTGCACATCTGAGAATGTGCTTCCCATTCAGGAAAATACATGGAAATGCCTTTAAGCCTATCCATATTAAGGACAGCATGTAAGCAAATAACTTTAATCTTGTACTAAGTATGTGCTTAAATAAATGAGGATGCCTTTCCAGCCTATATTTTTCACATTGCTTATAAGCGCATCAGAACTTCTTTAAGCCTCACTTATTGGCATGGGAAGGATCTTATTGTTACAAGCCCAAAGTAGGAGGTCTAATAAAATTTCTTAATCTGATGAACCACATAAAAAGAACCAGAACAAATATAATTTTATATCTCCACTGGGGGGGGAGGGGGGAATAGATAATGTGGCTTGAAAAGTTTGTTCCCCTACCTTTTATTAGGCTGTAACTTATACAAATTTTATCAAGCACTGCAATAAAATGAAGCTGGATTTATTTGTAGGCACAGATCTTCTTAAAAAGATGTAATTTTTTAAATCCTTTAGGAAATAGAAGCTGTACATAAAATTACACCAGATTTAGGAGAAAAGCAAATAGAACGCAGACGATGCTATTATAATGTTTAAAAATATGTATTTATCACATGTTGCCATTTTCCATTCTGAAAGCACATTGTTTCAGGTGTTTCAATAAAACCAGCAGTTTGTGTGCAGTCTAATAGTAACAAACTGCACAAGTGAAACCGTTACCAGAATATCCTCATACGCAATATGAGATTGCAATGTGAGGCAATATGAGATAAAGCAGCACTCCATAAGAATAATAAATTCCAAATGAAAAGGAAAAAAGAAAAGGGTTTGGAAAAGATCCAAGCTTTATGTTTCAGGCATCAGACATCCTCTCACTGATGAATGGCTAGGAGGAAGTTTAGCTAGCGGTAATCACTGGGCTCTGATTCATCTTGCTAAAGTTTAGGTGTCTAGGTGTCTAAAAATTAGGTGTCTAGTCATGGCTAATTATCTGTGCTCCTTCTGTAGTCAATAAAGAGAGATAGGCACCTCTGGAAGGTGATTCAGTGTACCTGTCTTGGGACATTTATCTTGGGATGGAATGAGTCTCTCTCCCTCGGTGCCTATTTCTGTCTGCTGATTACAGAGGGAGTCTAGGTGGTTTGCCTAGATTAGATGCCAGACTCGTAGATAACTAAATTTAGGTGAGATGACTCTCCCCATAAGTAATTACTCTTATTGTTGATACTGGGGATAATTTCCACTGATATCAGGACGTGATGTTTATCTGTACACCCTGTGGGATTTCACCCACAAAGTTTTCCAAGTGGTGATAATGCTTTCCAGAAACGGAAATTCGTGCTTGAATTTGTACTTGCCCAGGTCATCCTTCCCGTGGTTGCAAATGGTAAAGTAATCTGCACTTCTCATCTTAATTTACCAGTGAAATGAGCAACTCCCACATTCTGCCCCAGAAATAGCTGCATTTCAGTGAGGAGGAAAATAATTGTTTTACATACCTGTGCAAAACCAGTGACACTTAAGGTCTGCCCATTGTGCAAAATGGATGTTACAAAATTCAATTTCCTGCTAAGCTTCTCAGTGGCCTCAGATGAAAAGCACAATAGTACTCAAAGAGTAGCTACGACTCCCAATGGCTCCGTCTGCACTGTGAAAGAACTGACTGTCCACGCTGCTTTTCTGCTGGTTTGCTAATTCCATATAAAAAAAGACCTGGGCATAGTTCTGGGGAACGATCACTTTCTGGGTGGCTTTTTTTATTCTGTATGGAGGAGGTCGAGGTGGCCACACTGAAAGTAGGTCTCTCTCTGCCTTCCCAGTTCTTCAACAGAGAAGACCCTGTGCTCTGAAACACTATCCTCTATCCCTAAGAAACACTCCAAGGCATGCAATCTATATCCTCAATGTCACACTATTAAAAAAGAAAAAAAGAACTCTTTAAGAAAAAAAAATAAACCCCAAATTTCTCATTAAGCATTTTTTTCTCAGAACAATTTTCTCATTATTTTAGGCATTATAAACTGGAAAAAAAAGTGATGATAGAGGTAGCGGTATTACAGGGCCAAGAGGAGACACGGGCTGAACACTATCTAATACAGATGTGGCCAGTCCACTGTTGCAACAGCTCATTCTGAGCCTTATAGATCATAAACTAAGCAGTGAAGACTGGCTAGGAATTGATGATTTTAAGGGCGTAAACGGACATTTTGACATTAGGCTTTCTGTTAGTCATTAAAGCCAATTAGGCTTTCAGCAACAATTTTTTTTTTTCATTCACCATGACAACTTATCAAAACTGGAACAGGTTCTGGGACATGGTTGGTTAATATATATTTCACATACTCAAAATGGAGAGAAAAAGTGTTCAAAGATTTTAATATCCTCTATGACATTTCCCAAAAAGGAAGAATAAAAAAGCTTTATCTGTTTTCTGGCTTTTAAATTTACCTATTGAATGCTTCAGGCAGTGAAAAGTTGGTACCTTGTAAACTGTCCTAATTGATAAGAAGTTCCTTTGGCTGCTGCTCCTCAACTGTTCCAGAGCCAAAAATTCAACCCTTAGAGCTGGGTATTTAGTCTCTTGAACTTCCTGGTGAAGAGCAAACCAAGAAGCCACCAGACTGAGCAGGGAAAGCCTTCAGGAAATGTCTAAACTCACTTCTTGTCCCCGCAGCCCGGAGCCTGACTCCCGGCCTCGAGGAGGCACCTCGCTCTTCAAAGGGGTGATTCAGTCTGGCACTGTCTCCTGAGTGTGGGCATCCTGCAGCCCATGTAAACAACTGGCGGGATTTGTCTATGGGTGTAAGGCAAGTTTTGAAGGAAGAGGTGATGGAGTTATCTGGAAAAAAAAAACAAAAAAAGCGGAAAAAATCCCCTAGCTTTCTGATGCACAAGTCCTTTGGCTGGATGAAGGTCCTGTATGCCCCAGAGCTTGTTTGTTTTTTTCCAAATATCGTGCATAGACTGATAAAAGCTGTACCCTCTCTCTGCAGAACTAATCTTTCTGATAAAACTGTAGACGTGCTAAAAGGTCTGGCTGAAAACGATTTGCTTTAGCGATGACTTCTGTGAAATGAACGGGTAAGGTCTCAGCCCAGTTCTTCCTGAGTAGTCTTTGATTTGCAAAAAACAATTCTGCACCAGGCATTACTTTGGTTTCCACAGGATGACGAAGAACTCGGTAGCTTTCGGGCTGTTCTAGTCCCGGACATGATTCTTGCAGAGCATAGTTAAATATTCTGTTGAATTCTGTCTGGGTGTGTGAGCAAACATCTTTCACTCGTAATGAGATTAAGTTACACAGAATTAAACAACCCATTACTGTAAATTCTTTGGGGCAGGGATCGCCTTTCTGCTCCAAGTTTAATGGCTTAGAGCAATAAGCTTGTGGCTCTTAGCAACTGCTGAAACATAAATGATAAATAAGTATGTTTAGTGCTTGATCGTAGGCCTTTGCTCTACTTGGTAATTGTTTATCTGGGTGACTCCCATGTGCTTCAGTGTTACTGCAGGCCACATTGTCACCTAGGTACATATAATTTCCAGAACTGGCCCAGAAAAAAACAGACACTGCTACTTCTCATTGCTTTCTGTGGACCAAAAAAAGAAAAAAAATATATCAACCTACAGGGATATTATTCTGGCCTTTCTTTGATCACTGACTTCACTTAATTTAAAATTAAAGGAAGATCAGAAAGAATAAATGCATATTAAATTAATAGCACCTATTCAAAAGACTTGCATATTGCAGATAACAAAGTAATGTTCACAGAAGAGATAGAGATACAGAATAGGGTGGAATTTCCCCTACTTGTTATCATTTTCTGTTGTCCGTATCCATGCTCATTTAATCATTACCATAATCTGTATAGAAAAATGACCATGACAATCTGTATCTCACTATACAAATGTACATATGTATATTAGTTGGAAAGGAAAAACAAGACCTTGTTCTTTTCTCCTTTATTCAGGCATTATGTATGCAGGATTGTTTGTCCAGGATGTGGACAACCCAAATTTCATTCCCTCTTTATGCAAAGGGTCTTCAAACTTACATCATCTCTGGTCCAGGGGCACTCTCTAATCACCAGCTAGAAGACTATTTTAGAATTTAAAAAAACAACCAAACAAAAAAAAGCAATGTGTTTCTTCACTGTGGATGCCAGATTTGAAGATTCATGCCATGGGGACCCCCACAACCATATGTGTCTACAGTCTTGTTGTCAAGATGTTCATATAGAAGGAAATAGTCTTGGGTTTTGGACCCCCCTCAGGCTTATCTTTTGTTTCAAAATTATAAGCATGGGATAAACAAACCTTGATGTGAGAATCAGAATCCAGCTTCCTCTCTGCCCTTTGAGTGCTGTACCCACTGGGCTGCAGAGTCCTGCTGAAGCCTTCTTCGTTATGGTACTGGAATAGACCTGTGCAATTAGTACCAGGCAAAACTAATACCTTTCCTATGTTCTCTTCCCCTGCATTGTTTTCGTATGTGTTCCTCCTTTCCAAGGTAACAAAGGCAAACAACACAAGAAGAAAAACAAGTTCTGCCTGTGTCTGGCTCATTGTGCTTATCTCTATCGCACCTTTTACCTGTTCTCTGGAGAGATGTAGCAGCTTGATCCCCTTGGTAAATGGTCACCTCTCATAGATGTCACCAAGCTTCTTATCTGTTAGTGTATGAGCTCCAGCATCAGCTTCTGTAGTGAAATGATAAGCTCAGATGATGGAGGAAAGTTATGGCACTTGGCAGCAGCAGGCAAGAAAGCCTTCTAGCATGTCTCCTTTGAACGTGAAGTCCAGGAGATGTCATGCACTTGGTGGCTTCACAGCATCACAGTCTCTTCCTGTGTGACCCTTCCTACCCAGGCTGCGCTCTCTGTACATTACAGAGCAGGCTGGTGTGGGACAGGTTGGGTGGCAGGGTGGGAAAAATGCTGTGCTCAGGATTGAAGGCTGGAGGAGGGCACGGAGTGAGCTTGGTGTCAATGGTGTAACCAACTCTGTGTGCAACCCGGTGCACCTAGATGTCCCTGTAGACCAAATTTACTTGTGGATTCAAAATGTCTTGAGCACCTTTGCTACTCCCAGCTTAAAAATATACATTAAAAAAAATGTCTTTCATCCCCCTGAAGAAATAATGTGTTGAGGTCTCACATTAGAGACACCAGTGGAGGCTTTGCCCTTGGATTAAACTGAGAGCAGGATCAGGCCATCGTGTTTTGCTAGGAGAGATTTTGAAGGAAGGTGTTTCTCAAAGGCAGATGGAGGTTCTGCACAGCTTCATATTTTATAAGCTCCCTCTTGATTAAGCTCTTTTCATTTTCAAATCACTTAATTGCTGTTCATCTTGCTTTCAAATCAAAATGTGCAACTGCTTATCTCAGTTATATGAGAAGGCTGGTAAAGAAGGACATATCACCAGGAAATTAAAAAATAAAATAATAATAATGCCAATCAGCCTCAAGAAGAGAAGGAGAATTGACTCTTACTAATGTTATATGTTAATTACACTTACCCTTATTTAAGGTCCCCATTATATTATATAGAGCAGTGCTTAGTAGCCCTACCGTAAATGAGTCCTGTCCATTGCAGCAATTAAAGGTTCTCTTTTATATTCTGCTCTCCTAGAGAAGCAAATTATATTTTCTTCATGTGTTTTTTCTGTTCTATGAAATAATTCATCCTTTAAAAACAACGTAAGAATTCATTTCTATGGGACAGGTTAGGTCAGATTTTAAGCAGGCAAAAGATGCAGATCATGTCTCCTAGAATGTGAACACATCAGAATGGGTAAACAATAGGAAAATAAAGGCAAATTGCCTCTAGTTTCACTGGTTTACAAGTTTTTTTCTAGATTTTCACAAGTGTATTGAGAATTTGTCTCAAAGGCTATTGAAAGTTTCTCAACAGATCTTGGGATGTTGCGAGATGTTTACATTATCTTGCTTTTTTGAAGTTTTGGAGTGTCTAATAGAATGGGGTTAATTTGGCAGCAAAAAACATTTTTTCAGTGAAAAAAGCAGTCAGTTTCACCAAAATGTTTAATGGTGTCATCTACAGTTTGTCATATTGTTCATTCAATAAGAAAACCCTGAAATATGGTTAATATTAAAACACTACCTTCCAATATTTTCTATAGAAATGTTGTTTCCAAATCTATCTTTTTCTGTAATTTTTCTTCACATGTATTAAAGACAACATACACAAAAATCTGACAAAAGTGGAAAGTTCTGTGCACTCCCAGATGATTTTTTTAAAGTTTTCCTCTGGATATTTTTACAAATAAAATTTAAATTTACCTTGACGCTTGGCCCCCCAAAAGTTATCTTTTTTTTACATTATTTACATTTTACAGTAAATCGGTCTATTGTGCATCAACCACCAAACCAACCATCAAGAAGCTCTATGAATAAACTTATGATAAAAAATATATACTCTGTAGAATAGCTGAGGGTTTCCCATTATTCTCACTAACACTGGTGCCGTAGAGATCCACCATGCTCTGTGCGCACAGCCCTTATCTACTTCAATAACATCGGTTCAGTCTTATTCAGTTCAATAGCTCAACCAATTTTGTTACTCACTTGATAAAAAAATCTTTCTTTCTCACATTTTCTTCTCTAGTGAAAATGCACTATAGAACTTTAAAAAAATTGATCAGCTATTCTATTACATCATTGTCCATGATTGAATTTTTGCTGTAGAATAGCTGGTTCCAAAAATAAAAAATTATGGGCTATAGAAACAATCCAATCCTCTTTCCAGGTATTCAGTAGGATTGGTTTTGATTGCTAAGTTATTCAAGCTATTCAAAAATAATTTTTACCTTTTTCTCCAGTCTTTAGGACTTTTCCCTAATTACTAATTTCCCCAAAGACACTCTCTTTTAGGGTGATAATGCAGATTTATACTGAAAGAGAATTAGAGACAAGAATCTGGCCCATTGCTACTATGAACATCACCTATCAATATTAGTCTCCCGAGCAGACTGCACTTCGTGTACTTATTGAAAAGTTACAAGTTCAGTGCAAATCTATATGCTCTTCAGGCTAGTCTTAAAAATCAATAGAGTGGGCAAAGTTCCTCTGTCTGTGACCTCCTAATACTGTAATTACAAAGTCACAATGGATGCAATTGCTCTATGAAGTTTCCACATACCATGGAAGTACATAATCATTGACAATAAGATTGACAAGGTACACTTTGTATGTTTTTTCTTTTTTTTTCTTCGGGACAGCAAGGCTCCATTTAGGGTGTGTTATAGCAGGAGGACTTGGTATTTTTTCTTCCTGGAATGATGAAGTGCAAACAGTTCTTTCTTTCAGACTTGCAGTTTACAGGTGCACCACCATGTTATCCATATCACTCTGCAGCATTCTTCGCAGCTATCATCATACCCGTAAAATAAACTAGGCTCTTACTCATGCATGAGTTTATACACTATTAAAAATTTACTGTCACCTCTTGATTTATGAACTTGCTCTGCAAAGTTCTGAACTTAGCAGTGACAGGGCTGCCTTTGAGTAGGTTTAACTCTCTTCTTCCAAGCCACAATAATATGATGCTGGAGATGTCTTTAAAGGAGAGAGAAAGATCCTAGACTAGTGTGTCCAAGGGCTGGTGATTAGTCAGTTCAGCTCAGTGAGTGATGAACCTTGAATGGCTCAGGGATTCAGGCTGAGGCAAAGCCTTCAAGTTTCAGGAGTTTTTCTGAAATAGTCAAAGCTTCTGTTTTTTCAAAGCCGACCTCAACATCAAGTCAGAACTGTCCTATTTGGGTTGTTGGTTTTTTAAGCTATCTTCCAGCTGCTGGAAGAAAGGGCAGAGTTTTCAGCAAGTTGTTGAAAACTTACAGACTTTAGCTATACAATTATTGCTTTGCCCCCAATTTGCTTCAAACACTTCCTTATTTTATTCTTTTCATGGAGACGTTTATTTCTCGTTAACCTTGAATCACAGATGGGCTTCCTTCAAAATGTATGGGAGTTTTCTTGGATACAAAATCTGGCTTAATATGGACATTCAGTAAAAGGTCTGCAGCAAATGTGCAGTGTTGGGAGAAGCTTCTGTTGGTCTTTTGTTGGTGAGATCAGGTACTATCCAGGCTGTGTCTTTGATGGCGTGCAGAGATCAATCCTTCTGACTCAAGAATTCTTGAACTTCTTTGTGATGCAGATCATATCTTAGTATGGGGAGAATCTCACAACCACTTTAAATATCTGAAAGTTAGTCTCTGTACTTGTTTTAATCACATCAAGCTCTCCCAGTGGAGAGGAAGAGGCACTAACAGAGGGGAAATTATCTGATCGATCTCAGATGCCTATTTTACAATGAGCTGAATCACTCTCTGTATGTGCTGCTCTGTCCCTCATCTGATATTAAAGGGTCTTGGAGTGATCAGCTCAGACTTAGGTACGTAACTTTTGCATGTGTAAGTTTGCACGCATCTTCAAAGTCACGCAGCTGCATTCAGGAAGAGTGATTTTGTGTGTTTGTGGCTTGTCTTTTCTCATGATCTCGTCACTGAGAATGAGGAGAAAGGATTAGCTAAGCAGCTGTCACCGAGCTACCAGCAGCTTTGGAGTGACTAGAGCTATTCCTACTTTTTTGAACTTCTCTGAACAACTTCACAGAATTGAAACTGTACTTTCTTCACTTGTTTCAAAGAGAATGTCATGAAAGGTTGATGACTTAGCCAGAATGGGACAGGTTGTCTTCTGGTGAAGATCAGCATGAGCATAGGAATTACTCTGGTTTACACAGGCTAACATGTTTTTGAAGTGAACTCGTCCGGTCTCACAGACTGCGTATGAGCCTCCCTGTCTAACATTTGCCTATAAGTGGACTTCTCTCATCTCCATGACACAGCTTTTGGCCTGATTTGTAGCCTGGTAATGAGCTCTGCTTGGCACTTGGAGTCGATAAGAGGCATAAAGGCTGGGTACTGCGCTGCAAGGAGAGGTGCAACATCACATAGGTGGGATCCTGCACTTGGAAAATCCACAGTAGAAAGCACATTCCCCAGGTGCAGCATCATGTCATTTCCTCCTGTATCACAGGACCAGGTGCCCCAGATAGCCACTTAGCACGTGGTCAGGTAAACCTCTGTGATGTGATGTGATGTGATGTGATGTGATGTGATGTGATGTGATGATGTGATGTGATGCGATACACTGGCTACACTTTTCTGTTTTGTAGCTCAACACATGGATTCTTGCACAACAATTGGGGAAGAAGAGAGGAAAAGGCTAGGGGAACTGCATTTGTTTAGAAGAAGGGAAGGCTATGTAGAGCCATCTTCCACTACTTAAAGGGGTTTATAGAAAGAAGGAGCCAGACCCTTGTCAGAGATGCACAACAGAAGAGCCAACAGTCACAAGATGCAACAAGGAAATTCTAACATAAGGAAAATATCCACACCATGGAATCTCTTAGCCACTGGAATAATTTTCCTGGAGAGGTTGTGGGATCTCCATCCTTGGAGTTTTTCGAAAATTCTCTGGGCAAGTTCCTAAACAACCTGATCTACCCTGGAAGCAGGAGATTGAACTAGAGACTTCATAAGGTCCCTTTCAACCTGAATGATTCGAAGATTCTGTGATTCTAGGTTGAGAAGTTTGATAAATATGACAGCATCCTTGTAATACAACATCTCATTTCTGGAGCTCCGAGCTGGGGAACAAAAACAATGTCCAGTACTACAAGAGGGAGGAAGAAAGTACAGGCAGATCCAAATGATGAGAGAAAGAAAAGGCTGCGCAGTTGTGTCCACATCTCTAACTGCAGGATCAAAAACCATATCACATGGAGCCTTTGGCATGAAACTCTCCTTGATCTGCACTGGATCCACACCTGAGTCTGGCTCTGTAGAAATATTTACAAATGTGCACATTTTTAGTCTCATTTTGTAAGGACATGCGGATTTTGTGAACCTTTGCTGTGTTCATACGTGTCTGTGAGATGTTCATGGTAACTTTTTGAACCCTTTGGCAAGTTTTGACTCATTGGACAAATTTGAGAAAGAGTTGAATTCTCAAAGTAAATGATTTTTCTACATTTTTGCTCTGGAAATAGATATCTGAATAAGTAAAAGAGAAGTAAATAATGCACTTATTTAGACTTCTGCAAATGAGAATACACTTTTTATCTGTCTGTTTATCTATGTATCTATCATATACTTCTACACTCTCTTTTTTATGACTATGCTCATGCATAGTACGTAACTGGAATAGGACTTCGTGCATTTCATACAATTCTCTCTGATGGTTGCGATCCACTTTGAAGGATTAGAATCTTAAATGCACACATAGAAAAGCATGAATCAACAACTGGGTTAAAAGTGTTGCTACAGAGAAGATAAAATGTCTTCTCTTTCTATCAAACAGTTATACCTTCTGGCGTACATATTTTCGTATATGAATCAGTTTCAGTAAAGTTTTCCAGCTTCAGATTTCTCGATATTGCAGGGTGGCTGTATTGAAATTCTTTTTACTTAACATTTCTTTTTTTTTTCTTTTTTTTTTTTTTTTTGAGACCTTGGCTCAGTTGTACCTCCTCTGCGCTAACTAATGTGGAAACATTAGAAACAAGGGTAATATTAATGTATGGTTATAAATACATTAATAATATTGTAACTTTAATAAAACATGCTGTGTGGTAAAGAAAGGAGGTATGTAACTGATAGGTCAATGTTTAGCGTTGATTATATAAAACTGTAGTCACATAACTTGAAACTTAAACTCTATATCATCAAAATAATGATGCCTTTGAGAAGGAATTTAAGAATGAGATACAACCTGGATTCTGCAACAGAGAGGTTTAAAATAATCCAGAAATGCTTCTTAGGATTAAGGGAGTTCCATTGAAATGACCTCAGACGAGATTCTGACCTCCAAAATACCTCCAACAAACCATGTGAGGGTGTGTGTGTGTGTGCGCGTTTTTTTTTTAAGTGTGAGTAATTAATCATTTTTGCAGCTTATCAAGAGGAGTAGAGTCTCATCCATTTGCACTTTTAAAATCAGGACTAAATGCCATTGTGAAAAATACCCTCAACTTTCAGGACAATTCAAGGGGGGCTCAGTAAACTTATTACTGGTGAAATTCCATAGTCAGGACTAGGCAGAAGTTCAGCTGGAGGGATGATAATAGTCCTTCTGGATGTTAATATCTTTAGGTGAAATCCTCGCCCTGGCCTGGCCTCTTATTACCCTTTTAACTCATTTGTGCTATTAAGGCATCTTAAAAGCCCCAGTCTGGCTGTGTACATGGAGTTGGGGGTGAGATTTCCGCTGTACAGACACGGTGGGGAGCTGTCACGAAGCCTAAAAAGGGATTTTTTTTTGCAAGAGATGCACCAGAGGGAGTAAGGCTGGGAGGGGGGTGAGGTGGGTGGAAGGGGACAGTCAAAGCAGGAGGAGAAATTCAGAGATCCAGTAGCAGCCGTAGAAGCTGCAGTTGCGCATATGTAGTTACACCAGGATCGGTGGAGCAGCCGCAGGGAGGGAGGGTGTGAAGTCTGCTTAACCTTAATGAAGTCAAACATATCCCGTGTTTTTGCTGGCATTTGGCCCTCTGCAGCTCTCCTGCCTAGCTCTGTGCGTCACGGCAGTTCAGGCTCTGACTGCAGTCAGTTCTGTCCTGATTGACTAAAAGTCAATGATTTCCTCTTTTTTTTTTTTTTTTTTGGTGTGTTTGCTTTGGTAACCTCTATTCATGGAAGACGTCTGGATCTGATATCTTTCCTGTCACTTCCTACCTGTGTTTTTATGAGTGATCATCTTTCCTCCTTCTCAAGCAGTGAGTCTCCACGCAGTTTCCCTTATGAAATGGTTTTTGCCATCCTTTTGAACTCCCAGCAGAGACGCTGGACATTTCAGGAAAGAGACTTTTGTGGTAGATATGAGACTCAGTTATGACTGAAAGCACGGTCCTTGGTAAAAAAGTATTAAAAAGTATGAAAAAGGTCAAGAAAGATAGTGTCTTCTACACTAAGTATAGTCTGTGAATGACTAGAACATATATTGATAATGTTCATCTCCCCCTTGCTCACCTTCCTTGCATTATCTCCCCATAGTAAGTAGCAGAGTGTAAAAATAATTACAAAATGTGTCAGATTTGTATTATTTTTTAGAAAAACAATGAAGAAACAATATCTGGAAACAACTGTTTTATGATTGGGTTTAAGATCATATTGAGGTGATGGTTTGGGTTGAGATGCAATTTTAATTGAATTTCCAGAGTGGTTCTTAGGCATCTTTACAGAGGATGGAACTATTGAAAGTTTTTGTTTTTATTTTTTTTAACTATCTTTTGAAACATAAAGATAGTCTGAATGTGAATTAGAGGAAAATTTGGAAATGTGTTTTTTGTTTCTTTCCAAATGAAGAACGGAAAGAACACATGAGATTTTTTACTCAGAAGTTGGTGGGGGAGGCAGGCAGTTCATTTGTAATGGATGGATCCAATTTCATCTTCACACCGATATAAGTCCATTGATTTTAGAAGGGTTAGCCCTGTTCTGCACTGCTCTGCATGAGATTAAAATCAGGTTCTCAATGCACTAGAGAGTTTTTCTAATAATGAATCATGTTATGGAAGCTTTCAACTGTGTGTTGAACAAGTAACTATTTGTGGAACTCACTCTGCACACACTTTGTAGAATCAGTATTTTCTTATGCTAGTTTAGTATAGCAGCTTCTAAATGCAAGTTTAATGTAGGATTTTGAATACTGAATTCAGACTTGTGGCCACTAATGGAATAATAGATGACATGACATTTCAAACATATTTTTAGTAGCAATTGTGGTAGGTGAATAAAAACTGATCAACTCCATTCAATGAGATATTACGACACTCTTCAAGACTGATACTCTTCAGTTATTTCTCTCAGTGTACTTTTTATTACAGGGTAATTCACATTTCAGGTACTCTACTAAATCAAGTCATTATTAATAATAATCTAACTAAAAGGACCTCAGAAAATTTGCCTTAGAAATTGCTGATATTTTTGAGCTAATAATATCAGAAAGAGACATTTTTTTTTCTTAGTATGCATTCCTGTTCCACGGATTCAGAGGGGCCATTTGATATTTTGGGCAGGAATAGCCATAGATTTCCTTCTGGTGTGCACGTGAAGTTCCTTTTGTCACCAATGGGAGTCATATATTCACATTAAGTTGAGAACAAGCCCTGATTCATAGCCACTTTTTCTTCAAATATGACTTTAATTTCAGAAATGTACCAGATGCTTTTTATTTTCTTTTTAAAGATATATTTCATTGGAAACCCTGCACAGACTTAATTACTGTTCTTTAGAGCTGCTTGAAAAACTGTCCAGGGACCATTTTCATGATATTTTCCATAAAAAAATATATCCCTTTTTTGGCTAGCTAGACTCTTTCTTAGCAGGTAACCTTTCCACTTTGTCAGCTCCTCTCTTGGACACCAGAAAGTTTGCCTGAGCAATGTTTTATCCTAAATTTGCACCTGACCATTTAAGACTTTGTCCAAAAACTGTGAAAAACAATGGAAAAGTTCCCAGTTATGCCGACTGACTATGGATCAGCCCTACAATATACCTCACATAAAAATTCAAAGAAATTCTGTGTTAGCACGGATGTTCCGTCTTTTCTGAGAATGAAGCAAACGGAAACCCTACATCTAGATATTTATTTATTTTTGTCGCTCTTGTTGATTTTGTTAGTTGTTGAGTCAGTTTTTCCATCGCTACGGTTTCCCCGCACTTCATTAAATTCACAGACAAATTTGGCAATGCTTTTGAAGTTTGTTTCTTATATTCCCGCTGCCAACCGTATTGGGAATGTTAGGCTACAACTTGCAAAATACTAAAATATGTGCATAGTCTAGGCTTTTACCTAGACCAGTAAGATCACTGTTAAGTTCTGGAGCATAATTTATTTACTTACAAATTATAGCATTATACTGTTTTTACTCCACTATTTTCTCCTCTGTTCCAATTCCATCCTGATATCTTTCTTTTCTGGATTAAACCTCTTCCAGTTTACCAGTGTGATAATTATTCGTGCTTACTAATATACTGCAGGAGATGTTAAAGGAAATTTTAGCTTTACCATGTGCTTATATGGGGCATAAACAATAATCTGGGGTTTGGGGTATATGGCTTACAGGGGAGGAGGAAGGACTTTTCTGATCTCGCCATTTAGGCACAATATTATTTGCATTATGGCAGTATCCAGAGGCCCCAGATGATATAATAATGCACTAAACCAGAATTCTACTTTACTGGGCACAGACAGAAAAGAAAGACATCTAGTCATTACTCCAAAAAATTCAGTTCATATTTGAATGCATCGAGCGACACAACGCTGACTTGAAAGGAAACCTCAGCAAAGCTAGAATATCAGCACAAATCTCTAGATTTCTTCACTTTGTTTCATAAAGAATTATAATTGAAAGAGTATTTTTTATTCGTTTATTTCCAGCTAAACAAGGTAACTGAAAATGTGCACTTTCTCTGTTGTTTTTTTTTTTAATTCTGTATTTTTGCTGACATCTTTTCTGATTCTGTTCCATTCATTTTAACTGTTTCTTTTTACTTTTACATTTCCATTATTGCTCTTCGGAGTAAGAGACTGGTAGGTTACAAAAATGAAAACATTCTGTAAATAAACTACATAATCTGTGAATAAATTGTAGTTTCTTCAGAAGCACTAAATTAATCATCTAGAAAAACATACAAGCGAGTTCTTATTTTCAAAGCCTGTAATTTTTATAAACTCACTACTGTTTCAGCCAGCAGACAAGAATTTCAGAATACAATTGCAACATTATACTAAATCATTTTACCTCGATTTTTTTCTCCCAATTATAGGAACAAAAGCTTAGGGTGATTATTATCCTTACAAAAGAATCCTCTTCCTTTCTGACCTTTTTCTTCCCCAGTAGGAACTCTTGCAACATCTTTTTATTCAAGAATTTTCCCAGTCTATCAATATGTTTTCCAGAAAAGTACATGGCAAGTAGCAAAGTGCATTAGAGCTATTACTTTCCTCAATGACTTAAATTCCAAAACACTGAACTTTTAGGAGTTTCATGTCCTTTAGGTTTTGCAAAGCTTGGTCTATATCAGAATACAGTGAAGACAAGCTAATAGCACTGTGTTTACTATTCCTATATCTCTGATTAATCACTCAAAGAGCCCAAAAGATAGCCAACTGTAAACATTACTAAAAGCTACTGGTTGGCACCATTTGTTTTGGTTGGGGGGCACCAAAGGAGATGGAGATTTGCTTTTGTTATTCATTAAAACATACACCAGAATTAGTTCAACTTCTTCCAATCACTGATGATTTATGAAGCTCTATTAAATAATTTATTATACAGGTGGGCTCTTCTGTTTTCACTCACAGCTCTTCAGCATCATGAGAAGAAGTGGTCAGAACAGTTTGCGAGCTATAATTTTCCCCACATGTTTTCACAATAGTAGAGGACATGTCTAAAGTAAATATATTGGAGATGTCAGTTTTATATGTAAATAAATACACATATGCACACACAAACCAACACGCTATTTCCTGTGCATGCAAGCACACACAGAGACATACAGAAATGTTCTTTTCTGTTGATTTTAATAAGCTCTGTGCTGTGTTCAGCCCCCCTGAACCCTCAGTTTGGTCTCAAGGCCTCTGCTCACGTAAGAGTGCACATACTTGTATGAACAATCGTGGTGAAGTCAACGGCAAGTCCTGCGTGACTATGACTATTAAGGTCAGATAAAATTAAAAGTGACTCAGGGCTGTAGTTTGAGGACCTAAAAGACCATTTAAAACTCTGCTCCACTGAGTTCAACAGCTGTCCAATACTGTCAAAACCCTTCTGAAGCTAATGAGTGTTCTGCGTTTGTGAGGGATATGTGATTAAACTGTGTCGTAGCAGACATTCGTTTGCATGCAGGGATTCTCCGTACTTGATCAGGTAACAGGTTTTGGGCCACACTGGGACAGCATTTCAGACATTTTCATAATAAGAGTGAGAACCTGAGTCCAGTGAAGGGAACAACAAAATCACCACAGGGAATTCTTCTATTTCACCCAGTAAACTTGATTTTTTCTTCCTTTCAAAAACATATAAAAGAACTTTCTTTCCATTCCCAATAGCTCTGATCAGGTAAAGCATTATTTCTATCTTCCATGGGTTGGAAACTTTGGGAAGCTAATTGCTAATGAATTACAGACTATGCAGCATCTATGTATGAGTCCATTGCAAGCTAATTATATTTATATATATACATACATATATATATATGTATACACACACACATACGCCCTCACAAACACTGTTCCCCTATATGCTCAAGAAGTCTGGACTTTTAAAAAGCACTCACTTACTATGGTAGCGTTTGAAAACATTAACTGGAATTTCCATTTTGATCCTGGCCAGAATTTAGCTGCCTGTACGTGCAGAAGCACAGAGACCACCTATGAAGTTCACACAGAAAGACTTATGCCAGGGGTCACTCACATTTTTCAGTGAAACCGTGATATATGGCATTTCTACTGCCACAGGTGCATTTATTATACCTTTAATCAAATGACCATCCCATATTCATCCAAAGAATGTCCTGCAAACCCAAATGCTTTTTACAAAACCCAAGTAAATGACTTCTAAGAAAAAGGAGACAAGAAATGAGATCTTCCTCCATGGCTGGTCACACTCCTCAGCCTCTCAGCTGATGCTGCTGCTCAGTTTGCAGATAAAATCAGGAGGGACTTTCACAGGGGAACTTTACTTTTCAAGTAGCGATGTAAGACTCAAACCTCCTTACACTGCAGATCTACTGTTCCCTGTTGTCTAGCTGCGGTTACATGTGCTGACTCCAGTTTCAAAAATAATTTCTTAATCACTTTTGGCTCATCTTGGGTTTTCGCATTGCAAAGCCAGTGCAGCTATGGAAGGATGGACTGGATTCCATCCTGCCTCACAGCTCATCAACATCAATTCTAATTAAGTTCTAGGTTCAGGGCCAAGTTACACCCTGTGACACAAATGACCTTCAGGCTGTGACAAGGGCTTTTGTCCTTTATTTGTGCAGTGCCTAGCACAATGCGGGACTTGGACCAGGTCTGAGGTTCTTGCGAATTACTGCCATAGAGATAATAAATAGCAATATTATTGCATTTAACAAAATGATCTTTTATGGCAATTCCTTCAAATACAACAGTAGGGTTGGGATCAGTAGTGCAGCTTTGTGTCTATATTGCCTTGTAGTCCTTATCTCCTGATTGTCCAAGCTGGAGGACCTGGTAGGGCTCACCATGACTTTTTCCTGTCCTGATGCAAGGAAAAGCAGGGGACGCAGGGGAATAGCTCATGCTCAGGGGTCCTCCTGGGAGCTGGAAAGCACTGCTAGGTCTCACAGCACATTTTGTGACTGCAGAATAGCTTTACTAACAAGCTAATTCTTCCCTTTAACATACACCGCCACAAGCTGCTTCTCTCCCTCTGCGAGGCTTCCTCCTTTGGCAATTCAAATGCACTGCTCCATTAAATGCTTTAGACCTGTGATACCTTTCAGGGTTTTGTTTAGCTCAAGCGGGCAAGTCCTCGTCCCAGTGTAAACCTGTCTCCCCCTCTCCCTCTGTCTTTCCCTGCAGTGTTACTTGAGTCCCCAATTTGAAATGCTGTAATAGCATGGAATAACTATTTAGTCGAACACAATCACACAATTGTGTGACAAGACAAATGCAATGTAGAACACTGGGGAAATGTGATCCTAAACTCAGGGCATCCATTCTGCACCAGAACAGTTGAGAGCTATGTAGTTTTTGAAAGCCAGTCTCCTCTTGACAATTACCTTCAATTAATGGTACACTGCACTAAGCAGAAAATAAAAACTATGCCATTAAATCCTTCGGTGCAGGCTGGAATGATTCCAGTTTGGCTCTAAACTACCCTAAAGAGCCTGTGTTCATATTACATAGTTATAACTTTATAGGCCTAAAAGAATATGAATCAACAGTCATTTATGCTGTCCCCTGCACTTGACAAAGCTTATGTCTGAGAGTTTTAATCCTCATACAGCCAGGATACGAGGAGGCTATTTAGCACTGAAAATGTAAACCTGCCCACAAATATTCTCTGCCACTTTAAAACCAAATGTCTGCTATACAGACATTTCTTTCATTAATGTACATCCCACAGCTATCTATTGAAACAGTAAAAACACGCTTGCCTATTGGAAAGCCTTTCCTATGGGCTGGATCTTTTGAAGGCAATGGGGCACTTTACATAGGTATCAATGAGCTTTAAAAAAGGCCCTTTATTTGTATGTTCTCTGACGCATGGGTTTTGGGTAAGCTATGCAAACGAGAGCATGATCAGCAGGGACTGCTGAGCATAAGGCATCCTAGGAGGCTGCAACCCACCTACCCCAACCACATCCCCCAGAGGAGAGAGAGGTAGGATCCCACCAAGCAAGGGTCACCTCCCGGTGGGGCTCCCTCCCTGACGTACCTCGGGTAGCTTTTGGCCATGTGAGGATTTGGACATACAGAAAGGTCAAGGGGACTGACCACCCACGCTGGAGGCCAGCCAGAAGTTATGATGCAAGCATGAAGAGGTGAGAGGCCATGCTCTGAGAGGGGTCAAACTTTACGATTATAATAGTCCCTTCTGGCTTTGGAACTTGTGACTCTGCAGATGAAACACTTTACTAAGCTGCAATTTGAATAGGCAATTTTTTTTTCTGTTGAAAAATGTTTTGATGTGCAAACATGCTTACAGTCAAACAATATCTTTAAAGGGAAGCACCTCCTTTCTTAAAAAAAAAAAAAAAGGCTAAGTACTTTTTCCTGAAAAAAATATTTCCTTCAGCTCTCAGCCAGAATGTTTGGCTTTCAAAGACAGAACTGCTTTTGGTTTGTTTCTCATTTGTTATTTTTTAATTAGACCTTCCAGTATATCAAACAAATGTCAACATTTTCCACTGGTGTGTTTAGAACAATTCTAAATATCCTCTTTAATATATTAAGCACCAAACTGTGGAGGCTGTTACTACTTGCCACTGTACACAGTCTGACTGCGGCCTTAGCTCTCAGAGATGCCTGGTGGGTGCTCAGCACCTCCATTCCCACAGCCTTCAACAGCAGACAAGCTGGAGCAGAATTTGGGATGCAGCCTTTTGCAGTCAAAACAGCAGTAAATGTCCATGAGAAGGACGGAGGACAAGAGTGGTGCTCCCAGAGGAGCTGAGTCGAGTTGCCTGATCCCCATCTGTGCAAAGAAAAGACCTAGGAAAAATGCCTGTAGGGTCCCTGGGGGTGATCTGTAGTGTGGGAGACTCCATGTCCTCTCCAGGCCACTGTCTAACACCCAGGAAGCACAGGATCATCGGTCCCAGCCCAACACAATGGTACAGTGTCTTCCTTCACTCTGAAAATCCTGCATGAAATGTCTTGTTTTTGCCTTCTCTGAACAGGTACTAGTACGTTTCTTATCTGCTGGGAGCATTGCAAGGATTAATCAGCCTTCCCTCATAATTATGAGATGTTTGGAAATTAGTTATTGAAGTATAAAGTACAGCAGTGAAGTCTTATCAATATTCTCTACCACAACAGTAGTTTCATAGTGTTATATGATAGGGTTTAACTGCTTTGTTATGCCTAATGCTCCCCTAAAACTATAGAGGCAAACTGTACTTCAGGTTAACCTCTCGATAATTAATAGAGTTTCATTTGGCCCCCAAATATCCACGTTGTTTAGAGCCTTGCTTCCGAAACACGTTGATTTTCAGACCCAAAAAGAGAAAGATGTGCTCAATGCACAAGATGTCAAACTGAGATTAAACCCACTAAGGTCTACAAAGCCTGCTGCAGAAATGATAACTATCTTTGTCAAAATCCCAAGCAAAAACATGTACGTCAAGTGAGATCGTCGATAAAATATGAATATCAGGGTAAGACTAAGTTGTGGGTTAGTTTCAAAGAATTTTTTTTCCTCTGAGATGCAAAAATTATCTAAAATCTTACAACCCATTTCTGAACACTGCATTTATAAATTCTGATGACATGAGTAGTTTCCTTCTACAGCAACATACAACTACAAAAGACCTGTTTATTAAAAAGTGTCTGTGAGTTTCTGTGGTTTACTGAGAGATTTGGGGTACTTATTTTTTAATTCTAATTTGTCTGCCATTCATTACATGCATACCCAAAGGTGCACAGCTTTTTCACGCTGGACGTGTTTATTATCAAAGATGCAAAACCTGAAGATGGGACTTGTGATCCACCAGAGAGATTGTCCGCCACAGCATAATTTAAAGGGTTTTGTCTAAATGATATGATGGGCATTTCTGTGCTGTAGAGGGTCACTCTGTGATGTAGCTAACTGTTGTCTTAGAGGGTCCTCATGTTAATTCCAGTCTAAATTCTCCCCTGCTTCCTACTGTGTATATTTATCTGGGATATGGTAAGGTTTAAATCAAGTATTTCTTATAAGTTTAATTGTTAGGCACTGCCTGTGTACTCAGAGTTGTTCAACACAAAATGCAGAAAAAAGCACCAGTTTTTGCTTCAGGGATAATGCAGTAGAAGATATTGAACCTTAGTCTTTACTTATGGGAACTGATTATATCCCCACATCACAAAGTGCCAAAAACCTTCACTGATGACCAATGGATTTTACCCTGGGCATAGCACGGGTTGGAGAATTCACCCTACAACTGCATCAAACTGAAATTCTTTTTAGACCCTTTTAGCTCTTGATTCATAGATTCTGAGCAATAGAGAATCTACAACATTATGGGATTAACCGTACCAAGATCTGATATTCGAGGCTGAGGTGAGTGGCACACTATAGTCGGTGTTAAGAAAAAAACAGGCTTTGGCTTTTAGACATTTGATCTTGTTCAGTAACTATGAAAAGAAACAGCATCAGGGTCTTCCAGCACCAAGGCAAGTGACGTTGGGTTCTGCTGTTGAGTTTGAAGGGAAATAAGGGCAGTGAGGTGCTTCTCATGTGATGAGAAAAGATGGAATAGCGGTACCGAGCCTTACTGTGTATGGTAGGAGCCCTCTGAAATCAAACGTGTTTCAGCAGAGCCATATTTTGGCACCAGTGCAGCTCCCTTATCAGAATTGTTCAGGTTCTCAAAATCCCACAGGACCCTTTCCCCATCCTTCCCAGAGGTCCTTCAGCTGTCAAGGCTTCCTTTTGCTTCCCCCTGCCATTCCCTTGGTCCTTCAGCCCTCTAGTTTCATTGGAATCCTTCCCTCTGCTTCCTGGTCACCATGACTGTCTCCAAGTCTGGTTAATCCATAGTAATTAATGGAATTGAGCAGTAATTAATGGAATTGAGGTATGTCTACAACTCAGGCAAATATGGGCACTTACAGCTCCTCTTCTCTACCTCCTGCAGTGATTCGGGTTTTCACCACAGCTTCAAGTTCCCACTTCAGATTCATGCATAGCTCTTCAGCAGATTTTTGCTGAATAATCCACTGGTAGTAAGAATCCATGTATGAAAGCAGAGGAATGAGGCAGGCATGGAAATTCATTTTCAGACTTGCCATCCATTGCAAATATCTCATTTTTGGTTTCTTGATCAGGCTCAGGCCTCATTTAGATCAGGCCACTTTTGAACTCTGCAGGATTTTTTGCCCGAATAAAACTCAAAATGAAACTAAGAACTCCAAAATTTGTCTGATGTGACAGAAAGAAAGGAGAGTTCTAGCTCAGCTATTTTGATGATTCACTTATGAACTGTACAAGTGTTAACACATCCTATTATTACAATTTCCCCACTCCCACCTGCTTATTTGCTTCACCCACCTGTTGCATCTTGCCTGTTAGATTGCAAGCTGTTTGGGGAAGGTATGTTGTTTACTCTGTGTATGTTGTACAACACCTAAATACGACCCAGTTTAGGCTCCTAGGTTCTTCTGTAATAAAAAAATAAGAGTAAAAAAGTGTAGTGAACAGCAGAGATAAGCAGAGGCTTCAGTTAGATACGGAATAGTTTTATGAAAGGACCCTTAAAAGTTTATTTTATTTTTTAAAATTGATATAATTAATGTGTGATAATGATCTTAGTGTAAAAGCTGATTGGAAAGTATACATTTGTTCTCCCCCCCCCAAGTTGTTAAATGAGGTCAACACTTTAAGTCTTCTCCCCACCCTTTCCTGCAGCCTGGGGTTGACCTCACCTTGGTTAACATAAAATTCCAATATCTGGTCTCCACCACTGTCTTGTGGTGGGGAAAGTAATACGTTTTAGCAATTCCCTGGTGAAAATGCATGAGTTTTTCAAGGAAGGAAGAGAAAGCCCATGTGTGAAAGGCTATCAGCTGTTACCTTGGTCTGACATTCCTTGGTCTTCACCACACAGGATGACTTTCAAGATGAACTCTGTTGTGGTTGTCTTTCTTGCTTATTGTGAAGAATTTGTAGCCCATTACAGGAGTGCCACCAAAGACATATCTGCTGAGAGGTAAAGATCTTAGCATGAGCAGGATTCAAGCCCTTGCCCAAGACAAGATGGATTCATCCGTCTGTTGCACTGGTCCCCTCCAGCATGCATCTGTTTCAACAAGAGTGCTCCTTGTTTGGCAATAGAGAGTATGCAGCAGGCACCAGTCATAAATCAAAGCATTATCATTAATAATCAAAGTGAGACATTGGACAGAATGGGGAATTAATCACAAGTGGCAGGTGAAGCACCTCAATGCAAGATGAGCTTTTCTGCATACTAAAACGGAGATTTCTTCTACTATCCTTTACAAAAAGAAACACTGGGCCTAATTCTGAGTTCCACCATGTTCCCCTTCCCTCTGCTATATAAAGGGAATGCTGAATTTCTAAAGGGTGTAAGCTCCAGAACAGTATAAAGTGTCCTTAGACTAACAGTGGAACAGGGCCACTACTTCTTTAAGTATTGGGAATTCAGTTTCCAGTGCTTGGCAGCATGATTTGGATAATTTCAGGACTCACTGTGACTGAAACAATTTATTATAATTATCATCTTTCTCCTCCCTGCATGGGCCCCTCAACAGATACCAAGAGAACTGCAGTGATTAAAAAGACAGAGCAATAACTTTGATTTAGGCTGATTAATAAAGTAATAATGATGATTGAAACCTAAACAATTCAAATGAAAGTCCTTCTCCATATATCAACAAGTTGAACTTACATCACTGATTGTAGGCACTTTTTGTTAGCCTCTATCCTGAAATGGAAAATGATTCATTCTTTCAATATGACAGAGTTATGAACCGAGTATCATACAGAACTAATTGAAGCTTTCCTTTGCATTGAAGGAAACTACAGGCAGAGAGATAGTGCGTATGTCTTTCAATAGCTGCTGTCCCGATACCATATTTCTTTTTCTTTTTTAACCTAAGTCTAGTTTACTCTCGTAATTAAGTGACATAAACTCATTCAGAATGAAACCAATCAGCGTGTACCCACATTAAGTCATAGAACATATATTTAACCAGGAAATGTCCAGTATAGTTTTCAGAGTTCTAATGCATAAGCAATGATGAATTTGTTTTACTGTTAAAATACAGCCATAGTTTCAGGAATCCCTTATTGCTCCAGCTTTTAGCTCTGTGGGGGGTCTCTGGTTGATGTTGTAGGATGTTTACTAGGATGGCAACTGTAATCATAAAAGCACAAAAGAAGTGAAGCTGGCTAGCAAAGGACTTTGAAGATCTGATAGTTCTTTACCACTCTACCGGCTGAGAAGAGCTGGGCAATAGTGCTCAAACACACTTGATTTAGGATTCCCTTTTCCACAATAAAAGGCCTTTCAGCAACCCAATTTTTTTTTTCTTTTTTTCTTGCAAAGCAGATCTTGGCAATTCTGATCTAGCTTATTCTTCAGTATGTAGAACTCCTCTCTTTTTGCTGACATCCTCTCAGATGACAGTAGTGACCCGAAACATTGGAAAATGAGCCCAACATTCAAGATCAGATGAAAATGAATCTATCCAAGAATCATGTTTTTAACAGTGAATGATAGAAGATGCTTAGGAAAAGAGAGTAAGAATCATCAAGACATCTTTCTTCCTCTGATAATCAGTGATTTACACCACCTTTGGCCAAAACCATCTGGACCTTAATGTTTGATAGTCTTTATAGACTATGCCATTAATTTGATTAATTTCTTCTCTACTTTCATTCCTTTGGCCTTCACAACATCTTGTGGCAATAAGTTCCACAGCTGCATGAAAAAATACTTCTTTTACTCATGTTAAAAGAAATACACAAGCCATAAATGCATGCATCTCTTTCATAATCATCCTCAGAAGACTCTTTTCCAAGACAGAGTCCTGCTTTATTTAGTATTTCCTTAGATTTTCCTATTCCAGCTGATCAGAATACCCCCTATCTTTCTGTGACTGCAGGGATGAGGATGTTCTAACCACAAAGACTTGTCTTCTTACCACTTCTAGGCTACATTACACCTGAGGATAACCAGAGAGAAAAATTTAACCTGCTAGAGAAATCAACATCCACCCCAACAAACATGGTAGCATTAAGACCATATTACACCAAGCCTTCATGCTTATCGTCCTGTGACAAGAGTGTTGGGAATGAGTGTTTAGAACTTCCTGGATTGCAAAAAATAATGTGTCTCTGAATAGCTCCTCCAAACTCCAGAGCAGAAGCAGGATATTGCAGGTTCTTCAGGACTGCATTTTGCAGGAGATGTGGCAAGGTTTTAGAGATCATAACTGCAAACTAATTTTCCATCAAAAGTTTGACCAAGTCTGAGCATGTACAAATCTTTTCCAACAGCTACCTCTTTAGTGAAGGGGGGGGGGGGTAATTTCTTAAGGAGCCCACCTCCCTTCCTTATATTCTCCCCCTACTGACTGATTGTCACTAGAAGTCAGAGGAGACCTGGCTTTCCATTAGAAAGCATGATGTATATTAGAGCCAGAGAAGTGATTCCAGATCTTAAGGGGAGGAGTGCTTAAGAAGCGTGTGCAATAATGTATTTTAATGGTTACATTCAATAATAATAACAACAGTAACTAGTAACGGACCCAGACTGATCTTGTTTTGCAGTTTGCAGTGTAGAGATGTTGAATTGTTCTAAAGAGTTCAGTTGTGTGTCAGTGACACCGAATTTGGGGCTCATGAAAACACTGAAAAGTGAGGCACATTCTTTAACAGTGGCAAGATTACCTTTGGGGTTGCTGAGACTGGGAAAAGTGCCTGTTGAAATATAAAATGCCTTTAAGTCAATTGGGAATATCCTGCTGAAAAAGAAAATCAAAGACTAGGGCAGGGGAAATGTACTGTCGTTTTCTGTTAAGAAGCTCATTTTTTGCCTTCTTTTAGAGACATTAGAAATTGCTTCAGGCACAATTTAATAATCTACATCAGTATCCCAGGAGTTAAGATAGCAAATGATATTACGGCAAAAATGTCTTAAATAAAATAAACCTCAGTAAAACCAGAAATGTTGCTTTTTCATCAGATCCCTGAATAATTCAAGAGCTGTAACATCCATTTTTTAATTTTACTTAAACGGAGATATTCTTCCTACTAAATGACAACTGTAGTTTAGTATAAGGCATATGCAGTGGAGCAGAATTAGGTTATGATTAGGTGTTATATAAGAGATTGTGTAATGTCATTCTTTCACATGTGATTGTGTAACTGTCAGTATTAGCTGTAAGCGATAATTCATGTTCTTTGGGCACTGCAGTTCCCATCCTACCTTCCTGATTCTGTGGGTCTCATTCCAAAGTCTCCATATAGGAGAGATTGGTACCGAGCATGGAGTGGACGTGATGGAGGGAACTCCTGCAATGTTTTGTGGCTGAGAGAGCTGGAGCTGCCCTGGGACCCCATCACGCCGTTGCCCAACGGATGTGGGCTGGGTGATCCTGCCTGACTTCCTCCCATATCCAAGAATTTGGATCACTTGGAAACTCCAGTCCTGTGAGCAGACTCTCCCTCAGCCATGGTGCCATCCTGGTCGAGGGCAACAGCCATGGCTGACAAGTCACATGTCACTTGAGAGCCCTAGCTTGGCCATCCATGCCCACTACTTCATACTATGACTTTGGAAGGGGAAGAAGGTACTTCAAACACCCATGCACACTAAGCGTAGGACAATGAGATAGGCCAGCTCCAGGAGAGATTCAGTGCACTTAGAGGAAGGATCTGAGATCACCTGAAACCATTTTCACACTCTTTTCCCACTCAGGTTTTAGCATAAGGACTCTGACAGATGGGATGGGCTCTGTTGGACTTTGAAGCATTAAACGAAGCAGTGTAGCACCCTCACTGGCTGGGCAGTAAATTATGAAAGTCTGTGGGCCAGCACACAATTTGTTGGTACCCCTGCTGAGGGCCTTAAGATAGGTAGGGTGACTGAGGATAAAGACTAAGTGTGGAGGGAGAGCTACATTAGCATTGCATTTGACAAAACCTTCTTTCCAGGTTTCTTAAAGGTGGTCAGGATGCCAACACAGGGGAAACTCTTCCATCGCAGACCTCCTGAATGGTTACTCAAAACGGATGGGATTCATCTGACCAAGTATCGGTGTTGGCAAAGAAGGCATCTGTGTCTGTGCAGATCACTCCAGCATCCCTTTGCAGTCGGTGGAAATCTAGTTGATAAATCCCGTGAAGCCCAGAGCACTATTCATCTCATTCTCAAGAATATTTTTCAATTAGGTCAGATGAATCACACCTAGAAGTGCCAGTTTTTCTCCCCTAGCTGAAAGGATAGCTGGAAAAGACAAGTTCAGCTGCAGAGGTCTAAAATGCATACACGTGCCTGAAGTTTGCTGAAATTAATCAGATCCTGTTTTTCTGTTCCTCATTGTCTCACGTGTAAAAAAGAGATACCAGTATTACATTACCACGGTAAGGTTCACTACTTGAAAAGTACTAGTTTTTTTTTTTTTTTTTCTGACAAAAACCCAGTTTATACTATAGTCTAAATATTTTACATATCAAATAGGAAGTAAAATGATGTACTACTAGGAAAAAAAAAACAAAAAACTTATTGGCATAAACTTTCATTGCAGTTGATGTTATCTCTTCTGAAATTGTATCGGATCATATCTTTCCAGGAGATCAGGCTGGTTGGGGTAGATATTGTAGAACTGAGTCTGATGTCACACCAATTTTACTACACTTAGCTCCAAAAATTTGAATGGGGATTCTGCTGATACGACATCACTATGTAGCTAGAATCAGATGTACATTCATATTTTCATTCCTCCTCCAGAGAAATCATGAAAGCTACTTGTGAGCTTGCTTAGTAGTGAAATAGTCACCAGTTTGGAGGGACAGAAAGAAAGAAAGAGAGAGAGGGAAATCATTAACTTTAAACATGTAAGTATAAAATTGCTGTTATTGAGACTAAGCAAGTAATGCCAAAATTATATCAGATCCTCTCCTTCTGTCCTACAAAATGCCCCAACACAAGCCTAACAGGCCTTGCATCCCTAGATACCTTCACGTGCCTTTACAGTTCTCTGCAAAGCATTCAAATCATGCTTTTAGCATCCTGCTAAAAAAATACCTTTCTGATGGATTGTGCCATAGCCCTTGCATTATTTCAAGCCTTTTGAACTAAAAATGAGAATAATAGTAATCAACATTATATCTTAAGGTCAGTGATGCCACATCAAGCCCAAATGCCAGAGTGGAGTGTGGCTCTGGCAAGCTCACTCGAGAGGTGACGAGCTCCACGAAGTGCAGATGTGAAAGCAAAGTGTTTGGATCCTGAGGTATAAATTTTCTTGATACTTTTCAAGCCATCTCCTCGGCAAGATGAGAAAAGTCTAACAAAAAAAAAAAAAGAAGAAAAGAAGAAAAGAAATCCGTCTCATTCCAGGAAATATCATTCAGCTCCTCTGATTTCTGTGTCACTTTCAGAACACCAACAAGAACCATTACCCAGGAGGGCAGTGTACTGAAAATTGTGAAAAACTCAAGCAGAATCAGGTTTTATAGCTGTACTGACTCTCAGGTTATCGACGCATTGAGCTGTTGATGTGCACTTTAACTCCAGGAACATAAAGTGTGCCAAAGCAATATTACACGTGAGAATTATTCAATAACATGTGGAACGTAAATCTATCCCCTATCTCTTTGCATCAAGAACATTAATTAATCGTGTGATGAGCATGCCATTTTCAGCTTATAGTGCAAACTGGGAGAAACTGCCAGTGATCTTTCTGGCTTTAATAACTGTGCACTTAGTTCAAGGAAGGAAAAATGAATTTAGTTATTAAACTGGAGGATTTTCTTGATCATTATGAGATTGAGCTGTAGGCAGAACTTGCAGTCTTTATAGTAGAGTAATGAAAATCTGAATGCCTCTTTTACTGTGGGTATTTTGCTTTATTTTATATTAGAAGACTATGCAAACTCAAGCTCAGACTGTTATGGAGAGGGGAGCAAGGCACTGCAGGTATTCTGGGACACACAGTATGGGAACAACCACAGGGTTCTTCCCACAGCTGGTTACATCCAACCTGAAGATTTGAATTTGCAGGCATATGAACTGGAATGGAAGCTGTAGCTTTTATGTAAAACTTTTCTTCTCCAGTGCCATTTCCTTTGTCTTCTGAAAACTCAGGGTCAGCAGATCTTGTGTTTGCTACCGCAGACCATGATGATGAAAAAGATAAGGATTATACTGATCTCAATGTATATTGAGACTTGTGGGTTCTTGTAAAGTGAGACCAGGAGATACTGTCTGCTAGAAATACAGAACAAGAGTGCACATGCTTAAATCTTATGAAGATAGGTCCTTGTAATTTATTCAGCAATTCCAAATGTACCATACGATAGTTATAAAAAAAAAAATCTAGGGTTATTTATTAGCTGACAAGCCCTGGCTACATATCTTTTTTAGAATAGCACCTTTAATGAACTCTCAACTCTGCCACCTAATTTCATCATGTGCTAGCACATCTCATTGAAGAGAAATCCTGCTGATGTCTGGCTGATCTTTGAAAGCTCGAGATAAGACATTCTTTATCAATGTCAATAATGGTACAATGAAATAAACTGTGCACATGCACTGATAGCGCTTGTATCTATAGGTGGAACTGCTTAGGAATTTTTTCAATGGGACGTTTTTATTGTGCAAGAAATGCCAACTCATTGCAAGTCCATTTCTTTTTTCTTTTTTTTTTCCCCCCACTTCAACACGATTTTTGTCTAAAGAAGTATTAGAGTCTGGAGGAGGGGGTTGGCCAAGGCAAGTGCCAGTCAGATGCTATCCCCAGAAACGAACAGGGAAGATGCTTGTTCAAGCTCTGAATCGCATGAGGAAGTAGTTTTCTAAAACCAGCATAGATTCACTAAGCACAAAAGTCCGGTCTACTTAAGGGCAAGCATCTCTTTCAATTGCTTTTTAGAAAAGAGATAGGAACCAAAGCCTTTTTGTCAAATAAAACACAAAAAGCAATTTCCTGATATTTTTCACAAAACATTAGGGAGTGAGGCTCTCTGTAAATACAGACTCCAGTGAGAACGTGTTATACTGCTACCTAGGGGGGACACAGGACTGCAATCCTCCAGTGACAAACCATTCTTAATTAATATTAAAGAAGTCAGTGCCCAGGAGCCTTCATTTCCCAGGTTCTTCTGCCTCATTTCTACAAGAGAGCAATGCCATGTCTCATGAAGCAAGATACCTTTGTCAAAGAGCCTGGCTGTTTATTGATTTTGCTCCATGGGAATACTTCATGTGGGTAAAACCAAAGAATTCTAGTATTCAAAAAAAGAAAAAAGAAAAAAAAAAGAAAAGAAACCCCAAAACCTAATTATAGAGGTGCTGGAGAAACCCCAAAACCTAATTGTAGAGATGCTGGAGATAACATGTGAGTTACATCCAGACAGACCAGCTGTCTGGCATGTTCTCCTGACCCTTTTTTTTTCCCCCCGTGACCTGGGAGCTTCCCTTCAAGTTATGCAGGTCACCACATCATTTGACAAGTCAAGGCTGTGCAAATGCAGGCACCGCGATGTATTTGTGCCATGACTTAAGTGGCTGGATATTTTCATTGGACATCCAGTTTTGCCAAGCCAACAGCTACTATATTGAAGACCCTCTTCTATCCTTTTCAAATTCCTGGAAATCATCAAAATCTATCTTTCTATGCTTTTAAATGTCAGGGATATATCAAAAGGCAGAGGGTTTTTTGTTTGTTTTATTTTTAAATATCTTTTAAACCTTTCCAAAATGTTTTTTTCCACTGTGCTGGAGAAAGTTGTCAGTCTTTTTCCTTTGTTTGAGGAGTTTCACATTCACATGGGCCTAGAAATGTTGCTTCCTTATTGTGTATTAACAAAATATTCCCATATTCCAGGAAGTCCAACTAATTCTGGTATTTCAAAAATTTTTAGTTTCTGCTGCAGGCAGCTTTTAAAACTGGAAGAGATTTTAAAACCATGATATTCCATGTATGAACATTTTCAAAGACCAAAAGCCAATTGATTAGATCTCAGAAAAAGTAATTAACTAATTTTCTTGAAACTCCACAGTAAATTGAAGTATTATCCAAGGTTTAATGCTGAAAATTTGTGGAAGGTTTCATTTATTAGAAAAGAGACCAAACTATTAACACTTAACACAGCTTTTTAATCATTTCAACGAAGCAGTGCTGTCATAAACTTCAAAGAACTACATAAAGCAGTCAATATTTTTTAAAAAGTCAATAGGATCTTAAATAATCAGAATTGATTGTTATTCCGTGTACCCTGACTTGAAAATAATGTAGCACCCTTGTTTCATCTGAGTTAGTGATGCTTCATAATGCTAAAAATAATAAAACGATCGGGGTTAAGAATGCAGATATATCTTCTGAAATCTGAGTTTCATAGTGCAAGTAGGGCAGCTAATGACATCTGCGGTGCCTTTCTTGAAAATAAGCACAGCCTGCTTTGCATTGAACAAATCATACAGCGAAGTATCCGAATCTGGCTTTGCACATCCAGGGACTGAGGGCATAGACTGCTGTTGTTTCTTTTAGGTGAAAGTCGCCCTGATACAGGGAGAAAGGAGAAACTACCTGTCTTTGGGCTTTCAGCCGTGCAATGTGTCCAGACAGCAGCTGATATAAGTTGGTTCATTCTAGGAAACAGTAAAAGTGAAAAACAGGATTGCAGGGGACAGGTATTTTGTTTTTTTTTTAATGGTTCACCAAAATGTTCAATTTCATATGCAAGATTTGAACATAAAAAACTATTTGTCCTGCAGTTGACTATAAATAATAATAATAATAATTATTATTATTATAACAAATTATTATTATTATTTGTAATAACATTAATCAGTCTCTTCTTTAGTTTTCCTCATCAGAAATGCAGTCTCATTAGGCTCAGAAAGGGTCAAACTCTTTGAGATAATCTATTCATTTTACATGAATTATGCTGATTTTCACTTTTAGAATCTGCTCCTGTTTGTGATATAGTTCCCTTTTAACAACACTTCTTTTCAAGGGATATTTGTAAGCTTTTCCTTCTGGGAGGATCATCAGTGCATTTTAAAACATGCTTCACAGTCTTCTTTTCTAGATGCAGGTAAGAAAAACTACTGTTAAACGCTATACTGAAAACCAGTAAAAACAGAAACCCCACCTTGCCAGCCATAAAAACAGCAGTGGCATATTTAAGGAAACATTTGTCAGGGGAAGCAGAATGAAATACCTTCCTTATAAAATGTCATTTTGCTCTTACAAGGGCCAATCTGTTTCATTTGTTGATGTTCACATTAGGACCCATTTGATTTAACCATATCTTCACTTCGGAGGAAAAAATGCAATGCATTATTAATGCCTCATAGTATATGAGAAATGAGTATATGAGTCAATATTGCTCCAGTGCTGTACATTATTAAGACTAAGTTAAAGTAGGTCAGCACAGCACATGAAGCTAAATAGACTAATAATGCATTCTACGGGTAGACATTCATCTACCGAGGAGTCATGCGTTATGTGCTGGCACCAACACAAGATAAGCATTTTGATTTGTGGATTTTCAAGATCACTTGAATCACTTTTTATTAAAGGAACATATGTGGGTCTACTTTTGCTCAAAACTCCGGGTCTGGTAGGGGGGTTTTTTTAGTCCGATTTTTTAACGAACAAAATCTATTTAAGGTCTATAAATTGGAGATGAGAAGATAAATGAATCATGTTATTAAATATTCCCCTCAAGTGTTTTCAGGTTAATCACAGAAATGTTACAGCAGTTCATTAGTGTTGGAACACAGACCAGAAACTAAAATGAAGCTAATCTGTCTGGTGTTCGTCCCAGTTAAGAGATGTGCCGAAAAAAAGCTAAAGAGCGCCAGTCAAGGAAGAGTTATAAGATTAATGTTTCTTGGCTAGTTGTTATTGCAATTTATGCACTGATCAGAAAAAAAAAATGTTTTTTTTTAATTGTCATCAGCACCCATTCAGGAAAATTCCTCTTCAAAAAGTATTGGAAAATAATAACATGGCATTCCATTGCTATTAAGTCTCAAAGCCCACAGATCACATCTGTTTAGGTTACAAGTTAAAACACAGTTACCATACTCAAGTTTTTGTTTTCTTTCTTTCTTATCATTCATCATCAATAGGAAGGATATTATAATTGAAAATTATCCTACAGTTCCATTCCTCATCTCTGAGCCAAAAGCTGAGATGTCTTCCCAGAGCTAACAATACTAAAATGCAGTTAAAATGATCAAGTACGAATCAAGTACACAAGGAGAAGAGTTTGTTAAGCAGGAAGGTGACATTATTTGATGGACTTATACTTTAAGCAGTGGGCTTCACTCTTGTTGGCTGCATTATAAAACCAAAGGGGAATATCTCCTCTTTTGTTTGTTTTTTAAGGGTCAGTCTAGGCAGATTGAAGTTAAATTTTAATAGACTGTGATGACTCCATTTGCACCCAATAACCCCCATGACAGTATGTGTTGGCATAGCCTAGAAGCTCCTCTAGGGAAGGAGCTTGAAGGAGCTTGCATCTCCTGATAGACACACAGCTCATGTCAACACCAAGCACCCTTCCTGAGCCGGCTCCATCCTTTGGTTGGGGAGATCCCAGCCCGGCTGCCAGGAGCTGCTGCTGAAGCTCATGTCAGGCGTTTCGCCTTGACGCTCGCCACAGACTCGTTCCTCTCCCACGCTGAGTCAGGAGGAGAGTTGGGGAGCTGCTGTCACCTCCATCAGACCAACCGCATCCGCCGCCTCAGTTCTCCAAATGATGGGCTGTGGGTCTTGCAGCCCTTGACTGTAAAATGATTTTGGTGCTCAGCCTGTAGGTGAGTCACACTTACTCTGTGGGGTTAGGGACGCAAATATCTATTTACCTGCCTTCCTGACATCACTATGTTACGATTACTTCACCATCACTAATAAAAGTCTGAAGGGAAAAAATAATGTTACTCCAGTTAAATAGCCGGAGGAACAAAGTCCATAGAAATAAAGTATTGAGTTCATATGTGAACACTATAAAAATCATGTATTTAGCTTATATCTTTATTATCTTATTTCCGTGTCTAAACTGCAAATAACTTCCCCCAGTGGCTGCTCATCGTCTAATTTTGTTGTGTCATTACAGGCTGGGAAACAGTGTAATGCAAGGAAGGGAAATCTGATGCGATAGCAGGTTATCAAAGTATGATTGTTTTCTAGCCCTAAAATAAAGTTAATAAAGAAGAACTTGCCAAAAGATTTGGACACTCCCTGGTAGAGAAAAACAGAGGATGAACTCAGTGCACTTTTCTTTAGTAGAGCATACTCTTGCATAAGTATTTAATGATTCATCTATATTGCTTAAAGACAAGCTACATACAAGAGGAAAACAAGAAATTTTGTTTGATATTCTCCYGCTTTGTTTGTTTCAGTATATCAATAAATAGTAAAAAGTGTATTGATAAGTATATTAGTTTAGTTTTGATTTTTTTCTTATTTTTCATATATGCAATATAGGTCTTATTTACTTGTAAAAAAACAGATGGTCAGTGGAGAATAAAATTAAGTAGGAATATAATCAAACTCAAGACAGTGAATGATAAGCATTTGAAATTCATAGTTTAAAAAATATATATATTTCTCCCTACTCCACTGCCTACTAAACACTTGGAGAAAGAATATATTTCTTATATATTTGTAACAAATCTCGTGTTTAATTTTGCAATTAAAGTGCACACTCCAAAAAGGAACTCTGAAGTTCCCCAACTTCCAACACAGCCAGGAAAAAACAGATCTAATGTTTCTAGTGTTTCTTAAGTTAAAAATATAACCAAAAAAGTATTTTATTAGAACAATCTAAAACCATTCAGATTAAACCTTGCCTGAGAGTTCTTTTCTTCTTAAAAAAGAAGGCATAAGGAGCAAAATCTGCATTCTAAAAAAAGCCCATAGTAGGTTAACCTAATTAAGTTGAACAACAACAAAGTAAGCATTGTAAATCTGCCTTGAAATACCAGTTTACTGGTAAGTATTATTTTACAAGACACTTCTATTATTTTATCATTTAGGTAAACTTTGCAAAACTACTTCAGCATGTTTGTTTTTTTCATACAGAAGGAAGAATTTTCCCCTTTGAGTATGCCTTGAGAACACATTATTCTAAAACAGCTTGGAGAATATGGGAGATTGCTTATCTTGCTGTATTTAATGGGACAATCTTAAACTGTAAGCGTTGGTTTTGCAATAAGAAAAACAGATCTCCTGCCATCATGTGGAATGTAGCAGTATCTCCTTCCTGAAATGATCACCTGAATACCGTGATAGTAACTATATCATGACAGCAATATTATTTTGTGTCTCATCTGAAAACTAAACCCCCATCGCAGAGCATGATAATTTGGGGAGGTTGTGCCCTAGCCCATCTTTAAAGAAATGCCCTCTGGTTTTGACGGGGGAGCTCTGCTTATGAAGCACTGGTATAACAGGCCCATTTCTTTTCATTCCTGGTCTCACAAACGTTAAGTTACACAGAGATTTTTTGAAACTCCTCCTCACAGTATCGTGTCTGTGTTATGTATCTCATTGATTTCAATAAAATTATAACAGGAGGAGGCTGGGTTTATACTGCATTCTCATTATAACTATCAGACTATTTGAAAACATGCCAGGCCCGATTCTTATCTATCGGTGTCACTTATACCATTTTTAATCCACCGAGCAGAATGAAGCCAAATCTGTCTGTAGAATCTCAGAATCAAATTCCAGAGCCTTTATGCATGCAAAATGTGCATCTACACAACTTTTGTTGCCAGAAAAGCTGGGCTTTCAAAAGAAATGGGTACCTCCTTGCCATACAGTTAAAGGTGAATGGACATCCCAGTCCTAAGGGAGTGCAGGTCTTCAGTGTGGAGAGATCGGTCTTGAGGGGGAAAAAATAAATCTAGCACATCTCTAGTTATCAGGCCAATCACAGAATTACAGAATGGTCAACGTCAGAAGAGACCTCTSGAGATCACCTGCTCCAACACCCCTGCTCAAAGCAGGGTCACCTACAGCAGGATGCTCAGAGCTGTGTCAAGCTCAGTTTTGAGTATCTCCAAGGATGGACACTCCACAACCTTTGGATCCCTTTTGACCTTGGGTGTGTGACCTGATTTGCCCTTTCTCCGCTGCTGTCTGCCTTTCTCCAAGGAATCTAGACCCCTAATGTGGATACCCCAAAATAGGGGAGATGAATTCCCCTCCTTTTCCTCCACTTATTGCTTGCCTCAGCCCAGAACTTTACCCAAGTGAGTTTTGAACTTCTCTATGTGGTATTTTTCAGCCCTGGCATATTCTTCTCCCCAGTATTTGGCATTTAATTCTTTCCATCACCCTTTGTACTACTTTCTTGTTTCCCACCATAGCCAGTTCTCTTGTTTTTGTTGGTAGTACTTGACTTACCTTTCCTGTTTATGGGCTGATGACTTTCTGAGTTGACTTGGAAGACCCTTCTCTGCTTAGGGAGAAGGTGATAGATGAACTGTCATGGAAATAGAAATTGTTGATGAAAGGAGAAYACTGGCTTTCAGCTCTCCCTGAAATTTCATGTTATGCTTTTCACAAAAGCTGCCATTTAGAAAACCAGCTGTTAGAAAACCAAAATATGGCAACATATTTGCCACTAGATCAAGTTACACACCCAGAAGTTGGAAAGGAGAGAACATCCTCATTCTTATTTCTGTCTTTGTGTGGAGCTGATCCCTGTAGCCTCTCTTCTTGCAGCTGGACTCTGCAGAAGGCTCATTATATACCAATTTCATAAGATAAAGTGATTTTCACAATATGTCTTAAAATGACCCAACTGTGGGTTACCTCCTCTCTGCTAGAACATCATTCTACTGATAGATTCCCTCAGCACCTGCCCCACATGCTTTCCTGTTCTTCTATTAATTCTTCATTGTTTTTGTTATTCTGTGTTTTTGAGTCTGTAAATGGGCCTGTGGGCTTGATATAAAAGGCAATACTTTTAACTGCTTCAGAAGTCAAAAAGCATTACAGGTCTTTGTGTGTGACGTGTTGCCTTTTTCATGGTTTTGAAAAGACAGTTTTGTTATTGGCTGTCCAGGCTGAGAAACCCTGAGGAGAATTGACCTAACAATATACTGCATCCACAGCATTTGGAAACCAGAACTTTGATGATGTCTTCACCTAGGTTCCCAAAAGTTTAGTGGGTTCATCTGCAAAGAGCAGTAAAGGCTACTTGAAATCCAAGTTTTCTCTAGGAGAGAAAAGTCTTTTGTAGGTCTTTATAGCAGATTCAGTCCACTCCAGTGAAGAACTTTCATCTTTCCATTCTCTTTCCAGGAAGACAAATAGTCTGCTTAAGGTAGATGCTCTCCTCTTCTGCTGAGAGTGGAGGAAACCAAAAGCAAATGTTAAGTGCTCACATCCTTTCCAGGACCCTGCCCTGCTCAGTAAATGAAGGAGACAGGGTGAACCTACCGTACCTCTAAAAGGGAAGTAGAATCTCTGGATTCAACCTGATTCAGACCAAATCTGTAAAACCCTTGACCATAGCAGAGCTCTGAATTTGGAGCTCCATTTCTGCTGCTTCTTGCCAACTGCTTTGACCATTACAAGAGGGGACTCTTCCCACTCCCTTTCCAAGCCACAAAGCGGATTATATTCAGCAGAGGGAGTGGCAAGTCCTTGCACAAGAATAGCCCAGGGGTATCGGCATATCCTCCTGGGAAGTATTCAGAACCCAGGAAATCTATTCCCTCGAATTGACTCACCGCTAAAATTTAGCTCTCTCACTTCTTGAGGGCTTTAATCATCAGCCTCTTATAGAAAGAGAGACCCTCACAAGCTCTCTGACCAGGGGAGTCACAGCCCTGAATAGAGCAAACTTACTTAGTTTTTCTGTTAAATTTATACAGAGTTCAGGTGCCTGCTTGGAGGAAGGTCTTTAAAGGGTTTTAGGTAAGTGCTGAAGATGTATTTCCCAGGAGAAACTCTTCAGAGTACGAAGAGGTCACTAAAGTTAAACAGGTTCAGCATTTTTGGACTAACTAGCAAGGCATCTAATGTGTGTTGAGACTGATGGATCTACAGTCCTGGAAAGCAGACAGATTGGATCACTGTTCTGAGTTCAGTAATTTTCACTTGTCCAAGACCCATTTAAGATGTCATCTTACCCCTTGGCTATAATCTAAGAAACACACTTACATTGCGGAGCAACAAAGGAAATATATCATTGTATTTGGAAACGTCAGTATCTTTTTGACTAAATTCTGAGGTGACATCATAGAAATTATGATTGCTCTTAAATATAAGCGGAATGTCATTTCTAAGTTTTATGGTAATTTCAACAGTAGATTTAGCTTCTGAACTAATTTGAATCTACCCTGTTTTCCTCCTGTCCTTCAGAAAGAGGTTTAATTCCTCTTCATAATGACTTACATAACAGTGCTGCTATGTTTTAATATAATGATTTTAAACATTTCTAGGATAATGTTAATTGAAAATATTGCCAATCTTAAAATAGTGTTCATTCTTGAAATTGTTTACATTCTCTTCTGTTTTTTCTTCCCCTGGCCAAGAACAGCTGGCCAGGTCATATAGGGTGCAAACAAAATTTTCTAAAAATCAATGACAGTTTTGCCCAAGGGAAGAATGAAAAATATCTAATGTACTGTATGCTTCTAATAATGCTATTCTCAGGAGACTGAACTAAGCTATCCAAAAGAAGCTGTATTCAACCACAGGAGAACTTGTCTAGCATTAGGTAGCCAATACATCTTATACCTCACAGATCCCCCCTACCCCCGTGGATTTCTGCCTGTTACTGGCTCTGATTTTACTGTGGTCCAAGTTGTGGTTTGGAGAATGATGGGATTAAGGCAACAATATTTTTTTTCCAGAGGCATTCTTATTTGTCACGCACTATGTTGAATACCCTTCAATGACAATTTAAAGTTGGACCGATTTTGTTAGCCGTGATGGGAGGTTTGCTGCTATTGTGGCCCCTATAAATCATTTGCTAATTCTTCCATTTGTTCAATGGTAACAATGATTTTGGAAGTGTTGTCTAAGGAAGCTTTTAGCTAGCTATGGGGCCTTTAGCTTTTGTCTCTGTAAAGCGGGGACATTTCTGAGTCCATGAGATTGCTGTAAAGTCTAAATCAGTTGTTATTCTTGGCTTAGACTCCAGCCTGAGAGGTGTCCTTGAAGTTTTTTTTTTTTAAATGCTGTTAGTGCTAAATATTATGGCAATTCATAGGTCAGATCATAAACTTTTTATTCAGGCAAAATTTAAATTGCCTTAACTTCTATGGTTATGACTGAAGATCAAAAAATGCAGTATTGTTTGGATTTCTTATTTACAGTGAGAAATACAGTGCATATTTAGTTGTGTGGGGTTTTTTTAACAGAACCTTTTGAATTCTTATCTATTTTTATGTGTACACTTATTTATTTCAAACTGTTTATACAAGATAACTAGAACGACTGAGAAAGAAAGAGAAAAAAAATTGCATGTGTTTAAATACACCAGTGTGATGCACTGGCTTTTTACAAATACAAACAATACAATGAATATGTAGACTTCCTATTACAAGTTCAAGTGGAAAAGCAACACAAGACCAAATTAATCAGGTCTAAAATTCTTTCTGCAATCTCTTGCCAGACAAATGAGGTTCCTTACGGACGATGTCAATGGCATTCTAAAGTTTTAAAATCAATAAACAGGCTGTAAAATTGCATCTGTAATCAGGATAAGGAACACAAACATTTACAGAGTAACATGCAAACATAACAAAATACTACAGCCGGCTAAAATGGAATGAGACGCCTTGTTCAGATGCCATTATTTTTAAACACACGTTTAATTTAGAATCTCAACTGAGATAAAATGCAGACAGAACCATGCTAAATTGGTAATACCAACTGCCTGCAGATATCTCCAGATTAACCCACCTATCCACAACTCATCTATAGTAAAAAATAAATTAAAACCAAACGACAGAATTCAGGCTTTTTTGTCTTTTTTTTTTTCTTTGCTTCAGTATTGCACATCATTGTTGAAACGTTCAGAGATAAAGCTCAGCATTGCAGCAAGCTGGTTATTATTCAGACAAGCTACAGAACGAGCACCAGGAAGCTCCCAGGTGAGCGTGTGCCTTAAGAGGCCTCTATGTGTTGCAGCAAGTTGCTGCGAGTGAAATGTTTTGGAGTGCTCTAACAGGTGTTTCGGGAACACATTGTTATTTAACCTAGAGCTGCTGCACTGTAATCTGGCCAGTTTGCTCACATATCATGTAAAGTATGACTGATCTTTCCAGAGCTCGGGGGAATATCTCACAGCGGTGTGAGTTAAAAAAAAAAAAAGAGAGAGAGAGAGAGAGAAAAACCCCAAAAACTGGAATAGGAAAGTGAGTGGGAGGAATGAGGTGGGTGATTTGGTTCCTTGGCAGAAAACAGTAAAGATAAAGGAAGAACTAAAACTCGGGGAAAATGTGCTGCCACTGTAATGGCTGGGAGAAAAAGTGACACTAGGGCCACAGGGCTTTTTCTTAGAGGATTTTCACCTTCTGTTACTGACATCTTGGGGATAGGTGTCTGGCATTCAGCACAAATCACATAAAAGGAAATACTGAGCCGGACCAAAAAGAACACTGAAGAGAAAGAGTGGCTCAGTCTATAATGTGCTGTAAATTCTTATATTTTCAGGTGAATTCTTGTTGTGATTTGTGTTTTGTCTTAAACTCTCAGCTCCTGGAAGCTTTGTTATGGAAGAACCTCAACTTTCAGTGTGATAGGAAGAACTAATCCCTAAAGTTTATAGCTATGAAGGATAGGTTTGGTTTCAAGACCATGCTTTTCCATGGACTTCCTACATGATCCTTCAGCAAGTTGTTTTCTCTTTCTATACTTCAGTTCCCAATGTGCAAAACGGGGATAAGTGTACTTGATTTCCTCACAGGCGTGAGGTGAAGATAAATACATTAAAAAACATGCAGTGCTCCAATAATATATTGCATACTTGACTACCATAAAAAATTATTAATATGGGACAAATGAAATGAAGCTTGGTGATGTGCCTGTACCTGAATACCCCTAAGGGCACAATAATCAAAAGGCAAATGAAGGAAATAATTTGATGTCAATCTATCTGATACATTCTTGGAACTGGATTCTGGGKTTTTTTGACATTAATGGTTGACAGAATTGCCATCAAGAAGTCTATTAGGCATGTCTACACTTTAGATGGAGGTATGGTCACTGAGATACTTGTGTTAGCTTTAAATATACTAGCACTCTCACCGCTGTAGCATGAGCTCTGAGCAAGGTGTTGCCTAGGTGAAAAATTGTGAAAATTGTTCCTTCGGTAGGAAGAGCACCAAAGAAAATACTGTTTCTCAATAGTTGGTAAGGAAATTTTGGTACACGCTGTTTCCCAACCTGTTTTGCATATTTCAGTAATATGGCCACAGCTATGAGCAACTGACAGGGTCAGATAAAGGGAGGGAAAATTGGGCCAACAGTGTGTTAGGGAAAGAGAAAAGAAAGCCGACAGAAAAGACGTATTTGAGGAAAAAGTTGGAATATATTTGCAAAGTTAGTAGGGAAGATAGACAGACCAAGAGCATCGTGGATGTCAGTCGTTTCAGGACATAACACTTCTTTTGCTGCAGTTACTGTGGAATATGGTGAATTGCCAGTGGTGAGGCTAATGCCACATTTGGACAGATGGAGCTAGGAGGAGTGTGGGTCAGGTATGATATGATGCATAGATGGGGCAAATCTAAGCCGTTTAAATGCAGTGTCCTGCATTCATCCCATTGACACTGAGGCACTCATTAAGCCCTCTTATGTAAATGTATTGGCCCCTTTCTATGGATAATGCGGAGTTTTCTGTAAGAAGAAAAAGAGATACAAACACTTCCAGARAATGATTCAGACATTAAAACAGTCTAAACAGCCTGATCTGATTTCAGCGTTAGCCCTGCTGTGGCCAGATGATCTCCAAAAGTCCCTTCTAACAAAAATTACTCTGTGCTCCCTTGATTCTTTGAACTGTCATCCAGACGTAACAACTCTCTCCACTGATTGTCTAGACAACTAAGGAGGAATATGTTCTTATAGACGCTTCGGTAAATTCCAGAAGTTAGGTGTAAAGAACCTGGGCCAAGACAAAGAAATATTTTTAAAATGAATAAGAAAGCAAGATGGTTGATTGCACATAGGTGGAGTCCTYGGATGAGTGCTGTCACTCTAGAATGCAAGACATCCAAAACTCCTGAATGTATATAGGATTGAATTTTGTAAATGGAGAATGTCTTCGAGAAACTTAAATTAACTTCAGTCATGAACTCATTGAGAAGCTGTCTGAGCCCTCCTGTGTGCTTTTCTACAGTGAAGTCTTGATTTCCATCGCATCTCACAGGAGTAACCTCAATTCAGATACCAGTTATTAGCCAGAACTTGTCAGTGCTAATCCATCCATAAGACAAGATGAAATCACATTAGTTGATAGTTTCAGTACACAAGAGAAGGCAGAGGTACACTTACTTTTTGCAACTAAAATTCAAAAATTTCCATGGAACAGGAATACAAAAAATTTATTTTTGAAAATTTCATTGAAAGTTGAGATTTGGGAATTTCTCACTGGGTAAGAATTGAAGTTTCCCACAAGGTCTTTACTTTATCTTGTTTAATGTAACTAGTGACTAATAAAACTTATCTTGTTTAATAATGGATGAACTAATTATCCCTATACATGTTTAATCYTTTTAAAAACCTGCTAAGCTCTTGGACTTGGGGCTATCATGTGGCAATCAGTTCCACAGGTCAATTATCTATTGTGAAAAAGTGTCTTCCCTTTTATCATCTCTAAATGCCTCGCCATTCAGTTCCATAGGATGTTTCATTATTCTTGTAATATGAAATGAGGTAATTGCGAACAACCGATTTCATTATCTCTATAGCATCCTTCATGTTTGTTTATCCTCTTTATTTCCTAATCTATCTRTGTTTCTCTGTAAGCATGCCTTTCTGTGCCTCTAACATTTTCRCTACCCATTGCCCAGCCCTTGTTTTGCTCTGTTTGCTTTCAAGATGACAATGAGTTAGCTCAGAATTCTATCACTTTTCCCACCATTTTATTGATAACCACATAAATTGCAATGCTAAATTTGCCACAGTCATTGACTAGTCTTGTAAATGTTGCAGCTGTTATAATTAATGGTTTTGCTGGCTGTTCTAACTTGCTTAGGCCATATGCAGCAATCATTATTAATAAATCACCATTTATCCACACTTACATCATTGGGGAGTTCCTACTGTTTCCTTTTCTAAAAGGAAATAATTCAGGTAGCAATGCATTAGGCACTAGGGCTGCAGAAAGACTAGAGCATCACAGTGGTCTTTGCTGCAGTGCCTAACTTTTTCTGCTAACCGGCATATGCAACTTCAAAGGGAGTCTACAGTCTTCCTAGGTAAATTTGTAGATTTAGTTATGCATCTCCTAAAAATAGTTGCATAGATCCAGTGCATCACACTGAACATATCTGTTAGATTTGGGATTAGTTCCCAAATTCTCCCATTCTGCCTGCATCTAGAGTTATCATCTTTTTCATAAGCACAATGAATATTTAATTAAGTGGGACAGATTCACTGGAAAAGATTGTAAGACCCACAATCTCCTGGACTATCTCTTGGTGGTTAGGGTATTCTCCTGGGAGGTAGAGAAACAGAGACGTGGTTTCAAATCCCCTCAGGAACAAGAGAAACTTGCACCTGGGACTGCCCCGTTCCAGGTGAATCCATGAGACTACTGAATAAAAAGGAGTCGGAGAGAGGGTTATAAATCTCGTTTTCTTGGTTATGTTTCGTGTGCTGTTGCTGTGCTCTGAGAATGTTTCTGGCTTTGGTCCTGCAGGTCAGATAGGCGGGGAAACCACCTGGTTTGCAAATCCCATCCACAGTGGAATGAGATAGGTGTGGAGCAGCTTGGCAATACAAGACCGAGGTGGAGCCCGGCCACAGAAATGCATGGGTTTTTACTGGAAGAATGGCAGCTGCAGTAACCCTGCCAGTCTGAGGAGATAAAGCGAAGTGAGGTTTGTAGACAGTCARTGGCTTTATTTAGACCAACCGATATCACTGGACAAAAATAAATAAGTGTTTTAACAAACAAGCCCAAAGCTTTCTCCAGATTTGCAGTAAAACCGGGAATGCTTAATATTAATTGCAAACTGAAAATGATTATTCTGAGTTTAATAGCTTCTGTTAAGTAAACTAGCGGAAAGAAAAGGTAGAAATTGATGGAAACCTAGGTACCTACAGGGCTAGGCAGAATTATGCAATTTTGAGGGTACAAAATTTGAGCTTTGGCTTCGGAAAAGTTTTTCAGTGGCTGTGGTCTTGGCTTTTTAATGCTGTTTTTTTCAGCAAAAGCCTTAAAGGATGTCAGTAGCTGCAACAGGTTCATGGTGCAATGCATGCTGAGGACACCAATCAGTACTGCTCAGAGTTCCCATCCTCCACGGGGGAAGCATTAGGGACAGCACAGAGAAGGATGGCAGTTAGAAGCAGATGGTGAGTAAACTGTTAAGAGTCCAACTTCATTAGCATTGCTTTGATAGATTAATGGTGCCCTGAAATCCTGCCAGGCAGGCTGTTGCCAAAAGTGCCATCTGTGTGGAAAAGCATACACATCAAGAAATTCATCAGGAAAAAAAAAAGGGGGAAAAAAAAAAAGAACAACTAGCTCCATCAATCACACCCCAAGTTATTTCCACCCACCATGTGCTGACGGATAACCAAGAAGTCAAAAGTAATCATAATAATGCTGAATTACTTTAAAAAAGCAAAATTATATCTGAATGTCATGCTCTGCATTTCCAGGCAGTGGGTCTTCTCAAAATTAATCCAGTCATAGTTGATTATTATTATTATTATTATTATCATTATCGTTATCATCATCATCATCATCATTATCTTATCATTTTTACCATTTCTTCCGGTGTGGACTCACCTGGAAGGCCAATTGTTCTATGACTGTGCATTTAAATGGTAAGAAGTAATCCCTGCCCCAGAGAGTTTAGAAGAGGATTTTTCAATTATCTTCTAGTTTGCATTTAGCTACAACTGAAGTTGTTCCTGTTTAGTTCCAGTTCAAGCCAATAACTGTTTGATAATCAGTTCGTTAACCCTGAAATAGTTTTGACATGGTTTCACAATTGGAGAATAGAATATATAGAAAGGGGAGAGTGTCACATGGGGAGAGATGGCTGAGGCTTCAGCTGGAGGGAGGTTGAACCCCATCTCTAGCTCCCCTACAGATCCCATACCTTCTTTGCATAGGAGCTTTTTCCCAGCTCCCTACATCTGTCTGAGGGGATTGAAAGCATTGGTGCTGCACTGGTTTAGGAACAAGAGTGGGATCAATGCTGTGGTGGAAAAGTAGGAGATGGCAGTTATAAGAGCTAAAGCTTTCACAGCTCTTCCTTCCTCCCCGTTCACTCCACCTGCAAATAAATCTGTTCCTAAACATGATTCATTTCTGTAAAACAAGATACAACAGCGAGATTATCGCAGGAACCTCAGGCTTGCAGGGTTGCAATGCACTACCTCTGATAACAAGAATCAAAGATCCAGCCAGCCCCTTCCCTCTGGAGACAATTTGTGCAGAGCTCACCTGTAGCATGATCTAAAAGCCTGTGGGCTAAATGAGTCTTACCTAGGGGCTGTAAAGCAGCACTTCCTCATCATGTAGAAACAAGAACTAATGTTGTATAGATTGGTACCTCATATGGAAAAGATGGGGAACGCAGAGGGACAGGAAAGCTGCAATGAAACCGTTGGTCCTTACAGACAGAAGAGACACAATCCAGTTGCCTAAATTCAGGTATCTAACACTATTTTAGATGTGTTAGAGTATCCAGAATGGATGGCAAATGGATGGCAGACTCAACAAGGGGTCTGTGGGAGACAGTCACCTGGAACATCAGCTGGAGTGCTATCAGGCAGGATACCCTTGCATATCTCAAGGCAATCTCAAGGCATTTATATTTAAGCAACAGAAACAACCTGCCCAACCATGGGCTTCTACTGTTACTTGTGATGTCTTAGGGTAGCCTCTCTGGCCTGCATTCCTCTCTCAGGAAAGCCACGAGTCTACTTAAGTCCTAGGTCATACCAGCAAGCCCTATAAAAATGTCTCAGATATGCCATGTTGTCTCAAATGGCACTAAATGTTTGGGTGAGCAACTGAATCAAGCTTATGGTCACATAATTATATCCCTAAATTTAAGTTGTCTGAATCTGGAGCTGAATCACATCCAATGAGGCCTTGTGCTGAACAGGTCTCTAATAGAAGACCATCAATTTTCCAGAACAAAGACTTAAAACTAGTAGTTCAGTTCAGTCAGCCAGGTAGTATGCAGTGGGAAATATTGCCCAAATCCTCTGACTTTCAGTCCAAACAGATCAACAATTTATGCCATGACCCTTGCCAACTGAGTATGATGTGCTGGGGAGTTCCACACGAACCCAACCCACATTCCAACAGCATCTAAGCAAAATTTCAACCAGTGATGGTAATAGACAGAAAGAGTAGATGAAAACAGAGATATCAGAAAAGGAGGGTGGTAATATCGGTGGTATATAATTATGTGCAATGCTAGCGAAGGTTGGGCAGGTAGGGCAGTCTCCATTACAAGTGTTGACTGTGTTCAACATGTTGGTGAAGTCTGAGTCACTTGCACAGTGTTGACCACAACTTGAAGTCAGTTCAGGCCAAGCTAAGTTGCATTCAAGGCTTAGCTCTCAATTCTCCACCTTTCTTAAGAATGTTCTCAGATCTCACCAGCCTCAAAGCTAGTTAAATCAATGTATTAATCACTATTAGCTGGCATGGTGCTAAATACAGTTTTTCATGAGTTGTGGGCAAAATCCCAGCAGATATAGTGAGACTTATGAAAAATTTCTCAGGAAAGCAAAGGCACAGAACATCCAAAGTTCATGTTAATTTTGATTTATGGCATATTGATTTTCCAAGGAAGTAATAAATCTCTTGTGGATTTAATATTTATTCTGACCTATCTTTAAGCACCATGAAAAAGAATTGAATRGAATTAACTATCCTCCATTACAGTATTCTTTCAGCGGTGTTCTGACTTCTTGCTAAATTAGCAATGTCTGGAATTTTTTCATTTATTTTTAATATGGACTAGTCTAGACCGAGTCTACCTTTGCAATTTACATGCTCAATTGTTTGTTTATAGGAAACCAATTTAATTATTTTTATATTTTTAACTGTTAAGGTTTCTTTTTTTTACTGTTAGAATGATCTAATTTCTGCATGTACTCAATTTGTTTTGCTAGCAGACTCCCAAAATCTTATTGATATCATGAAATCACATAGAAAAATGTAGATTCATTAAATGTAAGAGACAAAGAAAGACTGAAAACATGAAGCTGATATTTTGCATAACTCAGGCTATTAAATTTTCCTTTTACACTGAATCTAGTGACTGTGGTCACAGTAAAGGATTTCAGTCCTCTGGAGCCTAAAAATGGTGTTGCCTTGGGTGAGCACATGGAGGACTTAGACTAGGGTCTGACTTAGCTGGGAACTGTTGTAGTGGTTCCTGGTCGCATCTGTCTTTGTGTCACTTTCTTCGTGGTTCTCGGGGATGTTTCTGGGAAAATTCAGCTGATTACAGAGCCAGAATTTGTGACCTGGCTTATTGAAAGAGCCCAGAATAGTGGCTGCTTTATGTCAGTACGCTCTGCAGTAAACTGTGGTGAAGTATGAATGACTGTCCCTTGAGTGAAATCTCTCAGGGAGAGATGAGGGGGAGAGAAGAATGGTAGGAAACACCATATTTGTCCTAAACTAAGATCCCCATTTAGGAGTCAAGACTGTGAAGAACCAAAAGTGCTTGCAATCCTTCAGGAACAGGTAGCTGCTTGGATGAGGTATTCCCAGATCTGCTAGATTTTTGTAAAAGAGGAAGACACACAAGCTGAACATCACAGAAATAAAATTCTCCGCACCACGTTAGAGGCCTAGTCTGCCACTTTAACTATCTATATATTTTCTATTGGCATTTATCATCACTGTATCTAAATTCTACACTGAAAAGAATATCATTAAACTAAGGCATATCAGATAAGGCATATCTTGATATGAAGCACCTTAGATACCACGTGCACTATACTGCTTTACATTTCAATAACTATTCATGGTCTCCCAGGGTATCACATAGCCAGTATTTCCAGTATCCAATATAGCTTCTTTTATACCCTCTGAATTAATGACACAATGTTTTTTTGTAAATTACTTGAGGGTTCATCTTTCTGCTTCTTCATTTCCCCCTGGTTTTGATGAGAACAGTTTCTGTATCTCCACCTCTCATTTATTTTCAATTTCTGAAGCCCAGGCTCAGGAGTGCCCACACCCAAACAACAGTGACTAAGACTTCAAAATAACATGAGGCATCTTTAACATATTCTCCAAACGTGTAGCAATGAGTGAGGTGCTGCCTGGAGAAATTGGGTGAGACAATTTCCCAAGTAATGAATTAATAAATGTTGCAATGTTTGCTAGTGCCAGCCAAAATTTCAGCTTGGCATGCTAGAACGTGATCGGAGCTCTCCTTCTCAGGCACCTTCACTTTGCTAGACAAGATGTTCCTGTTGTATTCAACTAAAATTAAAAAGGAGGACATAGTCCCTGAAACGTTCTTTTAAAATAAATAGTTGGGAGGAAGTTCCCAGAGCACTAACTGGAATAATATTCCAGGATTAAACCATCGGGCTGTGTGGTATCAGGAGTGATTTCTTTAGCCTGCTGTATCACAAACTGACATATTCCTCACTTCCACCCACATTTGCCTGATCTAATTTTAGCTATCTAAAAGTTATATACCTAGTCTAAATTAGTTATCCAAGGTGCCACTATAGTCAAAAGAGAGAGAGAGAGAGAGAGAGGCATCTTGCTGGCTGTCTTAGATGGGCGACTTAAGATGGGATGAATTGTCTTGGGAGGCGTCATGTGTCTCCAAGGTCAGGCAAGGAACTATAACCAAGTAGTTTTAACTAAATACCTAGCATTAAGGTGACCAAAGGCCAGTGAGATGAATCTATCATAACTTCTCAGAGATTCGGTTTACCTTATTTTAAAGCTGAACCTTTAGAGGGACTGTGGGCAGACTGGCCTGGCTAGGTGACGGTCAGCCTCTGTGAACATCTCTTTAGCCAACATGAGTCCACAGGATCTAGAGGTTCAAACTGTGCTGATGAAAAGGTAGGCCAGGAGCTTTTGAGTTTCTAGTTAGGCTCTTGAAAATCAGTTTTAGGGTCTTAAATGAGTTTGGGTTTTTACCTTATTACTTCCCCAGTGGGAGTTAAGCACTTAATCCTCTTTAAGAAATCTTTCTCTCTGCACCTGGGCCACCAAAACACTAAACTATGTACATATTTTTCACAGCAGACCAAGGGCATAGGTTGGCTTCCACATACTACTTACATTTAAAGGTAAGCATATGCTTAAGGGCCTTACTGGCTTGGAGTCTGTGAAGCATCAGTCGGGTCTCCTGAAGGCAAATTCTCCATAGCAGCCTGTCGTACGGGAGGCAGGTCGCTCCATCTCTGGGTGACCAACTTTAGCCCATTACATTTGGTGTCAGAGGCCTGTTCGCTAGCAAAGCAAAGCACACGATATTCAGGAACTGGGGCCCTTGTCTTGCCCAATATTTTATCTTCTCTATCTTTAAGAAAAGGATATTAGGCCTTACTTCTCAGCCTCAGATGGTTGTTACGAAGATTAATTAGTTAATGCTTTTATAGCACAGTGAAGATGTAAAGTACTACTATATAAAAGTATTATTAAGTGCCTGCAGGGTCTTGCTGTCTAACGTGGCTGAATGGGAGAGGCTCTGAACCATGGAGATTATGTAATTTTAAAGCAGTTCTTTTCAAATTGCATTATTTTTAACTCTTTGTTGTTACTAATAACCTCTCAACAGGGTTTGGAAATATTTACCCCATTCATTGTCTACGTCTATTTTCTCTAACACTCACTTTTAAATAAACGCACATGGCCTAGGGTTTTATCTGCATACAGAGTTGCATTGGCTTAAATAAAGGTGTGACTTTACACCAATTTCGTTTATCCTAATCCTTTTATTTCAATTTTAAATTAAGCGTATTTCAGTTCGGCATAAGCAGATTCAGAACAAGCTTGCGATAAACTGAGATAAGTCCTTCTAAAACTGAAAATAGTGTGTCCATATAGGGATTTGATCCAGTTTAACTAAGAGTACGAATGAGCACACAAGTTGCCACAGCAGAAGCTAGAAAATGAATTTACCGCTTCCTAATGATTCTACTGGCATTACCTGCCGGTGCACTTACCCCACAGCAGCTTCTCTCCAGAAAAATATACATTTTCATTGAGGGGTAACCTACCTCAAAGTACTGCTCCTTTAACACATGGTAAAAATGCGCATATATGAAGCACTGTGAAGCAGCTAGGACTTGATATGTGTCCCATGTGAACTGAAAAAGAAGGCAGACATTTAGGCAAGGACTATCCCATAGCACAGGCTGTAGTCATCAGCCTTGCGGGAACGGCAGAGCGGATGGAGAGCGGGCTACAGTCCAGGCAGACGGTGCACGTCTAGCAGCTACCAAGCCGCAAATTCACCCTTCTTGTTTAATCTTATTTATGTGCCTGTATGCTGCTCCGGCTGACTTACATCCTTGCAAATGTGTGCAGAGACACGCTCTGAATTGCTGCTGTCCCAGTGAGTCACCATTACCCTAATCAAAATGGTGGCATTCAATGCTGCTTTCGTCTTAACACATGTAATTGCACAACTAGCAGAATGATGGGCGGTTGATGGAAGCTGAAACGTACGCAGGGGATGTTAACAGAAAGGGCTAAAAAGTATATAGCAGCTGGTTCTGCTACATGAAAAATTAAAGAAAGAGGACACATACTGAAATTTCATTTGCATCCCTAGTTCTGGAGGATATTGGGTCAAAATAGCTGACATAAGGACTTTCTAAGGAAACAAAATTGAAAAAAACAAATAAAAAAAATGATTTTTTTCAGCAAATACTATTCTCCTTAAGTAACCAGAATTTTTAGTTCCCTGTTTTTTTCAAGCACTGATGGATGTGGTTAGCAAAAGACATAAGGGTATTAAGTAGTCTTCTTTTAACTTAAAATTTTATTTTATTCAAAACAGAGTGAAGATTTCATATAATCAAAAACTAAATTTAGGTTTCCAAATCCTTATTTAGAAACTTAAGTGAGAACCTTATTTAGCAAAGATCATAAGCACATGTTTAAATTGATCCTGGTTCAGGAATGTGCTTAAGTATATGCTTTAATCTGATTAAATATGTGTTTAATGTTAAACACATGTTGAAATGCTTTGCTGAATTGTGGCCTGATTTTCAAAAGTGTTAAGTACCTTGAACATCTCATTAAGGTCAAGAAAAGCTGCATGTGTTCATGCTCTTACCTATCAAGGCATTTACTTACATGTTTAAATTCAAGTTTAGGAGCCTAGCCATTTTTTTTAGTAAAATTTTGGACTCGGTATTGCTGAAGATAAACACAGAAACATCTGGCTTCGTACCTTATCTGAACTATCTACTCCTAATGAGTTTTCAAAGTTGGACTGAAGGACTGAAAACTTTAGCCCAGACTAGGTTTGTTTGGTTTTGTTTTGTTTTTTAAATGTAATTTTTAGTGCTCTCTGTTTCCATTTGGAAATACTCTGTTCTTTCCAGTCCCAGCCAGCATCAAGAAGTGAAGAGGTGTGTGAAAAGCAGTATTGCTATTAACATTATTTATTAAGTGCTGACAGCGTGCTTAGTGAGGTACAAGACACAAGTGAAGGCAGACCCTTCTTTGCCGATCTTACAGGTAGTCTGGATTCCTTTCAAGCTCTAGATGGCTATTCAGGTTGGTTTCTAATTTATCTGAAAAAGTTTTCCTTTTTCTAAGAAAAACAAAGAGGTAACTTAGGATGAGAAAGAAATTTTCTCCCCTACTCCAAGATTATAACAAATTAAAAGCCAGACATGTTTTGGCTTCTAAAACTTTAATAAAAGTCTGCTTGGTCCTATTGCTCTTTTTTTTTTCCATTGTTTTTAAGAAGAAACAGTAGTTTTTAAATGGCTTCTTATGGCATAAATATATATTTGTAGGCTTTTTACTTTTTTTTTCGTTATAAGAACTTTCCTCTCCAATAATCTTCACCCACGTAACATGATTTACATCAATAGCAGCTTTCCTATTGACTCAGAGAAGCTTTAGATTTAACCTAAAAGCTTTTCTGCAGCTGAGCCATGCTAAGGGGTTGTAAGCATTGGCCTGTTCCCACCTGCTTATCATCACTTTTCTCTTCCAGTCCCCTCTCCTGCAGCCCCAAGAAGATATTTCTCACTTCTCACTGCTCCACAGTCCCCACACATAGATGAAACGTGCCATCAGGACAGCTGCTCCCTGCCCAGGTTTTGTTAGAGGGATCTGGAGGAGAAACACCTTCTTGCTTTTAAGCAAACCCAGGACCACATGATAGAAGGGGCTCTGGAGCCTCTATGGGTGGTAGGGACAGGTCACGTAGCAGCACCATGGCCACACTGCAGCTCTTTATCTGCATGTATGAAACAACACCCAAGTGACCAGGAACTGATACAGTCACGAATACGTGACACCAACATGTGCCCCATTCTGCCCAACCTGCGCAGCAAGGCTCGTCCCAGCCCCACTCTGCCTGTCCCTGCCGCAGCCTCAGATCCTCCACCTCTTTTCCTATGTGTTTTTGGGCTGCTTTGTGATCTCTCTCCCGGAGCAGGAGCCCAAGTGAAGGACGCTCCCTCTTCTCCTGACAAGGACAAGTTCTCCTGTTTGCTTAATGCTGGAGCAAAATGGAGTTGGATTTGAGGAGGGAGAGGGTATAAGTTTTCAGAAGTGAAGAGATGTGGTGGACAGTTTTATGGGAGGGCCTCCACGTTATCATAGAGCGACCAGGAAATTGCAGAGAGAAGAGGCGATCCCAGTGACCTGTTGTGCTAGAATCCAAAATGAAGTGACATCATGCAGGGACATGCCCTGCTCCCTCCCAAAAGACCAGATCAGCCAGGAAACAGGGATTTATCTTAACCCTCTCTGCCCTTCCAAAACACAGGGGCTCCCTATACAAAATATTTAACTGTGCTGTGATACTTAGTGATATCATGATACTTTTTTTTGGATCTCAATTAATAAACAGTTTGAATGACATTTGCCGAAACTAATGTTTGGTCTTGCTGGCAATTCCAAGGAGAAGGAAAATTTTTAGAGTGAGAGAAGGTGGTGACAAGCATTTGGGAGGAGGCTGGGGTTGGTCATTGCTTTACACAGCTGACGTGCAGGCAGAACATCACATCTGACTGTAGCCTTTCAAGCAAGTTATTAAATCCTCCAGTTTGGTCTCAGATAACTTTCGTTTCTAAAATGCATCTTGCCTAGTTGTCTAGGCTCCCTCTACAGCTAATGAGGAGAATCCATAGGGTGATTCATCCCAGACTCATAGAGCTGATTGACTAATTTAATGAATGGTGTCCATCTACATATTTTTAGATTACAGAGGGGATTTAGACATCTAGCTAAAATGAACATCACATTTTTAGATGTCTAAGGTTAAGTGAGATGAGCCCATCTTAAAACCTTTATCGAGAATGCTTAACTTGCAGATCAGAAGAATTGCTTTGATACCTTTACTCCACCTCAGCTGATTCACAAGCTTGTTTCCTTATCAGAATTTGTTTAGTGTGTTCCAGATTAATGATAATCATGATAATTCTTTAGAGAGATTAAGAAATCCTCACAGTCACCATGTGTAATAGGTAAATATAGATATCGCTGTTTTACAGATGAGGAAATAGACAGTGAGAGGTTAAGTGACTTATTCTATCTAATTTAATCTTGTTTGAGCTAATCTAATCTATGTTTTATAAATAAATCACCCAATCACTGTGATATACAGGCAATAGACAATCAAGCCAGTGTTGGAGATAGTGCTGAGGAATTCCTAGCTCCCAGGCCTATCTTTGTCCCACAAAACTATTGCCTTAAGAAATAAGACATAGAAGGGAAAGATCTTAAAGGTTTCCATTAAGTATTTCTAGTTAATGCATTTTAATACAATTGAAGACCCCAAAACAGCACTACTCTTTCTTTCTCAGGTTGGATAGGGATAAGATTTGGAGCTGTACAGAAGAGCTGAGTATATGTGGAAATGGATGAGAGAAGCATGGGGTAGAAGGGTTGTTCCTCTGGGGCATTATCTGTGAGAAGAGGTAATATAAACATTTGCAGTGAGAACAAGGTGATATGACTATACTCTTAACTCCTTCCCCTAGGAATATTCCCTATTAAAAGGAATATTAAAATTAATGAAGAAAAACTACTTGTTTGAATTGTTCTATGATTTTGAATTTTGTTAGTTGTTTATTTTTTTAAAAACACAAAGTTTATAATCAGATAATATTTACTCATGAAAATCAAAGCCTGCCTTTGTGAGATGGGCCTGTATGGGCAGTACCCTATGGGGAAACAGAAGTTCAGATCTATAGCTGACTTTTGAGTTATGTGAGTGAAAGAACGAGGTCCACTCTGAACGAGTCACTGCTTGCTGACGCAAGGAAGATGAAGGTTCAATTCCCTTTCCTAACTCAGATAAAGTAGAGATACAAACCTATGTGGAATGAGTGTTTAACCTTGAGAGTGTTTGCTATCTCTGGGCAAAATCTGCCGTATACGGGTTAAAGTGGTTGGTTAAGGTTGGTGGGGGGGGGGGGTTGTGGAAATGGGAAGAGGTTCTGGAATCTTACAAAGACCATGTAGGAAGAAATAACTGTTTTATTCAATTTCTTCAGTTGGTAACACAGATCTGATAAAGCTCCACTGGGAGGGAGTGCATTACACTGCAGGGACTGGCTTTTTGGGGGTTCCCCAGCTTATGGGGTGCGTTCACAGAGCCAAGTGCAATTTTCGGTGTCTTCCATGAGACAGCGATGTCCTCTTTCAGATGAATGATTTCTTCCCTGTTCAGTTTTTACTGCGGCTACAGTCAACGAGGCCTTCTGTGATTAGTTCTGTCTCGGAAGTACGGGGCAATCACTTCTCCACAGAAACATGTTCTACCTCTTTCAAAGCCTCTGGTTAAATTTTTATCTAAGTCATCAGATTTAGCAATTTGTAACTGATCTAATCTCTCTGCAAAATCCTTGCTCACCGAAACTGTATCCAACAGCTCTTCACTGTAAACCTTGTTGTTCATATAAAAATAGAACCACAAATTATGTCAGTGTCTTTTCTTTATTCTCTTTTTTTTTTTTACTTCATATGACCTATCGCCCTTTCTTTTAACCTAAATCAAACAGATTTGCAGATTTGCTTAACAATAGCACTTTATGAATCATATCACCAATTGCCAGCTATCATACTGTGAAACATCTAATAATGTATAATTAACCTTATAGGCAGGTAATGAATCACATCATCATCGCTGACTGTCTACCACATTATTAAAAGGAAAGATTTAAGTAATCACAATTACATTTTTATTTTATTCCCTCCTCCCCCCAAAATACTGTAAGAAGAAAAGGAAATTCCAGCCATGCACATCAGCTGTTATTTCCACAAAACAACATGATGCATCAAAATGATAGTTGCAGTCATTTATGTAGGGAAAAAGCCTAAGCTAGACAGGTAAATAGGTTAAGGCTTTCTGTTACTTAGCATGTTTACTGTCAGTATGTGCTTTCAAACAAGTAATTTACTGAGATCAAGAATATATCTGAGAAGAAGGAATAAGAATTCAGTTAAAAAAGGCATACGTGTTCTCTCTAGAATTTGGAAAATTGTTAGAAAGAAATTCACCTCTAGGCTCCTGTTGGACAGTATATAGTGGCTATTCCCTAAGAAGATAACTAAGGTAATCTTCATGCCTCCAGGTTGCAATCCTATTTTTTTGCCAAGTTAGGCAAGGCATTTGAACCAGCTTGTTTCACATCGTCACACCAAATTATCATTTGCTTTACATGTGTTTGTATTTTTTTTCCCCCTTCTTTCTTTCTTCAGTTTTGGCCAACAATTGTGCCTAGATCTGAGCATCCACTTGCTGAGTTTCCAATTCATGTTTCATTGAAAATAATATGCTTTTGTGGAAAATTCCTCTTCTCACAGGGGAAATGGCTCACTCCTTATCCTGCCAGGATGAATTTCACCAGAAGCCCTGCCAAAGCTCTTAATATCCTCCTAATAGGTGAATGAGGAGAACCATGCTAATACAGCCTTTTATAATACTTGTAATAGGTCAGACGAAGAGTGCCTGCTAAGCAGTTTCATTGACCTAATTGTCTCATTCAGTCTGGTCACTGGAAGAGCATTGGAAGAGCAACTACGAAAGTTACCGAAAAAACTGCACAATAGCCGTTCTCACAGACCTGAGGGGGAACCCAGGATCTCACCTCATTAAAACTGTTTACATAGAAGTTGCATGAATATTTTAATTTAAAAGAATCAGCACATTTTCGGTATTTTTTATAGTTTCATTTATCATAATATTTGAATAATAGGAATCTTCAACATATGCATTTTCCCAACATTCCTTGGATTTGAAAGTATACCTATTTTGTAGGGAGGGAACTGATAGATTAAATCCCTTCTCCACAGAAGTCTTTATCAGAAAAGGATAATGAAATGAAATCTTCTGCTTCCATGGCTAAAGTTTTAAGTACCAAACTATCCTTTCCTCCAATAACTTTTTATTGCTTCAAATATTTTTCAAGTATTTAAAAACAAATGACAATCTCTTTAGTGGACACATTTTCAATTCCTTCAGTGAACATGTTTACATCTTCAGTTTTTCTGACCAAAAAAAAAAAAATCAAAGAAATGAAACTAAAAAGTTTTACAGCTTTTTAATATTTTAATTTTTTGTCCTTCCTTTCTCCCCCCATTCTTCACTTCTCTCTTCTGCAGGCTTTTCTCCTCCCCTTCTTTTTTCTCTTTCCACTTTACTAATGGAAAAAATAAGAAACTCTGGATGAGATTCATCTGCTTTCACGCTGAGCTCGTCATTGCAGTCTCCCTTATTGCCAGTGGAAGCACCTGCAGAAGAAATATCCTCTGATTTAGGCACTACCCCTCCCAAAGATGCCTATTGCTGTCCTTTGAATGCAGAGGATGCCTGTGATGACTGGTTCATATTCAAACATCTAAGTGTACATACATTAACTTAGATGATAGCAATACCACCCAGGAATGAAAACTTGAAATAGATCTGATATTCCCTTTTCCTTTGATATTCTTTTTCCCTTTTGCAAAAGAAAGTACAAATGGGGGGAAAAAAGAGAGAAGAAAATGAAAAATCACTGGTGTTCAGCTTGTTAAAGAAAAGTTGGAAAGAAATATTTATGAAGACTTCGCATCATTAGGTACACTTTTTTTAATACTAACGATAATAGAATAAAGCAGAGGCTGTCACAAAAATGCTCACTATGGAAACATCAATTTAGTATATCACAATAATTCAGTATATCAGAGTGCCTTCTGCACAGTAACTAGCAGTTAACTACGGAGAACTGACCTCATTTCTGCCCTGAGCTTAAGAAAGTTTGTGCATGTAAAACTAATTTCCCACTAGGTTATAATAGCAGTGGAGAAGAAGGCCTGTTGAAACTCGGCCACTCTTTAGCAAAGTGGAAAACGGGAGCCCAACTTGATTTTATAGCAGTTAGGCTACTTAGCTGAGAAGGAGTAGGTCTGGATTATGACCTCTGTTCCCAGGCTTGTTTATGTATTTTGCCTTAGACAAGCAGCGAATGAAACAATCTTGGGAGTTGTGCCAGGATTCATCCACACCCAGGTAGTTGCAGAATTGGGACCTCAGTCTTTCCCACAGATAGATTTTGGCAGTCCTTTCAGGTAAAAAGGAGAATTTTCTCCTCCGGTGTCAGTTGTTTTTCTCAATAGTGTTTGAAGCAAGAACATAAATGAGGTTTTTACACTGACCTATGAATTATTTTCCCCACTGGTAATATTTCAGATGTTTTGCTGATATTGTTTCCATTTCCTGGGCCCCTTGTTGGATATGTTTCTCTTCTTGAACTACTGAGTAATTTATTGCTTTAAGGATTATCATATCTACAAAGCAAATTAACTCTAGCAACTTTTTTGTATAGAAAAAGCCTTCCACATATTACCAAATTACATTTTAACACCTCTCACTGAGTTTAAATAGCATTTTTGGTATTGGTCAATGTTCTATTGAATTGCCTGCTGGGAAAAAAAAAAAAAAGTCAAGCTGGTATTAGTGTCAATTTTGAAGTAATAATTATAGTTTTATACGGTAAAGTATTTATTATATTATCAAATTAATACACCTTTTGGCATGTCAGGGTCTGTGGGTAATTATAGTTTAGCATTGTGGTAATAATTTGTATGATTTATGTTACCTATGGAGCAGTACCGAAAGCCAAAAAGCTGTCTGGCATAATTACTGTTAAGAGGTAAGATCAACAGATATCCCTAGCCAAAAGAACACAGCCCTAAGGGTAATAGACTCAAACAAGCAGAAGTCACCTCAGGTATTTGCTTTGCAGCATGCCTTTTCTCACCTGAGAGGTGGCCCACCCACTATTCCAGGTTAGGTTAACAAGATTCGCTTGCTTTAGCGTTGTTGTTTTCCACAGATAGTGTAGCTCTCATATCAAAAGTGCGTTATAAGGAAGCGTGCATGGCGGGGAAGCCTTTGCAAATAAGGCCTGATTCTTCTGACACGGGAAGAAAAACCTGACGGGAAAGTAGTTTGCCATGCGATGAAGGTGGGTGAATGATTTCAGATCCTCTTCTTTCTATTGATCTGGGGACTGAAAATGATCTTTTTGGTTTTGTGCCTGTGTTCTTGTTTTTATTATTTTTTTTTGGTCTAAGTGCTGTACAAACACAGAACGGAAAGGCAGTCTTTACATGAAAAAGCTAAAAAGCTATGCAAAGTTGATTCTATGCAGTTAGAGCACTTCTCTTCTTTTTCAAGTTTCTATATATTTATTCAAATAAATGCATAGAAATGCAAAGACTTCCCTTATCCCCTTTCAAAGCTCAGCCCTCCCCTGGCAAACACTTACCACTGTTTTTTCTGAAATAAATAGTTTCCAACAATTTTACATAAATAACAATATCTCAGAAACAATCTAAAAATCTTGCCAATGAAATCATGATCATATCGTCCAGCTAAAACTGTAAACCTCCCTTCCTTCCCTCTCCCCTCCATCCTAGGCATCGCCGTTCCAGACAGAAAATATAAATCTGGTATCATGTTCCGTGAAGGTTACAGACTCAAGCCTCGGTTGAGGAAGGTTATGAACAAAGGCCAAGATCCACAAAGGTATTTAAATACGTAATTCTAATTAATTTCTATGTGCCTGATCCTGAAAACACTTATGCGTGTACTCAGCTTTCACCGGCCATGTGATCTTCCTGAAGTCAAAGACATTACTCACCTGCTAAAATAGAGGTCTGTGTATCATGGCTGAGTAAGGAAATATCGAATGGAGAGTGTCCTGCCAGCAATTCCCTTTTATCGAATTATGGAGTGTCACCAACTCTGCCTAAATCTTGCGGGGAAGAAGGTGTTTTTTCCTTCCTTTTCAGTACCACTGTATTTCTGAAACTCTGTTCTACCTAGTGAGGAAAGGAGCAAAAACACCCCAGATATCCACTCACCCTGTTCTACATTTTCCTGCCAACATCAATCAACTGTGAAACAGCTTGGACAAAGTTTGAGTAGAAAACACAAGGGCGGGATTCATCTCATCTAATGTTATGCATCAGAAAATTAAATGCCTAAGTCTGAGCTAGGCTCACTTCACAACCACTTTCATAGAAATGGGCACATCCAGGGAGTGAGTCATCTGATCTATCTCCTCCACCTATGGCAGCGTAAGATGAATCACTCTCTAGGGGTGCCCGTTTCTCTCCACCAAGGGTGCTGGGGTGACGAGCTCAGACTTTGTTGTTTAGTTTTAAGACTTCCAAGTTAGGGCAGATGAATTTTACCTCAAAGGCTTGGAGTGTTTTCCTGAAACTCGAACCAACCTTTTGAAGTTCACTCCTCATTCTTATAGAATACAGGTGTGTCAATATTCAGTGTCTCATGTTTTTAATTCTATAGGAATAAAGTTGTGTGTGTGTGTGTGTGTGTATGTATGTATTTAATGGCTATATTGTCAAGCTGACCTTCAGCAAATAATTAAAGTGCATTTTAATCCTGCTGCATAATGTTTTTGTTGGCAGGTACCCTGGAGAAGGTACTCTCCTGCAAGGAGGCAGCTGGTGAATTTCTGCCCACTGTATCATCATTACACAACAAGTGGGATCTTAAGTAGCTTATAAGCCATCCTACAGCTTGATAAGATTACTTTGTAGTGTGTGGCTAATTAGTATAAGACCTCCTTCACTTGGGCAACTGTTGTGCCTTTATCTTTGTTTACCTCCTTTAACTGCCTCATATGATGAATGTCATTAGCTATTGCCAATGGTTATGCAATAACCTTGGGCATGATCTTAAATTCAGGTTAGCCGTTGAAGTCGAGAAGAGTTGAACTAGTTCTTAAATGCATGTTTGCGTGGAATCAGATGTCAATATCTTCAGAGTAGCTTGGGAGAGAGAGAGTTGCAAAAAGTCTGATGAAGCAGAAATGGTTTTCCGCTAGCAAGGAGCCAGAATGGTACAACAAGCAGGCTAGAGCATCTTTCTTGCCTCGAAGATGCAGAAACTTGGAGTGCTTTATTACAGCAATTGCTTGGCTGAGGAACAATGCCAACATGAAGAAGCATGTGAAATTGTAGCAGCCAAGTCAGTATGTTATTTCACAAGCCTGATGAATCCGGATGACTCATGCAGCAGCACGGAGCAAACTGGTTGGTTAGGGTCCTTTTTCAAAAATTTTAATAGTCGAATCTCAAACAAAGAATCCCATCCTGTTTTGCCAGTGCTAGCATCCTAATAGTGTTTAATGAAACATGTAATTATGATGCTACCAGTGATACTGCCCAGGCACTAAGCAAGCTGAAGTGGTCTCAAAACAAGTCAGATACCCATGCTCTCTAATATCTGAGTTCTGGTACTCTCTCCAGTGCTCTCTGTCTCTTTGGGAGATAGAATAAGTAACTTAACCTTGTTTCCTCAAGTAATAATCATAATGATATGTATAATGGGAATAATAGTTGTCTCACCTGCCTGACAGGGAGAAGGTGCTGTGAGAATTAATTAGTTTGTGAAGCACTTTGAAGATAAGTGCTGTGTTATTAATAAGTAAAACCCACTGCGCTTAGACACAACTTGCAAGTGATTGTATTATATTACAGTACTTAGATAACACAGAGATAGTTGCCTTAGAAATACCAATAGATGATAGAGAGTTGAAGAGATAGATAACCACCAGATTTCTTATGTTTTTATGTGGCATCACAGTTTCTGCTAGCTTGATGATATTTGGCTCCTAAAATATGTTCCAGTGATGGAAATTAGTATTCCCACTTTACAGATGTCACAGAAGAAAGGAAGAGAAGTAGGGTACTGTGAATAAATGCTTCCCAAGAGTGAAAGTGAGATGACCTCTCCAAGCCTCCTTCCAGCCCTGTCATGTGCAATCTTTAAAGACAGTCCATTAGCATCAATTCAGGTCATCCAACACAATGCTCTGTTCACTGAGCTGATCTGCCATGAGGAGGAGTACACTTTGGGGGCTGAATGAATGAGCAACATCAAAAAAGAATGAAAACTGGCAAGAACGGTCACCTCCTAAATGTAGTTAAGCTACTGTGTAAGGAAGCTTGGTGTCTTCAGGGTCAGAGATATGATACTGTGATCTTAATTGTTGAGTTGACAACAGGAGCCGCAGGGTATTTTAAATCTAGAAGCTTGACAAAAGCTGCTTGGAGGAAAATTAGCAAATACACGAAAATTAACAATTAAAGGTAAGCTTGCTCACATTTACCTTTGGTCATCAGAGATCATTGGCCTGTATGGTATAAAGAATAAAAGGAGGTGGAAAAAGCTAAAAACTCTAGGGAGGTAGGTAAGGCTACTCTTGGTTTGGGTATGGCCTGCAAGGCTTCTGATTCCAACAAGACAACCTAACCCTTGCTTGTGAAAAATTGGGGGTCCCTGAGTAACGGCATGGAAATTTTTGTTTCCCTGTGACCATGCGTTATCATGCTATTACTGTGAAGTGTCCATGCCATCATTGTTGTACAGCAATGTATATGCTATGCAGTTTTCTTGCCAGGCCAACGTTTAAAGGTGGAGAGCTACCTGAAGGGTTTGATGCATCTGATGAAGTTTCAGGCTCCATGCAGAGCTTCTGAATTCTTCACAACCTCTCCTTATTTCTTAAATGAGAAAGTGATGTGTATATATAAATAATGAATGGTATGAAACCCAAAGACCTACAAAATTATCATGACGTTGAAACCTGTGGGCAGGCAGAATTGCATAGAGACAACATGGACATCTTTGTTATCCTCTTGTTCCTAAAAATCAGGAAATAAATGGAGATATTTATTGACTCAGCAAGATAGCACCTGACACCCACCTCAGCAGTGCTGGTAGCACCCAGAAGAGGGCAGTGGTATACGCAAACGATGGCCAGTTTGTTTTCTTTACAGACAGGGAGTCTGGAGGTAAAAAATCCACTGAGAACCATTTCTGTTCCATTCTCTGCAGAAAATGGGGGTGTAACTGCCATAAATGTTAATGAGAGATCACGTGCATCAAAAGAAGCACATCCTCTTTTGTGAAGACGAGATGAAAGCCTTTTATAAATGTGACCTACTGGTGAAAAAGGTATACGTTCAGATGAAACCTATGGGTTTATACTGATGGGTTAGATTTTTTTTTTAATACAATACATTTTGTTAAGAAGAAGGATTAAAGTATTTGCCAAAATGATTTGTGTTGACAAAATGGCTTAGTACATTTGGCAGATTTATTTTATGAAGCGGAATAAATTAAGGTGTCTGGTAAAAAATGTGGGTTACATCCAGTGAAACAATTTCAAGTATTTCAGAAACTCTATTTTTATTCACTTTGCAAACTGCTTAGTTGAACTGCCAGTCACTGTTACATTTCCATTTCCAAGCAATTAATTAAAATCCCAAATCAGGTTTTTTCTTGATCATGCCAGCAGGAGTTGGTTGCCATGGTAATAGGACGATCAGTAGCATTTGGGAGGGAGGAGAGGAAGAAAAAACGTTCTGCGTTTGGGCTTTTATTGTTGAAACATAAGTGCAGGTCTGGAGGAGCGTGTTGGCTGATCTGTGCAAGCCTGTGGCCCCAACGGTGACAATGGGAAATGAGTGAGGGTTCTAGGGATTACATTATTTTCAGGGATATCATTTGGTTCAATGTAGAAATCATTAGCGAAGCCTTTTCAGTCCTACAGTCTATAGGTTAAAACCTTGAATACAGCTGATCACAGAGAGTTTCAGGGCTGCTAAGGAGGATTTTTCTATCTGTAATTGCCCATATTTGCCTAGATCTTTTGAAAATAATGGCTTTAACCCCCGCAGGCCTACAAACCTTTAGATTTAAAGCTCATTTTCAGACAATACTCTAGATCCGTGGCATTTTGTGAGAAATGTTGCATATATAGGCTTAAGAAAGCATTAAGGGTGCAGCCAGGGTGACAAAGTTTTATGGGTTGGTGTCAGGGCCAGACAATCGGGGCAGGACAACATCTGGAGAGCTCATAGGGATAGTGCCCCCAATTCCTGCTGTTTCCCCTGCCACAGCCTCGTGGTCCCTGGCCCCGTGTACCTTGAAGCAAGTCTGAGATGGCTGGAGAAGAGAGGAGACAAATCACTCCCTGAAGCAAGCACCAAAGATAGAGTCATTCCTCCAGGAGGAAATGGGTCCAGGGGAGAGCAGAGCTTATTGGGGAAACTTTCTTTATCAGCCAGTCTGGGAATCGCCTGTGATTTAATAGCCAGTTCTACCAAAGGAGACCACACCACCTCCAGTCCAGCCCTGTGTAGCAGGACAAGTGGCATGCCCATCAGGCGTGATCCACAAAGTCCATGGTAGTTGGCAGAAATAGTCCCACAGACACCTCTGGGCTTGGGGTCAAGCTTTTGTGTTTGGGGTGGTATCTGAATCACCAGGCAGTTCAGCTCTGAATCCTAGGCTTGTTTGTGGCGTGGCTGCCAACACGCCAAATGTGCTTTCCACTTTGTTAGGATATCACGTGCTGATCCCCTCTATTCCTTTGTTAATGATTCTTCTCACCTGTAGCAGAGAGCTGGGAAGCTCTCACCTGCAAATCGCCTCCAGGACCAGCCTTCGTTCCCTCCTGTGAGAGTTATTTTTAACTGCTTTCAGAGCAGTTCGGAAGTTCATACACCATCAGTTATTTTTAACTCTGCTCAACAGTGTGACCGTAGCCATAGCAAGGGTTAGGGGAAAATGGAATTGGCCTTATGCATTATTCAAGGAGAGGCACCAGCTAGAGGCAGATAGGCCAAAACCCATGCTGGCATACCTGTTAGCACAGCCACTGCATGAAATGGGCCTAGAGAAGCATCCAGCTTAAATAAAACCCCAGAAATTTGATCAGCTTCACAAAGTGGCCATACAGTGTCCCAGAGGTGGGAAAATGAAGCAAGAAGAGAGAAAATGTGGGGGCGGAGGAAATAAGTTAAATGAGTGTTAATACTAAAGACTTGTGAGCCCAGAGCCTTGGTTGAAAGGTGGTAGTTAGCAGGACACCTGCACCGCAAGAAGAGTTTGCAGTCATGAACAGAAAGCCCAGTCCTGCTCCTTCCACCACTTTGCTCAATACGCTTCGCTTGAGCACGCTTTGCACTAGCTTATGCATGGGTGAGCGGTGTGTTAGGGTCCTTTGAAGTCTTGAGACAACAGATGTGTAAAAGACATTTCAGCAGACCTCAGTATGGCCATTGTTGCGAAGTGGGATAGTAGCAGGGAGATTCCCTGAACTGTTAGGCTGTATTAACGCAGAAGAACACAGTGCTTCACATATGGTGCTTGTTAAGCCCCCCATGAAATCAGGAGATTGGTAACAGAATTACAACATGCTTAGGGTTATAGGTCATGCACCAAATTTCATCCTTATGTATTAGCTGGAAATTAATCTGAAAATAATTATGAAAGAATCCAGATACTAAAAAGGAAAGGTTTTGAGAACATTAGGATTTCATGTCTTCCTGCAGCGTGAGATTCCTGTGTGAGAGCAAGTCTGAAAACACTGCCTGATGGCCTAACGCTTTTGCTGGAGAGGAGAATGACTTTATTAAAGCTGGCTGACAAGGTCCTTGCTCAGCTCTTGCTTCACAAAAGCCTCATCTGGTCCTGAGATTTGTTGCTTACCTTAGGCTTGCACTGTCTTGGTAGGGGATCAGTGTGGCTGGGATCTGAACAAGTTCAGACGGAGTTAAAGAGGCCAGCAAGGGATTTATTGATTTGGATATATCAATTTGCACTAGTCCAAACAAGTTGGGTTCAGGGTCCCACAAACTCCGAGGGCTGCAGGGCAAAAGTTGAGCTTTTGATCTTGTATATATTAGGATGCAGTATAACGTAATGATTCAGGGCTTTTGCTAATGTCGCCAAATAGAGGGGTTTGAGAATAATTGCTCCATTGTCTCTCCTACTCTGAAGAACTCCAGAAAAGTTTCATTACATAATTATCCTTATCATTATACCCTGGGCTTGGTTCTACTCTTTTCCCTAGAGGTTTGGCCACTGGAATTTATCTAACTTTTCCTTGACCTCAGGCACCCATCTCACATTCAGATTCCCGCATATAGACATTGAAATTTTAGGGGCTCTGTCATGCAGATTAAAATATCTGAATTAGATAAAATGACTCATGCCTATACATCCTTGATATATCCTTGTACCAACAGTTGCTAGAGCATTTCAGAAGCAAAGGCTGCATTAGGGTTGCCTAAACTAGGTGCCTAGTGCCATTTGAAGCATCTCCATGAATGTGAGATATTCATGTGGAGCTGGCAGACCCTACACAGGATCTACGAGAGATGCCCCTTTGGAGAGATGATCAGAGTCCAGGTGGTCAGGCAGGGCACCTTGGATGGCACTAGACACTGACTCTGAGGCATCTGAATCAAGCCCTAGATTAACAGATTAGACTAGATGCACAGGCTTTAGACTGATGAAATTTGATGAGATGAGCTTAACTCTTGGTATTTTCCAAGTAAGAAGTGTGTAATCCTGGGTTCTATTATAAGAAATCAGAACCTGCTAATGATCTGAGGTTTGCAGACCATAGTAATCTTTAATTAAACAGAACAGTAATTTCACTCTAGTGCTTTCTATATCTATATTCTTGTTTCTTATTTTTTTTTCAGTTATAAACAAAACAGTTATTTTGCTATTCAGAATAAAATAAATGACTGGGTGTAATACGTATGTGCTATTAGAGTATTTTATATATTTATGTATTATTAAGTGTGTAAATATATATGTATTAGTATGCACAAATTTCTATATAGCGTATCTACTACACTTATATTAGTGTTATATGTAAACCAGCATGCTAAAGTGAAAACATGTTTTTTAAATAGCTTAATACTAGGATAGAGTATCTTGTAGGCATGCATTCAGAAAACAAAGTATTACAAAACCAGAAATCCAAATTTGTTGTTTTATGCAAAAGCACAATTATGGGGCCATTAATTCAAGAGTCAGGCTCCATTAACTCAGCCACGTGGTCTTATTACACATTAGACATGTGCTCATGCCTGTAGGCCGGCCTCTTTGGAAGTGACTGTCTTGCTTTTATTCCTAGTAAGAGTGAAGCCAAGGTTCACGCAGACGACATGGAGGCCAAAGAGTCCTGTGCCCTGTCAGACAATTGGAAGGTGCACTGTGAGAAGACAACAGCATCCTTTCTTGAAACATTAATTTCACTGAGTGCTATGGGGAGTCCAAGCCATTGCAAAAATCCTATCGTTTGGAATGAAAAAAAAATTTTTCTTCAATCATCTCTGCTGGAAGGCAAACTTTTGAGTTGGAAGAATAACGTGCAAAAATAACAACTTATCCTAGAATAATAAAAATAAACTTCAGCTATAGCCTATGTATGAGATCATTTGGAACAAAAATGATCCTAATGACCATTTAGAGGACTTGTTTTAAAATTTACAAACTCCAAAAGTTTATTTTAAATTTAAAGAATAAGTGTTGTGATTTTGTGGGGGGGGGGGGGTGCTGTATTTTTTAATAAATAAGCAAGTATTTAACTCTTTCTAAATGCCAGCCATAACTCCTCCCAAACCAGGAGCCACTTTATCCCATTATAGTTCAGGTTGCATGAAGTTTTACCCCCTAAGCCAGAATAAAAATCCCTCTGTTTAACATTCCGGTGGTTTGAATAATTGGCTGTATTTCACAGACTCTCATCAGGAGCAATTGAGGGATCTCTCACATTTTCTTAGTTGAATATTTAGTAACTTTGACAAGAGAATGTATTTCAAAATGCACCTTTTAAAATCTTCCCCAATGTGCCTGGCACAGATTTACCTGGGAAACCAGAGGGGCTGTCAGATCTGTTAAGTTTTGTGATAAAAAGCTTGTCTGCACGCACACGAGGGAGCGCAGAGGCACATGGCAGGTGGGGGAGCCCAACAGTATATCGTGTTATAATATGTGTATTATATATACGTGTGTGTGTGTGTGTTCCACTAACAGACCTTCATCCTGATCAGCCAGAGTGGGGAACAGGATGAAACTGCTGGTGCTTTTCATGTTTGTGTGACTGCTGAGTGTGTCTGCATGATCTGTGTGGCCACCATTGCTGTGAAATGGAGAGGCCCGATGTGATTTCAGCGAGGTGGTTGTGCAGGTTCTCGTGAAGCTAGGCACAACCATATGTTCAAAAAATTTTGACAAAAAAGTCCAGATATAGTCCTTATAAACCTCACATTTATAAGATCTTATGTACAAAAACCATTATTGAAGATATCATGATTAAAAAAAAGTATATTTTTCTTTAAGCCTTATTTGATCAGAGAAAGAACTCCAATAGGGTATGCACGTATCTGTCAGTCCTCTCTAATAGACTTTGAAGCCACCAACCAATTTCATTCCAACTTGTCATAGAGAAAGAAGATTCAGATTATTGAGCTACTGTAAGATCTGTAAATATAAACCTTTGTGGGAATATATTTAGTAAATATTTTCTGGAGGAGAAAAAACTTGTTAGTACGCCAGCTCACTATAGCAGAATCCTAGTTAAAAGCTCAGACAAAAAAAGTTTGATTCAGTTATGTCTACAATATTGCCTGGTGCCATTTCAGATGCCCTAGAGGATCTGGCAGATATAACACAGGACCCATGGTAGACCTGTGTCTTTCTAGAGCAATGACCATGGACCTGCTGAGTTAACCTAAGACATCTCAGATGGTACCAGACACCAGTGTGCACGAACTGCATTGAGTCCAGGTGTGTTTTATGTGCTTGAGTTACAACAAATGAATGCCAGCTCTAAAAATGGGTATTTGAATTTGGAGCTGAATTCCAACTTAGCTGTCCCAAATCAATTTAGATATTAACATTAGATGTAGATTGACTCAAAGGTCCCAAGTTCACTAGCATTCACCAGCCTGTCTTTTACTTCTTATGTAATAGTAACTGAAAATACATGTACATCATGAAAGTTTCCCCCATATAGCATGAAGTTTGTGGATTCAAAAATCATATTTCAAAATTTATTTTTCTATTTGTTTAAAAATGTATGGTTATTCAGTGAGAAAGGAAAGAGGATACTAGCTGATTTTAAGTGATAATACAATTAATGACCATTAAAAGACAGTAAGATTTAAAGATGAGACCCTAGACTGGGTTGCTCATCAACATGAAATCTGATCTTCTTTTTAAACACTTAGCCTTCTCTATGTTACTGAAAAAGGTGGCTTCACTTCTCTGAATCTGTTTCTTCTCTTGCTCTTTATCTGTTTTTTCAGTTCTAGATAAAAATCTCTACAGTAAGAAATAGAATAGGAGGTGGATTGGCTAGATATCTCACGAGCTGGGTTGGTGAGAATTTTTGACAAGGAATTTTTGAGAAATCAGCTAGAGGAGGACGATATTCACAGGTCAGTATTGGTGAAGAAGGAATTGTTTGAGAGTAGATCTCCTAATGACAGGTTGAATGAGAGTGTGCATGGAATTGCAAAGTTCACAGTGCTTAAAAAAGGAAGAATGGAGATGAGTGAAGAAAAAAATAAAAAAAAAAAGAAAGAGACAAGTATCTTCAATAAACTGAGAAAACTGGGAGATAAGATCTCATGGAAAACGAGCAGTCGGAAGGAACATTGGTAATTCCTCAAGGAAATCATATTAAAAGAGAATCCTACCCTAATCCTCAGGAATGAAAGAGCACACTACACAAGGGTAAAATTAGAAAGGACAAGGAACAGACTGAGGTATGACTAGCAGGGATGTAAAGTATGAGTAGAAGACATAACTCTTCAAACACATTAACAGAAAGAGCAATACTAAAGAAAGAGGTGGTCTGCTACTCGGCAGGCAATGAAAATTATAGACAGATGATGCTGAGAACATGAGAGTGTTTTTAATGTCTTCTGGCTTCATTTTAACTAAAACAACCAATGGTAATGAAGCAGCTAATGTAATTAATAACAGCAACAAAGAGTGTAAAACAACAGAACAAGTAAGGAAAAACAGTTTAGGCTGTGCTTGGATCTTTTCAAATTGTTGGACCCAATGAAACTCAAATTCTTAGGCTACTTATGGAATTGGTTGGAGCAAACTCCAGAATTGGGGACGGGCTCCAGACAGATGCACAAGGACAGCAGTATCACCTGTTTAAAAAGAAAGAATAAGAGAAATGTAACTTTTCAGAAAAAAATTGAAAGAAAACTCCTTTTAGAGTTTACTTTAAAATGTAGGTTTTTATAGTTGACCCTAAAATTTCATTTTTTGGAGTATTCCCTAAAAATATGATCCTGATCTTCAAAAACAAATAAGCAAACAAGCAAGGTGTGAAAAGGAAGAGAATATCCAGTTTTTCATGTCCACTGTGATCAGAGGTAATGGGCTTAAATTTTAGCAGAGAAGGCTAAGGCAAAATATTGGAAAGGAGGAACTTCCTGTATGTAAAGATAATTAAATACCAGAGGATGGCCACTGGTGGCTGCAAAAAAGATCTAGATAAATATCAATGAAAAATGAGGTATAAGTGATCTTTCTTGGGCAGGTTAAGAGACTTGGTGACCTTATAGCCCAAGTTCAGATTATTCTCCAAGACAAGGATTCTCTCTTCTCTATACCCAGGAGCATATGCTGTGTACTGCTTGGGACCCCTAGCCTCTAATGAAGTATAAATAATAAATTAATCAGTTTTTTTTCTTCCTCTTTTCTATGCCATTTTTCTTTCCATGGCCATGTTTATGTTTTAAAGTGAAAAGTGCCCCAGATAAAAGAAATAAAAGAAAGAAGGCAGAGGAGCAAGAGTAACAGCATTAAGAACATTAGAACAAACAAATTAGCTGAGCGTACCCAGAGGCATGACATGAATCACAACTGACATCTGATTAACCCTTTCTTAGATGTCATAAGCCACACAATGATGCCAGTTATTGGACAGCTGTCAAAACAGCAAGAGCTGGATTATTTTCATCTGAATTCTGCTTAACTGGGGAGGTCTGGCTAATCTGATGGAAAATCCTCCTTTGCTGTCAATTTACTCTTCTATTTCAGAAAGTCCGAGGTCTCCACGAAGAAAAACCTAATAAGTTAAATATTTTCTTCATTTTTTTTGTGTGCTTGACTATCTCCTTTGAGCTCAGCAAGAATGCTTAAAAACTGCAAAATCAAGGTGGTCTTTCATTTTACATGAAAGACGCTTCACTGCTGCTGCTGCCCATGAACAAAGTATAAACAATAGAAGATAGATAGGATAAAATGCTTTTGTCCATGTGAATAGTTTACATCACCAAAATATTCAGTTCTGTGAAGACTTGCAAGGTCAGGCTGTAGCAGAGTTTTAGAAAGGAAGAATAGGGCCTTTTTTCCTACTGTTGACTTGAATTTCTTTTAAGTCTTTTTGAAGGTTTGCTTAGGATAGCCTATGCCCAAATATATCAAAGGATAATACATTGAAATCCTCCATAGCCAGGAAGACATTTGTGCTTTGTCTGTAAAATGGGCATATGTATGAATTTTCTGGGATAACAGAATTCCACCAGCATGCCCAAAGGCAGAACCTGTGATGTAGGTACTAGATATCTCTACCACTGTGCCCTCTAACATTGTTTTAATGACACATGGATAAGAAAGCCTCCTATGGATCAGACAATATGGAGTAAAAGGCACATCTCCTATGAATCCTGCACCTCCATTCCTGACAGCGAGAGACCAGCAATGAAAAGACGAACAATTCTGCACTGTTGTTACAACCGTAAGTGTGAATATGTTCAAAAACAGAATAGACATGAAGGCAAACTGTTTTTCTTCTCTTCAGTTCACCCAAGTACTGCAGCTAATCAGGCTGAAATGATCCTTGGAGAAGCTTCTGCTATTGTATCTCCTCAGCAACAATTAATTTTTAAGCAATATTTGTACAGCAAGATCTGTAAAACTGTAAGGACCTTTAGTGCACCATTATGTCAACACTGGTATGAGGGAAAAAAGCAGTCATGGCCCTGCTATACTTATAGGAGTCCAAATGACCCCAAATTGATTGCAGGCATTCAAATACACAGACTGGACTGAACAGATACTAGAAGAGACTTGCTCACTAAGATGGAGATAGACAGTAATTTTTCATAGGAGAAATTACGACTATGCTACTCAAGTCATTGCAAGGTGTCCTATTCTTACCATGGCCAGCAGATAAAGGAATGGCTTACTCAGCTGTAACAAGACAAGATTGATGGAAATAAATTTTTAGATGACAACCTGAAAATGAAGTGATCTAAAATGGGATGTGCCTCAAAAGACTGAAATTTCTTATGTTCTCCGTAATAAAAAGCTATTAACAAAGCATTTTTTAAGAGTATTTTATCTGGTATATCACGGAATAAAGATCTAGATATAGGCAGTAATTAAAGATCAACTTTGATTTTGATAATCCGTTTTAATTGCTTTTTTAATTGTGGTGAAATTTTAAAACATTTCTATGAAGTGCTCCATGGAAAAAACGCTGATGTAGAGAGATTAAATAATCAAGATCGTTCTATTCTGTTTGAATAACTAGAAAAGAACTTTGAGTGGGTAAGTGTAAAATAAATCTTCTAACTAATGTATGGCTCCATGTAATCTCATCTCACCTTCTGGGAACAATGTATAACAAATTAAGCTTGGATCATGAAATGTCATACAAATCTGGCAGCGAGATTTCATTTGAAGGGAAGAACTACTATTCTCCTGGTTCTTAACAGCCATAGAAAATTTCAATTACGTGAGCATCTTGACAAATTCTACCTTCAGGGTATGGAGGATTTTTAAAAAGTTTTCTTTAACCAACTGCAGCGTCCCAAAGAATGTTGAATGGTTTATCCATCCTGACTTGTATACATTTGCAGTTTACCTAGCTTCTCAGATAAGAAAACAGCCTTGGTAGAAGATGTGGTTATAAAGTAAAATATTAACAGATGAATATTTTATGCAGCATAGTAAGTGTCCTCAAAATAAACAGTAAAATAAAGGCATTTTAATAACAGGAAACAATCTTTTGTCTTGCAGATATGATGAGCCATTAAAGGACTGGATATACCTTGAACTTGAACATAATTAGACTATTAAGAAAGAAATAAATAAGATGAAACAGAGAAAGATTCCTAAGGGAACACAGAGTGAAACAATTTGAAAATTTATACAAAAGGGATTGGAGTAAGGATGAAGCAGAGAAAGCAGGAGAGAAAAAATTGTAACACAGAAATATGTTCATAATATATACCAGAAATATGTAGAAAGATGGCTTTTGCATGTGGTTCTTCTATTGGTTTTACACAAAATTGGTTACATTGAAAGATCCAGTAATTGTGTTTCATAGTGGTAGGTGTTTGTTTTAAATAATTCATTCCTGATAGCAGTCAGAGAGACATAATTTAAATCAGAGAAAAATATGCTAAATCTGGATGAATTTGGTAAATCCTGGACATGTTAAAAGCTCTTTGGAGAGGCTGGTAAAATTTCAACATTATGAAGCTTAGTATGAGATTCAAAATATGCCTCCCCTGTTGGATCTTCACCAGTTCCATACCACTTGAACTTGAACACTCCAGGGGAGAAAAACTAGGAATAATGTGCAGCCTGAATTCAGGCTGCGTTTCAGGAGATATATGTAAAGACTTTTGTTTAAAAGGTGTCATGAGGACTGCTTTTTTGGCATCATAACTCAAAAAAAAAAAAAAAGACACAAAAGTCAAATTTGTAAGGTAGTATAAAGAGGGTTAAAAATGCATGATAGCCATGGGTGTATTTTGAAGAGAACAACATGGAGAAGGTGTGTTAAATAGTATGGCTCTTCAATTGCGGGAAGACGTGGGCCTCAGTGGACAATCAACACAACAAAGGAAGAACCCAGAGGAGGAAGATCCTGTAGAAGAAGCTGCTGCCAGAAGTAGGTTGTTCTTTGGTCAGAGTTGCATTGACACGATTACCATCGTCCCTGTTCGTTCAGGGTGAGGAAGGGTTGTGAGTGGCCATGTAGTTAGCAGCCAGGATGATCTTCCCAAGCCCTCCCTCCCACATGTAGCAAATACTGCATTTCAGACACTACATGTCCATCAGCCCTCCTTCAAAAATCACTGAAGAAGTAGAGCTGGGTGGTTCCCTCTGTACCATTCTCCCATGATGTCAGTGAGAGTTATGAGGTTTTGCTACATAGGTCATTTATGTAGATAAGGACGTAAGCCTCTTATCCAGAAGAAAATTCTGCTATGTATTTCAAGGCTTAGGTCCTAGACAGTACGGCATAAGGTGTTCTTCATGCAGCTTGAACAAATCATGCAGGTCTCTGCTTCCCAGCTTACCTGCAGTAAAGTGGAAATCACAGCAATTCTGCACCTCACCAAGGGGCTGCTTGGGGACCAGAAGGTGGTCAGACACTGCGGTGTTTGGGGAACACATAGGTCCTTCAGGTGTGACTACGCAGAGCTACCCTAACAAGCTGTAAATAAATTTCAGACCCCTGAAAGTAATATGTCGATATTGTTTCCAAACCTTTTTAATTCATAGTTAGCTCAAGTATCTTTCCATGTATGTCACGTAAACATAGCCTGGGAGCCACCAAAATAGCATATCCCTGCATGTCTCTCTTGGCTCCAGAAGACTACATCTGATGAGTGACTTGGACTAGACAGTTAATGGTTAGGCAAGATGATCCCCCGTTCAAATACTGTATGCAGCCTTTAATAAAAAGCAAGTGCAGCATTTTATAAACAAGCAAACTTCAGCCTAACTTCAAATATCCTCTTTATTTAAAGTATCAATGCACACTTTTAATTTCCATTGGTAAAATCAAGCTTTCATTATTAATTAAGCAGCTAATTTTCTCTTGCCATATGAAAGAAGGAGAAGCAGCTAATTGCATTTGAGATTCCCTTCAGCATAATTAGATCTAGGCAAATAGATAATCCCCTTGACACCAATGGCATGCATCAGATTCATTTTAAAGCAATCATTTCATTTGGGAATATCACACCTGTAGCAATTAGGCAAATGCGTCTCATTCTCTTAAGAAACTATTTGGGTAACACATTAAACTATCCTTAGAAATGGACAAAATGAAAGACCATTTGTAAAAATAATAGTATAGTTGCTATAATTAGTGAGAATACATTCTATTTTAATTTTCCAATATAACCTTAAAGTACAATGACAGAAAATATGATTAAACTATATTATTCAGGAAGATAAATTTTAGGTCAGTGGATACAGCTGCATTTGATATTTTTCACAAAGGAGCTCCATCTTAAGCAGTCCTTTGAAATGAAAATTGATTCATAGACTAGAGTCCAGTTCACTAGAATTTCATTTTGAAATAAATAAATACATTTCTGACTATATAAAGGGGTGAAATTTGTCATTCCTGAATAAAACATTCGGGTTTTTTGTTTGTTTTGAAATGGCTTTTTATTTTGAATATGTTATGTGTACAGTAAATATACACTATAATATAAAATGTAAAATTAAAATCTTGATCAGTTTAAAATATATTTAGCTAGAGATGTTTTTGTCTTTTCTGGTTTGTTTCTTTTTGGGTTCTTGGGGGACACATTCAGGAAAAGAGATATCGTTCTTTTCAATTCAGAAAAAGACATTTTCCAGAATTTCAAACACTTCATTATTCTTCATCATTTCAGCTTAAAATATCCAGGTATGTTTGTGTGTAGATGCATGTTTGAAGGATATACAGAGAGAAAGATGAACAAACATTATAATGATAGAAACAGATGTATTATATGCCTAAAATATTAACTGCAAAATTAACACTACTAGATCGGATTAATTGATGCTTCTTCTTTGTGGCGATACAGATTCTGATACATCAGGCAGTTTACATAAAACTACCCCAGGTAGCATTGCACTGTATCCCGGAGGACAGGGGACAACCCTTCAGCTTCACTGGTAGACCATAGGCATCCTCTCTTCCGGAAGCTGAGATCCTTCTTTTCACGGAGCACTCAAAAGTCCTTTGTAGCATGACAAAAGGGACAGGAAATCTGTTTTTGCTGAGGTTAAAGATGTTTTGCTAGAATTTCTTAGCTCCCAATTTCTAAGCAGCACATTCCAAAACTCTACTGTAGACGAGGCAAGTCCTACACTTGGACGTGCTCAGCTGAGTGAACAGGAGCACAAGTGGAAATCAGGTGGGTTGCAGCCAGCTTAGCACATGTGAAAGACTTCATTGCCCTCTTGACATTAGATTTTAAGAATTTCTTAATTAAGACTTGATAACTAATATCTGAACATCTTTAATAATAGTCAAGACTTGAGAAGAATATGGGGGCTCTTAAAAAAAAAACCCAAAATATTGGGGATAACATTGATATTATCAGTCTGTTATCATCAGGAAACCTTAAAAATCACCAAATGAGCAAATGTATACTATTATAACCTTAAAATTCAAGAACAGACAGAAAAATCAAAGTCAGTATTTCTTAATCGATGATCATAGCCTTACTGCAGCTCCGTAAAGGTTACATTATCTAAATATTGATGCCTATGCAAACAGTTTGGGTAAAAAAACTGATAAAAAGCAAATGTGTCCCTGTATCCTGGAATCAGTGTATTTTAGGTAGTGTACTTTAGCTCTGTGTACTTTATCACACCGAAGTAAACATTACTCCAAGCTGTTGCAGCCTGTTCCATGTGCTGTCACTGGCTGACTTGTTAGAAATGATGGGGCAGACTTTTAGGATGTATAAACTCACGCTGATCCACCAACTGGATTATTGTAATTTCCATCAGCCGAGAATCTCCCAAAAAACATTTTTAGCGGATTAATCTAAAACAATTTCTTTTGAAACAACTCTCTAGTGTTAGTGGACAAATGTTTTGTCCAATGGCTTATGAAAAGTATGACTTGTTTGTTATTTAGCCTCACTTTAAGTTTCTTCTCAATTGCAAGGCAATTTCTTTGTGAGAATAGCATTTTGAAATGCAATAGTAAGATGCTTTACTTTTATTACTTCTTTTTCTCTTTAGTTTTCCCTTTCTATTCCCCACCTGTATTCTGTCTGAAATGGTTTCTAAATTTGGATCAGACTCTGTGAACAGTTTTCATTTCTGCAGAAGTTTATTACAGTGGAGTTACTGTTTGCCATAATGTGTTTTTTTTTCTTCCCATGCTTCACATAGGACACCGCATTTGTTATTTTAGTAAAGCAATTATGTTCAGTACCTTTCTTTGAGGCTGTCTGGGTATTTAGGTTAGCCTGCTGTTACACATGCCACAAAATTTCAAATCCTTCTGCGTTAAGTTCAGTTATATGTGTTATCTTTCTGCCTCCTCTTGCACAAAAGGAGCTAATTTCTTATAAGTTCCTACAGCTGAATCTTACCTATTTGGGTGCAATATGAAATGGCATGGGATTTTAGCTGCATGATCATCCTGATCACAGACCGGCTGGTGAGCAACACTGTTCCTGTCTACTGAAATTGTTTTACCTTTGCATGAAAACCAGGAGGCCAGGCCGAGGTGGAGAAGGTCTCACCTTAACACAAAATTGGGATACGGCCAACGTATCTGCTCAGACTTCAGAATTTGGAGGCACTCCTGAGTTTAATAATATAGACGCAGCCAATACATCCCAGCTTTGCCACCATGCTCAGAGTGTCATGAGACAGGTTCAACTCAGACTCGTCCTGTAAATATAAATACATGCTTTGCCACAACCTGTTTCATTAATACAAAACAGCCTCCCCAATCATTCATCACTTGAAATGATACACACAGGTGCTGAAGTGAAATGCAGCTGTCGATAAAGGTTGATGCCAAATTATTTTCCTGAGGTGAGCTGGCTTTCAGTTATGCTTATATTTTGTTTTCTACTCTTCTATTCTTCTATTCTTTTTTGTTTTTTGTTTTTTTGAATGAGAGTGGGGAAGGGGAGAAAGATTGTAATATTAAATCTTATTTCTATTTTTTTCTTTAAATAAAAATGCCTCTATTTTCTTTCTAATCATAGGAGAAGTGTATGACTGATTATTCAGCCGCATTTGCACTAGTAAAATATGTACATATTCAAAAGCAAAGCTGGGAATCTCAGGTCTAACCCTTCTCAGCTGGCTCTTCACCTGAAACCAGGAGCTTCCAAGGGGTGAAAATATTAACTATAACATTATTTTCTGGCTTTTTTTTTTCTCTCTACTTTACACTGGGACAAACTGAAGAGATTTTGAATTTGGGGGGAAAAATTACAGACAGCCATCTTAACATAGTTAATGTTTTTTGAGACTCACCAAGACTGGGAAAAATCCACCTTTCATTTCCTGTCCCGTTATGCCAAGAACTCAATCTAATACTTTCACCGTTCAGAAAAGAGCCCCAAACACGGGGACATTAGTTGCATTCAGGTGACAATAACAGCATGGAGTAGGTGTCTCTCAGAATTTCCTATTGAAGTGCTTCCACTTTCTATAAATAATTAAACAGTCATTAAGGAAGAGACTTAAAATGTGGTCTTCCATTCATTCATACAAAAGCAATAACTACTTAACCAGGTTGTCTCTTTGTTCCAATGAATATTTAATTATTTAATGTTAAGTGGAGACAAATTCCCCACAGTTGTCTATGTGAAGTTATAGAATGCAGAAATCTATAGTAGGCTGTCCATGCAATCTGTCGAATATGTAGTCAGTTCTGATTGCTCTCCCACTGGCAAATGCTAATAATGCTACTTATTCCAATGTGACCTTCTGCATAAAATGCCCTCATGGTTCTGATTAGTGAGTGGTTTTGCAGGACCTCTAAAAATTCTCCCACCAGGTTGAGGGTGTGATGTGGGAACACCCTAAAGATATCATTTCAGAGAAAAGATACCCTGAGAATTTAGTGAATCCTTTCCATCAGCAGTTGATCAGCTCACACTAAGGATGGTGATCGCAGTTTCTCTCAGCCACTCTAATATCTCTGCCCTCTTCACTCACCTTTCTTATTGCATTAAGTGAACACTGTTTCAAATTACTGCATGTCTGAAACTCTTAGAACATCCAGTTAAGTTTTAGGCCATTGACTAATTCCAAAAGACAGTACAGGTCAGATTCATCACCTCACCTGTAGTCATCGAAAAGTCAAGATATTAGCTAAGTTGGTCTGCAAAGACTTCTCTTTTATCCACTGAGGGGAGCTGGATACTTCTACCAGGTGTTTTGTGTCACCCATTTTACATACCCAACTCAGTAGGGAATGAGTCTCTTTGTAGATTGTTTTTCTGCTTTTGTCCAGTAATCAGAGAGGAAATCTACATAACAAGCTTTGATTAGACATCTCAACATTAGATACATAACGTTGAGGGAGATGAAACTCACTTTCCTCTAAAATGGCCAGGTTCTGAAAATGTCAACCTTTATTTTTCAGGCAGTTATTATAAATGGTGTATCATACTATACCAATGGGCAAGCTATTAAAACGGAGGTTTTACTCTTTCAGTGAAAATAATGCAGACAAAGGGAAGTCTGTTCATTGAATATGGAACCCGGAAAGCCAGATGCCTCTGCTGAGATGAACTTGATGCATACAAAGCTAAGAAGACTTGGCTACTTCCTTAGTTAATTAGGGTTATTAACTAGAATTTAGATGAGAAAAATCATAAAGATTCCTGTTTCTTTCCTGGTGCATAAAATTGATCCCTGGCAAGAGAGGATGGTTTTGTAAGCACCTCTTGTTACAATATTATCAGCACGGTTTTGCTCATTTATCTCACAGCTGGAAAAGGTGCACACAACATCGTCTGTTTAATAGCACATCCTGGCTAGAGTCCTCGGAGACTTTTGTTTCCCCGTTAATTGAAGACTTTATTTGGAGATTGCCAGAAGCCGGCACTATTTCAGAAAAAGCTGGCGGGCCACAGCATGACACGAGAGACTCCCGAAGAAGGAGGGGCAGGGCCCTTCCTTCCTGACATAAGAGCAATCCCGCAGCTCCCGGCGCCTGCGGTTGTGAGGGTGGAAATCTGCCTGGCACGGCCTGGCCTCCGACTCCTATTAAAGCAGCGACAACGACTATCCCGACCAACATGCCAAGGGACCATCCAAGTGCACGATGATTTAATCCATCCTTCCTCAACAAAACGCCGAAGCAGCTTGAGACAGTCACTTCCACGACCTTGCAAAACATCTGCAGCGCTGCAGAAACAACCAGCTCCTCTTTGTAGTAGGAGGAGAGGAGGGTTTTTCAGGAGGAGGGGTGTTTTTATTTTATTTTTCCACCTCGCCCTCCTCCCCCTTTCCTTGAGCAAATCCCCATAACAAATAAAGTTACACTTCAAGACTGGATTACGCCGACTGCTAGGTTTGCATGCCAATGTTTACTTTAAGTTAAAAATGATACTTCTGAGAATTCAAATAATATGTTTAAAGCATTTCCAGGCTATTGCTTTGCTTGTATTTGTTTTGGCACTGACTCCCTCCACGAATATGTCAGTTTTGAAGGAGAGATGAATACTGTTCAGTTACAGCCTTTGCCTATTGATCAAACATTTAACATCTGTTGACTTTGCTCATGTGCAGTTTTGGAGGGATTCATGGCAAATTCAAGAGCACTTGCTGCAGAGAAATTTTGTTGATGAGAACTTGCCACTTTCAAGGCAAATATTCTTGGATGGCAAAGAGACTAAGGGGGAGGCATAAAGGCCCACAGCACTGCTATTTATATATCAGTGTAGATAATCAGAACAGTCCTTTCTGACCTCAAAATTTATATAGCTATCCAAAGGTTTTGCTTCAATGTTTCATTGTAATGGCTTGTCTGGGACTCAGATGAAAGGACTGCAGAATACATGTCTCACCTGACATCCTCTGGAACATATTCCTTTCCATGGCTGCCTTTTCTCTGTATGCCAGCTTGCCTGATTTCCCTGAAAAACATGCTGGATCCTGTATTCTCAACCTTGATTCAACTTCTCCTGAGGCATGTGTATCCTGTGGCTGCGTACACCTGAGCTGGTTCCTCAGAAGTTACCCTGGAACCAGACGTGAAAGGAAATACAGGACGGGGCAGCCGAGCTGACTTTATGTAAGCCAGTTGTGTATGTGTGTGTAAAGCTTATTAAGTCAAGCAGGAGGCAGCATAAATGCCGCTGTAGACATCTGGGCTGATGCTCTACTGCAACAGCTTGGATGGTGTTGGTATGACGATCTCCTTAATCCGCTCCATTGGGCTTGTGTGGATTTGATGGTCTTTCCCAATTTTTTACCCCATTATGTCTTTCCTGTATCCACTTTGCTTTGGTCTTTACCTTTAACAAATTATTACACCTACTTATCACACCACATCACAGGGTGGTCCATCCAAAAAAGAAAAATCCTTTTAAAGAAACAGGCACAATCAGGTCAATCTTGTTTTTTTTTATGAATTGTAGGGATAAAACTGTTCTTTGTATTTACGTATAAAGCCCTTCAAAGTCAAGTACACTACACATCTCAGAGAAAGAACAAAAAAGGGGTTGACCCCAGCACCTGAATTGCACGATGGAACAAGATTAAGAAAGGTTACAGCCATAGTCTCCCTTTCAAACTACAGCTATGAAAGTATGTTAAAACAGGGKKTTTTTTKKGGGGGGAGGGGTGGGTTGGTTGGTTGTTTTTTAAAGAAACACAGTCTTGGCTGGGCTTTCCCATTTTAGAGGTCTGATGCCAGCCACTCCTACTTCTCCCACCAAGGCTCTACAGATTGGTGGTGGTGTTCAGTGCTTGATGCCTTGAATGCTGAAGTAGAAACCCACTTCTGCTCAGCTAAATCCCACTTCAGATGTCATTGGTGGTAATGGGATTCCAGGTAAGTAGCTACTGCTTACGCTATAGACATGGAGGGTTTGATTCAGGTGCACACACAGAGGCATCCAGTGGCATCTGAGATGTTGCAGAGACTTGAGACTTCCCTGTGCACAATGAGAAGACCAATGCTCTCCTGGAGAGGCAACTGGATGACAGGCAAGATCTCTAGAGCATTTTCCATTTCCGTGGCAGAAGAAGCCTTGTGTGTTATCAACTGAACTCATGATCTGATGTGACAAGAGATGAATATAGACTTAATATCCTTGAGATCTCTACCACTCTTTGAGATGAACTGAAATGTTAAAGAGGGACATTCTCACACAGCGTTAACCTGTAACCTTGTTTCTTTTGGAAATTGGTCTAAAGATATCCATGATTAAATTGCTTAAAGTCTCAATTTGGAGGAAAAATATGAAATAGCAAAATTCTCATGAACACCAGCAGGGACAGGATTCTGTACACAATGTTGTCCCTACCGTTCTCTGCTCTGAAGAACTACCACATGGCTGAAATGGCCAAAGTGTTACTTGTTTCTGTCTTTTGGAACTCACCTTCAAAAACAAACATTCACACCTCCTTTTGGAATCCTAGCAGCAATGAGATTGCTCCACATAATGATATTGGTCTGACCAGTTTTGTCCACTAGAACATAAACAAGGGAAGTAGAGTTCTGCATACTTATTGCACCAACTTACCTTCAACAGGTCGGGTGTCAGGACAAGCTTTGACCGTCCTTAGCCCCATCTTATCCCCTGGCCAAAGCAATAGGAATTTTCCTATGCAGTGCCACAGTTTCTCTGCAGTTTCTCAATCCCGCCTGCCAGTTGCAATCCCTGGAAGCAAACACAATTTCTTGTTGACCTAGGAAGCATAGGCTTCTCTCATATAATACATCTGCCCTAATGCCTGACTTCACATGAACCTCTCATCCCTACGGGGTCTATGATGTCCCCCTAACTTTTGCCTACAGAGAGAAATGTTCCTTGTTACAGTTTAGGATATATATGAGAAGGCGTATATCCAGTAGCTGAGGTAGAAATAATTTACAACACAATGACTAAAGTTGTCATTTTGATGAAGAAACTGTTGGTATTATTGGAAATGTTTGTGCTTGTCATGAATATATGTTTGGCGAACTCCAGGCAAATCTAAAGCCAGCATAAGCCAAGTTTCTATAGTTATTTGCCTGCTCATGCTGCAGATTGCACAGGGTAGACGAAAATGATTAAAAAGAGTTTGATAAATTTAAACTAGGGCAACTTCTGTAAGAAGGCAGCTTCCTCCGAGAAGTATGGCACATACTTAGTAGTCTTTCCAAGCTGTAGAAGTTAGGGATGGTAAATAGACAAATCTGTAAAATAAATTATTTTGGGCCTCTTATGGTAGCACCCAAGAGTGGTCTAGAATTGTTCAAAGACTTAGGAGGTGAGCAGGGAAGGCAGGAAAAACATGTAAGGCAGTATAATCTAGAAAACAAGCTGAAGCTGACACTTCTTCTATCTATTCCACATATAATAATAACAGGGTGTTTATAGACCTACTTGGGAGCAATTTGTGAAAGAACTTCACAGACCAAGTGGTCATTCTTAAAAATTTGTCACAAAGTTTCCTGAGACTTTCTTTTCTTTTTCTTTTTTTAAGAGTACATAGTAGTACTGGACTCTGTAAATAGTGGGATGGGGTATGAGAATTAAACTATTCAGATGTGCTTTATTATATTTTAAATAATGGGTGGGTGAATACAAAAGAGGAACAGTTGGTCAAGGTAATTAACAGTCAAAGAAAAAAAAAGAAGACATAACAGGAGTTTTAAACATTATTTGACATTAAAATAAAGGAATAAGTCATTAACTAGTTATCTTGTTAGGGCTACAGAAAGAGTCCTAACAAGGTCACCATGACTTTGACAGTGACCACAGCTATATTGCTCTTAGGAACTGAAAGTAAAGAGTGAAACACAAAGGGAGAATGGTGATAAGGAAATTGGATAGGTAATTATTCAAAGGTCAGGAGGGAGGGTCAGATGATTGCCAAGCTGGTCAAAGGGCAAGGCATGTTTTCAAAATGGCTGAAATGATAGTTGTCTCTAAACTCATTGTCTCTTTTCAAATTAACATCAAAGAAAATGGAAAGCATTGATAATCTCTCTAAGAAGATAATTAGGCAGATGGGCATAGAAATTAAAAAGAGAGATAAATAAGCTAATGAATAAGGTACCAGAAAAAAAGAGATGCAGATGTAAATGCTAAGTATGGACAAGCTTAACAGGCTTTGCTAACTTGGAAATTGTAGGTAATGGCAATACAAAGATTTTAATTTTAAATGATGTAAATGAATTTAGGGGTCGAAAATGACATGACTCAGGACCTTTCCTGTTTCTGGAAGCAGTTTTGCTTATGTATTTTGTGGCAACAGGAATGGATGCAAAACCAGAGTCAGCTGTTGCTCTTCAACAGTTCTAGCATCTTCACAAATAGCATGTCTTTTAGAAGCTTTCTTTTTGGCTCCCTGCACATCTCTCCTTTTCCTCACTGCAGCTAAGTGAAGGTGTAGATTTACTGGGGAGATATTAGCCTTTTTCCAGCAGTGAGAATCTTTTCCATGTGGTGTATGCTCCTAAAATAACGTAGAAGTAACTAACACAGCTGCAGCCTTGCAGCAGTGGACTTCTCCCACTTAGATCAATGCTTTGTCTGCCACTGCCTCGTTGCACTATGAAAGTCCAGCCAGAGCCAAGAACAGAAATTTTGACCCCACCCTGTTGAAAGTTGAGTTCAGCTTAGTTCTGCAGCCCCAAGATCTGCTAAGGGCATATGAATGCAATTAATAGTTATTAAGGAATATATTTTAGTTCAGAGAGTAGGAGGGTTTTCCTCTTTTTACAGTGGAACTAACTGTTTTACAATTAACATTTACATTGAGGTGGATTCATCAGTCAGGGTGTCACTCCTTTAAGAAAAGGGCTGCCATGTGAACATGGTGTAAAGGTACCTTATATTGGTATAATGATTCTATACTACATAGAAATTTATAGCATCCTTATGTATGGTAAAAACACTTTATTTTGCACTCAAGGTGTGTTCATGCAGGGAGCATCGTATCACTCTGTCAGTATAATTAAAGTATAGAAATATAGAGGAAACAGATTAGACAGAGGACCCAAATTCTTTTGATTCCTTTGTTTTCAGATTGAGTCAGCGTCAACAGGATAATAAATAATCATGGGCGAAACTGTTCTTTTGAGGCGAACAAGAAACAATTTCCAGATATGTGGAATTTTCACCGGAAGTAAATGTCAGTTGCTTCAGAACAACTGCTTAGCCCTGTGGGACACCTAGAATATAGGTGTTCCATTCTGGATAGACAAAGTAGGGATTTGAACCTTTATTTTCTTTCACGGTAAATATGTCCTGTATACCAAGCTAGTTGAGACGGAAAATATTTCTTTTGTTTTAAATTGCATCCTTTTCTCAGATGAGCCATACATTTTCAAGGAAATTTCTAGTTTCTGTTAACTGACAGTTTTCAGTGAAAATACATCTCTTCCAGTTCTAAAGACAACATGAATTGAGAGAACATCCAGCAGCTCCACTAGTGCAGAAAACCAGACTCCTACAGGTGTAATTCTGATTTTAAAATGTAGCTCTCCATTTCTATCCTGCAAATGCTCATTCTCTGTGGGATGTAGTCTGCTTTGCTAAATATCTTATATATGCCAGCACTTTACGCACCTACTAAAGTGTTCCTATTTGCAATGGGGAGAGTTGCAAACCTCTGAAGGTCTCCAGAGGAGGATCTCACCTGCCTGCATTAGGTACCTGAACTCCTTTAGGGGCCTGCCTCTGAAGGTAGAGAGCCTCTGGAGGCTTTCAAAGTCTCCTACTTCTTTCCATTGACTACACAGGAAATCTGGATACTTAAGAATATCTATTTTACTCAACAAGTACAATTTGTGTCTGAAATAGGTGCCTAAGATGTTGACCAGATCCCTGCAGCAATGCTCATCTTTCTTTGCATTAATATTTGTTTTGGCATTATGGTAACAGCTGATGCAGAATCCTTAGACTTGGTTAACTCCCTTTTTAATGCACCTCAGGAATCACAGAAACATTCATGGAAACTGAAAGCTAGAGATGAATATGTCCCATTCATTTATTTGTTTGATAGGGGGAAATAGGATTTTTTTTGTGTGTGTGTGTTCTATTTAGCATTTACATAGTCAATCACAATGTAAATCTCCTTCAACAAGAACTTTGGGATCCCTCTCAGCTTCTCTTAGGCTCCAGTTTTAAAGATGTTGTATCACAGAATCACAGAATGGTTGAGGTTGGAAGGCACCTCTGGAGATCCTCTGGTGCAATCCCCTTGCTCAAGCAGGGTCAGCTGGAACAGGTTGCCCAGGACCATGTCCAGATGGGTTTTGAATATCTCCAAGGATAGAGGCTCCACAACCTCTCTGGGCAATCTGCTCCAGTGCTCAACCGTCCTTAAAGTGGAAAAGTGTTTTCTCATGTTCAGATGCAATTTTCCATGCTTTAGTTTGTGCCCATTGCTTCTTGTCCTGCCACTGTGCACCACTGAGAAGAGTCTGGCTCCATTTTCTTCACACACTCTCATCTGGTATTTATAAATATTGATAAAATCCCCCCTGAGCCTTCTCTTCTCAAGACTGAACAGTCCCAGCTCTCTCAGCCTCTTCTCGTATGAGAGGTGCTCCAATTCCTTTGTTATCTTTGTGGGCCTTCGCTGGACTTGCTCCAGTAGCTCCATTTCTCTCTTGCACTGAAGACCCCAGAACTGGATTCAGTGCTCCAGATGTGGCTTCACCAGTGCTGAGTAGAGGGGAAGGATAACGTCCCTCAACTTCTGTTTGGATCTGACACCAGGATTTCAGTTTTGTGGCTAATGAAATTCCCTTCAAATACCCCTGGAAGCTGCTGATGCCCTGAATTCTTAATGGTCACTTGGTTCCCATATACCTCATAATTTTTGATAAAACAGCAGACCAAATGGAAAAAACAATAAAGAACATGCAAGAACATTTAAAAAAGGGGGGGGGGGGAATCCTTCTGGGGCAAGAGAAGATCCTAGGGCCATGTAGGAGAATTGCTGTGTTTGTATTCCTGCTTGACCATGGCTATTATTCAGTGTTTTGGACAGGTGTTTTTTTCTTTCAGAAATTTTATCCTGGTAAATAAGTGTGAAAGACTCTCACCAGCAGATCCAGTTGTCTGTAGTCCCGTGTTCATTACACCTCAGAGCTTGCTCAGAACCAGACACAGATCCCTCTCTAAAGTTTCCAGGCACACTGTCAGGATACAGGCTCTTTGTCTAGTACTCCTTGGAAGAGTTGGACTCCATGTAGTAAGGCTCTTTCTTCTTGTCTTCAGTGTTTACTCCTCAGATTTCTTATATGTCTTCAGAGGACTCCCTGACTTCCCTTGAGCATTTATCCTCCTGCCTAACTTTTTCAGAAAACATATGCAAGGTGTGAGCAACTGTGTTTGCATTTAACGGAATACGAGAGAGAACAAATCGCGTAGAAGCTGAACAAAAATCACAGAACCACAGAATGGTTGAGGTTGGAAGGGACCTCTGGAGATCATCTAGTCCAACCTCCCTGCTCAAGCAGGGTCACCTAGAGCACGTTGCACAGAATCTCGTCCAGGCGGCTTTTGAATATCTCCAGAGAAGGAGACTCCACAACCTCTCTGGGCAACCTGTTCCAGTCCTCTGTCACCCTCACAGTGAAAAAGTTTTTTCTCATGTTCAGACGGAACTGTCTGTGTTTCAGTTTGTGCCCATTGCCTCGCATCCTGTCGCTCGGCACCACTGAAAAGAGTCTGGTCCCATCCTCTTGACACCCTCCCTTCAGATACTTGTACACGTTGATAAGATCTCCTCTCAGCCTTCTCTTCTCCAAGCTAAACAGGCCAAGCTCTCTCAGCCTTTCCTCATAAGAGAGATGCTCCAGTCCCCTAATCATCTTTGTGGCCCTTCGCTGCACTTGCTCCAGTAGTGCCACATCCCTCTTGCACTGGGGAGCCCAGAACTGGACACAGTACTCCAGATACAGCCTCACCAGGGCTGAGGAGAGGGGGAGGATCACCTCCCTCCACCTGCTGGCAACACTCTTCCTGATGCAGCCCAGGATACCATTGGCCTTCTTGGCCACAAGGGCACATTGCTGCCTCATGCTTAACTTGGTGTCCACCAGCACTCCCAGGTCCTTCCCAGCAGAGCTGCTTTCCAGCAGGTCAACCCCCAACCTGTACTGCTGCATGGGGTTATTCTTCCCCAGGTGCAGGACCCTGCACTTGCCTTTGTTGAACTTCATGAGGTTCCTCTCTGCCCACCTCTCCAGCCTCTCCAGGTCTCTCTGAATGGCAGCACAGCCCTCTGGTGTATCGGCCACTCCTCCCAGTTTTGTATCVTCAGCAAACTTGCTGAGGRTGCACTCTGTCCCTTCATCCAGGTCATTGATGAAAAAGTTGAACAAKACTGGACCCAGTACTGACCCCTGGGGGACACCACTAGCTACAGGCCTCCAACTAGACTTCGCACCTCTGATCACAACCCTCTGAGCTCTGCCATTCAGCCAGTTCTCAATCCACCTCMCTGTCCACTCATCTAACCCACACTTCCTGAGCTTGTCTATGAGGATAYTATGGGAGACARTGTCRAAAGCCTTGCTGAAGTCWAGGTAGACAACATCCACTGCTCTYCCCTCATCTACMCAGCCAGTCAYTCCATCMCAGAAGGCTRTCAGATTGGTTAAGCRTGATTTCCCCTTGGTGAAGCCATGCTGACTACTCCTGATCACCTTCTTGTCCTCCACATGCTTGCAGATGGCATCCCGCATGAGCTGCTCCATCACCTTTCCAGGGATGGAGGTGAGGCTGACTGACCTGTAGTTCCCTGGGTCCTCCTTCTTGCCCTTTTTGAAGACTGGGGTGACATTGGCTTTCTTCCAGTCTTCAGGCACTTCTCCTGTTCTCCATGACCTTTCAAAGATGATGGAGAGTGGCTTAGCAATAACATCCGCCAGCTCCCTCAGCACTCGTGGGTGCATCCCATCAGGGCCCATGGATTTGTGGGTGTCAGGTTTGCTTAAATGATCTCTAACCTGATCCTCCTCGACCAAGGGAAAGTCTTCCTTTCTCCAGACTTTCTCTCTTGCCTCCAGGGACTGGGGTTCCTGAGGGCTGGCCTGAGCAGTAAAGACTGAAGCAAAGAAGGCAAAAAAGCCTTGTGCTATTGCTTGTCACAGCCTTAACAATCACCGGGAAGGTCATTCTGTGTTCAGGCAGAAAAGGAGCAAGTTCCCTGCATGCTCCCTCACCAGGATCCTGCTGCAACTCTCTTTATCTTGAAAGATGGCTTTTTCTCTTGAAAAATGGCTGCTTGAGTAAGGGCAGTGCCGTGTCTTCTATGACTTTCGGTTGCCTTTGTCGTGCCACTCTCCGATCGGCAAGATGATAACAGGCCTTTGGGCTCTGCCGCCAAGGTGGCACCTCTCCTGACAAACCTGCTGTCCCCAGCTGGCTTTGCCGGTGGTTAGAAGATCATCCTGATTTAACAGACTGCAGTTGGCAGATCAGAGCTATCACCTTTGGGAGTGCCAGCCTGTGGAGAGACAAGGAAGCTGAAGGCTACATGCAAAGCTGTTTGTTGCTTTGCACTCCATTTAGAAGTTGTACAAGCTAAGGCCTTAAAAAACACAAAACAAAACAACCCCCCCACACACACACAATTTGGAGCATATCAGAGGATGATATAAATCACAGTGGCATTTGAAGGAGCCGCCTGATGAGCCATCCAGGTACAGAAGGTGCCCAAGGGGGCTCCCCTTGCCACACAGCCCAGCTTTCCCTCAGGTGCAAGTGTCATTCCATGCCATTCCCCAAAATCTGAGGACATGGGGATTTGCAGTATACTACTTTCTTCTCACTGTAAAGAAGCTGACTTTAAAAGCTCTCCAGGTTCCCAGATTTCAAGCTCTATTTATAATGCTAAAGCACTAAGATATTTTTCATAGTTTTAATGCCATCACATCTTTTAATGCATTGCCTTAAACTGCCAAAAAATAGTAATGCTCCCAATCAAGGCAACTATATTTTATATACAAGCTATGACTTACTTCTTCCTAGTGGTGTTAATCAGATTTCATTTATTTTTATAGCATTAGGGACATTAACATTACCCTCTGGAAATGTTCCCCTTTCTATTTGTCCTTGGATAAGATATCTCCTGTATTAGGATAACTTTCTTCCTAAAGATAAATGTTTCCCGATAAAACAATATTGTTAACCTGTAACAACTGCAACATGAAATAAATGCAGTTGTCAAGTAAACTTTAAAGGGGGGAACTAAAAATAAAAAAAGAGAGAAACCTAGGACACAGATTAAAATACTGCTGTATTGTTCTTTGCTATTCCCAAATGCATTTATCTTCTTGGCTATCTCACATGATTGAATAGCAGAGAAGTCGCCTGAAATAGTGCCAAATGACAAAAGATGTATTAGCATCATGGGGTAACGTGCTTATTCTCAGAAAGAGGAAGGAAGGTTCAGATGTCTTTCACACTGGCATATAATAGAAATCAGTGTGGATGAAGTTCCCTGAAAGTTTTTGTACATGAGCTATAGGAAGGATTTGAAGTCTGCAATATTTGTGGGTACCTGTGTCTCCCTGTTCTTGCTTTGTAGTGTGTCAGATTTAGGGCTTATCAATAGCCATTGAAATCAGCAGAAGACTTTCAGTTGACTTCAGTGAGCTTTTCATCACACTCTGCCTTCTTTTAGACCTTGATCCAGCAAGATGCTTCAACAAACACTTAGCATGTAAGTGGTTCTACTGAAGTACATGAGGGCTTTGCTGGATAATCCATCTGCCTACCTAAATTTTCTCTTTTTAATCTTTTCTATCTTTTTTCTTTTCTCTGATTTTCTTCTGACTTCTCTACTGTCTTCTGATGGACAAAAAATGAGCTGTTTAAACCATAATGTACAATCAGCAAAATTATAAAAAAGAATTGTTTTTAATTTCCCCTGGAGAATATGGCTTTCTTAGCAAAACCTATAAGGTGTGGGATATTTTTTTAGCAAGAGGGGAAAAAGGGATATAGAAAAGGTAGAAGACAAGGATGACCAAAATGAACAGTTTAGTCTTTTAGCTTTCCTTTGGTGTTTCTGAATTTGAGGGATTTTTTTTGTTGTTGTTTTACCCCATGAAAAATTGAAAAGGTCCAAAAGCTATTTTTCTCTCTCCTTTTTTTTTTATATATATATATAATTTTCACTATGTATCTTGATTCTCTGCTTATTGCTTCCATTCTTGAAACGTTGATTTCATAATGAAGGTCAAATTTAAAGTGACTTGACTTCCTTTTCTAATTCCAGCCCACATTAAACTTTGATTAGAATATACATTATTCCCTGCAGATTATTTAAGAGCTTGCATTTATCCAGACTTAATCCCATGCTGATATCCTCTGCTTGTGATTCTAATTTTTCAGGGTCAATGTCATAAATGTTTGTAACTCTTCTCTGTTCAGCATCAGCTTCATTAATTTTTGCACAGATAAGCAAAGGGAAGAGAGGATGTGCATTACCTAGTCCCACATCCCGTCTGATCATGGATGGCTAATTCTGCAGATCTAGGCAGAAAGGGACAAAGACAGGTGATCYACTCATGAAAATCAAGCAAGAAGAAAGGGATTCAGATCTCCTTCAGGCACCAAAATAATGCTCTGGTCCAGTAAGTATATGCATAAATCCATTATGGCATGTGTATATATATATATATGTGTGTGTAACTGATGGAATAAACAAAGCTGTAGTTTGGGACCATACAGGTCCTATAGTTCAGGAGTAGGTTATATTTTGAGCTTACAATAGACCAACAGCTGTGCAAAGTATAAGGATGATGCAATGATTATTCTGGCTGTAGGACTAACAGGATGCAGGCCACCACTTTGCTGAAGCCTTCTTTGATGTAGTTTCTCCATACCTTCAATTCCTGCTTGCAATATTATCACAACCACACTACCCTTCCTGCCTTTCAGGGATGATAGGAGAATGAAGTCCTGGGGAAGCTCATATTTGGAGGCAGGGAAGCCATATCTTACATTACACATGAATGGAGCTCTTGAAAAATTGGCCATGGGTGCACTCAAGGGGAATGCTGGTTTTTCATTCTGGGAATATCTGTATTACAATACAAGTGTGCACTGGTGTCTGGAGCCAGTCCTGGGGATCTCATCTTCTCCAGCTACTTCTGACTTAACTTCTATGTATGGGCAACAGAACAGAAATTTCCTCCCTCAGCAAGATTTTTGAGAAGTAATTTTTTTAATAGCTTTTTTTTGTTGTTTTTATAGTACATTATCCCTGTTGAGCAAAATGTGCTCCATGCTATTCTACTGAGCAAGTAGAAGTTGTCTTCTGTTTAACAAAATAATACAATTTAAAGACAGCCTGTGTGATAACCAGAGCTGGCTGTATCTATGGACAGAAACATCTTTTGTGGTATTTGTCCATAAGAACTAATTATTTGCCTGACCTTTGGTCACCTTATTCAGGCAGTGAAGCTTGGCCCTGTCACCAGGATGAACTAAGCAGGCTTTGGACCCCTCTCCTGCTTTGTACCTTGCCTTAGTCATGTATGCCAGAGTCTCTGCTCTGCTGCTCTCTGCTGCTGAAACTTGTTCTCTTCTTCAGGCTTGCTTCATTTGTCATCGCGTTTCCTGACCTTTGAGACAGTAGATTGTCTCCCATCACCTAACTCCAAAAGATCTAACTGGATGCCTTTCTGTGCCCTATACCAGGATTTTGGTATGTGTTCTCTTTGTAGTTTCACAGGAAGGAGGGAGAATGGGGGATGGAAGAGAGGCTGGGAGCTTTTATAATTATAGGAGCTTTTCTTAGGGCTTTAGCTAACTATTAAGTAAATATGTTTCTTATTTTAACCTCTGGAGTGCCCCAGGCCTCACAAGGATATTTCACATACATGGATTTTTGTGGTAGGATGTAGGTCATGCTATTGCACTGATTAGCATGGACTCTGCCTTTCAAGATATGCCTCTGGGTGGGATGTTCTTCTAAGGAGTAACTGGATTAGTCACTAGGTCAAAGACTAAGTGCCAGTCTTTGTGGCCTAGAAATTCAATACCTTGTCCCAGGCTGGAACTGTTGTTGAGCCTAACAAATGATCTTTTTCTGAGCCCTTCCCCAACATCTACCTGTTCATTGTTTAAATAACAGCAAAATGACTTCTAGCATTTTTCCCAGGACACAGCTCTTACAGAAGACTGCTGCTGGTGAGGTGGTCAACCATCGGTTTTGTCTTAGTATTGAGTTCATTTTCCAAGATACTTTATAAGCTTAGAAATCTCAAATCCATTAAGAACTGTAAGACAGATAAAAAATTGAATTTCAGTTTCACACCCTGAGTTCCAGCCTGATGTCTTAATCCATTTCTGACTAAACGTTTTACACTGTGTTTAGTGTTAGGGACATCTGCAAATGAGCACACACATGCACACACTGCACTAAGCTTCTTTTATTCTTTTCCTACTTTCACAGTTAAGGGTTTTCTTCTCACTTCCCTTGCCCCTTTTAATGTCTTTTAAGAGAAAGCTGTAGTCAGCAAAACCCAGCATTCTGTGGCTAATGTGAATTAAGGAGGATGTGTCATGTATAATGAGACATGAATAGCTAAGGAGATTGCACAGCCTGTATCATAGGCACATGGAACTGGATGGGGAATCATGGTTTATATAGGTCAGTCTCTTGCTAAAACATATGATCATATCCCTATTTCCAGCCTAAATGTATTAATGGACAATTTATATCATCCATACTCAGGGTCTTTCAGATTGCCTGTTTTGCATTTGACTCACAAACCATTGTACTTACTCCTAGACACATGCACTCTTCCAGCTTTCCTTTCCTATTTTAAACTAAACTTTCTTGAAAATGCATAATCAGCCTTGTCTGTATTATTCCAGATGGAGGATTCAGTGTGCTTACAAATGGCACTAGGTCTCCCTTGTCTGGTAGAAACATCTCACTTGATGCACATAAAATGGTATTTGCATTTTCGTGGCCAAATCACATTGCTGGTTCATTTTCATTCTAGATGGAAATAATTTCATCTTCCTTTGTCGTCCAAAAATTAGGCCTCTGGCCCAAGCTGGTCGTACAGGCTTCCTATGAATCTGAGGGAGAGGAAAAGGCACTTCAAGAACATGTTTCATTTTGTTTATTTTAGGATGGTCTTAAATACCACTAGGACTCTCTAACTTAACCTCAACACCAAACAGGACTTGAGTTAATGGAGAAGAACTCTGCTGTCCTTGGTCACCTGGATCACCCACATCTCTCTTGATGCCGTTTTACAGGAAAAAATTGTTCATGTGTACCCACACATGAAACAGAAACACTGCAGTGTTGTGGTAGGAACTCAGAAAGGTAAGAGAAGCACTGTCATATAATTCGTACTGATATTACCTACGACTAAACAAGCTGTTCTCAAAGACTTTTCCTTTCCAGTGACCTGGATACCTCCAGTCTCAGCACCTCGGTAAGTCAGCATTATGCAGGTCATTGGAGGAACGTAGTCTGGGTCCTACAGTTAGATCCGAATGGGCCTGTGCAGCATTTCATGCAGAGCTCAGTGTAGGCAGAAGTAGCCACCTGGGCCCACCTTCGTGGTGGTGTTGCCCTCCGAGGATATAAACCCCTGGCTTGCAACTGAGATACCAACAGCAGGGATGTGCCCAGAATTAGATTATTAACCCAAGCTGCACCGATCTGTGGGGGTTTTTTGCAGCACTCAGGGTCCTTAGGTCAGTCCCCTACAATGTCAGCCCAGAGAGGTTGTCAGATCATGTCCACGGAAATAATGTGTATATGAGTCAGTGATTGTCCTTCAGTTTTTGTTGGATGGTCTTCAAAGGTTAAAACGAACCAACAACTGCCCATCTGCCACAGAGGAACTTTAGAGAAATAAATCATCTCTCCTTAAAGAGGAGACAGCTTAGAATTGGTGCTTACCGAGAATTTTTTCTTTTTTTCTTTTCTTTTTTTTTTTTCTCTGGTTTCACTACAGGTATTTCTAAAAGTTTTCAGCACTACATTTGGGTTTCCAGTGTGGCAGTTGATTTTCCTGGTAACATTTTTATTTTGGTCGATATAGTCCAGTCTGCTGGAATGGAGAAAAAACAGTGGTTTTAGAGACTCCTGAAAGTCGTCTCTGGCAAGAATGGACAGTGCAAAACAGATTCCTTCTCGCACCTGCTTTTTATTTATCACAGACCTTCATTCAATACTTCCCATTGACATTAAATTAATGGTGTTAAAATCATAAGTAAAATGCAATTTAATCATACATAGTGAAAATGAAATTGTTTCTAAAGTACCTGAATTAATATTATCTTTTTGATAGAAAATTATTACCACATTTTACGCATGGTAAAAAGTCAGTCTGAAAAATGGGATTTAAGAACTTGACCTTTTATATCAAAGCAATCTTCAAATCTTAAACCTTCGTGTTAGCACGGCATGTTCCTTAGATCTAAAAATAACCCACCTTTTTCCAGATAGGTACTAACCCCCTCTTATTTCTTAGAATTTATTTTTCCCCCTAGTGTTACCACAAAGCCACCCACCTGTTTTTAACTGCATTCATGTCTGCAGGTGCTGATGCCAAACAATTGATTTTCTCACTCCTTCATGTAAGAATGTACATTCTTCATTCCCACGTAATCTGAATTTGTTCTGTACACATGTTACTATGAATCGTTTATACAGAAATAAAATAAGGCAAATATTGTCACTCTAACCTCCCCCCTCAAAAAAACCCTAAACCCCAAAACAAAATGGGGGGGGGGAACAAAATTAATTTTCTGCCAAAGAATGAAGAGACTCTCAAAAATACTAAATTAAATTTCCTTTGCTTTTCAAGTGTTCATTATTTTTGATCAAAAACAAAGTCAGCTGTGATTATTATTGATATCAGATTTCTCTGCTTAATTTTTTATTAATTTCACCCTCTTTCAATAAGGGAAAAGGAAATAAAAGAAAAAAAGGAATTGAAAGTGACTTTTGGCTTTCTATTTTTAAACAAAAAAACTTTTTTTTTCCTATTCTTTCTCTCACTCTCTCTTTCTTTCATATTAATTTCATTTTTTCCCTGTGGTTCAATGTAATATGAGAGATATATGTCCATCATACTTTGTTATTAGCACTAAACAGGTTCTTAGAACACTTGATTTCATTACAGCTGTTTACAATGCAACTAATTTTTTCAGGAAATTTTCTTTATTTGACTAAATTATAAATTTGAGCTAAAAATAGTCTTAAGCAATTGAAATGGAAAACAGCCCAATGGACATACACTTTTGACTTCTCGACAGGAAAGCATTAAAAGTGTACAAACCAAGAGTATGGATCTATTTTTGATAAAGATAATAAAGAGCCTATCTTTCAGTTTTATTTTTGAATTCTAAAGCTAATACATATTTGCCAGTGAAACTACTTCATACAAGTTCACTCGCTGATAAAACTTACATTATTCTCACGCACAGATGTGCACTTTTACACTGAGTTGAAGAAACATTTCCCCACGGGGTGAAACATGGGGGATACCTTTGCTTCGTATTTCATCGCCTAACACATTGTGCTCTTTATTTATTTCTTTATTTCCTATTTAGCACGGCAACCAAAACTGGTATCCATTGTCATTAGAGGGAGGCCACAATCACGCATCCTGAGTCATAACTCTTAACACTTCTCGCCTTCAAAGCGGTTTGTGCACAATCTGAGCGACAGTCTTGCAAAGCAGAGCGGCGTAATAATTCCAGAGTTAAAATGGCTTAAGTGAGGAAAAGAGATTTGGATGCTGTCGCGCAAGCACAAACATTTCCAAAGACATGTCATCCTCTCTGTTTTGCACAGTTTTCTTAGGCTGGGATGAACCGCGCGCTGGAGGTGCCTGTCTGTTGCCAGTGGGGATCACGGACGGGGAACTCGGGCTGCTTTCAGACAGCTAAAGTTGGGAGGGATGAAACCAGGCCCCCGCGACTCGTTAGCAGAACTGGGATTACGTTTCCATTAGCACTATCTGTGTTAGATGCTAGAAGCTGCTTTATATGAGTAACAGTAAAAAACAGTGGGCACGCTCCGTGTTTCGGGGCAAGCGAACCTGGAAGGAAGGGGAGAGGCTGTGCAAAGAGGGAGTTTGGTTCATGCACACACCTGAAAAGAGAATGAATTTATTTTAGCGTGTTAGTCTTAGGTGGGGTGAAGAGAAGCAAGCTTCATCCTTTCCTTGGAAAAATCATAAATGCTAAATTGTCATGAAACTTTCCCTTTCACTGGTGTGCTTGAATGAGTTCAACTTTCATTCACTGTTCTGGCTTTGAAGGTTAGGGATTCTGAATGATTTTGAAACCATCTCGGACAGGTTCAGCGGTGCTGATCTTAACTTAGCAACTGCAAAGCGGTAGCCTGAGAACCACCCCCAGATGTTACGTGCCATGGAAGTGACTCAGACCTTCAGAAACATCTTGATTCAACAATGCAATGGGTATTGAGAACTCTGCTTCTTATGTAGCTTAAGGTATAAAATGAAAAATTTTAGTGGTTCTGTTTATCACCGAAACACTTTTTTTCATATGTTATTATTAAGATACGCCTACATGTTTTAAAATGACATTTGCTTGCAGCATTTATGAAGTAAAGAGGTCACATACTGGTGAAACTACACCTTGCTCCCTAATCTTTATGTGAATCTAAAAACCCCATCTAGATGTAACCTATAAAGGCTTGAGGACTTGATCATGCTCCAATTCATAGCCAATGGAGAAACAACCATGGATGTAATGAATCTGGATTAATGTCTAAGAAATTCAACATTGGCTGGATGAAACTCACCAGTGCTTGTTCTAAGGAAGAATTAGGAGGAATATTTGTATTTGCTACCAAAATGGTATGGTTTTTTGGATGGACAGTAGAATTCTTTCCATTTCCACGTATGCAAAAATGTGTTGTGCACATGAACTAGTAATAGTGGGAGTGCAGAAGTTTGCTATGAAAAATTATATCATGCCTCTATCATAAAGCAACATTCCACGTCCAAATATCTCTATATATAAATTAAATGCTTCACTAATAGTGCACCTGATCAGTGGAGAAATGATATATATGGGAGAAGAAGGAAAGAAGGAAGGAAGGAAAGAAGGAGGGAGGGAAGAAGATAGTTTTCTATTTAAAAAATGCATATAAGTTGATTGCAGGGTCCTTACAAATCTAGGTCAACTATAAGGAACTCTTCTAACCAAAAAGAAATCAAGTCTTACTTTTGTTCCTTGATAGTATGGTTTGTTTTGGCATTCATATAATCACTTCTTTTGTTTTTTTCAGACTATATTCATAAGCAACATTGACAATGACAGCAATAAAATGATGGCGCCTCATTTATAAACAGTGAGGAAGGTGCTCACATTGGCCTTGTGATGTTCAGAATCAAATTTGATTTATACTGGTTTTAGAGAAAGTATTTGACTTAAAGGCTTCCACGTGATAAGAAGATGCCATAGCCATAAAACTAAATCATCTCTTGTCACAGTTACTACCCTGTATAACCTGCCCCTCCTTATGCGCATTTTGACTAGGACCTAAGCTTCTGAAGTCGGTTTGGCACCTTTTTTCCCTCTTCCTAGCTTAGCTTAAAGGTGATATAGAAAATGGAATAGTTTTATCACAAGCAGATAAAAACTCACCTCTGAGAAATCTTGAATTAATCTTGAATCTCTGAAAATCTTTCATTCAAATCCTTGTTCTGAACCAGCAGAACTTGAATTCAGATAGTTCACAGTCCAAGTCAGCGAGCTGCAGGAGGCTGGAGAACTGCAAAGTTCTTGCTGAGATGCTGGGTGAAACTTTTTCATACAGCCATTACTGCATTAAAATCTTGCTATGCACATCGAGGCACATCACGCTACATCAGGCTGGCAAGGGAATTTGATCAGAATGATTTGACCCAACAGGTACATTTCTATGCTTTTTGCTGATCGCTTCACCCACTATAAGCCTTCAGCCTTCAGTGTCACTTTTATGATGCTCCCGCTACTCAGCGCTCACTAAATGTCATGTATAACCTAGGATGGATTCTCGAAGTTATATCCGTTCTTTGATAAATTTGACCTGTGCCTCTGCTACTGAAAAGTAGAGATAGGTGATATTTTAAGATCATGGGCCTGTGACTGTGCAAACCCACTGGGGCTCTAAGAAAAGTTCTTTGTTGTTGTTTTATAAGGAAACCTACTGCCATTAGTCTACATCAGATCCTCCCTCTTGCAGAGCTGCGAGCCCAGCATCTGAAACTCGTTAACAACAGCTGTTGCTGGGTTGTTATTTTCCTTTTTATTTTTTTATAAGAAGTGGATCTTTAGGTCATAACCTGGTGTTTTTAGCAATCATGTCAGAAAGTTTTATTTTTTAAAGTATAGGTCTGGATTGAAGCTTAAGATTGGAAAAGAAACAACTTCTGCCAGCGTTACATATGCTTCCTTGGGAGAGATGCCTGACCCTACAGCATCTCAGCAACTGATGATTTTGCAGGGAATGGCAGACACATGCTGGGCTTGACTGCAAAAAAACCCATCCCCTGTGCCAACTACTCTTGTCTCCAAAAGCTAAATTCAAATGATTTATCCAGCATACTAGTTGAAGTAGAAAAGTTAAAGTTGCATTTTTTTGAATTGATATTGCACTTGCAGAAAATACTATTCAGAATAAATCCTGATAACTTATTTGCAATCTTAGCTTATGTGTTTGTGCATAATTTTGTAGTAGGGCATCCTACTATGAGAATTCAAAACTTATACTAAGAACCTGAAGCTTTACTCRCTTTTGATGTAAGTGGGACTAGATTACCCCCCAGGGAGGGGATCTTGTGCCTCTCTCTGGAATATTGGATCTGTCCCTTTTCTAAAGAAGGATTATGAACTTAGATGGCCCTCAAACCTGAGTCAGTCCTGCAAAAGGCTGCTCTTCTTAAGATCAAGTTTCCATCATCTCCAAGATATCATACAATGAGAATTCTGCATCTCACCAGATTTTGATAATTTACCTCAGTCACCAAAAGGCAAATGAGTCACTGAAGGTTTGACTCCCACCCTGTCAAGAGAAGCCATAATGACTTTTTTTTGTGTGTGTGTGTGTGTGTATTTTAAATGAGGTGAATTTCTCTGGACATGTCTACCAAGTGACTGGGAGCAAAGGGCAGAAACCCCAAAGCTAATGTGGAAAAAGCAGAGCAAGAGCACACGTTTGCAGTTTTTGCATAATAAATTGCACCTGGATAAAAAAAGAAAAACAAAACCAAGCCAAAAACAAAACAAAAAACAAACAACAACAAAAACACCCCCCCCCCCCAAACCCGCTATCCTCTGTTAGTCTAGACTTCCAGGTGGGATTTCCAGCATGAAGAGCTGTTGTTGTACCAGGTGAATATCCCATCCAGCCCTTCTAAGATTTGTCATTACTAGCTGGGATTGGCCAGGATACATCAGTCTCTCCGCTCACATTTACTTGAATAGATCACATTTTCCAAGGAAAATCAAATTGCTATTAGGGAGAAGGAAAATACCTACTTACCCACTCCCCGGGAATACAGAAGAAGAAAAAGCCCAAGATGGAAAGGAGGGCAGAATAAGAGCATATGGGCCTTCATAACTATTTGTTCTTTACGCAGCTATGGAAATGCACACGTCACTTAGAGCAGGCCTATCACTGAATCACGTGCTGGCCAGCAGAGCCTCTTATGGCAGGACCCGCATCTCCTCAGACTTCTCTGCTACCTCCGCTCCAGTCCCCAAAACGAGCAAATGATGGGTGAAGCTCTTTCAGAGCAAGGACAGCAAATGGCTTTATAAATGGGATGACAGAAAGGACAGACAGACATCTCACTCACTCGCCCGGTGAGTAACATCCTACAGAGCTGCCTGTCCAAAGGGGTACTACCTCTGGATCCAGAGGCTGGTGCTAAGCTTCCTGATGAAGCTATTCCTGTGAAAACACTTCCAGTTGTTACCAGAGACAGTAGATGGCCTTAGCTATAACACAAAGTTACAAAGCCACTGGATGGCTCCCCAAAGTTGAGGCACGTTCGCAGGATGCTGTTCACGACTCCTCTGTTGAGGAGAGGCTGATGTTTCAGAGCCAAAGCTACATTCCACTTTTGTCTCAGGTGTTTTTTCTTTAGTATTGTCTTGAAGCTAGAACTTAGAAGACAAAACCAAGCTCTAGAAGTAAACACCAGCCCTGTGAGATCCCGTTGTGCTTTCTGACCACAAAGAATCAGAGTTTTCCACCTTGAGCCCTAATTCAAAGCATCCCAGCAACTTCCTTTGTATTCTCTAGGGAAGCTCAGTACGGCAGAATGGCTCTAAATCAAACAGACAACCCCCCCTCCAGTCACAGTTAAGATTAAACCACTTTTCAAATCAGTAGCCAGAAGCTGATGAAAGGTATTTTTTTCTACATATTAACATTTGCACGGAAATGTACTCCTTACCTAAGTTAACTTGCTCTGTATTTTCCCTTCGTTGTTACAATAGGACTAAAAGGTCTTGGCAAGATGGGAGTCACTGACTTCCTAAGTGATTTGCAAAAAGTAGCAAAGCTCATGGAACAGTCTTAGAATGGCTGATGTTCAAATCCTTTCTCTTTATCAGTGACTACTCCAGCAGCTGATGATGCCAATGGGTAAACAGGGCACAAATGTATGAGATTCTGAGACCACTCTGAGATCTGCACAAACACAGAGAAAACGGGAGAATCTTGGACTTTATCCCTTCTGGAGAAAAAATGAGGCAGACCAATTTGTAAAATCCTCCCAACAAGGAACTGAAGCAGAAACATTAGTCCTGAGGGCTGAATAGGGAGAGCAAACCTGAGGCTGTTCTTGCAGCAATGAGTAACCCTCGCCTCTGCCCAACAACTCCAAGTGGAAAAAAAGATTGATCGCAGGGGCTTATCTTGATCTGTCCACATTGGCATTTATTTTTTAACTTTCCAAAAAATTTTAGCTGGATTTTAAATTAGAATTCTTTCCTTATTTATTTTCAAATTTTAATTCAACTTTATATTGTTTTTGTTGTATTAAATATAAAATATGGTTTTGGTAATGAGTAAAGCATCTAAAAGGGTCTGGTGGACAATTTTCACTAAATATTCCAGAATATTGAAAAATGATATGAAAATAACATTGTCTATAAAAACTACGCAGAAAATGCAAAAGGAATCTTTCCAAATTTTTGTAGCATAGAAACTTTTTTTGTTGTTGTTTGAAAAAAATATTTATTTTCAGGAGTTTTTCTTTGAATTTATATTAGGTCATGAGAAGAACTTTAATGGAGTACAATGCCTTGTGTCATTTAGATCTTGGAAGGATCTGCAGCTTGCATCTAGAGCAGCTGGCCCAGGGAAATTTTGTTGCTGGGTAGATGCTTCTCCTATTCCTTAGCAAACCTAAAGTAGTTCCTCTACTACTGTTTCTTTTTCCTTCCTTTCATGCCATTTTTTCAGAGCTTACTGCACAAATCTAGTACTCTTATATTCTGCCTAGCAGCATTCCCTGTGAAATATTTTCCAGCCCAGCTGGATTGTACATTTTGCTTGCCTTAAAAAGTCAGACTATCTCACTACAGTGTATTTGCCTATTTTTAGTTGTTTGCAAAAAGATCAGATTAAAATCTATACATATATGTCCATTATTTGATATTAATCAATGTATATTATACATATCTATCTCTGGATAACTTCTCACAGGCTTTTTCTGTACATGTGTTGCTCAAACAGTGTGATTCTTAGAAGAAAGTGAATAATACATATTGGTGAAATGACCTTTGTGGTTCTCATCTGAGCAAAATTCATGCAACACTTGGCACAAAATGAATGAATTAGTTGTCCCAGTACAGCATCATCACCACGATGAATATTTGTTCTGACTAAGGATTCCAGGTTTGGGCTCAAAACCACTTTTTTAGTCAATATAACTTTGAGGGCTGAAAAACAACCCCTTATTTAACACGTCATTTGTATCTCTTCTGAAGATGATTAAGTTGTTTTTTTATTTATTCTCTACGCTGGAAGAGTACCAAGAAACCTAGAGAGCGAATAAGGGTTTTGCATTCTATTTTGTATTCTATTATTTTATTTATCAAAAATTCTCAGCATGGAATAAGAAATATTCAGACCCTATTTCATGCTTACAGGTTGTTAGTATTATAACAACATGAAGGAAGTAATGATGCATACTTGGTTCTTCATAAGACAGTGGTGATATAGACCCCATTCGGCACATAGCAGACCTTCCTATAAAGAGGTTTGCCAAGTACTAAAATATGTCTGATATATTTGAAACTGCAAAAGCCAAAAAGTCCCAACCAACCAACCAAAAATCACACCTTTAATGACTGTCCATGTATTTAAACTCATTTAAGTCTTGGAGAATGGCATCTTTTGTGTATTAGAATACGGTGGAAAAGATGGGCAGACACAACACTTTTTATTCTGATATAATGAAAAAGATAAATCCAATAACTGCACAATAAGATGCTTACAAAGGGTCATGTGAACAACAGACAAAATATGCACATCCCCACCATGAAATTTTCAAGTACAGGAAAAGAAATACATTGTCTTGTGGAGAGCAGATGGGTGTTTTGTTACCAAAGATGACACTTTTCAAAGATTTCTCTCTCCTGTGCTGTTTGATGACACCGTGTCGAAGGGAATTGGTAGCTTAGAGCTGTGTTAGTTCTTCTGGGATCAGTCTCACTCTTACTTCTGCGTGGGGAAGGACAGAACAGGTCGTCTGCTACAACAGCTCTGGCTTCTGTAGCTACACAAATGTTTGTGGTTGCCCAAGAACGGAGGGTTTAGGAAGCTTGAAACCGCTCTTTGCTTTTTATCACACTAATAAATATACCCTACCGGAGGGAGGAGGAGGAGATTGGGCTGGTGTGATTAACTCCATGTGTGTCAGCAGCAGGGTTTGGAAGCTAAGACGTACTATAGCAAAAGAGTGAGTTTTTATCTCCTGTTCAGATAACATCGCAGGTTTGGTCCTGGAAGGTGCTGAGTACTCTGGCAGGGATCCAGCAAAGCACTTATCCATATGCTTTAAGTCAATGTAAGATCAGAACTGGCCTGCTCAACATTTTGTGGGATCAGATCCTAATTCTTGGGACTGGAAGTCATAAAAAGACTTAGGTTGCCCATTCATTAGGGAAAACAAAAGCACGCACTCTCCTAGGAATTATTTCACTGCAAATTAATGTGGGTGACTGACATCAGGGCTTGAGCACCAGAATTACCCCCTCAGTGCATTATACAGTTTTGTGATTTCCACTCTTGTGCTAAAACGTCTAAGGAACACCCAGGCATGCCCTGGGCTGAGACATCTTCACTGTGCGAATCGCAAGAGCGTTGATCTGTCCTTTGCAAGGAATTGTAGAAAAGGTCTGGAAGAGTTATCAGCTCCCAAGGGAGAGCATACCTCCTGACTACACAGAAACCAGGTTCAAGGTTGGGTTAAAATGAGGTGAGGTCTATGTTCTTGGACAGGTAAGCCAGTACAGATTTGGCAGCTCCAAACCTGTGTTAATGTGGGTTGTTTCTTTTTTTGTTGTTGTTGATTTGTTTTATTTTTTGTTTTTGTGGACAGTAGCTCAGGTAACAAGCCAGGCTATGAGTAGTGAAAATGGTGCACATGGACATTTCAGTGAAGTTCATTTATCTGAGGTTTCCTGTGTCAAAATGCTGCGGGTTTCTTTACAGAAGGAAGCGATCAGACTCAGATGCGTTCCCTCTAGTCATTGCAAAGGGAGACCACCATTTCACAGGCCTCTGCATGGCGTCTAAATAAATTACAAATATGGTCGTACCAACATTTCACACTATTATGAGTCAAATCACTTTAATGTAAGATTAGCTCCTGATTCTTAGTATACTAAACCTTTAATAGACTTACGATTTTGAAATTGAAAAGATCAAAGCAATCATAAGCAGTGTGTATAATACATAGTTTGGAAAGACTGGAATCTTTCTAGTATATATTTTTCTTTATTTGTTAATCTGTAGGGAAGGAGTAACATTCTATAGCAACAGAAGAGGAAACAGGATTTAGCTACGTAATGTGGCATTCAGAACTCAGTTCCAGCCTATTCCCTCCACTTTTGTTTCAGACACTCATAACATTTTCAAAATAAATTTGGGGAGCTGAAACTTTCCATGCTTGGATTCAACTGAAAAGCTTTTTTTTCTTTTTTTCAGTCAAGATGATTGAGTGTGAATTATTCAGGAATGAACTCAACACATTTTTCCTTGTATGTTTCAATTAAAAATGTAATTAGGACAAATAAAAAATAACTAACAATCAAAACTTTAAATGCACACCTCCAAACATTCCTAGGTGCATTAGTATTAGGGACTAGTCCTATTTCTTTTGAAGGTTTCAAATGGCTGCAGTTGTATGTAGAAAGTTAAGTATGTGCTTAACTATTTTAAAATTTGGGACCACTCTTTGCTTTTACTTTTCCAACCTAATAATTAAGCAAAATGTATAGGAAAATGCTTAAAGGATATCAAAAAACATAGGTGTTTTTCTCAGACAGTCTTATGAAAATGCATGTAAGGGAATTTTTATTTCAGCATTTTTACAGCAGTTCTTTTATTAACTTCATCACAATTTAATCTGTATCTTGCCAAATTTAAGCACCTGGGAGACTAGAACTGCTGAACCAATTTCCCTCAAGTCTCAATGAGATCCTCAATAGAAAACAAGTTTGAAGGAAACCAGACAACTAGGTCTAAAGTCATATATGCCTGAATTCAGCATTTGCATCCAATTCAGGAGAAACTTAACAACTGCATCCTAAACATTTCAATACTTATCATAATTGGAGATAGCTTAAGATGATAGGAATCTGAAGTATGATAGGAATTTGTAAAAGGTGTTACTGTTCTTATTATTTTTGTCTTAGTATTAATTGACAAATAGTAACAAGTTCCCCAAGAAAGGGAAACCACATTTTGAGATGGAGTGAATTCTGAAAATTCAACCTAAAACTTAGGAATTGCTTAGGATATTTCAACTTTTTTTTTTTTTTATAATACATACAGAATTACAAATAAGCTTTATTTATATGTCCAGTAAATCAGTGTAAAACCATTGCCTTTTATGATTTTGTGTAAAACTGTAATGAGGGCAATGTATCTATTTTGCACTGGAGGCAGATATGGTGATGGAAACTTTTAGCATCAGCAATTTTCAGAAGCCATAGGTCTGATAACAGCTGCTTAATACAATGCATTCTTCCGGAGTTTCATAAATGTAAAAAAATCTTTGCATGCCTTAAAGCATGTCAATGTTTATGATTTACAGAGTATCAGATTTCAGTCTTAATTCCCATTTTCGAATGCTACAACTTGCATTCATAAGATTTTTTACCCATTTTTATCAATTTTGAACAGTGAATTAGCACACTGGCAGAGTCCAAAGTTTCATCTTTTTCTTTACATATAGCCAAGTGAGTTTCAGGATCTGGCCTACAAATTCTGATTGATTTGGCATAATGACAGATTCTAATTTTTTTTTTTTCAGTGTCACAGAAATCTGTTTTTCATGACCTGTCAAGCAGTCTCTGATTAATTGGCCTGGTGGTACATGGGGCAGAATCCAGTCTTTTCCTTTCACGTTTCCCACAATGCGCTTGACAGTTCTCTGTGCACACTCCAGTACCCTGGCACTGCTCGCTGGCAGAGCCCAGTGCTTTGCTCCTCAACCAAGGCTAGCGAGTTGTGTTCAGCTCGATGCTGCCATGACCATTTCTGACCCATATGTAACACCCTTGCTCACTAAAGGCTCTGAGAAAATGTTTTGCTATTAACTGTTTTGACATTGCCTTGTTAACCTAGTGGCGTATGCACCTTGGAAATGCAAAAACCGCCAATAGATATCAGTGTTTGACATATACCACATACCACTGCACTTGTGGTCAACAGCGAAGAAGCTAGTAATTCTGACAGAAAAGCTAGCATTATTAAAATGACGTTACCATATGACTGTGTGTTATGACTTAAAAGAACAGAGAAGTTAGAGATGGAAAAGACTTATTTTATCAGTTTATCTTCCTTTTTTTTAAATTTATTTTATTTGCCAGAATGCATTACAGTCACTAGATGGGAAAAATAGCAGATGACAAACTTGATGGTACCTTAGATTTAAGTCAAGCCCCATAAAACTGTGGTTTACACAGTCTTTTTATTTTGTCTGCATCTGTACATCCAATGAGAACAGAATTCTTCTTTTTATCCCATTCTGACTCTTTGGGACTCTTCCTGGCTCTTTACATGTTTCAGAACGAAAATACAGTTCAATCCCAGGGAGTGGCAGGCGGATGTGAGGCTCATTATTCAGCCTGATTTGCTCAGTGGTTTCCCCATAAGGATCTGGACTGAGAGGTTTAGGAAAGGATTCATGGCAGGGAGCGGGCAGAGCTCAGCAGTTTAAGAGGCAAGGCGTCTGACAGCGGGTCACACAAAACCAGAATAAATAATAATGGCTGCTCTTCTTAAATTTCTCCATTTTCCAGGTAGATTTCAGCTCAGGATGGAACACCACCAACATGGTTGATAGATGTGAAGAGAAAGCTTCAGTGCTAGCCGACCCCAATGGTAGGATATCACATTTCTTTACTTTTCTTGGTATTTTGTCATCCAGGTCGAAAATGATCCAGAAAGTCATATTCCCAGATAGTCTGCATGAGTGAATTCATTTCTGATTTGTGCCGGAACTTAACATTTCAGAGAATTTCTTGAGTCAGTGTACATCAAATACGGTCTAAGAAACAAATGATTGCCCCAGGATTTGACTCATGGTCTACCATCCAGGATCACCAAACCTTCAGAATTTGAGAGTCACTGGTATTGAGGGAGGTGGTATTTGAGGGCCATAATCAGATCTTCACCAGCCTAGATGACTCCTGCAATAGCCTTTTTTGGTGAGAGAAAAAGGTTTGATATTAATGTGCATGTATATATATTTTTTTTCTTAGCTCAGGCTGTCTTGGGGGTTTCCTGTGCTTTGCACTTTGGGCTACATTAGTGCCGTATCTTTTAGATAACTTGGCACAGGGTACTATAGAAAGTGGGTTGCCAGGAAAGTTTGGTATAGGAAAGGCCACTTTTAATATAGTTGAGCAAATGACATAACCCTTAAATCCATCCTGCTACCCAAAAAAGGAATAGAAAATGATATGAGTGAACCTTTGAAGTGAAAGGTGAGCAAATGTACAGTATTGCTGTATAATCTTAACCCCATTTCCCTTTCCTGCCATGAAAGAGCACTCTGAAGTGCATCCATTTCATTTCCTCAGTCTTCGCTCACTGCACAATAGCTATTTCTCTGTTTTGCCCTTTGAAAACAAACATCTTTCCTCATTAAAAAAAAAATAGAAAAGGAGGGAAGAAAGAAAGATTTTTCTACCAAACTTCTCTTCGCTCCCTGTGTTTAATGTAGAAGAGGTGGTTCACAGTGATGTTCTCCCCTGGTCGGTGTCACCCCCACGGAGTGACTCAGGCCACCTACCATCTGAGTCAGTCTCCGGAGGAGCTTATCTGTCCCCGCCGACTACAGGGGGAGCCAATAACCACCAGGATCCCCAGCAAGGTGACTCAGTGGCTGCCAAATTTCTGAATCTGAATTGCAGCCTGAGGGTTACTAAGTAGATTATGAACATGATGTGGCTTTTTAGGATTCAGGGTCGCATCTTCTCAATCACCCAGGCTGATCCGGGGCTGAATGCAATGTTCATTTTTCTGATATCCAGGAACATTACTCATGTCCCTAAATGTGAAATATGAAAAAAAGGAGGAAAACACTTTAAAAAAAATCCCCCAAACAAGCTCAAGCCTCAGTGCTGTGCTACGTAGGATCGCTTTTGAAATGCAATTTGCTAAATGAGATTTTGATAAATGATGATTCTAGCATGCAAGGCAATAATAGTCCACATCATTGTTTCAAAATTCTTTAACAGTCTCCTTGTCCTAATGCTGCAGTATACAGCCTTTCAGGGAAATATACTGTGTCTTCTTTAAAGCGGGAGGGCTTGACAGTTATTTCTAGAATGGATGTCATATTATGAATTGTATAAGCATGTACAAAAGCATTTAAAACTAGCAGGATCTGAGTATAACTTTGCAAAGTTAAATTACTGTAATGTCAGAGGGATAAGAAATGTGTTCAATGTTGTGAAATGAACAGATATCCATGTGCTGTATTCAGTCCTTATCATTTAATGACATATAACAATGTTTTGCTGTTAGACAAGCAATCTAATTTTTTTTTTTAATGTAAATAACCTTGTCTTAAATCTATTTCACTCTGATCACAGTGTGACTGTAAAAAAACCACAGTGCAGCATCATTTTCAAATGGTTTTCGGTCTAGTGGGATAGGTGTCAGTTGTGGGCGTCTTTCAGAAGCCGGAGGTTTTAATCTAAGCAAAGGAGATCAATGCGCAGCACAGGAAGGAAAAGGCATTGCAAGAAGCTTTGAGAAGTTTTAGGCTTCTCTTCGCCTCCCAGCCATTTCACTCCCCGGTGATATTTACACATGAACCACCACCCTTGGCAGTGGGGTTTGTGAGCTGCAGGGGAATTCTCCACATTCAGGCAAGAATTAAAGCATGACTAAGTAGCAGAGCTGTTTGTGGGCTTCCTCCAAAGCTCACCGGCGCCTGTGTAAAGGCTCCCGTTTATTCCAACAAGCATTCGGTCTAGCCTCTAGGCCCCCACGGAATAGTTCAAATTCCATTTTGTTTTCGGCGTTTTGCTCGTTCTAGCCTTCTTTTCTGACTTCTGTGGTCAAGACAGTTGGGTTAAAGAACTATAGAAATCACGTGTCCTGAGACTATACCTGTACCACAGAAACTGGAGGTTATGCTCTATCCCAAAATAGAACGGTTCTTTGACAGAAGGAAGTATCACCCTACGACAGTACTTAGTAAGAGGAGCCCAAATCTAGTCTGATATGCCACTGCAACACGGACGACTTTGCAGGCAGTTGTCAGTGCATGTGAGAGCAGATATCACCCTCTGGAGTCTCCCAAGCATAGTGACTTGGTTTTATTGTGATAATAGCGAGAAGCTCTTTAGAAATCAACACCCCACACGGAGGAAACGGAGACTCGCGCTCTTCTGCAGAGATTGAGAGAGCCTAAATAGACAAGTCAGATGAAGGATGGGAGGGGAAATAGAGGCAGAAAGAGATGAAATAACCTCTTCACAAGGTAGGTCAATGGCAGATGTGGAACTGGAATTCAGATTTCTCAGGTGCCACCATTCAACGGTCCTCAGGTACGAGTTGAGGCCTCCACTGCTAAATTTAAGTGTGAGACAGAAAGCATCAAATACTAGACGATGTACTGCATGTTGCTTGGTCCATAATGTTGACCATGGACCATGATGATGGGGGTCGGGCTGCTGATACTGCCTGTACTTCACTGTCTGTCCACCACGGTGAACTCTACTGTTACGTTACACTGAGGCTTAGGACCAGCCTTTGTGGATGCTCTAGATGAGTAGCCGTACTCCCCAAAACCAGCAGCCATACAGACAAAACCCATTAATTCAGACAAACCCTGAGATCCCACAGGACATCGGTTTTCCCTAATAAAGCATCATCTTTAGTTTTCTTAGAAGAAGCCACGCTGAAGGTCAGGCTTTTCTGTGGAAGAGTCATAACAGTTCCCAAAGTAGATTGACTGCATGAATCGATTTTCTTTAAAATGAAAATACCCTCCTCCCCGAAATGTCAATGATCGTATGCTTGATTTTAAGCTCCTTAATCACAATTTTACAGTTTCAAATCCTTTGAAGCTTCGTTTGCTCCTTTGCTTTATTACTAAGGTGGGAAACATTTTGATAGACTATTAGTTTTCTAAGAACACATGGCTTTTCCCCTTTTTTATTTGTTTTGTTTTTTTTCAACTTTGGTTATAAAGCAATTCATAACTGTAGTAACACCCACAGACTATCTCTAAAGATGATTTAAACAAAATGTATTGTACTTTGCGCCTTTTTTTCCACAGTTCTTAGAACTGCATTTGTTTTCATTAAGTCTTAACAAAGATCAGATTGAGCTGAAACTTTGGTAAGAGAGGTGATAAGTTTGCAGATAATAATGCATCTCACCAGTCATGAATTGCACAAAATAATCTTCAGATAGGGGCATGTCATGCAAGAATTTACATGCTAGCACTTTAATTGTCAGAAGCTGGTTTCTATTAACCAGATGGACTGTGAATGACTAACAGCATTTCCCATTAGTGGAGGGAAAAAGAAAAATGAAGGTAAGTTAAAAAACACTAAAAATTTTTTTAATAATATTGTTTAACTTAGCTTGTAATGAGGAGAAAGAGCAAGACCTTAAGGTAATTAAGAGCAAGACTAGTTTGTTTAATAAATGCCTTCTCTGTGCTTAAAGCAAAAGATGTATATGGAAAAAGATAGTGAAGAAAAGAAGCATTACACAGGAAAATGTGTGCAGAGAAGGAAATATCTATTTAAAGGAATACTTTGAAAAGGGCAAAAAGAAATTCTGTGAAAAACATTGCTGATTTTTTTTTTTCTTGTTGGATGAAATTTGAATATTTCATTTTTTTCCGACCAATGCTGGTAAAAAGTGGGTTTTCCCTTCCTGTCATAAAGTGGACCAGAAGGGCCCTTGCATGGTGCGTGGTTTGATTTGCATAGGGAAAGAGCGTGGTTGCCAGACGCAGGCCACAACTCTTGTCACCATTTTTGTGCTGTACTTAGTCGTTTTAGAAATTCAGAGCGCGAAGCGGTCGCGGTGGCAGCTCAGAAAGGTCCGTGTCCGCACCCTGGCGTGCTCCGCTGGGCACGGGGGGAAAGAGCAGTCCTACCTGCCTGGTGAGACCTGCCACCGGCGTTGTGCCCCGAAGGGCAGCGGTCGGAGCTCAGCGCGGCGGTGCTAAGTTTCACGCCGGGCCGTACGCCGCTGTCCAATAAACAGGACGTCCACCGGGGCTATTAAATATTCACTGCTGGCTCAAATTTCCTAGAATAAAAGGATTTGGGCTGCATCCTCACTTGGCATAAATTGGCCTCAAGAGTAGGTATCAGTGGACAGTACCAGCTTACACCAAGTCAGAGATGATGTTATCCATATGTGCTTTCTTTGTGATTAAAGGCTCATTCAGTCGCTAGACAAAGCCCTGCAGGTCATTACAGTGACAGCACTTTGCGCTATTGTACTTTTCAGTTATAATCTCAAAGCATTTTTAAAGTATTTATTACACTTAAAAAAAAATTACAAGACAGCAACCCGGAGGCAGCTTAGAATTATTACAACCTGTTGTTTTGCAGGTGAATAAAGGAATATGAGTAAGTTTTGCCTAGGGTTACTGTGAATCAGGAAAAATGAGGATTAAAATCAAGGTGATATGACTACTAATCTCTGGCTTTAATAATTAAACAGCAGCATGTCCCACCTGTGCTCAAGGTTCTTGCTTGTGCATTTAGGCAAGCAACTGAATAAAAGCCTGGCTAAAGCAAAGAGTCAAATCTCATTCTCTTTGAAGTTAGGAGGATTTTTATCATGGATCTAAATGGGACATAAAGCCCTAATGAAGCTCATCAGCACTGGAATATGCTCTAGACTGTTTCCTGACCATGAGTAAAAACTCTGGCCTTGATCAGCCAAAGTAATAGAACAAATAACTATACAACACATAAATCTTGTTATTCAAAGAGGTGGCGGTTTATTTATATACATTACTATTGTGTGCATTTGTGTTTGCAGCAACAGAGGTTTAGGACTTTAGAAATAATTTCTCCCTTTCTTGCAATACTATCCAGACACTCTGGGATAGTTCTGTTGTTATAACATGTTTAAAAATCCTTTGTATACTTAGAATATTTCAGCATTCTATCCTAGCACCCGAAAACATTGTTTTTTGGGAAGCTACCCCATGTTTTTATATATGATTTCTCTGATTGTCATGTCTTTCTATACTACCTGTGTAGATGTATGACAAACTCTCCATTTTTCATTTGAATTTTCTCTGAAAAACACCGTGGTTGATCAGTACAGTCTTTTTGTTTGTTTTTTAAAGTAGTTTCTACTGCTTCTTTTTCTACAGTTTTGGTGTTTGCGAAAAATGTAACACATTGATAACATTTCCATTCCTACTGCCTAATAAACTTCAATTTTATAATTACAAATTTTTCTCTGTAGCTAGGACTGAGAAGATATTTTGCCTGATAAATATTTTCATATTACCTGGCGTAAAATATTTTCATACAAAATATATTGAATATGAGCTCACTTTCTGAAAGTTTTCTGTGTTCTGTAAGAAGTGACTAGGAACACTCAAAGGTTTTTTCTAAATTTGATGCAACAGTAAAGCCTTTTTGTTTTGTATTTTCTCCTTCCTATAGGAAATGCTGAGTTTGAATGTTTTTTGCTAAAAAGATTTCATTTCACTTGTCAGATGATATTTGAACTTGTTTTGAGAAAAGAGAAAATTGCAAAACTCGATGACCTGACCTTTATATTTAAGGTTTTAGATTACATTTTTATTCATCATTTTAAAATGTTTAATTGTAATAGAGGTTCTAAGGAAAAGCATATACACCAAATAGGTTACATTCCCTTTTGATTCCTCTGTCTGTTATCTTGTAAAACTTCAGATTCTTTAAGCATGGCATATATATATGCATGAAGAAATGAAGGGAAAGAAAAAGTTCTGAGCTCCTTGATGTACTCTTATCACCAATTCCAAAACAACACCCCTCACAAACAGAGCAAAATATCTTTTTATTTTCTTTTTTCTCCTGCTGGCCCCCTTCTCTCTAATTCCTCCAGGCCCCCTCTATTTAGCACTACTTTGCTTTAGGGAATATTTGAGATCTCATGGGAGTATCCCCTGGCCAAATGAACTCATCCACCGTATGGGTACGTATCTCCAAATTATTCTCCCATTACAGCCAGTCAAGATAAACAGGCACTTCTACAGCAAGGTTGATCTCATTTTTCAAAAGTAAGCATCAAAATGAAGTCAGATGAACCATGTCATAAAAGCACCCTTTTCCTCTTACTGGTTTTAAAGGGTATCCAGGGTAACTAGCTCAGTGTACTTTTGTGCACTGAATCACCCCCCTGACGGCAGCTTTTTCCTGCCTACGATACAGATAAAGCATACTAATTAAATGGAAAGCCACTTGCATGCACCGTCATAATTAATGCTGACGGGAGTTTCTTACAAGTGGGAACGCCATCAGTTGTGGCAGAATTTTGCTCTACGTTGTGACAGGTTATTAGGAAGGTGGCGACTTCGATGAGATTTAGATCAAGTGCCAAATTTTCCATTGTCCAAGATTTTTTTCTGAGCATGGGAAAACAGACCTTTTAATATTCACAAAATGCATAAGTGCAGTACCTGCAAGGTTGAAGAGATACTTCATCCTAATAGTGGGATGAATTTGGCTTACAAGAAGAGGTTATGAATCTGGCAGTTAACTTCCTTAGGATCATAAAGGCAGACAGTCAAACCATGTTTTCTATCGTGCATATTTGAGGCAATTAGTTTTTAGGGRGTTGCTTTGCGTTTTTGGTAAAAAGAACAGCAGAAACATAAATGGCTGAAAAGCAGACTTTCATTCAGTGATAGTTAATGTACACTCTGAGTACYTGAGAATTCACAAGGAATTCAGAGGATCCATTTCAGCATCGTCTGCGGTTTGCATTGGTAGATTTTTGGTAACTAACCAAAAAAAACTGTTAATAGTCATCCAAAAAGGTGTTGTAGCCAGGCAAGGAATTAAATACATTCTGCAAAAGAGAACAGTTGCAGTCACATCTTTTGTACATTTGATTCAAAAACACCAGTGTTGTAAACCATAGGCTGATAGATGGAGTTTAAATATTGGTAAAAAAACAGAGTTTTCACCATGCATAACACAGAAACAAATTRTTAAACTTACTCAATTCTAAAGGCCTTTTCCATAATTTCTCCTAATGCAAAAGACTCCTGAGGCAACAAGACAGCTTACCTGCCAACTTTGACATTTCTATAACCAAATCAATATTTCAGGAGCCTTGTGCTATAAATCTGATGTTGATTTGAATTTCCTGAAAGTAAGAAATGATCCAATTAGAAAACAAACAAAAAGGTGAGAATAATTACGCTGTTTATTCTTCCATGATGATAAGGTGAGCTTGACAAGACAAAATGCTTCTTCCTAAACCTGGAGTCTGCCTATGCTTGCAATTGATCTTAGGAGTTCAAGGTTTCGTTTGCATTTTTAACACGCCAACTTAAAATGTATTGCCTTGATAGAGATGTTAAGGAGCAGTTTGATTACAGTATCTCAAACCCTTAATTTTATATTCCTCTCAGTTGCTGAAGAATTTTAAATGCATTTGGGGATTTGGTATCTATGTAGAAGTAAGTCTTACGCTGCAATGATTTACAGTAGCACAGCTTCTAAATTTTTTCCCCGAACAGCTTTTTTTGTGCGTGTGTGCTGTATCTTTCACAAATTGGAATGCTCCTCTTGTTTATTACTGAGATTCTTTTTGAATGAAAAAATGCCACAAAAAGTGGGGCAGTCCAGTTTTCCAGCACTCTTTTTGCATTTGTAGGTGCAATCAAAACCAAATGTTCTGTTAAGTACCACAGTTTGGAATCCTTTGATTTTTGATCGTCTGGGGCTWGATTGTGCATTGTTTGCAACACTTTTTGAAAAATTTGGCTCATTATTTGACTTTGGTGAGTCCAGTCCAAAGCCAGGTATGCTTCACTAGGAGCGGGCAGACACTCTTTGTGGTGGAATTAGGACCAAGCCCACGGAAAGCACTAGGCATTGCAGGACTCCTCCTCTCTGGCTTCAATAGTTTCTCAGACACATTTGGTATGTTGCTGATCTGCTGGGTTGCTTCAGAGGGAAAAGAAGGCGAAAAAATAACCCCAACCTAGGCTCACTGAATGTCCCATTGTATTTATGAACTCCATGTGGCGGGCATGTGGTTGAATCTTCTCAGCATCTAGATCTAGGGAGCTTTATATTGGTTTCTGTTAGATCTATTCCACGAGAACTAATCCTAATCTTGTCCTGGCTTTTCCAGTGTCACGGGTACCAAGACCTGACAAGAAAGATTTTAGGGAAAGTATGATCCATTTCAGATGTCTAATGAAACACTTTGTGCTAATGCACAGTCAAGACTGAATGAACAAACTCAGCAGCTGGTAGCTAACAGTTTGATTCAGGACTGTTTGTTTTAATTGATAGCTGGGAGCTGTACTGTGGAATTAGGGTTTAAGCTAAAGTCCTCATTGAACGGAGCAAGGAGTTTGGCTTACAATAGGGATCTAAAAGATGCTGGTGGATTTGATTTTCAGGGATACCAAGCACTACAGTTGACATCAATGGGAGATGAGGGCACCATTGGACTCTTGAAAAATAAGCCCAAAGAATCCATGATCTTTGTTCAGATCTGTAGCCCAGAAGATACAGAATATCCTTACTAGTGACTCCCAGTGATTTCCCACAGTATTCTCTGGGAACAGGGTAAATCCCACCTAACCTTAATCATCTAAGGGTTAGACATCTAGTGTAAACCAGTTTTTTAAGGGTTTCCTCTATAGGCAGTGGAGAGGGAGAGAACTATTCAGAAGACAATTCACGCTGTCTACTTGAGGTGCATATCTTAGGACTGGATGGTTCATCTCTGGGTGGTAATACCAGCTTTTCTCCATGAACATCCATTCATCCTAGATGACTAGTTCCAACTAGATACCTAACTATTAGACAGCTAGGGCCAAATGAGAAGAATCCTCTTCTTTGGGGATATTAATAAACAGTTCAGAACTCATTTTGTGTGCAGAAAGAATTTAAAAGATGGTTTCCTCAAGAAACAAAGCTGACACAATCACACTGTGTGAGTGCTTGTCTGTCCACTGTCCGTCCCCCCGCAACTTTTTTTTTTTGGAACCTATTGATCAGTTTCAACCAAGTTTGACAGAAGAGTAGAAGGTTCAAAGATATTGAGTCCCTATGAGTTCTTTAAAAATAGGCAGCTGAGTAACGAGAAACCCTGAATTAATCTAGACTGAGGAAAAGGCTGTAGTGTGACTTGATGCCAGAGAGTTCATGGAAGACGGAGGTGTTACTGAATGAGCAACCTGTGGGAAATCTGCACTGAAGGACTTTTCTTATTGAACTCCAGTGAATCCATTGGAAAATAGACTTCAGTACTTTCACAGTTCACAGAACTTGCTTAATATGCTTGCATAATATGCACACGGTAGAACACAGAAACATGAACCCGAAAGAAGTATGAATGTCTCAGTTTAAATCCAATAATAACAGCAATAACATCAACCTAAAAAAAAMCCAAAAAACTGTGGAAACACATAAGAAAAAGATAATCTGTCTTTCTGCACAAAACCATGGGCTATATGTTTCCATTGCGTTGTTCTTTGTAGTCATTTGCACCAAGCGAGGTGGGAGTGGAACGTACCTCTGCTGGGATAGAGGATGGTAATGATTTCCACCCACTTTGCTCTCTGACTATGCAGGGCACCGGGCAGTGGTGAATCAGCCCAAGTAACTCCATTCCTGAGCACTGAAATTGCTGTAAATGTTTTAAAAGCTAGGTTTTGTTTTGCCAGATCTCATAAAAAGGGCTTTACATTTATTGTTCTCATATTTTTACTGTTCTTTCCCATCACATTGCTAAGAAAATTGTTTCTTTCTTATTCTAATATTGTGAGCTTCAGGAACAGCTCTCCTTGCCTGGTGTTCCTCTGAAATATGAAGGAGATGCCCTCTGCAGCAAGCTTAACATTGTTATCATCTGCATAATAAAGATAGGCTGTATGTATAGAATATGCATACACACATATAAATTTATACTGATCTACTGTGTGGGCACAAAGATAAACAGAATAAGAAGCACTATAGCAGAATAGAGGAAGAAGGCCTGTAACTCTGTGACTGACATCAAGAACAGATCTGATCTGTCAATCGACTGAATTGAGAGGCTTTTATGAATATCTCTTCTAGGACAAACTATTTTATGTGAAAAATAAATGTATGCTAGTTGCGTGATTTCCCCAACTAGTCCACAGAAAAGTTGTTTCTCATTCTTTCTTTCTCTCTCTCTTTTTTTTTTTATAATACTTTCTTCTGGCAGTTCTTCTCTCACCTCCTTTCCCATGTTAGAACAAAATAAAATAATTGCATTCTTAAAACCACATGTGCTAAATTTTGGATCTCAATACAGATAAAATTATCTACTTAGTCGTGAGTTCAGATGCTCTCAACCCTGCACTAAACATCTCACAAGTAATTAAAAATAAAACAGTTACATCAGAGACATTTTTCTTCCTCCCAGATCTGTGGGGAAATTGCTTATGTGATTGCTGTTTCTTTTTCTTGAGTGATGGAAAGCAAGGCAAAGATGTGTACAAAGCTTAAAAGTTATTGGAATTACAGCATCGATATTATATTCACGAACACCATTTATCAAGAATCTGCTAAAAAAAAGTCCCCATATTCAATTACAGAACCAAATAGTATCGACTGATTTAGTAAAACAAAGCAAATATTCAGCTTCTAGTGGAAATTGCTTGATGGTACCTCTTGTAATTGCTTGCCGAGCGAAGTTTTGTCATTGTCGTAGGGCCCTGATTCAGAAAGGCACTCATGTATCTCACTTTATTCATGTGACTGGGCCCTAGATGAACTCAGTGGAACCACRAACATGCTCAGGTTTCATGCAGGCTTAACAAGTTCGCTGAATCAGCACTTCAGCAGCAAGAAGAAAATGTCCTTAACTGTGGAGTCACATTAATGACTCAATAAGAAGTCAAATATTTTCAGCTAAAGACTTTCCTCTTTTAGGAGATACAATATTCTGCACTTTGCAATGCATCTGATTGCATTAAAGCTCCTTTCCTCTTCATTCGATGACTTTTTTCCACTTAGTACCAACATCTGAATTTTGCGCTCATGTTTTATGTATCTTCTATCAAACCTGCCCAGGTTTCTGATCCACCTTTTAGCCAGGTTAGGCTCTAGTAATCAGTAGCATGTAGATTCTTGTTTCAAAGCAAGTCTTACTGAATGGTCTTAACTTAGTTCAAGCTACATCTGATCAGAGCGGACTGTGGTGCTTTCCAAAAGCACACAGGCTCACACATCACCTTGTCCCTCATCAAAGCATTTTGGGGTTCCTAACACCACAAACGCATCAGAGAAGGAACTAAAAAGCAGGATTTCTTTGACTCGCTTCTTTGCTACAGAGTCAAGTAGAATAAACTTTTTTTTTTAATATAGAAAAAAGAAAAAAGAAAAACTTAAATAAAAGGATTGGATTTGCTTATGTTCTTTGAAGCTTTTCTTTGTAGGCAACGGATAAGTGTGTGGCGAGGGAGAGGGGAAAAGGAACCAAAAATAATTTAAGAAAACACGGAGTTCTGTCTTTGAATTATATGAAAGCAGCTGCATTTGATTTAATTTTCCTTTAACATAATGTGCTGTATAATCACTATCTTCGTCATCCCCTGGGCCCAAGCTTCCTCTTAGCACAAGCTCTGGGAGCCGTGCCATGGAGTTGAGTGGAAGCAGAATCTGGCCCATGCTTTGCTTTAAAAATAGAGCATCAGAAGTTACCTCTGTGGCTGCTCTTTCTTTTGAGATGCTAATAGAGTCCTCAAACACATTGCTTGAGATGCCATTGCCCTTCTTCTTCATAAGCCATCGAAAGTAATAAACCATTTAACAATAGACTGRAAGTCCATGTGCTCTAAGGTCCATTAGTTGGAAGGATAAATAAACGGAGTGAAAGAGAAATACTGCAATCTGCCAAAAGGACCAAATACAAGACCTGTTCCAACCCCACTCCTTAACACAGAGCTTTGTGGGTTAGGGGGAGAGAAGGAGGAAGAGGATGAAAGAGTAGAAGGAAGAGAGATGAACTTGTCTCAGTATAGTTAAAGACCAGCTCTCCTCCAACACAAAGCGAATTACCTTCATGAAGGAGAAAGAAGGCTTTGCCAGGGGAAGATTTGTCCCTGAAAAGCAACAGTGAGCATCTGAAAATAAAACAGTGTTTAAAAATGCCAATATTTCTTCAGTTATCAAACAGGAGTAACTGGTGTGCTAGAATCTTTCTTTATTTTCCTCTGTCAAAATAAAACAAGAGAGGGCTGTAGCATTTCAGGGATTATGTTAGCTGTTAACCGTGGACAAATAAATATTAAATGATCCTGCTTCCAACTGGAGTCAGTAAGAAAATTTCCAGCACCAGAAAGCCAAATCAGAACAAAATGTAGCCACAGTCAGGTCTTTAAGCATGAAAATGCAAATAAAATGAGTAAGAGCAAATAAATAATAATTTGTCTCTCCTGCCATCTGGAGAACTCACAATGTACTCTAACCATTGCTTAATTAAACCTCACAGGACCCTGGTTCAGTAAAAAGGGAATTATTTCTTAACTGCTTGTTTTAGAGGAGAGAGCCTTTGGCCTTCAATTACTATAAATTACACGGAGGGCAAGTGTGGACAAGCAGAATTCAATAGCCTTTAGTCAGCCTCATCTCCACAAACCTGGAAAGGACGGTTCTTTTTAGTTTCTTCAGAAACACACACAACAGTAGGACTTGACTCTGCAAGCCCTGAAGTCATGGTTAAAGATCCCATTGACTTCCAGGGCACAGACGCAGACCCCTGGAGCCTGCAGGGTTAGGGGTTAGCACTTACTTTGCATTAGAGCTGTTTTGCTGCACCAATACTTTTTCTTTTCTTTTTTCTTTTTTTTTTTTTAAGGTGGATTTCCCCCCCCACCCCACATAGTTCTTGACGCGGTTTCTATGTACTCATCTTCCTGAGATCAGTTTTACCTGATAAAAGCGCAAAGCCATTATGGCCTTATTTGTCAATTTGGTATGTGGGGGAGAAATGCTCGATTGAATGTTGAGGTTCTGCAGCTCCTCCAGCGAGTGGTGATTCATTAGGACATAATGTGGTAGGTAGTTGCACTCTGGCATGCTCTAGGCATCGTGTATACCGCCGTTTGAAGCAGAGCAACATAATAAATCCTTTTGTTAATAACTCTAAATGATGACTTATGCCCGGGAAATTCCTTTTCCTCCTGGCACAAACAACTGTAATCTCCATGGTGCTGCAGAATGGAGTAGACACCCTAATACCTTTACTGAAGGTGAAGCTATATGTACCTCATTAGCAGGCCACAGATCAAACTATTAGCAACATGGTGAGAAGCCAGTTAGGATTTGGCGGGATTTATAAAAGGTCATGGGGAGGCAGTGTGCAAAAAAGCTTTTTGGTTCTGTAAATGCTTCTGATCAACTAATTTCCCACTCAGTGGGCACAGGGAAGACATTTTATCCCATCGAATAAGCCAGTTTGGCAATGGTGATTACATGGGATTAAAGCTTTACATATGCCGTGAAAGCTGTGGCAGTTCCTACTGGTAAATTAACCTTAGCCTTTTGCGACAGAGAAGGAGGAAGCCCATCAGTTCATCTTTGTTTCCTTTGCTCTTTATCTCTCTACGATGTTCATGCAGGATGGAGAGGGGAGCTAGAAAATGCTGCAATATGCACTACAAAGGAACATTATGTAGTTTCCCTGCAACATCCCAGAGGATTAAATCCCCAGTCCAGATGCTAAGAGGTTGGGGAAGTGCTCAGTAGTTCGGGGAAGGCCTGGGACCTTCCACATGCTGTACGGTAAGTGGATCAGCCAGCTTGGTCCTCAAACCAGTCTTTGTGTTTGTAAACTTTTATATAGCTTTTCTTTTTAAAATAAGTATATCTCAAAATTCGTAAACAAAGAGCTCAGCACAAAACAAAGAGATTCTGCTGTGCAGAAGGGGAAACTGAGGCAGGAGGACAACTCACCCAAGCCCATCTTGCAAGACAGGCTCTGCACAAATGCCACTGCTCCCAAAGCCCCAGCAGTTTGGGCACACAAGGAGAGAATATTTATAGTATCTTACCTTGGCCATTGACTTCCTTGCAAGGAAGCCAGCACACTGGGAGCTCTGACTAGTTACTTTGCTAAGTTCACTGAAAGAAAAGATGGGCTTTTGTCCTCTGTGTGCACATTTTTTTGCCCCAGGAGCCCCCAGGTGTCACTGGACACCCTAAGAGGGGTGGACATCCTCTCCCAGTCCATCTTCCATCATCTGCATTGTAGCACAGCACGGGTGCTTCTCCCGCAGGGTGCAAGGAGTAAGGTGCAGGATTCCCTGTCTTCATTCAGGTCAGAATCATCCCTATTGTATAACACAGTCTAATTATCGAAGGCTTTTAAAACGTGCAGATTAGTTTCTGGCTATGATCTTTGTCTGGTCTTTGGTTCCTTCCTCTTAGCTCATAAAATAACTCTGCATGCAGATGTAGCAGACAAAGAGCCAACAAAAGGAAATCTGAAGCTTGGCTGCTGCTTATCCAATTTTGTGTTAAAACCCACATTTGGGAAATTCCTTTTTAATTGGTCCCTCCAAGGCCTGGAATATTTATAGGTGTGCATACGGCATCAAGACCCGCACATCCAAAGTTAAGTGGTCCACCTTATTTGAGAAAGATGCCTACAGAAATGTTCAGACAGAGTTATTTCACTGATGTCTATATCAAGAGGAGGCATTGTCATTTCAAAGGACATGCAGAGCATGAGAGAGGAAGGAAGAGTGGTTCTCTGATAGCTTTACTAGCAAGAGTGGTGTGACAGGGAGAGACAGCATGCTCACATTAGAAAAATTAAGTTCCTTTCCTATTTAAGCTACTGACTGACCCCAGATCATTTAAACCTTTCTAGGTTTCTGTTTACTCACATGTAAAACAGAAATAATATTTTTCTGAAATTCCTTAGAACCCTTTTTTTAATGAAAATGACTAAGTCTTTCAATCTGACAGCGCCTTTCTTTTGTGTAACTTGGGGGAACAGGGGACAGACTATTTATATGGTCTAAATTCATGCACTTTTAGTTAAAGATAGGTTCTTAGGGGAAAGCCAGGCTACCATGGAGTGGATTAAGGGCATCTAACTTAAAAGGATGGCATCATCCCGAGAGCTCGCACTGGCCCTTACGGGGTGTACAGGACGATAAACAGGTCTGCATGCACAGAAAGAGCGACATTCTCTGAGTTCACTACAGCAAGTATTGGAATCAGTAATTCACTGTTATTTGTAAACTCGGTATTTGTGAGGGCTCTTCCCTTCCCACTCCTCGATCTCGGGCTGAGCAATATCAAGGCTGTTATGAGTCACTTTGCTATCCTCCAAGAGGAGAGAGGGTGCATTCTTTCTTTTAACAGCCTACGCAGAGGTTTGCTGCTCATGTCAAAATGATTGCAGTCATTAAGTCCGTCCAAGGACCCTCTCACTTGGAGCTGAACATACAGGGCATACCCAGGGTCATTCTTGCCACAACTCCATCTTCATATCTCCCCCATCCCCTTCCAGGACAAAGCCATAACAAGGACAAGGTAGGAAGGATGCAAATGTAAGTGCAAGAAGATTTGACTACACGCGCTCTGCTAGCTACGTTCACCTGAGGGTAGTTCCCGTAGCCCTTGCTAAGTGGTGCAAAGCGTCTGGTTTCACAGAGCTTAGAGCTGTCTGCATCCAGAACAGACAGGCTGTGCCCACACTGCATAGGCGTTGAGCCTGGGACACTTCCTCATCTGCCTGGGCTGCAAAATCAAAAGGGTTCAAGCATGGCCTGGAGTGCTGGGATTGGGATGGCCCATATCATATTTTAACATGATTTTTTAACAGGTATGGACCTGGACTGTGCCAGCTAGCATTCTCCCAAATAATACCTGAGCACAGCCTGGGAAATTGGTTGCTGGTCCCAATAGCCAGTTCAAGCGCAGCCACCCTGTTTTTTCCTTGTTTGGGGGACGGAGAGGGAAAGAGGTAAGAGAGTTTAGTGACATGGTTGCATGCCACTTTCCCATCACTAAAAACATGGCTCCCATGCGGACTGCCCTGCAGTCATAAAATGCCACTATTATTTTTTGCAGTTTTTGGCTTATTTTCAGTGTCTGAAAGAGCACAAAGACTGTGCTGAAGTCCACCAAAGAAGTGTTTTTATAGCACCAGCCTCAAAATATGTGTTCCCTAGCTGGCTAGTGCTAAGCAGGGAGGTTGAGGGTATAAAGCTCTCTGGAATAGTGTTGGAGGGGAGCRTAAGCCATAGTGACCCAAATCTGGAGCAGTCTCCTCTGTACAGGGTCTTGATTGCTGTCCCTGGGACTGCACTAGGGTTTTGCTTTCCAAAAGAGATGCCAAGAACAAAATAACGTTATGCACTATGGATGCCAGGACCAGAGGTGAAATGGGGATCTATGGTGTATCACGGTGGAAACGTTCCCAGCGGATCCTAGCTCTCAAGTCGCACCAACGTCCAGCTCCTTTGAAGCCCTGGAGACAAGATCTGGTTTCTGGGAGAGCAGCTGTTGGCAGAGGATGAACAAGGTGGGGAGAAGCATAAGCAAACTAATATCCTCCCAAATGTCTTGCTGCAGCTCTGTTCTTGGATTATCTATGGTCAGACAAAAATGGATGATGAAATTTAGACAGTGTGTAAGAATGAGACTTGGGGAAGGGGTATCTAAACCACATCCGCCCAGCTCTTCTGTAATAAGATGAAGAAGATAACACTTTGTCAGGTTATCTTAATATTTCGGTATTGGCCTCTGCTTTGGAAGCATTCAGACAATGAATTGGTAAAAGGCTTTGCAGAATAATTTCCCTTTCAGAAAGAAGAATTAAAACTGCAGTTATCTTATCTCCTCACAGCTCATATTGTTTTAGGACCACAGGGCAAAAAATATTATTGAATGGAATTTCTTAGGGATTGGAAGAAATCAATATAATGTGTCTTTTGTGTTTAATGCCTTAGAATCTATATTCCTGCAATGTAAATACTTTTATACTATCCCTAATGCTGATAAAATATCATCTTGATAATCTATTCAAACACCTAAGAGAGTTCAGTTTCTGTTCTGACATATGCTGAATTTCAGTTTAAAAATGCATTCTGGTTTAACTGTCATCAATAGCCTAATGCAATCTCAATGGAACAGGCATAGGCTATTCAAAAATGTTTCCAATATAGGTCAGAGATTGTCAGACAAAGACAAAAGTAGCTTCACAATTAAAGACATAAATGTCAAAAAAGAAGAAGAGGAAGAAAAAGTGTGGGAAATTCTGATTTTTTTTATATTGCATTTTTCTAGTTTTGGTCACTTAATCGTAAATCATCATAATTTTAATAAAAATTAATATATGAAGCACAGTACAAGAGCATGACTTAGTTCATCAAGATCTAAGAAAGTCTTTCTTTGCTGTCGAAATTTTAATTATTCACCCTTTCAGTATTAATAAGTTACCTCTTTCTCTAAGTCATGCGGTAAGCTTCATAATCACAAGATTAAAAGAAAGAAAAGATAGTAAATTTGGGTTGCTTTCCTGTATTTAAGCATTTTATTGTATTTTATTGCATTTGCAGTGCAAGCTTCTCTCTTTGGAGTCCTCAGGTCTAAAGCTTTACTATCACAAAAACTGAAATTCCTCTGAACTATGTGAGTTCATTAAGTGAGACTTTCTGAACCATCCCAGGTATTCGAAAACTCAAAAAGAAACTGTGAGCTGCRGTCTCTGATTGTTATTAGAAAATGGAGTTTAAAACTTCTCTAGTGAACAAATTTAATAAGAGTTATGATGTTAATATCTTAATATTTTAATCATTTTAATCTAAATTAGTGATTAAAACATTAAGACAAATTATAACAAACCATTACCTTTTTGTTTTAAAGCTCAGAGCCTTATTTCCTTAAGTTTCAATCTCTCCTACCTGGCAATTTAACTTTGTAAAAAAAGATGTGATATTTCTCTTCATTTTGCTATTCCTTCTCCTATAGGAGAACATTTCATTTACAGTCAGAGTACTGGAGCTCAGAGTGGAAGAAATTGGTAGGTAGCCTGGTGATTCTCAAACTGTAACTGTAAGCTCCTTCTTTGAGGCAAATATTTTTGGCCCTTCTCTCCCCTATTTTTTAGAAAAGCAAGAGTTAAAATATCAAAGTGAAAACCTTTTTCATGCTGTCAGTGATAACCTTGTGTAAATGGAGAAAACTCGATCTCAAAGGGTAAGACTGAAAGGCCATGCAGGACATCGGTTCTTCTCTATTGCAAAAATATCTGAAAGCCTCACGACCCCGTTGTTTGCCCTCTGTTAGCCCCCAAAAAGGTCACGCCTGGCAGCCTGAGAGACACAGGCGTAGAAGCTGTGACAATTTACCCTAAAAAAAAACATGCGGCTTTGATAGCGGAATCACATAGGCAGATAGTTTCGTCATCATTGGTTGTCTGTGGGAGTTTCTGTTCACCAAAGGGGGCCTTTAAATTTTTGGCTATTCTGTGTATTTCCTCTCCTGCTACGCGTATTACGATTGGTGGTTGGGTTGTCTTTTTTTCTTTTTTGCCTAGGCCTATTTTTTTGTTTTTGTTTAACTTGTGACTAGCCTTTTCCATGAGAACCGGAGTTTCTGGGTTAAGACCGGGTTCGTTTTGACCTTGGTAACTCCCTTAGGTTCTGCTGTGTACCCCAACTATCGCCCCTTTTCTGGTGACACGACTATGGGTTAACTGGAGCTCTGTTAGTATTAACAAGAATGAGTTGATATGTTTTCTATGTGGGCTTTGAATTCACTCTTCCCCTTGTCTGAAATATTCCCAGTGAGATAACCTTCAAATCACACTGCATATCTCTTTCTCCAAGTGTTTGGGAGGAAATGAGGGTATTGAAGAAAAGCAAACTTTCTTTAATGGGTTGTGAGAGCCTGAAGGGCTCTTGAGATCCAAGGAGTCCTGAAGTTCTCATCCTACCTCCAAGGAAGCCACAAAAGTAACTAAGAGAAGCAAGTTTCTTGTCAGGAGGCTTCACCATAGGATGCCTTGCCATTGGGAAATTTCCAGTGGTTCACAAATGAGAAAATCACAAAAATTCAGAGAATCTGATTACCTGTAAAGCAGAACCCATACACCTCCCCTGGTTGCTCCTGAATGAGTCACAGCACCAGGGTCGGAAACACTTTTGATTTTGAGCTAAAGATTTCAGCAGAAGTCCAGGTATATCATTCTTCTGCTTGATGTGCCTCCAACTTAAAAATGTGTGACTGTTTTCTAGTCAGGATGGTGTCTAGCTTCAGTCTCTAGACATTAAATCTTGTTATATTTTTGTCTGCTAGACTGAACAGACCTCTGGTGTTTTACACCTCCACACTGTTAATGGAGGAAATATGCTGATGTTCTTATATTGTTGCTTAGGTTTATAGTAAGGATGCTCTGGGTGGATAAATGGCCACTCTTCTTTAATCTTTCTGTCCACCAAATAATATACAGGTTTATGAAAAGCACCCAGCATAAAAATCCTCCACTTTAGATGAGAGCCCACAAAAGCTAGTGTAATACAATAATAAATGTTAACAGTTAAATATCTGTGTTGCCTATATCTGTAGGAGGGGACCTTTCCTAAAAAAAAAATTGGTAAGACTTTCTTACCTACTTCAACACTGGTAAGTTCCTACAGAGTGTGGCCAAACACAATATTTTTTATATTAAAAGAGCAGCAATAAAAATTATCCACAGTAAGTTCAAACCCTCATAATAGTGCACTTTTATTGCATTGTACTGAACTTTTACCAATCAGTTCAATTATGGGCTAATTCATTCTCATCACTTTTGGAAAGCCTTTTTTTTTTTTTTTTTTAAGGCATATCTGATTTTTTGCGTGTGAAATGCTTACAAAGGGAAGTTAATAAAAGAGCAGTTCATCTGCATACACAAAGAAAGATCATAATGTAAAAAATTGCCACATTAGAGAAGTCTAGACCYTGACTATCTGTCATATATTTTTACAGCATCTTATCACTGTGCTATCTGATTAAGTAGCGAAATGGTTAAGATAAATGAGACTTAATTAGCGCGACTGATACCTGCCTATTGCAATTCTGAAATTTGCATCCGGAAGCTCTGATTTTCGGGAGTGAGAAGTGCAGGCCCGCAAGTCCCTTTCCCTTTCAAATCAATGGGAGTTTTCCCTCTAATAAAAACAGTGCTCAAGGTTTCACTGCAAGCAAACTGAAATCTTTACTGTCTGCTCATCCATATGGCTCCTGGGCTAAAACCTGGGGAGATGAGCAAATGCCGGGGCTCGGAGGAGAACGGAAAGGGCCTAGACTTGACTTTCCATGTTGCAGCACGGAGAGCTGGATAAATTGGGTCTGAAAAGGGGGATCGATTGCTTGCTCTCAGGAGCAAGAGTGACCCAGATGAGGCTCAGTTCTTCTTAGCTTTGGCTTGTGGAGCAAATTATTTACATTTAAACCCATGGATTAGATGGCCAGTTGCCACCGGTCTCAACCGTCTCAACGGGAACCGGCCGTAGCGCAGCGTCCCGGCCAAAAGCTCTCTGTGCAGAGCAAACGATTCACCACCGAGCGCGGAGATGGCGTATTTACATTCATTTAAGCCTGGTATAAACATTTACAGAACATTAGGACAAATACCAGCATTCTCAGCTAAATGTCTGACCACAATTATTTCTGATGAATAAATGGCTTGTAGAATGACTCTGAGATGAGGGTTTTTTTCGCTCCCCCTCCCCCCCCCCGCCGCCAACCAGAGGACTTTAAAAACACAGCGCAATGTGCAGCTGAGCACCCTGTGCAAAGGTTCATGTAGAGTTAAAGAAAACCATAGATGTCTGAGAGATTAGGGAGTGAATATCTAGATTAAACCAGTTTATGTTGTCCTTCATCTGCTGTTCTGTTTTTTCCTTCAAAAATCTCACCTTCAAATCTGACCCTGACAGGCATGTCTAATTCAGTAGAGACGTTTTCTGCTGAGCAAGTACTTTTTTAACCAAATATTATGAGCTGGCCAATGCAAAGCTACTTTTCCCACTGGAAAGGGTGGCATGAGGGTTGTTGACTACAGCGTAAGAGTCTATTTGCTAAATATTTCTCAGAGACACCTGGCTGTGAGAATAAGGAAGTCACTCAAAGGTACCTAAAACTACCTGGTCTAAGTTGCAGTTTTTCTCCTTATTTTTAGCGTAATGGACAACTATATCTTTTCCATCACTATTTTTTGAAAGTATGCCATACACAAAGATTTTACAAAATTCTATTCAGTGCTTCGCCCCCTCCCCCCCGAAGCCCTTTTTCTCATGACCAGTTCATCTTCACTTTAGAGACTACGTTGACCTCTCTTGACAGTATCTTCTAAAGGACTCAGGAGTGAGACTCCTTCCTATCTATGTGATAGGAAAGGTTCATCTCTTTAAGAAATACAATTTTGAAGAAGCTCTAACAGTTCAGTGTGAGACCCGAACAGGCATTTTCTAACTTAATTTTTTAAATATAAAAATATTGATTTTTACACGGTGTGATTTCACCAACATTTATCAGTGTTCAGAATGATGTTTTCAGAATATTTCTCACAATCCAGCAGTTATAGCACTCACCTAACATGTCAGAAACAGTGCTAGTTCTGGTCTCATTCGAACAGAGCAGGGAGCCAAACCTGATAGTCTACCGAGTATTTTGGGATGGGTTTTTCTCAGTTTGGAGRATGGTTGAGTCTGATTAGGTTTGTTCATGATATTAATTTCAAAAGTTTAATGAAAATAAATTATTAATAGCTCAGTATTTCTGAGTTAAACTGGATTCTGTTTTTCTGCCCCCTCCTCCAAGGCTATTCTTCACCCAAATGCACTTCTCCCTATGGAAATGTTGGGTACAAGACATATAACTAAAATCTCTCAACACTCCTTACCACTGAAACTTTTTTTTTCCCTCCACTTTTCTCAAAATGCCCCATTTTGAAGGACATTCCTGACAGAGTTACAGTAATACAAGAATAATAACTCCAGTAACCTGGCCTCACTGATGATGGCAATACTTGAAAGTCAGAATTTCTGCATTTGTCTCTTCACTGTATGGCATGAAGCTTCCTAGTGAGCAAACAAAACTGAATTCCTGTAACGAGACCAATCGTTCGGAACAGCTACTGAGTTTGTTCAGATCCTGTGACAGGTAGGTCCTCTTGTTGAGCAGAGGGCAGAAGTCCATAAGGCTCCCATGGATAGTTGGGCATACCAGCTTTCTGGATCAGGGCCTTCATGGCAGAAGATACTGATCTCCAGATGGAAGGAAATATCATCATATGGGATTTAAACCCTTAAGTGGGAACCCAAGTAAGAAGTGAGTTTTTACTCTGGATTTATTCTTCAACCAGTGCTATAGCATATTAACCTCAGGTTTAAATTCCTGATTTCTATACACATCATTGACATCAGTTTGGGTAGAATTGCATTATTTTACTAATAGAGACAAAAAAAGTCACTAGCACCCCTCATGAACTATTGAGGTCAAGCTGCTTTTCAGGATTTAAAAGCAGAAGAAAACAGATGGAAAATGAGCTGAAAACATTGAGGTGAGGATGAAAATTGAGACCACTTTGCTTATGCATATTTCACAGCACTAAGAGCAAAAGCAGAGTTTAAAAGAGTTGCAAATCATGAACACATCACAGAGGTAGCATTTTATACTCTCTATCCAAAGGTGCAAAAGACTACATGACAGGCAGAACAGTGATGAATCTTGTCTGAAAAGTTGCATGCACATTCAGCGAGGGGGTGTGGGAGGGAATTTTAATGAGTTCAGGATTTCTGTCTGCAGTAGCTTTAATCATCAGGTCTCCCCCCCAAAATGAAGAATATTCATGCTTAAAATAATTAATACTTAACAGGAGATTTGTATCAATCTGACAGATAGGAGATGAAATTAACTGTGCTTTCATGTACAATTTTAAGTAGGTCAGATAAGAACATCTATTGTAACCAACTTTTATTTTATAGATAGATCTACTCTGACACGTACAGAGCCACACGTACAGACCCACACGTACACATTATGTATGTCTATAAAAAAATCTCACGCACACAGCAAAATCTTCTTAACCTCACATTTGCAAGCTACCCATTTCTTTCCTTAGAGCTCACCACTCTTCCCCTCATTGATTCATAGGCTTTAAGGTCAGAAGGGACAGTTGTGATATAGCCAGCTCTTCTGCAAACACAGRCCTTAGAATACCACACTATAATTCCTGCATCGAGTCCAATCACTTGAGGTTGGACTGGAGCATACTGAAGATATTTAAAGAAGAAAACAGCCTCCTATGCTTCATTGATTTTTCCCTATATTTTATTCTTTTCCCTCCCTAACTTACAGAATTAGGTTGGATCATCATCAGTGTTCTAAAAGTGCTTCCTCTTTTAATAACATTTCCCTCTAGGTAGTGAGAGCAATGATAAGAATAAAAACTGATTCAGGGAAAAGAAAAAAGAACCCTGCATCAGAATGTGGCATTGATGTGATGGGGTTTCAGTTAACTTGGTTCTCTGAAGGTGTTCATTAGTTGCTCATAGTGCTTGGTGCTTCAGAATTGAATTCCTTCAGCAGATAATGGGAATGCAATGAAAAGATGTCTCTATCCTGCAGTACATTCTACATATGTATTTTTAACATGAGCCTAAATTATGAAGAAATGAACTGTACCTTGGTTCAAAGTATGCAGGTCCCTTTTCAATTATGCTGTTTTACCTATTTTCTAAAATGAATAATTAAATCTGTTTTTAATATTTATTTAAGACCCAAGCTCTTGGCTATGTTAATATATGGCTGCTTGAATAAAATAATTTATTTGTGTGTGAATCATCAAGGGAAAACATTAAAATCTGAAACCAAACTCTGAGACATTGCTTGCTAATAGTTCTGGTTAAATGTTTTGTTCTATTTTCCATCATCTGTTTTCTTCCTCACTGAAAAAAGAAGAAAGAGGGGGAAATGGAAAAGGAAAAAAAAAAAAAGGAATAAAGCTCAATAGATACAATTTGGGAAGAATGATTACAGAAATTAATTTAGTTCATTAAAAATGCTGACTGTTTTTTATGAAAAATACATAAATCCTGTTTTAAAATACTGAAGTAACCTGCCAGGTGCATGTCTGAAGTTAGACAAATGCTTAAGTAATGATAAATAGTGACACAGTCACTCATCATAACCATGTACTTACCTAATCGTGCACATAATCATAATCATGTACTTAATTACTTGCTGAATTGGGGCATAGTCCAAGGCCTGTATACGTGGGGCAAGCTTCTGCRTGGGATTTAGTTTAGTCATCCGCGTGATTTCCTAGGTTCGCTCTCTAGTCCATGGGAAAAGACAACAAGATCGGAGACAGTTCGTCCCACCAGTGATCCAAGAGTCCTCCTCCTTCCCCAGCTCCCGTATTCCCAGCTGTGCAGTGGTTCAGCTGTTTGGTAGTGCTGGAAATTAGGCAAAGCGGACCTGCTGTTGGGAACTTAGTTAGACCTTTGCTCCAAATTCAGATTCTTAATTCGGTTAAGTGTCTCGAAGTGAGGTGAAATAAAGGCCTACGCTATCGGCTTTGGATAGGACCGAAGGCTCAGGCTTGGAGCTCCTGTGCTCAGAGAGGATGGAAAAGTGCTCCATCTTGGGCAAAAAGGCACGGCTTAACCAGGTGCTGGGATCCTACAGGTTTCAGCAGAGGAGGGAATATTTAAGTGAAACACAGGGACTGTTTAAGTGAAAAACACGTAGGCCTTCAGCAAGTAGGCAGGCTCTTGAGGACCACMGCTTGGGAGTTAATTTCAGCTTCTCAGTTTCAACCTGGTCCTTCAGGTGGGTGGCTACGGCCATTTCTGGAGGGAAAAAAAAACACCCAAAAAACCCCTATTCTTTCCTAATCCTAATAGTCCAGGAGAGTCCACAGCCCTGGTGTTGCTTCAGCATGCTGGGGAGACTGCCAAGCGCCCAGCAGGCTGGCGAAGACAGTCTGAACAGCCCACAAGAAAAGACCATGTCTCATATACAAATATAGACATATACATATATACATATACATATATACATATATATACACACACACATATGTTTGTATGTATGTATACAAACTTTTAGCCAAAGCAGTGAAGCTAGTGATTTGGGGGTCAGGCACTTGAAGGCCTGTGACTGTGCAATAATTACATGGTGTAATTCCCCTTGCATGTGAAGAAAAAAAAAGTATCACAAAAGCACGCGGAGAGAGAATCAGGACAAGCAGGCTGTTTTGTTTTTTTTTTTCCTTGTTAAGAAACTTAATTTATTTAAAAAAAAAAAAAAAAGTCCCCTTTGGTAGCTGCAGCCTTATCACATGAAAATCAAAAAATGAAACTGAGTGAGAAAAAAAGTGAAATTGCCTAGACTGAAAGAATTGCAGGCAGCAGAGTGAAAAGTAAATTGGGAAGTTTAGCCTTCTCTCATTTTTAAAAACCTGAGGTGTTATCAGTAATGTTTGTAATTTAACTGTTTTTTTTAAAGAAGTTCATTTTAGATCAATAGTGTGCCTATGAAACAATCCAAATCTTTTATCATATTTAAACAGCAAGGTCCCAACTCCGTAGTGAAATTGTACCAATCGACATTTGTGAGGATGCAACCATATTGTCCATGCCCCTAGCTGATCTCTTCCGGTTCCAATATTTTTTTGTGAAGTTGCTGATGAAATATAAAACAAAAGAAAAAAAAAAGTCATGAATTGGTACATTTCTCCTCATTCATTCTCCTTTTCTGCAGTTCTGCTTTTGAACTGTGGAAAATGAGTGTTTCAAAAGCTAAGAACAAGTGCTCCTGAAACAGCTAAACTTCTGATTCTCAGGGAAGTTATTTTCTGTAGAGGTGCTAAAAATATTAGCGCTCAGAATAGCATGAGCTGACTGCTGCGAACACTGTAATTTAAGGACTCGTGGGCTCTTAGGTCGCATTTAATAGTTTCATGTGGGCATTTTAGGTTTTTCCCATGAAATACTTTTTCTTGAGATACAGGCTTTGATTCGGCTGACAGACAAATAATAAATTCAATACCATATATATATGGGCTTTCTCTCGTAAACATGCGGGCAAATTCTCAATAGAGATGCCCAGATCTCCTTCCAAAATAAAACAGCGCTGCCTATAGCGRAGCCAGCGGGGTCTGGTGGGTCAGAAGTGAGCTCAGGGAAGCTCCATCTCTGCGGGGAGGAACGGATCCTGCCAGGCCCTGCAGGCACAACCACTTTTGAAATCGGTGACAGTCCCGAGGATGAAAACATGACGTTTCTGCACTGCCCTGCTCAGGCTCAGCAGCGTTGAGATCCTCAGGTCTCACCTCTGCTTGCGATTCCAGCACAAATGAAGCAGCTACCATTTTGCTATACAGCTGCAGGAAGCCAAGAGCTGCAAGAAAATATCACTGCCAGATTAAACTCTAATGCAATCCACACCTTCTTGCCTCTTTTTTTTTAAACTCCCCATTCTTTTCTTCTTGCTTCCTTTCTCAAAAAAATAAAAAAATAAAAAATAATAATAATCTCAGAATTATCTAAACATCAGAAAGACTTGAAATGTCTCCGTAAGCCACCTGAGCAGTACAACAAGGTAAAAATACCCGAGATGACCTAAGACATATTTCTTTAAGGTTTTGTCTGGAAGGCTTGTTTCTCTAAGGGATCCACCCTTCATATTTCCTTTGTTGTTGTTTATTGTGATCATGTAAGAAAGCAAAGGCTGCTGTATACAACACATAAGAATACATTAAGAGAAACTTGGAACTAGCTGAACCATGGCTCCTCACTTGCAGAAGGCAGGGGAAGAAGTAACCAAAAAAAAGAAAAGAAAAAAAAGTAAGGTTTAATTTTGTTTCCTTGCTATTTATGTGGCAGGAAAAATGCCCTGCTCTTATAAGATGATTTTACCTCTTGTTTTGAATATGATGTGCCTGGGAGACAGTATGGAGCTAACTATTTGCTTGTACATTAAGGACATTTTTTCTATATAGGAAATCTGAAGACTTTACTCATTTTTTATGACTTTAATGTTTTTGATAACTAAAGTTCATGCAAAAGCCATGTAATTGGTAGAGAACTTTTTTTTTTCACTTGCATCAAGCCCCCTAATCTTTGAACATTAGAATAATTTTGCATCTAGCCTGGGGTAAATTAGTTTCTTCAGGGTTTCTTTCTTTTTTTTCCCCCGACTTTCCAGCATTATTTATTTTCAATTTGAAATTCTTTTAATATCAAAGTGGGTGTAATTAATTCTCTGTTTCTGATGATCTGAAAATTAAAATGAAAAATTACAAATGATGTATCAAAGAACTTTCAGAAAATATACCTGACCAAAATAGTTCAGGTTTACTGAAGCTACATAACAATTTTTGTGGGGATTTTTTCCGCCTATATATAAAAGCCATGCTTTAGTGCCATCTAGTGCACTGAAAAATCAGAAAAGAAACTTCCCTGAATGTTTATGCTCCTGCCTTGCAACAAACACTTAGAAACTTTAGATTAGGGTCATGGTTGTCATGCTAAGTAAACAGCCAAATGACTCTTAATTACGTATTCTGAGCTTGACTGTGTATGACCAAGGCTGAGTATAGAGCAAGAGCTGCAAGTCTTCGTTCCCCAGCCACTGCCAAAACTGAAAAAAGAGTCAGCAGTTCAGATTTAATCTCTTTTCCATTGGAAAATCAGAGGCGTCTTAAAATGATTCTAGCTCACAGCTAAACATCATGAGTTTGATACCTAACTGTGACATACGCAAAACGCAGCAAACGCAGAGCCTTCTCCTTCTCCTTTTCCATCCCTGGGCAATGATTGTCCCCATGCCAGAAGAACAAAGCAAAGCACCACCACCGAACGCCCGCTGGTAGACAGCACAACTAGGAAGAATAAAAACGTGACCACATACTCAGCATTTTCCCTCTCCTCTTTTATTGGCAGATTCTGTCAATGAAAAACGAGCTTGCAAGCCCTGGGGCGGGGGGGAAAACAAGAAAAAGTCCGAACCACATATCATCAGGTGGGAGATACTTCCCCAAACTCCTGAATTGCTGTCTGTTACATCGAAATCGTGGTGGCAGCCACAAGAGGAGAGTTGGGGCCCCGGCGTGTGTCCAGGTAGCTGTCTCACCAACACTCTCTTCGGGGTTTAGAGTATTACGTCTGTTATCAGCGTAAGCCCTGCGACGGTGCGTGTGTGATTCATAAATAGATAGCAAGGCTTGAGAGGTTGGAGGATTTCATTAGACGATCTGAGGTTAGATATTAGTGTTAGAGAGGTTAGATGATATGTTGAAAGCATTCAGATCTTTGGAGATCGGGACACCGATCATCAGCCCTGACTTCACGGCAGGTACACGCAGGTTGTCACGTTTGGCAGCTCCAGGGCTCGCAAGCAGGTGGAGGGTCTGCTACCCAAAATCGGTGAAAAAGCACCTCAATGAACATTTAGTRTTGGAGGAGGGTGATAATTGTCCTGATCGGAAGGTGAGACTCGTGCTGACAGTCTTGTAAAATTRATAATCTGTGCTGATTCTCTGATTCTGCGTCCCTGAGAAAGATCGTTCCACTTTTTTAATATGTATTGCACTCTAGTACAGCCAAACATTTTCATGTAAAAGCCAGATACATATARTGTATATCTCAGGTGTATACAGCGTATAAGCATAGCTGTATCTCATTTCATTGCCTGGGTGCCTTGGTAACAGCAGAGGGATCAGGATAGGAGCATAGGATGACGGAATGACTTCCCCAAAAAGAAGCCAGCTGCAGTYGGTGGTAACTCCAGCCCCGTGCTGGGATATTACAACCCCATTTCCAAAGCAATAATGAAAAAAAAGAAGTTTCCCTCTTCTGCCTTAGGCCGTTTTGCTGACTAGACGAGAGGACTTGAGAGATTGAGTTCAGCTGAACCACAGGCTCCCTCTCCGAGCTGGGAATGGTCCTCACCACAGTGGGGCCCTGACCTCGGTTTGGACGTCCAGGTGCAACGTCGTGATAATAATCCCCTCTGAGAAAGCGTGTGCTGAGATGGGGGAGGATGGCAAGGAGGGGAGGAAGGAAGACGACAGAGGGCCAGACGTTGTCTCCACTTCCCCTCTTGCACAAAGGGCCACCAATCAATTCTTCATGCCCCTCGCTGGGACCGACTAATGGTCCTCCGACTTGCAGACCCCGGGAGCTGAACGTAGCTGTCCTGAAATGATAAGATCCTTCMCCCTCAAACCACAGAGCTCACGACCGTCAGGAGCTTTGCTACCTACTCGCTGCCCTGCTCCTGCCTGCTAGAAAAAATAAAATAAAGGCGATCTTGTTAAGAGAAACACATTTGTCAGCATTCTGAATGTTAATGTGAGCTGGCAGCGGATCTCAGTGATAAAGAAAAAGTCTAATGYGGATGGTAATTTTACAGGGAACTTGCTAACATATGTTATCCACCGGCTTTCTTTTGTTCACCGCTGTGAATTATCAAGYGACTCAAGGCAATAGAGGGAAAAAAGTTATATTTCTCGCTGTGTCACTATCCTAACATCATCCAACGCTCACTGCAATAATTTAATTTTGCAGAGAAAGCACGGAGTTTATTACATTTCTTCCTCCCCCCCCCAACCAGAATTTTGTAGATAGATACTGAATGGTGATTGACCAAAAGCTGTGATTCATGGTTAGCCACAGAGTCCCACCAAACGCCTAACAAATTCACTTCACTTGGAACAAGAGAAAGCCATCATATGTCCTAATTCCTCCAGAAGGAAAGCCTGATCCAACACATGATCAGAAACAGCCATTCTGGAGGAAAATGCAAGAAGTCCTGCCGAAGGGGTATGATTACACAACCCAGAGGAAACTTTCCACTTAATCATCTTTAGCAATTATAAGTAAAGATAGCAATGTYTTTCTAAACAAAACATCCCTGTTAAAAAAAAGGGGGGGGGGAGGGTTGTACAAAATTAACATTCATAATAAGATTTAGCTCCTTCCCTAATTTATTTTTTAAATAGTTTTAATATCAGTTCTTAGACGTTTTTGTCGATAAGCCTCAATCATTCTCCTGCATCTTGCTTCAAGTTTGCTATGCAGCAAGGAATTCCCCAGTTTCCCCATGCGAACTGATGTTCCTTGATCAGCTGTATATGCAGTATCTTCCACCGTCACAGCCGCAAAAGTTGCCTCACTAAAGCTATTGATGTTTGCCACGGTTTGCACCGGTCAGCAGAATCTGGCCCATAAGTCAACATCTCCATATTCGGGAAATCTTCACTGTCCGGCACCCTTTATTTAAGCACTGCTTCTGGGAAAAGTGGAAAATAACCTTTAAAGTGATCACCAGGAGTATTGCTAGGAGTGTCGTATAAATATCTTATTTAYATAAGCGTCGAATACCATATGTTCAAAGGGACATATGCCAAAAAGTGSTAATTACACTGTTACTAAATGCCAATCAAGTCGTTACACTCAGCCCACTGAAATGTCCTCCGAGATCTGGYTTGCCTCAGCAGCTGCGAAAGGATTAGTGCCACCCCACAATGCAACTCAGTGCCCTTTCCCAGGGGCCGTACGTCTCGAACCCAACTTCTGAGTACCGAACCAAACCTCCGAAAGCCTCGCAATCCATTCGTTCCTCCGCTCGGCCTCAGCTACGATTTCTCCATGCTTTTCTCCCTGCTACACTCAGGCACTCGGGAGCTTTTCCCCCAAGCCAGAGACACCTGCAAGAACTTTATTTTATTTTATTTTATTTTTTTTGCTCCCTTACAATCTTCTCCCCTCGCTTGGCCTTTGTAAGAATCAGCTGCCCTCTAAGTTATCTCCTAATTCCTGGGAGAGAGGTGGCCATCGCTTGCTGAACTGGGCCCGTCTCCCCAGTAAAGGGCTGATCAATCTTTGTCACGTTTTGCTCGATTGAGCACTTCTTTCTGCATCTCCATTTTGAACAATTTGCTTAGCACTGATATGCTGTGTTCAGAAGTAGGATTTATGCTCAAATCCTTTTTTTTTTAATTTCTCAAATCAGATTCTGGTCAAAAAGCCAACCCAGAAGCAAGGTACAAGTATAGATATGCATATATATAAATATATATATATATATATTTTGGAACCTCCCTGGAAGGATGTCAAAGTTTTGCACTGACAGATAGCTATGAGGTAGTAAATCAACACGATATGCAAGGTCGATAAGCAAATCTAATCCCAATCATTTCAGAGACAGCTAAGCGAGCAGGTACAGGGGTCCTGAGCATTATGCAGAACTTGTCTGCAAGAAGTTTAGAACACAGTCAGCAACCAGTGGTAAAATTTGTCATCGCTTTAACATAGCCAGGAGGCAAACGGAGACAATTTAACAGATGTTTCCATATTTAAGCCAGAACAAACAGAACAGATTAATTTCCCTACTTTCTCCTCAGAAGCAAATGCCAGCAAATTCTGGGTCTGAAATTTCAGTGTGTAACACAAGGGAAAAAAATAAAAATGTTTTGATCCCATCAGCAGCAGAGGCAAAATCTGAAGCAGCAGTGATCCCAAGAACCAGAAGCCAGCCTATAAATTTGCACTGGCAGAGTCGATCCCCTGCTTGGGGATAACGAGGTCGCAGCGAGGTCTATTGGTGTCTGATCACACAACCCTGAGTACAAGCAATTTAGAAATATTACATACCATTAAAATGAAAATAGAAACACCAAAGCAGACTATTTGTGAGCACGAGCAAGAAAGCTCTGAGCCCAGCCTCAGGCTGGTCGTTTTTTCGTTCTGATAACGTATCCTGGCACGTATTTGCCAGAAAGGGGTGAAACGTGTCCTCACGTGCTCCCYGTGCCACCTGGCTGATTGCAGGGGGTGTCACAGGGCACCCGTCGCTGGCAAGAACAGCCCAGAGGTCACGCGTTACCTCTCGAATTGCAGGACTCCCACACTTAGCTCATTGCCTTAATTATACCATCAGCTGTCATTTTTGCTGTTATTTAGATCTACCACTCTGAGGCGGCCGAGAGGGTCGGGGGTGAACTAGCGCGCTTGGAACAAGACACAGAAAGAGATGCAGGAGGTCGGTAGCATCCTTGGATCTTCCGCTTTGAGTTGGAAAACGGAGTCATTTCGAAGCAGCGCTGCAGTGGAAACTGCTCTGACAGCAGCTTGCGCCTCCCTTTGGATCTGAGGCAGGTTTACAAGACTGTTTCCTCCCTCTGTGCGCATGTGTGTGTGTGTACGAGGGGCTGTTTTTCTGCTTTTTTATTATTAATATTATCCCACATGGTTGGAAGTCTATTGGATCTCGTTCTCTGAAGAGCAGCGATGACGACGGCTACCCGGCGTCGCACAAAACACCCCGAAACTTCGCGCGCTCCCTGCTCTCCTCCCTTCCGCGGGTGCTTTCTCGCAGACTTTGGGAGCAGGGGCGGAGAGCGCGAAGGGTTAAGCCTCCTCCTTTCCCCGGGCAGCGCGCTGCATTTGTGTGGGTTTTACCCTCTTCCTTAGCGCCCAACCCTCTCCGCCAAAAAAACGTGCAAGTTGTGTAATAAACCCTGCCTCAGCCTTGACTCAGACTTGGCCGCCTCGGTGATTCACCCGGGCTCCGCCACCTGCTTTCGCTGGAACTGCGAGCTGAAACCCCGGCTGCGCGCAGCCGGCGGGGGCGGCCGTCCCCGCAGCCCGCTCCTGCCCGGGCTCTCGGCCGCGGGCGACAGCTGGAGGGTTATATTTGTCACAGGTGCACGCTCGGCATCTGACGTGAAAAATAAAAAAATTTAAAAAAAAAAAAAAGCGCGCACGTGAAGGTGCCCTTCCTGGGCGGCGAGACTTCCCTTCTCCTTGCCGTTCTGCAGGTTTTACCGTCATTAGGCAGTCGTCTCCGCCACTGCTTCGCCCAAACTTCGCCAGGGCTTACACGCATCCTCCGCGTGACGATGACTTCAGCCACGGCAGGATCTAAAAAAGGGTTTTAATCCTAGTTATTTTCTGTTCCACTTAATTGCCTTACCCAACACTTGCTCTTCTTATAAAGACAATCCATCTTTTCCCCGCTTGCTTCTGAAATAATGATTATCTTCCTCTGCAGAAATTTAAAAAAAAAAAATACAAATACATACGGGTTAGGAGGAAACTTGACATTGGAAACAGACACCCAAATGGTAGATGTCTTTGAATAATCCCAAATATTTTTCATGCGCTTCACGGAGCTCCTTTCTAGAGCTAAAGGAGCTTTAATAAAGGATGTTCCCCCCCATCTTGCTCCATGCCTCTTGCCCTCCCCTTTCCTCTTCCACTGAGAAGTTTCCATGAGCAATCCCAAAAACAATATTTGGATGACTGAAATGTTAGAGCATAAAGTTACTGCATAACATAGCATATCCAGAACTTTCCTCTGGGATGTAAATCTTTTATTTTTGGTACATTAAAAGAAGAAGCAAATGTTGTCATAGAAAGAAAAGATGGATACTTTGAAAAGTTATTCCACATTTTTGCCTTTTTCCTATATTTATGCTAAATTTCTTGGAGCCACATCAATTATTCAAAGGAGTGGCTTGCTGGAAATAGCACCTAAATGTTTTCCAGGGACGAACCCCTTTCTTTCGATAGCGGACGTGGGCCCAGTCCCGCCAGATCTGCAGAGCACTCCGTGCTTGCTCCGTGGCATCTGCTCCTGCTTTATTTGAGAGTGGGCCACCCCATCAGGTGCTATTTGTGCAAGCAAGCAAAAATGCCAGTATGTTTTCCATAGCTTTCAAGACAACCGAAACCACTCCTGTTGCCTGCATCTGTGCAGTCTCTAAAGCAGCAAAGTCTCYCTCTGCCCTCGGCGAGCCGAACATTTATCTACAGGGTGGTGTATCAGGTTGGTATTATTCATTGCAGACTCGGTGTTTTCAAAGAGTCCCTATCATAAAATGAATTAGCCGGATTATTCCCAGGGATGCACGGCCCGGCCGCCCGTCGGGGGATAACGACGTTACGAYGGCAAAAGCCCTTTTTCGGGTGCCTTTGAGGCGATCTGGGCACGGCTCCTCGCTCTCCGCCAGACTTTCTGTTTGACTGTGGGCAAGCCCCACCATTTCGCGAGGCAGCGGTTCGTCGTCTCCAAAACGGGGCTGACAGGAGATGTTAATGGGCTGCCCGACGAGCGCACCGCACGAACAAATCCACAAAAGAGAGCATTTTGGGTACGTCTGCTGTGGTTTCAGTGGAGATTACCAAGACATCTCTAAACCGGCTCGCACAGGCGCTGACGACAGCCGGTCACCCCGTGCAGACCACAGCGCCAGCTGCTTTACAGCTAGCTCAGGTATATCGACATTATAGAGCAGACGCAGCGGTGAATCATGTAATAAGGAGAGGGTTAAAGACATAGATATACCGGTTGCCTTTTAGACACTGAAGCTATGGCATTAATGTGGTGAGAGCAAGAGAAACCCTGTTATTAACCGGTTTTGTTTTCAGAATCAGCTTCTCAGGTCCATCAGAAAAGCTTGTTGTGTGCTAAATTGGACTTGACGAGGACTTTTTTTACTGGGTTGGGTTTAAACATGGCCACTTGCAATGCTCTTTGCCCGCTGCGTCGCACTGTACTTGAGTCTTGAGCAAAGGAGCTTTTTTTTTTTTTTCCACCTTCAAAAGAAAATCTCATTGGAAATTTGCAAGTCCCACGAGGACTTTGCTGACCTAGTCAGCTGACCACCTTTTCTCATGCAAAATGTTTCACGTGAACAGCTCTTGTTTTATGCCTTGTAACATTTTCATGTGAATCATGAGAAGTGATTCATATTTCTCTGGTATTCACCAAAGATCATACTTAGAAATTGGATTCTTAGAAATTTTAAAACCCCTTGTGTAGGAGGGTCTGTGGGTCTGTACTCAGGTTCATTATGATAATGCAGCCTCAGAAGCTGTCACATAAGCCAGTTTACAGTAATAAATAATAATAATAATCACAAATTCGCAAATCTCTTGAGCTTCCAATTTGAAAAATGTATGTAGAGCCAGGAAAAACCTATCTGAAAGTATTTTTGCACTTTCAGCAGTAGTTGCTCTGTCATTTAAACTGTATGAATAAAAAAATATATATATTGAATAATAATTAAAGCAGTAGGCTGGGATTTCAGATTCAGGTTTGAGTCTTTGCCTTGATTGTAGACTTGCTGTATGATTCCAGGCAAATTAGGAAATCCCTGTAATTCTATTTCTTCCTATAAGTTGTGCTACTTGTTAACCTTTTTTTGTCCRTTTTGATCCTAAGTTCTCCTAGTGAACAAATGCAGATTAACTGTTGAGCCTGTACAGTGGTTAGCAAGGGCAGTAAGGTGGTGAGAGAGGAAGGATGGAGGATATTCATAATTTCAGCTCACTACTTCCGCTATATGCACCTAAGAATCAAACAGTGATGCAAATCATGAATTCGCAGAGCTTTTTGGGTAAGGAAATTTCTTTTTAGTACTTACATAAACTTTGAATTTAAAACATGGTGACATCTAATTTTTGGTGCTTTATGCCTCTTTGCCGAGTCAAGTATTGTACAAAAATTTCCTAATTCAACTGTCTTTGGGCTCTTTCACTATTTTTTGTGATGCAGATGGGGAACCAGAATTAAAAAAAAAGTGTGGAAATTAAAATCAAGAACATGACAGAAGAAAGAAAAGAGAGTGGGTTTTTCAACCCTTCATGAAAATTCGGATTTTAGATGACAGTTGATTGATGTTTTCTGTTTGGCCTGAACTGGCCGACCCACATGGTTTCCACTTTTGTCACTACAGTCATCCTGTGTTTAAACCCTCAAAAGACGTTAGTATCTAAAGCAGGGATGAAGGGCTCAGGATACTCAGATAGAAAGAGGGAACTTTGATCTCTGCTTCCAATTTTTTTTATATTTTACATTAAAAAGTCATTTGATAAAATGCATAAAGAATACTTGGCACTTTAACACACCTAAGTCCCTTACTGAATTATTGAATTTGATCTGCTACCGTGGCAAACCCTTGCTGCTGGTCCCCCTTGGATTCATGACAGCATTGCTAACTTGACTGGGTCCCCACTTCTTGGATTTCTCCTTACAACACAAGTTGAATGGGGTTGAAGATTAAACTAATGTTCATAACATTGCTATTCATCTGTGAGTAGCACGGTAATCATAACTGCAATCAGAAAGAAGATTATAAAGGATAGGAACTCTATGGGAGTGACCTTATAAATCACGCTTGCAAGGGACACCTCATTCTGGGCGAGCTCCCACCATACTGTCTCCATGGCCAGGAGCGCTCTCTAAACTCCTGCACTAAAACCTGCCATGCAAGGGTTCCCTGAAGTGTATTATAGGTTCCTTTCAGCCTTGCACAAGCACTAACTTTTGTTTCTTAGTGGAAACTGAGACCAAAAAAAAATCTGATTTATGTACATAAATTTAAATGTAAAAATAAATACCATAAATGTTCATTATGAGGGAAATGCCTTCTTTTTTTCTGAGCTGTTTGCCAGGTTCTACATTTAAGCCAGTCCATTTGGCTAATGTGCAGCCCTTGGGCTTCCTGAAGGCATCTAGAACCTGCTATTTCCTTGCTTTTGCTGGATACCTGTTAGTTGATTTGTGTCTTTTACAAATACAGAAGTAAATACATGGGGTTTTTTTATTTTTTTTTATGGGACTCATTTAATAGAATCAAAGGGGATCTTTCCTCTGGTTTTACTCAGCTTTGTAGCAGGCATTAGATAAAAAAAAAAAGAAAAGAAAAGAAAAGCCAGGAGAGTCTATTTACTATTTTTCCTTTTCTCCTTTCAGATGCTTTTGTAATGTTTGTGTTAGAAAGCATTTCATATGAAGATGTTAACCTTAATGACCACATTTCATCCCTGTGAAACTTTTCACATTCACTGATGAACTCAAAAGCATCTAGTCAGAGGCAGTAGAAAGTTAAGTCCTCCCAAATAGTTGTCAAGTGCCAAATGCATTGAAAGGTTAAGATAATGTCCATGGCTCGCTTAGGTAAATACTATCAGTCTAAAATCTCCTTTTAAAGAGGAGATAACCAAACCCACTCAAGAAATAACAGCAAACAAAGCAAGACAAAGTAAACTCACATTAAAAGAAATTAGTACCTAACAAAACAGGGTAACAACTTAACAAGCTACTGGTGCAGCACAAATCTCCTCTAAGTACCAGGAAATAAGCCATTGAACCTTCATCACTAAAGTGAAGTCCCCCCTTGTAAAACTTCAGATAGCTACAAACTCCTTTGATTCAATGCAAATCAGAGCTCTTTTTCTTTTTTTTTTTTTTTTAGGTGTTATTTGTTTCTAATGTATCTAAGCAGTAGGTGAGCTGAGAAAGACCAGGGATGAGCAAACACAGGGTAGTGTAACCTCCCCAAGCTTAAATATTCATTGAGGATGGGCGAATTTAAAAACAACAATAGCAGCTCTTAAGTGTTTGCATTTCTGTTGATTTTCYCCTTTCATCTTCTGGCATAAGGTGATGTTTAGCGTGATATCTTGTTAACCACTCTAAAGTCTTTCTGCTTTGTAATCTTCACTTCAGAGCTACCTAGCATTTCCAACTTTAAATAAGGTATTATACCCACATGTAGAGAGGTAATAATAAAATTTCTGYTATGACTCAGTGTAAGGATGGATTCCTTTTCAAATTGCATCTTCCCTGGTGTATGCAACCCACTGCTCACCGGCTGGTCTGCTTTCTCCTCTATACATGATCTATGGACAATACAAAACTGTTTCAGCTCTCAGTAAGAGGCTTAAGCCTGTAGCTCAGACTACAGACTCTCAGAGACTTTAAGCTCTGAATGGGCTATTGGATCAGCCAGYCTGACCTGCTATACAAAGCAAGCCTTTACTTTTCATTCAGCTACCTCTGCAGTAAGTGCCGTAGCTTGTTTGACTCAATCAGAACTTCCACCTCATGAAACCGACTCTCAGAATGTGACTCATTCTCCATTTGAAAAAATCCGCCACTTTCCTTGATAGTATATGTCAATGCTCAAGCRGCCTTGCCTAAAAATAACCACCCACTTCATAACACAAATTTGTCCATTGCCAGTTTGTTGCTCCACCAGGTCTCGACTGATCTGGAGATGTTTAAAATGCTCACCATCGCATGTCACCCTACCGATGATCTGCCTTGACATGTCTCAAAGGTTTCTTCTATATTCACTTAACATTTTCTCTGCTTTCTCTGGATYGTAATGTGTCCTCTAAACTGTAGGGTTTGTGGATGTCTCCTCCAGAGCTGCAACTTACTACTCAACTTTCTTCTCTTTTTGGCCTCAATGAGTTTCTATTTAACTGAAATCGCTACATAGATTTGTGCTGAAGCAGCACTGCAGACTACATAAATACATCAGGGAACTGCATACGAGCTCTGCACTATATAATAAATAATTGGAGCGGCCAAGTAATTTAAATCACAATGAAGGGTTACTTCACATTTTCCCTGTGTATGTAGTCCACGCTGATGGACTTGATGCCAGGTTTAAAATAAACACGTTCAGGTACAAATCCCAGCTTTGTTATATAGATGCAGTCCAACAAGCAACAGACCTGGCACAGTTCCACCGTGCAAACATAGGAAAGATATGAAAAGCCCACRTTTCTGCAGGTGCCGATCCCCATTGCTTTACCGCTGATAACTTGTAAGGTTCAGGGTCATGGTGAGCCCATCAGTATCAACTTATGTAAAAGTCTTCAGCCAGATCCTTTCAAGGTGTAAAATTTCCAGTCTCTCTTGATGTCTGTATAACTACAGAGATTTATGCCAGCTATAGCAAAAAGATATCAGTACTGAAATATAACCAGATAGCCTTATTTTCAGTTCTAAGTGCAGTTCACTAGCCTGCTAAGTGGTGGCTATTTTTATGAAATGTAGAGTGATAGTGATAAATTAAGAGAGTTTTGCTATGCTGGAGAAGGGAAAAAGCAGTGCCATGCATAACATAGGCTGGGTGGCATTTTTTAAAACTCTCTTTTCAGCCTTACCTGAGCTAGCAAATCAGTCTCACAAGGGAGACAGACAATTTTCAGGGAAGAAGGTAAGAGAAAGAACCAAGCGTGTTGAATATGTTGTCAAAATGACCRTCTTCACTGCAAAACCTTTGCTTGGCTTCGTGCGGGGCTGGCATTCTTTYGCAGGAAAGCCAGCAAATGGGGGACAGCTCGAGCACGGTCCCTAAGGATCGTGGCTCTGCAATTATGTCACCACTTAGCAGAATAATGAACACTGATGGGTTGAAATGAATCCTGGTCCCAACAGATTGAACTTTTTAGCCTGTCCCATATCAGCCATCTCTTCATTTTTTAGGTATAGGGTTTCAGTAAAGTAAAGGGCAAGGCCAAGTTCAGAATGGGACCCTGAACAGAGGTTGGCATTAATAATATCAGTTTTACTTATTTGTCTGAAGGATTTTTTTTTTTGCTGCCATTTATCCAGCAGAAATTTAACCCCTTTTGGCCAGTCCTGTAGCAATTATTTTTAATTAACCAGAATGAAGCTGGATTTGCTGGTTGCATTCAATATACATGCAGTACTAACTATTATTTTCCAGGATCATTGTGAAACTTCTCAGTATTATATCATCTATCTCTAATAATGGAATTAATGATATTTATCTTGCAGCTTTGCCCAGTGTTAATATCTGATAGTGGTCCGATAAGGCGGATTGCTGCATGGCAAAGGACTGGCATTTTCACTGTAGTTAAGGTGGGACCATGCTCTGACTCATGGTTTTGACAACTCATCTCCACCCTCTCTTTTTCATGTCACTAGAGCAACACCCGTCCACTGAAAATCACTAGTGTGTGATTAAGTGTGTGGCTGTATTGCCCTCTAGTGCTGACCCTCAGAGGAGAAGTGTTAATGTTATTATAGTTAAGGACCAATTCAGCCCTCTTGCTGAGATGGGTCCTCAGGTCCACTGCTGAGAGGCAGCATGAATTCAGCTCAAGAACTACTGCTCGGTGTGTGGAGTAAGTAGTTTTAGTGTGAGAAGTCCCAGTAGATAGCGAAGAAACCTGAAGTCTGCTTAAAACAACCTTGAATCTCTTATTGCTCAAATGGGGAAGTTGGTTTTTTTTTCCTTTTTCCTTTCAGAATGAAGTAGGGTGTAGATAAAGGCTTTTCAAACGTTTCTCTGTTTTTTGCCCCCTTTTTTTTTTAAGATAATATTGACTTCTGAAGCCCCTCCCAACTTGCAAATGGGGACCATAATGGAAACGTGCATGTTTCCTTTAACAAGGGTGCAATTTCTCATCCAACAGAGGGTCCTCCTTCAGTAATCCTGCACCCCAGTTCCTAAAACAGCCAGGATCCACAGGRTAAGAAAACACAGCTGGACATGGGAGATGAAGGACCATATCCTTTTTCTGTCTGACTCAGCACAGGAACTTTCACCTCCTCCATCCACACTGAATGTTCTAAATACTGGACTATATTGGCCATCTTAAGAGTAAGGTTGAGGCTGTGGAGGTATCTCATTTTGAAAACAAGTTCCATTTTCCCTTTCTTTCTGTCTCTGTTTCTCTTCCTTTCTTCATCAGATCTTGCATTTTTCCTTCTTGAAAATCTAAATTACATTCAACTATCTAAGGAGAACTATGGCTTGTGTTAAGATATAGCACAGTCTCACTTAAAGGCACAGGATGTGTACTTAAGGCACTGACTGTGGCCTCTTAGGACCCACAGTATTATAGTTTAAAATCTATCACTATTCAACACGAGCATCGTGTAACAGAACATGGTGTTTCTAGAGTGTGACATAAAACATCTTRTTTTGGCTCAGCCATGGCAAGAGGTCCCTCAGCCAAATGCAAGCCAGCAGGCAGAACAAAAGGTAGTTTGCTGTCTCGCGGTTGTGCTGCCTGCATTAGCTGGCCCTGCTCACCTAGCACAGTCCCAGCAGATAAATCTCAGGTCAGCATTTCGTGCCCCGTTTCATGCTGCAGGGCTGCTCTCCTGGCCTGAGACACACAGGTGATAGGCAGACCTGAGCGCTTGAGTTATTCTCATGTCTGAAAAGCCACAAAACCGATGGGTACTAAGGAACTCGTGCGCTCTCTCCCATCATCGCCMATGAGAGTCAGCCACAGGAGCCTTTGCTCATTTAAGGTGAGGATGTATGCCTATATATTTAATATATATGGCCAAATATATACTTGTATAAATGGGATGTACTGTCTATGCTAGAARGCAAGCATCTTTGTGTCACACTCCCCCCCTTCTTTGAAACGCATCCTTCAAACCACAGCAGCTCCAGTTCCTTAGAGCTGCAGAACCACCTCCTAGGGAGCATTTCAAGATGTAATATTTCCCATAAGCCTCTCTCCCCCCCAGTCCTTAAGTCTGGTGCGTAAAAGTTTTCATTTGCATAATGACAATGTTATCAGGGCAGGTGCAATCAAATTTAATGAAGGGGCTTCACAGCTGAGTGACCATGACTATGTCACACACCACGAGAGTACGCACAGCTCTGGCTGGCCTTTCTCCTCCCACCCTGGTAAATGTACACCTGATTAGCCAAAGAGCTGATCAGTTTTTCCCGAACATAGCTAGTAATTCAACATGTCCCCATATTTGAGAGTTTAAGGAGACCTATGTCAGAGACACTTGAGTCTAAAATTCAGCTCCTGAAAACTAGGTCCCCAAACTGGTTAAGCTTAAATCATTGTTCTCTAATATTGCTCTCCTTTTTTCCCCCCTTTTGGCCAAAAAAAAACTTGAGGAAAAGATAATCTATTAAAAATGAAAGGTTACAGCAAAAACAAACAAAAATATCCTGTAAGAAAAACAAATGAAAGCAAAGCTTTCCAAAACAAACAAAATCTTTCCTGAAAAAATCTGTTTTTTTTCCAAATCCCCATTTTTCATCCAGAAATAGAGCTATCAAACAATTTCTACCAGCCTTATCAATCTTTTTTTTTTTTTTTTTTTTATGGCAGCCATTCACTTTATGTGATTACCACTTGTCTTTGAAGTGACTTCACTGTAGACACACAGCATAAACAACGTGCACACTGCGTCGCAACACAGCTATGCCCTGGAACAGAAGCCTCTTCAGAGGCTTGGCTGTGTGACACAAGGCACAAGAAATGTAGGAAAAAGCTACTTTCTAATGTTTTCTGGAAGGCTATCAGGGGAAAAGTTCTTAAAGAAAAGAAGTTACCAGAGAACATGCCTGCACAAGACACGCTAACTTACTGAACAAGTTAATAAAGCGTGGAATAGTATTTTAGCAGTTTGCTTATTATTAGCAAGGGACCATACCCCACATGAAACATGACTCAGTCAGCTGCAAATACACCCCTCTTAGTCCTCTGAGGTTTCTCTCTTTGATGCTCAACTTATTCAAGATACTTCCCACCGCCTGCCTCCAATTTTGCTTTTGTGGTAAGCTGTTTAGACATGATTTAAAAACACATTATGGGCTATGGAGTGAGATAAGATGTAAATCAAGCTCATCCAGTCATTCAATCCAAAAATAATATGCTGGCGTGGCGGGATATTAGAACCTCTGTAGGATCCCAAGTGAGAAGTCTTGAAACAAAATCAAAGTTATTGTTGTTGTTATTATTACGCTGTGCTGAAGAGCGGAGGATCCTTCCCTATCTGCAATGGGCATCTTGTGTCAGGTTTCCCACACTTTGGAAACCAAAGCAAACCCTTTGATTGGAAAGAATAATACACTGTGGCATATGTGGTGTGGTCTACTCCTGCCTTATTATACTGAATCCGTGTTAACATGAATGATGGGCAGGTTGACTAGGATTAGGTGAAATTCCAAGAAAACTAAAACTGCAGAGAAATTCCTTTGGAACTTGCTTAGTTTAAATGCCAAAAAAAAGGTGAGGTTTGTAATTATTAGGGTTTTTATATATATATATATATATATATATATATATATATCTGCTGTAAGTTTGGTGTTTATAATAACAATCTGGTAGAAAAACAAGATGAAAGAAATGCTAAATCCCCACTAGTGAATAGCATCAAAGTTAAACTCTTCACCAGCACTAAGAATGATTTATGGATAAATATGATTTAAATGGTCCACATTAAAAGATATATTAAATGTGATCTATGCTATATACTATATTAACTCTGATATAAATTACCCATTACCCATGGCTCAGAAAATGGCAGGACCTGGAAATTCTTCCCTTCCAACTGATACCACTTAGTGTTTCTGTGCTGGTAAAGTCTTGACATGTTGGTAGACTTTCCTGTGAAACTGAATAAATTATTAAACATCTGCTCTGCTTGGTACAGAGGACAGATGAGAAATTCATAATTATGAGGAAGGGATAATATATGGAAAAGTGATATCAGAATTCAGTAATATGCCCTCTTTCTCCTACTTCACTTTTGATCTGATATTTCAATATGGAGATGAGAGCATGTCTACAAATCCTGTACCTGACCTGCCAACTGCTTACCCTAAAATCACAGGAGTTAAATGATTGTAAAGCTTGAATGAGACCAGAAGTCGATCCTGTCCTTAGGAGAGGTTCTGGAAGCAGCATGACTGTTCTGATCCTTARAAAATCCCATGACAGCCAGACATGTGGTTGATGGTCATTCTCCAGCACAAACCAGCCTAATTTTTTTATAAAAATTCATTACATCAGAGAAAGAGTGTGTTTACATGATCTTCATTCCATAATTTTTGGTATCTTTTAGAAATGCTGGCCCTTGAGCACCTTGAGAAGAAGGAAGAAGCTCTGAACTTGATTTGCTATTGTATGGTGATCTAATGTAAAGTGTGGAAGAATGAACATGTCTGTGGTTGAAGAGATACTGTATGGTACCCTACAGTTTTCCATAGTCACTGGAGTTTTTGCAAGGTAAATGGTGTGGAGTACAGGTATGGCATGTACTGAAATGGTCCCAGAAAATGATGAACTCAACTGATACCAAGTAATCAGTCACCCGGACGGGACAGAATTCCCTCGCCTGCTGAAAACAGTAAAAACAATGGATTGTGGACCCTGCTAACAACAGCTGTGGAACYGGGGAAGAATCCAGCTGCATTCCTAACCTTCATGTTAAACTGGAAATTTGCAAATGTCTGTTCTTAACTAAAGGAAACTGCACGATGGCAAAGTACTTGATTATGCTGGAAATCACTTAACCTTTGTCCTGCTCTGCCAGTAGTCATACTAAAGAGAAGGTCACTTGTTCTGGTTGAAAGCAGAAACTAAACAGTCCTAACCTACGTGTTTTGTTATTTGGTGACTCAAGCCCTAAACGGTGAATAACAGAAGTTGAACGTGATTCAACCCAAAGTTGAACTCTTTCCCAAAGCTGCATTTTTGTCAGACATTCCTGAATAAGTGGCACAACCTTATGCAAAATCCAAACAAACCTAGCATGTGAAAATGGCATTTAAGCCTGAATAAAGTGTTAAAATAAACGTATTAGGCAGCAAGGATATGTTTTGTAAACACATCAGGATTTGTGAACRGATTGTCGTATTACGTTAAAACCATTTAAAACCCCATTTGTGACTGCAGCCATTTCATAACATCTTTTTCTAAGTGGCTAAAGAGACATATGTGTTTAGTCTATTAAAAGAGACTGCAGGCACACACGGGGAGTGCTAGTCCACGTTACYGAGCTCAGTTACACCAGCGCATGAGCTAGCCGTAACCCACACCACCCTGGCAGCGCTGCCGGCACCGTTGAGCTGACATTGGCAGCCCTTTCCTGCCGGGAGCCTCACTGAGCTTCTATTTATTGACAGATTCAGGAACCAGTGGATCTTCATGGGAAAATAGCACCCTGGGAATCAAACAACAACCAGAAATCTGGTTCAGCTGAACACTTGGGCCCACGGTCTTTGCCCATGTCTGCTCAGCAAAGCAAAAATGCACATATTTGACATTTTAACATGGTCAGTTGTCACTGAAGACGGGGACTTTAGTATGTTTATGTATACGTTGTTGAATTAGGGTCAAAGGCAAGAGACCTTCCCAAATGCACGCAGTTTTCCCTCTTCTAAATCCTTTTATGATTTTGTCCCCTCTTTCCATCAGGACCAGCTCCTTTGAAGTCAGTCCTCTGGGCTGCCTCTGTAATAAGTGAAGAGAAAGTGGCATCTCCAGAGACCTTAGACCATTGTCTTCAATGGGGTGGCTCTCTACATTGACTACCCAGGGGGCCAAAACATGCAGCTTAGACAAGACCTTGACCTTTTGATAACTGAAATTAGATGAAACGAATTGCAACTGCACCTTTAATTGAACAAAAATATGTGTGCTTTGTACTCCAGATCTGATATTTAGAAATACTGCTACAGAGCAAGATCATCAAATGGCACATATTGGTGTAGCATTACTGACTTCTGGGAAGTTTGGTTTTGGCGGTGCTTCCCCYGTTGGCAATACCTGAGGATCTGGCCCATGATTTTGTTACTAAAAATGAACAATTGAATTAATATTTAAAGATTCTTGTGGTGCAGTCATGGAGAGCTTGCTTATTCCAAGTTACTGCTCATCCCGTGACAGCATTGTGAATTTTATGCACTCAATCAGGAAGTTGGCTTTAAAAAACAAAAGAGAGAGAGAGACTGTGAAATAAATAAGAGGGTCCTGTTGCTGTTTTACCTTTTTGTACATTTTAGACATTTTTATTTATTTCTTATGAAATACAGGGGAAAAAAAACAGAAAGAGAAAGCTAAGAAGGAGTTGCAATGATTTTATAAAAAATTTACTCCAGAAGATTTCTAAAAAACAAGGATCACTCCGATTCTCAGCTAAAATTACAAAGACAGGTCTGTATTACTACTCAGAGCTTAGCAACACTGGTCACTCAGCCATGGGCCCAGCAGCAGCTCTGGCTGACCACTATGTACCATTAATGTCAGACTGTTGCTGGCTGAGTTATCAGCGTTGCTGTGAGATGCACACTAATTATTTCACTGTCTTCCCAGCCCGGTGTTTCCAAGTTTGCTCTCCGGCCCCAGCCATTGACTTCTTACAATAGAATTTCAGTCTAGCTRAAGTTAATTAATTTAAATTTGGCTCCAGCTCCAGTTCGTCTCTCGTTAAGCCATCCCTTTCCTCTGCTTCAGCAAAGTGCTGTTGCTTCGTGTGCTGGATCAGCGTCCCCACGGGACAGCACTCCAGCCTGGGCACAGGTGTTAGCCCTTCCCCAACCCCCAGGTTACTTCTGGGATGATTTGCAAAGAGAGGCTGTTTAAAGATTAGGTTATGATGAAATTCCCTCGGATGCAGCAAAGCTGGGAAAATGCACACAAAGCTTGCTTGTTTGGTCACAGCACTTCCAGGAGACACAGAGATTTCAAAGGAGTCGTGACGATTTACAGCTGCAGGGAATCTGCCCTGAAGGACTTATTTTGTATTTTGAGCAAGGCTCCTTCATCCTACTGCAGCCCTGCAGAGGAACCCCGAAATGAAGACACATCTTTGTACCCGCTGAGGTGTCTTTCAGTGCAACTGGGCAATCAAGGAGASTCAGACCCCAAGTGTCTGCTAATCCGTAGGCAGAAAATAAAAGCCGTTCAGCCTGTAACCCCCACTCCAGCGCTGTCCTGTTTCCAAAACTGCCACTGCTTTAAATTCACTGTGTGTGCTTTCAGAGGAGATCTCTCCGAAACCCAGAAGCTCCTGTTTGGAATATTAACCGTAAATAACCTTCYAAGATAAGCTTCGTATAGTGAAGTGGAAAAATTTCCCTTGACTCTTCCTTGACAATGCAGCAAAATGTGCCCTTACTGTAAAGTTCTCCCGTTCACGTATGCTGCAGATACGTCTAATGAAATGTCTTTCAACTCCTTAGACACTTGCTATACACATCCTTGTTAAACCACCCCGTCTCACCATAGCAGACACGTTCGTTGGCACAATAGGACAATCCAGATGAGGTGATGCTGTGTTTCTCAGCTGCCATCGTCCTGGAGGACATAAAATGAGATACAGGCAAGAACTCAATTAAAATTGCCATTTTAATTCAGACGATTTAAGAATTTTCTTCTACTCCTAAAGATGGATAAAGAGGTTTCCTATCTTTACATTTCAACCCACTGGCTGATAAATGCTAGRCACTTCTTGTCTGCAGATACAGCCAGCTCCAGAAGCCATCAGAAATGACTTGAGAGAGACAGCCAGGGATTCAAGCTGCTTCTTAGCACCACTAAATAGGTTGATGCCTATAATTCCTAAAACCATAACAGCTCACTAGTAATTTCTGTCATTTCAACAATATAGTTTTAGAAGAGATTTAAAAATGTATCACCACTATTTCATCAAATGCCACATTTCACCTTCTGTAGCCACTATTTTGTATCTTTCTCTGCTATTAAATTGACTTCAGTTTTTCAAATGACACATCTGTTTAAGCCTTATCTGTTCAAAGAAAGCTAATAAGCATAGCTAGGTTTAAAAGGATTAACTTGGATGGGAATTCTAAAAGTTTTGAAACATTCTCGATAGTATTTGCTGTTAAAAAAAGGGAAAAAATGAAAAAATGCATTTACCTTCTTAAAAACTCTCTCAAACTTATGATGATATAAGATTATTTCCTTGAGAGGTCAAGTGGATGAGGATGACAGTTCTGTGCTTAGGGCAGATCCTGATAGCAATCTAGCATCTTCCTGAGTATTTTTAAGATCAGCACTCAAAAAGAGGAAAAGTTGCATTTTTATTTGGAGTAGTAAATTCAGAATAATACCCATATATATGTGAATGCTCTCCTCAGTTATGTATAGATACACCTGAGTTGCTCCAAAAACACACGAATAAAAATGCTACTATATAAAATGATGTTCAACTCCTTTCATAGAGGAAAAAAATAATAATAACCAGTTGTTTTCCTATTTTCATTCCACAAACCGAGGCTATGTTCCGTAGCATACACCTTGTTGTATCTCCAGTGGGTTGCATTATCTTCAGTGAGCACAATATGTGAGTTCTAAACAGTGGGAAGTAGTCTGAAATACACTCAGATGATTTTAGACGCAGAAGAAAAATTCACATCAATGACAGCTAAGGAGCGTGAACTGCATGTTGTGCCTTACTTTTGGAAGCTCAGCTCCATCAAAATCAGTGTTTCCCTTTCCAATGAGTTCAGYAACTGTGATGCGAGATTAGGAAGTTTATTTGCAGCAAAACAGATACCCAAATGCATGTGTGTGTGGAGGAACGAAGGAGGAGTGAGGTGACACCCTGCATAGTAGAAACGTGTATTAAAATTACAATCACAGAGGGCAAGGCTGCAAAATTTGGACCCAAGATGAGGTCCTTCAGAAGACTGGCAAATTGTGCACCAAAGACTGTGGGGAACTGTCCCAGATCCAGCAATTGCAAACCTCAGCATATTGAACTAATTAAGCAATTGTTAATATTTGAGAAATAGTGAATATTGCTAGATTTATTTGTCTGCCACCAACAACAGTTCAGCACAAGAATAAAAAGCAAAGTTTTTTTTTTCTTTTTTTAATGAAAATTGAAATCAAAAGCTATAGCCATCATTTCTACAGGAGGGACTGACAACCGACTCTGACTCTCTGTATATGGATTTTAGATGCAATTACAACTGAAAGAGAGGGAAGCCAAGCAAAGCAGACACAGGCACTAATACTGTATCTGTCAGTCACAAAGATGAGCTGCTCACCTCTAGCTTTTACCAAATTAACACATCAGTGCATTATGCATAACTTGRGGACTTTAATTCATAGCTTGAAAAACCATAAACAAGAAACCAAGGTATAAATTTCATATTTTTCAATAAATGCTTCAAAGGCATTCTGTACAGTCAACTGGAGCCTGTGAATAACCCAAGYGATGCAGCTGATGTGTTCGCAGTGGCAGAATATCCCAAACACTCTGATACTACGGATTTTCTTAGCATACAGAGCTAGGCCAGGAGGTAATGTRCAGAACTACATACAGACAAAATACAACTTTGGGGTTGGTTTAAGGATCAGCCTAAAGACAACCTAGAAATCTCTTTAGGTTTTTGCTGTGGTAAACTGCATAGAAAGTGAATCCAGAAAAGAAACTTATCAGTTTTGGATCTGAACCAAAAGTCAAACCTTGTAGGCTGGCTCAGCCCCAAAGATTCACGTCAGTATCTACTTTCATCAGAAAGTTGGAGTGGGAGTCTGAGACTCTGCTCCGGGTCCTTATTCATTGGTATGCACCAGGGAGAGATATGAACCCACTGAACATCTAATCAGGGATCTTTAGAAATCTTGTTTACTTTCCTTCCTAATTCCCTCTTTTTTAACCCTCGGAAAGATCCAGATATCAGCAGTGCAAACTAACTATTGACTTTAGTAGCTTTCTCCTAATTTGTGCTAGGTTAAAAGATCGGTCTTTTATTTAATAAAGGCTAAAGAGTATTTTCAAACAAAGATCACTTAAAAAGAAATCGGCAGCCATTCTATGTAAACTGTGAGGCTCCATGGGAACTATAAAAATGGTCCTACCTATAAAAATCTGGATCCAGTTCTGGACTGAAATTCTAAGCCATTTCCCTTCAAAATTCAGCATTGTTCTGCTCCTAAGCTATTGCCTCACTTTAATTACTAGTGGAAAATGATCATTTCACCCAGTTAATCTAGTTTGTCTTTGAAAGTATAATAAAGTACTATCTAATAATAAACTCTGTGCTTATCATCTGACCAAGCTTCTAGCTAAAGTATTATTTACTGATCTAATGATCTGGCTTTGCTTTAAACAATAACATCTAAATATAAACACCGATTTCTTCGCTTGATCTCCTACACTTTTGATTTTATGTAGGCCATTAATGATGTTGGTAAGGATGGGCCTTAATGTATTTAAATAAAATAAAGTTTAAGAAGCATGTGGGAGAATAAGAATTTAGCCCAGCAGCTGAAGCATGTCAGGTAATACTTTCAGTCAGTACGATGTGTTATAGCTGCCTGACCATGAGGCAGGTGTCTTGTTCAGATACAGTCACTCCCAGCATTTGTCATAGGATTGGGCTGGACCTAGAGACAAGAAGACCCAGCAGTACCTGACTGATCATTCGTCAAACCTAATGTGGTGAGTAAGTTTGTCTGTTGAAAGAAGTAACTACGTAGAAGCATTATCTGAACAGTTGTACAAAAAGGATGTGAAGCAAAGTGGCTCTTCTTTTCATTTTGATCAGTTAGCATAGCAAAAATGTGTTCCCCTGACTTTATACGCAGCATCAGAGAAAACCTCCAGCGTATTTATCCAGACCATCATGTGTTCCCCCATATATTATTCCAGGTCTTAAACGTGACAGCTTGCCTACCTGAACATACATGGTAGAATCCAATGCCCAATGAAATCATCCACCACACTGGGACCTAGTGATGCAACAAGAATCATTGCATTCAGGATCATGAAATTCTTGCTCCTGCTAGTCAGCTTTTGCCCCTGGTTATAGTCAGTGATTCTGCACTCCCTATGCAGTGGATTGCCCCCACTGACAATCTGAGCCTGAGCAGCCAAACCGCCTTTGGTCCAAGGGAGTGAATCCTGGTCATGTTGAAGTCTCTTGTAAAACTCCAGTATCTTCGCTAAACAATTTAACCAAAGACATCCATGAAATTGTGCTGACATTTCAGCATGTCAGTAACTGACTAATTGCAATTATTCCTCTTTTGTGCACATTCTTCTGCGCTGTAAAAGCCAAACTATTAGGAATAAAACAAATTGGCAAAACACCAGCATAGCTGAGAAGCTGCGTGAAAGTCCTAGAAGTCCTAGCAGTTATGCTGTTCCGAGAGCCTCTGTCTCTCAGAATGGGAGATGGGAGATGAGGTAGGATCTGGACTTTTTGCAAATTCCCAGAGTCTTCATGGTTAGAAAAATCTTGGGCCATCCCACCTCTATTTCCTGCTGCCCAATCTCACTTCATTAAAGGATGAGGATATCATTCAAGAATGGTTTATATGGCTGCAGAAAGGGAAACATAAAAGAGCAGCACAAGCCAGCCTGGAATCCCGTAGCCTTGATTTCAAAAACTTGCAACCATATACGATATTCTTGCAGAACCTCATGTGAAGGAARTACCGAGTCCAAAATGTAGGTCCAGACACATGAGGAAAACTGGAAGCTGGTGGAGGTTTGGTTCCATAGGCTACATCTCTGAATGCAAAACAGAATATCTGGCCACAATAATCAAGACAATACAATAAATTTGAGTGAATTTGTCCCTCTAAGCATTTGTAATAGACAAGCAAGCAAAGTGCAAGGCTCAAGTAACAGCCTCAGTTACCCGTGTTGAGGCAGAATTTGGCCTTGTGTACAAAGCAGATGTATCTATATTCCCAGCAAAGTTGTTTCTCTATAGGATTGTCACTGAAAACATCACTAAAGGAACATTTTGGGTGTCTTTGGTGCAACATATTAAAAAAAAAAAAAAAAAGTCCTCTGTGGCTTGAGGGTCACCCAGAATCTGTTCCCACAGTTCTATTTAGCTAATGAAGTCATACAAACCGTGCACAAACTGGCACCGGTGACCCCTGTGTCGCTGGATGCCAAACTTTAAAGGTAACACGATAATGGTTTTGGATGTAGAAACAAAGAAAGTCTATGTGTAACCACATAAGCAGGAGAATGACAAACAAAGATGCTATAGAATGGAAATAGATAATTTCAGGCAGGGAGAATGTAAAGTAATCGCTGCTGCCAGTTCCACTGCTCATTGCCATGCGGGCTTGGCTTTCTGTTCCCCTTCTCTACTTTTCCACCTTTTATACCCAATAAAGAGATTTGTTTTGTAACATGGACCAAAACCACATAAACAGAGTTACTAATTCCCCCCAATTTTCAAATACAATCAAACATACAAGTATCCTAGTCAGGGCTGTGAGACATACTGTCCTCCTGTGTTAGAAGCCTCGACATAAGATACCCAGGAATGCCTCATTAAACATTTATCTTTCCTCCCTATTTGTGTCCTCAAACAAATCCACATTTCTTTCTTCTTTTTCATTTTCTTTCTTTTTCTCTTTTTTCTTTTTCTTTCTTCTTTCTTTTCTTCTCTTTCTTTCTTTCTCTTTTTCTTTTTTCTTTTCTTTCTCTTTCTCTTTCCTTCTTTCCTTCTTTCCTCTCTTTGATTCCTTCCTTCTTTCTTCTTCTTTCTTTTCTTTCTTCCTTTTCCTTTTCCTTCTTCCTTCCTTCCTTCCTTGATTCCTTCCTTCCTTCCTTTTTTCTTTTCCTCTCTCCCTCTCCTTCTTGCCTGAACATGGAAAATAAGAATACAATACAATTAAAATGAACAGTTTTAAAGCTTTTATAGGCATTTTTTTTCACTTTAAAAATGGGTAAAATCTTCAGCTGCAAAAACTATGATGAAATACATTTTCAATGTAAAGAAGAAGATAAAATTCCTTGAATTCAGAATAATTAAAGAATAATTAAACTTTTCAAGTAGATCAGAGGACTGTGAAGATATAAAGTTCATCACTGGTCTTATTCACAGATATACCAGTATAATTAGYAGATGTACATACACTACAGAACCCCTGCAAGTGATAAATATATGTATATTTTGATTTAGTATAAATATTTTGCAGAACAACATAAGGTAAAGGAAATAAAAATGTTTATCTTTTTTTTTTTTTGAAATTGCAATAGCTTATGCTTTTAAGTCTCAAGCGTACTTTATAATAATATATGTTTTCCATGAAAGCTGTACTACTACATCTATGTCTTTTATTCTCTACTGCACTTATTTTTATAGCACTCATCTGTAGTAAGGAATTGCTGTTGTCCCCATTTTACAGCCAGAGACCTGAGACATGGACACACTCGTACAGCTGCCTCTACAGCGCTGAACAGCACACGCAAGCCTCATGGTCTGGCCCTGAGGCCAACTGGCTCAGCCTGACTCATGCCCACATGCCTCAACTCTCTCTCCCTCCCAGAAAAAAACAGCACTTGGCTTGTGCTATCCTCCAAATTATGTCTGAGCGTTATCTGGGAGAGTTGTAGCCAGCAGAGCCCAGCGCCGTGTCACGAAGCAGGGCAGACCATCGGCAGCCAGCGCTCCAGCCTGTCCTGGCCCCAGTTTGTCCAGTGACACAGGCATAGCTGCAAGGACTCTCCAAGACAGCAGGTCGTTGAGACATGAGACCCAAACAGCTATTCCAAACACTGAATAATCCTTCAGCCCCTTTTCACTCATCATTTTCCTGCAAGCAGGAGCCAACTTCTGCAGAGGTGCTAAGCCCATGTGCTCCACATCTATGAAGGCAAAGCACCATTTGAGCCTTGGCTGCATGTGATCCAGCTTTAATGTGGAGGTTAGCGTGGATGTGTCCTCATGGTGTTGCACCCAAGGCAACGAACCCTACTGAGAAGCCCATGTAAACAGAGGACAGTGCAAGTTAGTACAGCTCTATGCAGTCTCCAGATCAGATCTGGCTTCCACCTGGCCAGATCTGAGCAGAAGGAGACAATATTGTCTCTGCCTATATTCTTCTGTAAAAGTTGTACTCTCCATTGCAATTTTGAGGTGTGATCTTAGCATAGCTCAGCTTATTGTTTCTCCTCCCTTTGGGCGTATGGCGAAAAACAGTTTTAGAAATTTTTGTCAACTTGCCTAACTCTTGTGTAAGTGTATTAAAAAAAAATGTTAAAATAAATCTGCATTGCTATAAATAAAGACTTATTTTCATGAGACGCATGAGTAATGTTTCACTCAAAATCTACAATCTGAAAGGACACATTTTGTCTTAATAAGATATGTGGTGGGTTTCCTGTATGTGACATCGAAAATAGTGAATGTTTCCCAGTGGACCATTTAGCTACAATAAATCCAGACTTGTTCCTTATAAAGAAACATTGTCAGAAACAAATTGTTTAACAGTTGTTTTAAGGTCATGCTTTCTAAACCCACTTGCTTCCCACAGTATTTACGGCACCGCTATTTAATATAGTTAAAAATGTGATTGATTGTGCATGTGTGTGGGGGCGTGTATGTGATTATTTTCATTAAACAAAATAGTTCTATTGCCATCTTATCAGAAACTGCAGAAAGAACTGAATGAAAATGAACTGAATTAATAATAATTTGAATGAGGATTGTGCAACACCATGATTGCTACTAAAGGCAAGACAAACTTGAACYGTAATGGTCCTCAAAACCGCTGGTTTGGGGATGCATTTGGGCTCAGCCCCCTTCCCTCTCTCTTCTTGGTGGGACAGTAGATTTAGAAATCCCCTGCGCCCATAGCTGTGTGGACACGGTGCTGAGTGGAGACAACTCCCCCTGTCAAGAAAAAAACAGGTAATTTGGACTGAAACCTCCCAGGAAGTACTAGTGATGGAGTTCTACCACAGAACACCCACCATTGCTCCAGGTTTTGATCAAAGTAGAAACTGAAAATTTTTGTTACTGTAGCAAAATAAATGTACATGCTGAACATTTGTGGCCTTGGTTACATCTCTTTCTCAAACTCTTTTTTTTGGGGGGTATTTCCCACCTTTACACATATATAGGGTTAAAATTGCCCCATTCCTTACCCCAATAAAAATCTTCCCAATCTGAAGGAGTTATTTGGTTTCCTGCATTTAAATAAACCTTTTTCAAAGGATTTTTTGACTGTGCACTGGACAAAAGCACCAAATATTTACATACATAATAAAGTGGAACAAATTTACCATACAAATGCAGCTATCTGACTCCAGAGTATCAGTATTTTTACCACTGTTATAAAGTCTTAAGTACTAAACAACCTAAATACCCATTTCACGGGGTAAAGGGAATTAAGCGTGTAAACTGGGTCACACCCAGGTTTAAACTAGTCACGCTTTTGAATTATTTGAGACAGCTGCTCAACACCTTTGCACGGCAGATAGTTTAGAAAAAGCACTTTATTCTGAGTAGCCAAGGTTGAAATTACGGGGCGGTGATTCCTGAGCGTTTGTGGAGCATCTCTGCACGTCTCTGTGCGCTGGACTGGAGAACCCACAGCTCTCTCGCCYCTGAGCCTGTAATTCCTTTCTCTGCGATGGAGCTCGCTAGCCGTTCCCAGGCACATAGGGAGTACTCAGGTGAGATGAGCAACAAGTCCAGGCCTTTTCCATCCCGCTAAATTAACTTGGTTTTATTGTTGCCTCATTCCCCACRCTCCCAGGCCAGCTCCCACTTGTCCATTTAATATCCACCGTTGCATCCTGTCCGACATACAGATGCTTTCTAACTCGTGGACTGTCTCTTCTCCCTTGTTTATGCTATATCCTACCTAGTGGGGTCCTATCTGATTCTCCACTGGAATTCCTAGGAGCTTCTTCATTAAAAYAATGAACAATAAAGCACATCAAGATTTCGCAGGATTAACCTATGAGTCCTCAGTGGGTGGAAAGGACACCCAGCCCTTCAGAGTCCGGCTTTATTATTGTTTCTGGTACYTTTGCAACTACTGGCCACCAACTAGAAATGAATCTACCGCCATCTACCACAGCTCAAATTAATTCTATCCACCATGTCTCAAGCCAAACAGCAAGTTAAAATAACRCCATATTTGCTTGCGTAACAGCCCTGCACACACAAATGTCTTGCTGTATAACCGCACCTTCTGACTGGTCATGAGCAACGCTTTTATAGGCAAATGATGGCCATGCTATCAGTTTTTAAGGGGAGAAATCTCGGGCAACACAAGCTGCCATTATGCAAGCAAATATGGTAATCATAAACATCACATGTTAACAGAAAACAAATATGTGACTGGCTGGCACCTTCATTGATTAAACTCCCAGAGTAAGAAGCAGACTGGGCTTTTTTATTATTAGCTGTCAGGAGATAGGGTTCCCATTGTGATAGGCACTATATATATGCAAAGCGAGATGCTATTACCTCCCTGCCCAAGAGCTGACAATCTTTGGACATAGAGATATCGCCTGGTCCGGCAGTCARTCTGTGTCAAGGCTCTCAACTCATTAGACCTCACATCTCCTTCTCCCATATAAAATCTGCAATAATGTCTGTATTATTAAAAATGGACTTTTGCCATAAAACAAACCCAGCRCATGAGGCAAGCCTATGCGAGGAGAGCGGCTTGCCATGTGACCTCCAAAGACGGTGACGCCAGCTGTGACTATAAGCTATTTCTTTCTGCTCAGCAGCTCACTAATAACTCAGACAACCCTTGTTCTCGCTAAATTATTTTTGTGAGCTGAACTGGGAGAGCACTTGCGAGAGGAGAGCGTTTTGCTAGCGTTTTCAATGCGCTCTGAATGTGACTGGCAGCATGTTCTGGCAGTTCTCCATTTGGACAGCACAATGGTGTCACTTCTAATAATAAAGGATGTACAGACGTTTCATGAGCTTTAAAGCACCGCTTTACTGCAGACTTCAGGGCCCTCTTATTTCCTGGAAGTGTTAATGAGTAGAATGGAAAAAAATAGGCTTTATTAAAGGGAATTTCTAATGCTGGATAATCTAGTCACTATGATGCTTTTTTAAAAAGAGGCTAGGAGTGTATTTTGCCTCGAAATACCTTGGTGCTTGGTTAGATCCTGGACTGCTTTCTAATCACGTTTGAACTGTTTGGTGACAACAGATCACCATGAGATTGGAGATTGCTCGCTCTCTCTTTCTTCACCTGGTTTTGTCTGATTTGTTTAACAGGATTTTAGGTTTCTCAGCAGAGAGGGTAGTTCTCACTATGTGATTGCACAGCACACAGACTGTTCCACAGGGCACGCAGAAACCAAAACAGTTCAAGTTAATGAWTTAAATTATGGCAGAAATGGACCCAGTGGCCCAGATTATGAAAAGTGATTCAAAACAAATGGCAAAGTATTTCTTTCTTCAACATTTTTATCCTCTAGGTAAGTTATTTCTGCTAATTTTAGAGTGGAAAAGATTAACTTGTTCTAAACTGGCCCTTATTTGAGTGGGGGATTGAACCAGACCTCCAGTGGTCCTTTTCAACTTAAATGATTATATGATGCTATGTTTTCAACTTTGTCCCTAAATTAGGCTCTCTGGGTCTTCCTCTGGAGACCTTCAAAAAAACCCATCTGTATCCCAGCCTGTCTTATTGTTATGAAATGCATACACGTGTGCATGTGCATCTGACACGTGTATGTTGGCGTGTGTGTGTCCGTGTCTGTCTGAGGAGAGAGCTGGTCATTGCGTTCRGATAGACTGGCTCCCTCTCTAGCACAGAAGTTTGTCCTGTCCAGTCACAACTGTTGGAGTAACTCAACTGAGTAAGGGAGAACGAGCAACACTTTGTGTTACCCAGCTCAGGACCATATTTCTGAGATACTTGAATGTTTTCTGAGAAGGGCTGATGACCAGTTCTTCAAGCACACATAGAGCCCAAATACCATTAAAATATAAACTTAGGTTCCTCCCATAAGTCATCCACTTCCTTTTAAAACACAGGTTCACATCTTGGGGTGTTTAACTTGACTCACACATTTTCCTGATGTGATTTATGCATCAGTGTCAAACAGAAATAGCTGCATTTTGATGTTGCTACATGTAATATCCATGAGCAGTAATTCAGCAGCTTGTGTTTACCCACATCCTTCAGCCTCGTTAAAGTCAATGGTAAAGAAGCCAATGTTTAACAGCTATGCTGAATAATAAAGACAGAGCTTGGGGATCTCTTTAGAAGCTTTTGCTCTGATGGTAACATTATTTCCTTATCACCAATACGTATTCTAATAAAGGCACAGTAAATGAAAAATAAACACACCACGCCAGTATGTAAGGTGATCTAAAAGTAATGCATTTCCAAGCAAGATTTTGATGATACCCTCAGTCAGATAAAACCTCGTGCTTTTGCCTGTGTTCAGACCCAAGCTCCCATTGTTAATTCAAGCTACTATTTTCTCTCCTTTTAACTAGCACTTATATCTGACAGCTGTAAAGGCTTTCAGCCATAATAAATCTCTCCCTGACTTCCCAAAGCAAACAGTGTTGAAGAGAGTGATCCCTCCAATAACATTTTGTCAGCTCAAATCACCACCGTGTTGTGAGTCACTCAGACAGTCTGTGCTGACTGTTCGCTTCCCAGATTTCTTATGGTCCTTATTTCCTACATATGCTCTGATCCTGATATGCCATCAATCCTGAATAAGTATTTTGCTGCAGCTATACTTGTTGATTGGATGAATTACTTTTCTAACTCTGGTAAAATTTAAGTTTGAGCAATTCATCAGATCCAGGTGTCAGTCTTCTCCCTAAAGTCTTGAAGTGGGTTACTGGATATCATCGCAGAGAATTTAGTCATTCAGCTGGACCTGAAAAAAGCTCCAAATTATTTTAGTAAAGACTAGYTGATTAGATAGAAAATATTTTCATTCACTACTGACCTACTATTCCTCTGGAAGTCAGACAGAAGTTCTGGTCACTGTATCCCTGCTAACACTGCAGTATGTTTAACTGCACAACACAACTGGATTTCTTCAATATTATCTTAGCACACAGAAGATGGAAGCAAGAAAGAGAAAAGGAAACCAGTCAAGACTTGGACCTAAACACCCTAAATCAGTCTCTGGGTCAAGAAAGGTAAATCCTGCTGACTGATTAAGGCAACCCTCCGCCTGAAGTCCTGGGTATTGTGAATATCCTCTCAAGCACTTCACACTCCCCTCTTATGTTATAGGGGATTTAGGCATCTCCTTCACCTCTGGGAATTCCACACAAGGCTCCCTACTTTAGGACACTGCATCACTGGTCATCCTAAAAGCAGGTCCTGTTTTGGATGTGGATCTCTATGCTGAAGGAGATATGAGTTCACTGCGACAAGAAACCCGTTCTGCAGCTGGCTCCCCAGTGCGACGACAGAGCTGAGTGAACTCTAGGAAAAAGTTGGGTCTGACATTTGCCCAGTGCTACTAGAGCTGTAGGAGGAGAAGGTGTACAGATAGCACATCAGCTGAGGACACCAGGACATCTTCAGAGGAATCAGATTGGCTTTGGTGAAYCCACATACTTATATATACACAATTCCTTCCATTTTACCCCAATCAGATACCCCCAATCAGTTTTGTTACTGGTTTGGACCATCCATGTGTACCACCAGGAACTTTATTAGGTACTAAGAATAACTGGAGAGCAAGGTGCATCAGAGAAGAAGATGCTATGAAAAAGACACATTCACTCATCAGTTGTTTATGCCACCTGGTGAAGCCTTTGGCCAAAGAAACAAAGAGAAGAGGAGTTGGCTATTGAATACTGGCTATTATCTTTTGGATGTGTTAGATGTGTCCCAGAGTTTATAAAGTAAAGTAGGGTTCCAGGATTTATGGGAGGTGATTCACCATATCCAAAGCTATCATTTGGTGTTTTAGATGCAGTACTTTCAACCGCCTTGTTGCGTATTCCAAACTTAATTTAACAATGCAATCACTAAGAGCAAGAATGAAATCAAAGTAATATTTGATTTTAATGCTCTGTGTTGTTTTCCAGGTATTGACAGGTATTTGGTGGTCTCTTCTAACATGTTCCTCRATTTCTAAATTGACTATCTTCCTGCAGGGCAGATTTTGGCACCCTCACTCATATCTGTTGTGTTTATCAATACTATCCAAAAATCAAGTACTCTATGGGATTAACAAGTTTATAGTCTTCATTATTTACTATATTTACCCCACTTCTCTCTTGCTCACACAAACACTTATGCACACATTCACAATCATCTTTCTTTTAATTTACTTTTTTTTTGTTTGCAACATGTCTCTCAGTGATCAGCAAGTGAACAGAACAGATGGAGTTTTCCAGATGTCAAGTGGGTCTGTGCTGCTAAGAAAAGCATTTCAAGGAAAAAAGAACTCATGTCGATTGCTTTGAATACTGGTGACTCCTTTTCCTAAGAGAGAAAGCTCAAAAATGCTTGCCTTTGGCAGGTAAACACACTGTTTTGCTTCAGGTAAAAGAGAGGGAAAAAACCTGCACAGGTTAATTTTTTATAAGACAAAACATTCAAAGGAGATAAAGTGGTTTTGATCAGTGACAGGAGGCTCCCTATAAAAACAGTCAGGTTCAGTCCAATATTTTAATTAAATATACTCATTTTATGGTAAAGAAGTTATGGAAATACATGTGAATTGGAATTTTCCTTGGGTGTAGTATCTCTCAGATCTCTCTCTTTCTCAGGTAAATGAAGAATTGTCATGCATTTGCCCCAGGTGTGAATTAATCATTTTCATAGGCAAGTTGTATTTTTCCCCCCAACGTGATCCCAGTAATGAACTTACCCCTGCCCTGACAACAAACCAGAAATACCTTCATTTTATTTGCTTGTTTATTTGCTCTAAACCCACTGAGCTGAGGATGAAAGATGTCTTGTTTTTCATGAACCTGCAGAAACATGACTTTTTTTAAACCAGTCACGTATTGGTAATGAAATGTTTTTTTCAGCCTTAAACAAAACACTGGACAGGTTGCAACCACAAATGAGTCTCCTACATCATAGAAATGAGAGAAAGGGACAAAGAGAAAGAGAGAAAGAGAAAGAGAGAAAGTAAGAAAAGAAAGAGAGAGAAAGAAAGAAGGAAGGAAAGAAAAAAGAGATAGTAAGAAACAAAGTCTGATGTAACTGAAGCATCATCCATAGAAATATATCGTTTTTACAAATTTTTCATATAAAATTGCTTCCCTGCCCTTCCACTTGCTCCCATGGGAAAATAACTTGTGCCACTATTAATTGGTCAGACATTGCTTCATCACCTCTTGCATAATTTCACAGAGAGAAGAAAGAACACGCCAAATTCCATGCCGGTCCATTTTTCATAATCTAGGAGGGAACTCATGGTCACAGAGAGCAAGAAGGGGCAAGTCAGATTCTTGCTGAAGATCGGCAGGGCCCTGTGGTCCAAAAGCATCAGGKCTGGGTGTCCTGTGTGATTATACAGACTAATCTAACAAATACAAGGCCTGAGGAAGGGTAATTTAACACTTTGCTGTTATTCTAGGCCCAGTGGTCTCTTTCTACAGAAAGCATCAGACCCATCCACAACTCTGCTGTCTCTGCCTTACTGCAGCTGAAAGGCAAGGATTGCTAACGTACGTGAGTGGGCAACACAGGAGACCGTAACATGGGGAATTTCTGAGATCAAGGGAACAGAAGTTCCTTTTTTGTGTTGAAATGCAAGGAAAACATATGGAAAAATCCACCTGCCTGGCATTGAATCTGCTTCTCACTTTTGAGTATTTTCTTGTGAATCCCATGGTTGTTACGAATCACACATACGATCTTGAATAAATCATTTTTCACGTCTCAGGTCTATTCACTCTAAAGACAAATAATATGACTCCTAGCACTTTGACAGGTTTGATTTGGTTTGAAAAAATGGACTGCAGAAAGTGGCCAGATCCTGTGCTCATCCTAGTGAATACCTCCTCTTGACACTCTTGGAAAAGGGTTCTGGGTGAGATGGTTCACTGGTTTGTTCCCAGAGGACACTCATGTTCGTAATTAGTCCGCTGACTTTTTATTACAATAATATTTTATGACTCAGAACGAATACGGGGCTTATGATTCTTGTGATTTCAAGTGAACATAGTTTGTAACATGATTAGAAATTGTTGAATGAGAGAGGGAAGGTTCTACCATAAAAGGGTTTGATCCACTTTTGGTGCCAAACAATGGAGCAACTTTTATATTTGCCACATGGTGAGCCAACACTCCATGATTTTCTTTTTCTTTTTTATTTTTGGTTAACTTTGGTGCCTAACCAGGAAATTAGAGATTGGGACAAAACAAATATGTGATAAGCAATGHAACAGCATGCAACTATTCATAGAGAAAATCGGAGAATTCTACTTTTTTTTTTTTTTTGACAGTATAAAAACCCATATGAGTGCTGACATTTTAACCTTCAGAAACTCCAGGAGATGGTGACAGCTTTCAGCAGTTTATGCAGCTCCAAGATAAATGCTTCATAACAGGAGGCATGGAGACTTAAAAAAAAAAAAAAAAAAAAAAAAAAGAACGCTTTGCGTGTGTTGAGTGTGCAGGCTGAAACAATATCACTTCCTGGCAGGAGATGATAATCCACTTAGGTCTTAATGTGCAACCTCTGAGGTCAGTAAAAAGTGTGCTGATGACTTCAGTGGGCATAGGATCACTTCCTGAGAAAGCATGGCATATGAGGTGTAGAAACTGCTTCTGTGCTGAGTTTCACAACTGTGTATCTCAGCCAGGGTGAGGGGACGAACACTGATGTGAAGATCTTGCTTATATCCAAAAAGAGAAGCATTGGTTCCAACAGTCTGCTGATAAATGGCTTGGGAGCACGGCCATTGAGCTTGGTCAGTGGATGAACCGGCAACGAGGACTACCAGCTGCAAGGATGGGGGAGGTGTTATCTCAGGAGAGAGGAAGCCTTCCTGCTCTGAGCTCGCGCCGGTAGAGAACGAGGAACTATCTACCATGTCAAAGAAGGACACAGGCTAGAGGAAGTCTGTCCCTGGGATAGACACCATCGGGGCAGTATTGAAGTTTATTCAGGGTAGTTTTTAAAYCCCCCTTTGGTGAGGGTGCTAATGCTCTAGGTGGAGTCAACTCCAACAGAGTCCTCAGCTCTTAAGAAAGGTCAGGCCAAGAACCGAATAAGCGACCAGCTGGCAATGGATCAGAGGAATACTCCAATTTACAGTAGTAACTGTCACTGATTTCAGAAAGAAGGTTTAAAAAGGTTGTATTTCAGGGTTTAACCCCATCTCCGACCTTTACGGTTAAGCAGGGGTGCAGCAAGGCATAGCGGGGAGGTTCTCCCACTTTTCTCTAAAAGGATGTGGTAGTGCTGACTTTGTCAAAGGCCCAGTGCTGGAGGTAAGGGGCTCACCCTGCCCATTTCATGTTACTAATGGCAACAAGGCTTTGTTAAAGGAAAATATTATCTTTAGCCAGAGCTTTCAATGTTCTCACATTACAATTCTCTTTGCTGAGTTGCACCAAACAGCCATTACCTCTGGGCCTGAAACATGCTYTGTGATGGTCTCCAGTGATGTTGCCACTTGCAAGAAAAGAACAATAATGCTAAGAGTGGGGAATTATTTCACCTAACTTCTGCTGGAAAGGATCCCTTTCTAGGTACTAGAAGAAACAGATGACTTTTTATTCATCTGTTCATGATACCTATTTTGGGGTAAGAGAGGCCTGATTGTCTATTATTCTGGATTGCAAGCTCTCATCGAAACATTCATATTTGTTTCGAAGAACCTCTCTGTGCTTGTGTTCTGCATTCCAAATAAATCTCATCATTCATCCGTGTTTATAACTGCAGTACTTATGGGACCCAGCAAAAATGTGAGTTTCATCTTAAGCTCTCCCCTCTTTCTTTTTGCACGTACCCATACCCACATGCATATGGTAAAAGCAGTCTGCAGCTCAAAGGTTTTACCTTCTAAATAGACATGGATGAAAGGCACACAGTACTGTGATCCCCATTTCACAAATGTGGAAATGAGACACGGGCGATTTAGGGACTTGCCCAAGGCAAGACAGGAAACATGTAGCATGACCAGGAATCAAACCCACATCTCTTCTGTGCTTTAGCTAGACGACTAGTGTTCCTCTTAGTGCAGAGCACAAATAAGATGGGAAGTGGCACTTTGAAGCACTTTTCTCAAGATAACGTCACTGTTATTGTTATAATTTAGCGATAGATGTTATCAATATAAAAGTAAAGCCGGTTGCAATTTGAGTTTATCCTCCGTAATGACTCACTTCTTCCATACTGCCCACAAGAAGTGAACTAATAACCAGTTATTCCCCCTGGATTTCTCAGTATGAATTGTCTCTCTTTCATTTAAGCTACAAGGCTGCCTTCCAAGCCACCCCAGCAGAGTCATGTGRTCATACTGAACCCCCCATTAGACCTCTTTGTGACCTCCTGGTGAAAAAGGAGGCAGCAGATACACACATCCAACTGCAGCATGGTGTCCTTGGATGGTCCATTCCTCTGACCAGTGACTGTCTCTGTCTGTATAACTGACATACTCCTGATGTACATACAACACCCTGTATTCTTACAACAGAACAAGTTAGGCAAGAAAATCTACAGCTATATTTCCTTTGGTGGGCTTGAATTGGTACAGCACTGTTGATTTGCAAGCACTATATCCACACTGTCTTCTACTGGAACAGGATCTAAGAGGTCTGCTTACTTCCTATACTCCGAAAGCACGGTGAGCTGCAGTGTCRTGTTGCAAAGGCAATGAACTGTGAGCAAGGAGGAAGTGGAGAGACAGATCAATAATACCTTTAGTAGGACAATAAACCCTTCCAGTTTGTCTCAAGGTTGTAGAAATGAAGATGAACTCTGCAAGGTGCTCTACCATGCACCTCAATTTAAGCCTACAAATAGCTTTAGGGGTGCAATATTTGGGTGGTGTAAAGACTTCCTTTTGCTCACTTCCTGTAGCTTGTCTTGTGCTCTGATTCTCTGGACTAATACTTTTCTTACCGATAAGTGAAGATGACTCTAGAAGTCACTTCATGAATGTGTTGGGTTTTTCTAGAAGAAAACRTCCAGGGGTGTGTTCTGGTCACCTGTCCTCAAGTCCAGATCTGAGAGGGTGATGGCAGGACAACTGTCTGGCAGAAAATTCACTACAGGACACATAGTGAAATCTTCTGAGCTTGAATTCATGAAGTACCACAAAGCAACATCAGCAGTATTAAGAGTCAGTTCCAGTCCACCTAGCTTAGCCTATTTCTTCTGATACAGAAGCCCCTAAACGTTAGGCAGAAGGAAGGTGCCAAAGACAGGCCAGCTGAATGGTACCCATGAGATTTAGGGAGTAGATTGGGGGATCAAATGGCTCATTGCAGTTAATAGAACTTTTGCCACTGAATCTGTTCTTTTGGGGGGGTTGTTTGTTTGGGTGGTTTTTTTGCTTATTTGTTTTTGTTCTTGACTTTTTTAATGACCTTCCGATGCCATTATTTCATATAGTCAGTTATCTCACACAGGCTAAATGTTTAAGCCTTATTCTGAAGTGGATAGCTGCTTTTCTGAATCAGGACCGTGGTGCTTTGCTGAAATATTTACAATGATATCAGGTAACTAAATAGCCTGCTCTGTTCTTTCCACATTGACTAATCTGGCATTTAGAACATACTTTATTCAGCATGCATGCCACATATGACCAGTTTCGAAGAACTGACTGCTCTCTGCTAACTAACAGCTTTGCAAGATATTACAAGTAATATTTGTTTGGGGGTTTTGTATGTTTTTCCCCTGAAGCACAACTATATTTACATATAACTTTTTTTCCAGAATTTTTAAAACTTGATTTTGAAAGTGCAACATTTTGCAGATTATCTGAGTCACTGAAGATTTGTTGTGTTTTTTTTCCCAGAGACTGGTAAAATCACACTGGCTCCAGAGGTTCAACTTTCTGCCCCGGCTGGGGAGGTCATCAGTAGCGTGGAGTCAGCTTTGGATATCTCCCAATCAGAACAAATAAAAGTTAGCCTACTGGGACTTTAGCTAGGCCGTATCTGCCCTTCCAATGAACAGTTAAGCTTTGTAGTGTGCCTGCTTGAGAAACAGCTGTTTGTCTAACCTCTGAACTGCTCAATACATTAATCTGAAGCATAATTTAGCTCTGTCTGAGCTTCCGAACATGGCACCAATAACCGGCTAGCATAGATTTACCAGCCTTAAAAATAATCATTTTTGAGGTTTGTTTAAAGAATACTTCTTCTCCTCCTGTCTTAGATTAATTAGAAGTGATAATTTTTGGCAAGAACATACCCAACAGAGAGAACAGTTCATAGGGTTCAGAGTGAGATGCTCCCCCTCGAAACCTTCGTGCTACAGTTTGTTCTTGGTGCTCGTGACTCAGCCGTAGAGGCAGACCCTGTTTTCTTGTTGGCCTTCCGTTTGGGGAGCGTGGTTCAGTTGTGCATCACCATGTTGTCCCTCTGCCAGCTAAGAACAAAGATCCAGTCAGAAGGATGGGAAAATACAGAACTATTTCAAATAAGAAGGAGCCAAGCCTTGATCAGATCTGGATATCCTCAAGCTTCAGAGTTAGTAGTCTCTTGGCTCATCCATCTATTTCTGAACCCCAGTTTAAAGCCAGTGAGAGTCAATGGGGGTCTTTTCATTGATCTCTGTGAGTTTAGGAGCAGGTCTTAAAAGAGGGAAGATATAGAAGAGCAAAAAAAAAAAAAAAAAAGGAGAATGAAAGAATGAATGTTTGTAAAAAATAGCAAATGAAATACTTTTGGCTGATGAAATGCTGAGTGATGCAAGATCAAATAATTCCCTCTCACTCACAGACACTCAGTTCTTGCTTCACTTGATGAGTATATATATTCTCTACTCCCCAGTTTACCCCAGAGAAAAATGGTAGTAAAATGGATAACTCTTCTAAGAATTTGGCTTCTGAGAACAGATGTTATGCATTTCTGTATCTAGGTCATTAAATATCTGGCTTTCAGCACTGAAATGTTCCAGTAACTCACACTCATTAATGGGCTTTATCCCTGCACCATTAGGAAAAAACAGGGGCTTCAGGCTGAAGCTGTTATCTATGAGGCAAATGGATGACATTTATTGTCCCATTCTACGTAACATGCATGGGTATACTCTATAAAAGGAACTGATTCTTCTAGAAACTAATCGTGTGATGCCATGGTATTGTGTAGGATGTTGTATCTGTTCAAGTAAAAAAACTGTGTGGAAAGTTATGAAACTAAACATAAAGTATTAAAGTATTGCTAGACTCTACTGTTCACCTTGATGGACTGTCATCTCCATGGGCTATAACAGGAGCTTAGACAGCTTGTCCTCCTATGGACACAAGCATGGAGACAACCCTTGTCTCAGTTTAATTCCTTCCCTGTGCATTTTCTTCATCCTAAAGCTCTGACTCCATGAATCAAGGAATTATGAAATATCTATCACTTTGTCTTAAAAAATCATGGCAAACACAGAGCTGTCAAACTTTTGTGGTCACAGACAAATCTTGAAAAATTAGCTTAGATCCAAGCATGTAACCTGGCAATGCAAAAGCCTGAAAAGAGATGAAATGACATCATTTTGTTGTATTATCATCACTGCAGAAAATATGGCATTTGCAACTCAGGGAACATAAGAGTTAATAGGCAAAGACAAAGTCTGGGGAACTGGACAAGTTATGGACTGGGTTACAAACACCATCCCTGTTGCAAGGAGTTTATAGTGTAAAAAAGGTAGGATAAGATGGACACAGACAAGCCAACAAGGAATAAGTATAAAATTACCATCTTTTTACCAGATTACTGACAGAAAAGACGTGAATCTTAATGAGGGATTTAATCAGAGCAGGATGTAATTTTTCAGCTGGAACCCCTTTGGTGAAACTGTAGGTTTGACAACATAAATTTTCTTGTGAATTTGTGTCAGATGAGCCAAATTATTCATTAAGTAAAGCTGAAAATATCTTCAAAAATAAAATAATAAACTATCTTGGATTTTTATTTAAAATCATTTAAAAATGCATTTAAACCATTAGAAACCATTTTGAATCTCAGTGAAACATTTGATGTTAAAGAATGGTAGGCCACAATGTTTATTTTTCCAGTGCCCACTTTACCACAGTGTCCCAACGTTTAGGTTTTTGCTCAACTTGACGATGACAATAATGATTATTCAGAATTAAGAGCAAACTGCAAAAAAAAATCTCATTTGCCCAGCAGGCTTYCATTTGAACAAGGGACAGATGTTGTTTGAGGAAATACATGGGACAGGTGAGTTGTGCAGCAGAAAAGGACTGCTGAATGAAGGTCCAAAGATAAAAGCACAGAGGGAATGAAACATGTCCCACGTCTACACAGTCCTGCCTTTTCTTCTGCATTAGGCAGCCAGGGARCATGAGGAAGGTGGGTGGTCAAAATAGAGACCAAGAACTGAAGAAGCCCAGATTTTATTCCTAGGTTAACTGCGACCTTCCTCGTTACCGGCCRTGTTATTCTTTGTTCTCTGGACGATGCTAAGCATGGACATGAACTCTTCTGTGCGTGGTTGCAAGGAGTTCAGTGAAATGCAAACTTGMTTCATGTGCCCAGAGCCTTCCAGGACTTTTCTGGGGCAGAGCYGGGTCCCCTGGACCTCTGTGTGGGATGGGGCTAGCCATATCCCCCCAAATCACAGGGGGCTGCAGAGCAAAGGCATCACCGCAGTTACCATCGGGGGGTGGCAAATACCCGGAGAGAGACAACACATTGCTATGAAATTGCTAAGGGCGTCATGTCCTGCTGCAGCATCTGGAGCACCCAGCATGGGGTGGGGACATGCCACCGGGCTGCCGGCAGCACCGCGGCTGCGCCCGCGCCTCTCCGGCCTGACAGCGCCGTTCAGCCAAAGTGCATCATCGCATTCCCTGCTGCCCTCGTTTTGCTTAATCTGCATTCTTGCAGCTCGGTAATCCTCATGGGAGCCTTCCTATAAATAGTGCTTTGGCAATTAAACCCGCTTTCCTTGCAAACTAAGCTTTAATTGCTATTGGCAGGTAGCTTGTCGAAGCATCTCCTATGGAGGAACTAGGGGATGAAACACATTCTAAATAATGAGGGTTTATCTTTGTGAAGAAAGGAAAGTTTATCTTAAATGCTAATGCTGTTATCTAATCGAGAATCTAATGTTTTCCTGTGCAGTTTGCCCCTCTGAGAGCACCAAGGAGCAGAAATGTGAGCTGTAAAAATCCTGCTGTGCTCATAGAAATGTCTTTTGCACATTTTCAGGGAAATCAGGTCAAAGATTACACCTCCGCTGTATTTTTTTGCAGTATACATTCATTATTTTTAATGCATTTTCGTCAGATTTCAATCTGAACAATACTAAAAAAAACACAATAAAAAATCCACCCTTTCTCCCCAGAAAACAGGTGAATATACATCCAGGTCAAATCCACTGGCCAGCTCTGWTGTGCAGAGGAGCTGGGGTCATTTACTTCAGAAGCAGGTTTAGAAGTTCTGCCTCTTGTTTCAGAAGCACCACGCATTTTTAAATGACACCTGGAAACCTGAACTATCACAGTGGTGCCTRTCATAAAGGGAAAGGGGGATTCAGGCTGTTTGGAAGTAAATACTGAGATTATTTTTGCATGAACCTGTAAGAGTGATATCAGTATGCAAGTAAGGGTGTAWAAACCAGAGGAGACGATGCTGTTCCTGCCTCCTCGTGAGCTGAGCACACTTCAAATCCGTATTCTTACGGGCTTCAAGGGGCATGGGAGCAATCCAGCGATACAGAGAAAACCAAGGCTTTTCAGACCTAAGTATGGCATCTGATTATTTGAGGCTGTTTAAAGAAGATAARAAAGTCCAGTTTTAAGATTAAAAGGCACAGTGTCATACGTTGTTCACAAAGTGGGCCAAATCTTTTAAAGCGGTGAAGCTCTTAGGTATGGCTGGTACTACAGGGGCCTGAAGTCACATCAGACGTCTGGAGACRAGCATGTAATAAATTTTTGAAAATAGTAGGCAGCTACAATGGGAGGGGCTGCAAAACTTATTTTGTATAGTGTTAAGTCAAAATATTCTGTAAAATTCATTTGCATGGCACACATCCATTCCATGCTCACTTTTTATAAATATTCGAAACATGAGCTCCCTGCTGCGCGTGCCATTAGCAAGAGCATGGTGGTCAGGCCTGGGGCTGAAAGTGAGTTTTGGATTTGTAGTTGCATTAAGCGAATGCCTGCATGGACCTCGGTCCTCCCGAGGAACACATGCACCCAGCAGGACACAGGACGGAGGCGTCAAACTAGGTGAGCCATCRATGGGAGCCAGCCTCAGCAAAGCACTGAAGGCCAGAGCAATCCCCGGGTATATTTTGAGGAATGCTTTTGAATAAAGAATCTGAAAGAATTCACAGCTCACTTTGGGATAATTTCCAAGAAAGCTGAAGTTCATAATTTTTCTGGAGTATCTATACTATTTTACTGACTAGCGGGGCCATATGTGATTTCATCGTTCACCTRTTAGAACTTAACACAGAGGCCTGGCCTGTGATGCCTTTCTAAAGCCCTGTCCCAGCCTAATCCTTCTGTATTACCCCCCTGCTTCCGCCTAGTTTCCAGATCCCACAGTGCAACTCACTTGTTTGACATCCTTTAGTGTGAGAGTCCAAGTCACAGCTCCATCCCTGCTCACATATACAAGTGCTGGCAGCCTAAAGGTCACAGTCCGGAATTATTTACAAAGGGCACATATTTCATACTGAATTTTTCCAAAGGCTTGACTTTTTCTCTGACATATTCCCCTAACAGAGCACGCTGTGTACTCTTCCAAATCGGGACACAGACACCAAGGATCTAAGTGCTGGATTAAAGTCTCACATGGGGCTCCAGATATTTTTTCCCTTTACTCAGCCCTCAAAACTGGTGGTGCTGCGATGCTGGGCATTGCAACCATTAACTCTCAGACTGCACACCCTCACGGTGGGTTCCACAGCCCTGAATTATGCAGCAGGTCTCTCCATCCCATACAGCTCAATGCTGTGTCAGCTCATGGGAAAATACTGAGGATGGAGCTAGTACTTAAAACCCCTTGGTGAGGGTTAGGCACTTTTACTGAGAGCTACGAGGCTCTTTTTTTTTTTTTGGAAGACTTCTTCTTAATACGGATGTTTTGCCCTTCTCACCCTGCCTCTTCTGAGGGAATTCAAAGCGACGATCTCCACCTCCGTGGAGCTCTCCTACACCTTCTTGCCGTGGCACCACTTTGCAGGTCTTTGTGAAAAAAATGAGAGGAAGAGCTTTCCTCTGATCATGAAATGTCCTAAGAATTAGATTGATCTCCTCATGTTTCTTAGCTCTCTTTCTGACTCAACCAGACTGTTACCTGCAAGATACACCAGCTTCAGGAGGGACTGGGCTTTGGGGCTTGAGGGGCTGGGGGGCACGCACGAGGACTTTCTCCTCACCACCAGCCCCTGAAAATGTCACACCTTGCTGATGCGACACTCTCCCACAACCCTCCCAAAGTGGAGAGGGATCTGCACTTCTTTCGTACRCAAATACTTTCACCCTGAAACTCCTCTAGCCGTGTCTCAAAAGGAAAGAGAAACCCCGGCTCCACGCAGATTTTGAAAGGAAGGAGGTAGGTGGCTACCAAAAAAATGGGGGTGCTGGGAAGCAATTCTTTGCACCCTTAAGTAAAACACCTACCTACCACAGCAGGGACGGGGTTTGAGATACACCGTTTCCACAACAGCTTCCCCTAGGCACCTCCCCAGGCATCATTCTGGGGTTTTGGGGTCCAGTTCTGGGGTGCGTAGTGTCCCACTGAAGGTCTGCAATCACCCTTGGCCAAATCTTGTGGCAGGGAAGCCCCTTTTTGGACGCAGGCATGGACATTTTTGAAAATCCTATTGGGCCCACTGTTACGTTTAAGCACAATTAAAATTAAAATAAGCTGTGAGCACTTCTTGAAAAGTCCATTTCCTTTATCCACTATCTCAATTTTTGGAGAAAAATACCGCGTGAAATGCTTATTAGTGTGATTTTTTTTTTTTTAATTACGCACTCAGTCATTGCATGTCTTACTTCAAGTGCAAACAATAACAATAACTTTTAGTGCTAATACGACTAGTAGAAACTTTAATTTTCCATTCACTTTTTTTTTTCTTTTCTTTTCACATTTATAATCTTAACAAGGGAGAAAATGCTTATAGAGAAAACATAAAGGTATAGAAAGTAACAGAAGTGTAGTCAAGAAGAATAATGGGTATTATATCAATATTTATAAGCATAACAACTAATAGAAAAACAGACTCATACCCATTTGTTTTAAAAATAGGTTGCTACAAAAACATGTAAATGAATATTTAATATAATGAGTTTTTTCTATATCAAGTATAGCTCCTTTTAAAAAAGCCATGAATAATGACAATAATGTGCAATAAATATTAATAATTACCCATAATGGGTAATTAAAGTTTAATAATTAGTGTGAAAGTCAAAATAACAAGAAAGAATCACTTGATCACATTCAAAACATGCAGTATTTGAAGAATGTTGTGTAATCATTACAGCATAGGTTAATGATTGTCCATTTGAAGTCTGCACTCATTTATGTTCATGGTTATTGGAATGTAACAGTTGATAGAGCATTTCATGATAGAAAAAATTGAATATGTAAATATTATTCCAAATGTGAGTCCACCGTGATGGGGTTATCTCTGCAAATGTGGTTCTAATTGGTGGTATTCTGTAAGGAGGTTGCTTTTTGAAGTGCCTTCTCAAAAATGGGTTTAATTTAGGGGAGTTCAGTAAGACATCCTGCATAGAAAGAGAAATATTGTGTGCATCTAAACACAGCTTGATTGAACTGAGTGGGCCTCATGTAAAATGCTCTGCTACYGTGCAGCTCAGGGTCTGGACTATGTTTTCCAAGACTTTGCGGAGTTGCAGATGAATAATCTATTGCAATACATTGCATTACACTTTTTTGGTTCTGAGCACTTCGATATATTAAATCCCAATCCTTGACACACTCCCAGTATAAAGAAGAGATAAAGTTTATCAAAGATATACTTCAGCTCCTGAGACCAGCTTATAAAGAAGCAGACTAGCCAAGGAACATCTCCCATAAGGTAGAATGATGGTATTTCAAAATATACATGTTCCACTTTGAGCTCTTCTGTTTTTTTGATGAAAAAGCTTTTAAAGCTTTCTGCGGAAACTGTATACTTTTTCTTAATAAAGCAGGTTAATTTTGCTGAATACTCTTAATTTTTATTATTAACAGTTTTAAGGAATACATTTTAATCTGTAGTTCTAGGAACTTCAGGGTTCTTTTTGCTAGCACTCAGCATCTCTTGAAGGTCTTCAACATCTTCCAGGATTGGAGCATTATAACCACCGACCCACTTCCATCTTATGTTGAAGGAGAGGTTCCATGGACAGCTTGACAAGCTGTCTGAAAACTGTATGTTTTTCCTTTTATTTTGATTAGGTTTCAGCAAGTTCAGCTTCCAGATCCAGTTGTCCATGCATCTGCACTGCAACAAAAGAAGGGAAAAAGAGGAAACAACAGTCAGCTTCAAGCAGCAATAGGACAGGATCCTCCCTTTCGGCTTGGTCTTAGATCAGCTTGAGTTCTTCACGGGACTTGAACTGGAGATTTCAAAAGAGAAACAGAGCTGAAACCAAATGGCAGAACTATGATTTTGTGGTTGTCAAAGCAGGAAGCTTTTTTTTTTTTTTTTCCTGCACAAATACAACAGCGCTTTGCACTTTTTTTGTATTGTAATGGTCCTAGGGAATAAGGACCCTAGGGGATAAGGGGCCTATCACATGACATTCCCCTAGAACCCTTTAACTGAAGCTTGTGAAGAGGAGCAGATGAGGGAGAAAAATAACTAAACAAGGCAATGCATTTTTTGAAGCAATAAAATTACTTAAAGCAACCAAGAACCTCTGCCTATTCATTGTTTCATGCCCCTTGGCACTGTTSGTGCTCAAGCTGTTTTGCAATGAGTTGATCTTTCCCGTTTCACAAATGAGGAAATAGAAGCATAGGAAAGCAACTTGCTGTAGGAGGCAAAACAAGTCCCCAGCAGAGCCCGGAGAACTGCCAGGGAGCAAAGTGCCCATGAAACTCAAAATCCTAGGCAGGAGGAGATGGAAGGGCTTTAATGCACTTTAGCAACCTCCAGATCCAATACTGGGGAAACCCCAGTACGACTCACACCTGCCTCAAAGCACTAACCTATAAACAACAGCAATATTGTCCCACCAGTGTCCTGTCCATTCCCAGCCTGGACAGCAACCCTCTACACCGTGTCGTGCCAGGGATATCTTTGGGAGACATGGCCATTAGCAATGACCGTGGCATGCATCTTCCCATACCGGGATAAGAAGCGTTTCTCATCCCTTTGGGATCTCACCGTTTTCCCTGCTGAACAAAGATGCAGGAGAGGACAAATGGATCTGCTCTTCAGGCAGTGCAAGAAAGCACCGCTGCTCTTAGTATGTATGAGCAGCAGCAATCCCCACATGCTTTAGTTTTAAGTAAAACATGCAATAGAGGAAAATGACTGAGGAAGTCTGTGCAAGTGAGTGAAATTAGCTTTTTTTTCTAAAATGGAGAATTAGAATGTTTCATGAAATTAATGGAAAGAGGATCTTAGAAAGAATAAAGAGGGGCCTGGATAAATTAAAGATTTTATCTGAAACCAAACTGGAGTAATTGACTAAATTAACTTGTCTTAAAGAGACATGTACTGAGACATTGCAAAATAAAGAAAAGATAAAAGGAAATTAGAGAGTGTAATATGGCATATAAACAGCACTAGGAAAAAACTGAAGGGAAAAGTAAGAATGCTGCTGTCAAAGGGGAAGAAGAAAGGTTTTACATGCATATAAGTGACTAAATGTACCATTTTATTTTTCAACAAGAAATATAAAAATCTCCCTGCTGTTTCCCAATAAAAAGAGATCAGTATTCAAATGACATATCTCAGAGAGCAGCCTACAAACAAGAGCACCTCTTAGTCATTTCGGGCTTACCTTACTTACTAATTAAATTTCAAGAAACCATGGGAAGGTCCTGAGCAGAGATCATAATTTGACCTTTTCCACTGATACATAGAATATGCTAGACAAGCATTTTTATTTTTATTTTTTAATTTGAGCAGTAATTAACATGAATCTTTGGGTAATATTTTTTTTTGATCAATAAAATGGTATTAAAAACAAATTCCAAGCTTTTTAAAGGTACCTTTCACTTGCTAATGCAGTTAGCACAAACCTGAAAAGCAGTAGAAACCCTTCTGTGTGGTACGGTAACAGAACACATATTCAGTGCTCTCAGTTTAGAAAATATTACTATCAAGGAATAATGTTAATAATGCAAAAACCCTGCATAAACCAAGTAAAGCTTTGCACAACTCCCTCTTAATTCCTGATCAGAATATTAAATTAAGATTGCATTAAGGAAAAGAGAAAAAGTGGTTTTGTTAATCTTGCAGACCTTGCTTCAAAGCTCTTTTCTTTTTCTTCTGTATATCCTAGATTGCTTCCTCTTATTATTTAATATCATAGTTGCAATTAGTGCCCCCAACCAGACACTGAATGCTTTGGATTAAATTCTTGAAATATAAACATATATGTACTCAAAGATTTTCCTGYGAGATAGTGGGTTAACTGTAAGGACAATTGCTCATCATCTTTAAGGACTGAGCAGCTGGGAGGGAAGAAGGATTTCACTGACAAAGACAGGACTTGTTTTTCAGAGCCTAACTTCATAACAAAAACAGCCAATTTAGTAGGTTTAACAGGGATTTTTGTAATTCTAAATAATAATGTAGTTGTTTTAAAGGTGGAGAAGCACCTCTAATTTGAGATGGCATCTAAAGCAAAAAGGAGAATTAAACCTTTTACTGCTGCTGTTCATGTCAGCGGGTGTCACTTCACAAAAACAGCCTTCTGTGCAGAAAATATGATGCCTGTTTCAGAATTTTGGTGGTTATATGGGAATCATGCCCAATAAATTTAATTAATAATAAGATAATAATGCTCTGCTGTGATCTAACTAGTCATTTTTATTCCAAAGAACCAAATCCCTGCTTGCTGCTGGCAAAATGTACACCATCCATTTTACTGGGTATACATATCTCCCTGCAGGGAAGCCAGCTCTTTGACAGATCTGCACCAACAAGGCTTCACAGCTCTTTAGGGCAGAAAAAAAAAGCAAATGGAGATCAGGAAAAAAAAAAGCAGTTTTTTTTTTCTTTGGGGATGGGGAATGAAATGCCACTCTGCTGGGAGGATGCCTGCAAGGAGATGGCAATCCTACCACCTCTCACTTGAAGGTTTATAATCTCTGTATTTTTCACCCATCTGCCAAGGCCATGGGCTTCCTAGTGAGGCTCACTCAACCRGCCACGTCTTTACAACCTACTCCAACTCTCATTACCAATGTGCCAGGACTCCCTTTTCTCTCTCCTCTAGTTTCCATGTGTCCTGYACAGCTGGCTGGCAGATGTGGTATAAGTCTGCGGTGTGTGAAGCAGGTGAGAAGTTGATACCTACCAGAACAGGTTACTCAAAGACAACATACTCTTTGGCAGACGACCCTTTCCTTCCTTCCCATTTGCCCACTGATTCATCTCTTACAGATGACTTGGTCCACAGGAGCAGTTCAGAAATTAAGAGCTGACAGTTCAGAGGGGCTTCACGGTAAGAAGGGGGTTTGCAGGGAGAACCTCCTTTCCAGAGGGGACGGCTGGAGGGCAGGTCCAGACAGTGCGCAGCTATAGGGACTGGGTCAGAGCAGTGCTCATCTTAGGCCACCTAACCCAAATTAAAACCAAAACAATTAGTGCTGGGCCTCAGGGACTAGTTATGAGTCCCATGGCACCACAGAAATGTAAGCACAGACCTGTTCTTCATATCTTCCACAGCCTGTAGGTCTCCTTACACAAAATTTGGCTACTGTGAAGGAGCACATGGGCAAGGTTTCCACCTGAGGAAGCAGCAGCTTTATTACTTGAAAAAATGTGGGAATTTAAGTAGTCTGGTGTAATGTATCCGAGCAGAAGCTGAACCAGGGCTGAGAGGGTAAGATGAGTCCTGCTGGGAGAAGTGCTATGGGATCTACTGTGATCTGGGGGAACCTTTGAGACCTTGTTGCAAAGATGGCATCTCTTATGTCCGTGCATGACTCCCGTCCCATTGAGGGGTTCTTGATCCGTCACAGGGATAAATGAGCACAACACTGCAGTCTCTTTCAAGAGGATGAGCAGGATGAGCTGTGGGCTGGTCTTTGAGATCTGGGCAGCCCTGTGGGCTCCTGGAGAACTACCATGCTGTATGGYGGTTCACCTGTCCAAATCCTAGCTCCAGTAAGGAGCAAAGTGCTGAGGCTTTTGTACACCTCCCTCACCAGAAAGTCTAGGTCAAGCATGGAGAGACAACTGGCAGAGCCCACCTCTGCAGTGTATCAGCAGGGCTGACACAAGACTGAAGCAAAAACAGCTCGTTGTAGTCCCATCCCATGGCAAGGGATGAGCGCTGACACTGGAATCGCAAAGCACTCTTATTCTGTATTTGATAGGGGCACACACCGTGCCTTACAAGCTCAGTCTTACTGTTAATCTCAAACCTTATCAAAAGCAAAGCCCCAACAACATTAGTTTTGATTAAGCTAAATAAACTCCCAGTGTATTCTCACTCATTRTGACTCTAATTTGAGCTGCACAGTTTCCCTTTTTTAGCCTGCTTTTCTAGAAAAAAAAACATCTCTTCTGTGATCTGGTTCTGTCCTTTGTGTCTGTCAGTGTGCATCCCTCAAAATATTTTGAAAGGCTTAAAGCTTGCAAGAATAATTGTGTTCCTGCAAATTATTGAAAATCACTATGAGAAGATAGCGGATATTAGTCCTCCCATTCAAGGGAAAAAGATCATATTGCGTTGGACACCTGAGAATTTACATGGGAAAGAGATCTTACATATTGATGTGCCAAGAAGAATGTRCTTGCTCATAGATACCAAAGTAGTAAAGATATTAGTGAACAGTGAGGTGATAAAATGGTGAATTGAGGCAGGACTTTCCAAAATATTTAAATGTCTGTTTCAAAGAAAACAATGGGATTTAAGTCAATAAATGAGTTGTCCGTGTCATATTCAAAGCCCTCTAACAAGGGAGGGACTCAAACCTACATTTCCCAAATCCTCAGCCACCGTTCCAGTAACTGGATGAGCTTTCTTTGCTGCCTTTTTTTTCCCACGATGTCACCATGACAACAGTGACTGTTCTCTTTTTGGCTAATTCTCAGCGTGCATATTGATGGTGATCAACAACGAGGTGCTACCATGATGGGTAAATAGATTAGACTCGTGTGTTACCCTCTGGTCAGCAGGCGCAGCGAGCAGATCCGCAGCCTCCAGATCACTGCTGCTCTTCCTTCCCYCTGGTCCTGCGGTGTCCTTTCCGCTGACACATAAACTAGTGTTTGACGATAGTATTATTTACATTTTTAATTACTTTGCGTGTACTGGGTATTTACTCTGAGCACAAGTGGCAAGCTGTTTGGAAGCTAGTGTTTCTGCAGTGCTGCTAATTAATTGATGATAAATAAGTAAATAAAGAGTCTAGCAAAAGCGAAAGGAAAGACTATAGCCTGCTGCTTTCCTTTCTGGAAAACTCTATCCTGTCTCTTCTTTTTTTTTTTTTCCTTTTTTTCCCCCTATTATCATTCACCTTTTTAATTGAAACAAGTTTGCCATTTGGCTGCCAAACCTTTCCCTGTAAGCAATGCATGGCCCTGAAGACAGGTCTAAATGCCCTTTTTTTCATTTCTTTGTTCCCTGTACTGGGATTCTGGCTACTTAGGTTAGTCTGAAATTCCTCACACACATGTCCCTTGATAAGTCAGGTTAGGGGAATCTTCTGCACGTGCCATGATTTGAAATTTAACTCCAGAATACCAGAGGTGGGAGCCCTTGCAAGCACAGGAAAGCATCTGGGACGAAAACAACGGCATGGAGAGCTCCCCTGCTTAATTTTTATTGAGGGAAAATGGATGCCATTGAAAAAGTACCCTCTTCTCCATAAATAATCCCCACTTGCACTGCATAGATAGGAAGTGAAGTTTAATAACTTGCAACCACAAGGGCGAGGCTTTCAAATGCTATAACCACAGCCAAGGCAGGTTTCCCAAGAACCTCTCATTGAATAAATTCTGGCCATTTTCATTATGTGACTAAGGCTTTCTTTAGCCTATCAGCATGTACCTAAAGTCATGTTCATTTGCTTAGCTCTTTTGCTTTTAAAAATCTGGTCAAGACTCGACAAGCAGTATTTTATAAGTTTTAATATGTCTAGCCCCAATGAGTGTTTTAAGAGGAGTGGATAGCTGGCTGATGCTCATTAGCAAATGGAGTAATCCAGTAAAGGAAAGGGCAAATCTGGGAGCTGAATTATATAGCAAATTTGAGCTTTCAAGAACTGTTGATGGCTTTATGCCTGCTTTGCCTAGGTGGGAACAATTATACAAAGGGCAGGCCCAGGCAATAGAGAATATCCCAATGTGTGCTAGTAGAGCYGGCAGCCACTCTGAAGAAATAAAATGACCTCTAAAGGCTTAAAAATGTAAAAAGACAAATTAAAAAAAAAAAGTATTTTAGGAACATACCTACAGAAGCAGCTGCTATCAATACATGGCATATGGGAGCTAGGCAATATTACAGTCAGCGTGATCCTTAAGCAAGAAATAAGATGTTTGAACTCAGCGCACACATCACTGTTAACCTCTTTGGGACTAGGGTATTAAATGAGATAGTGCTAGACTCTTCTTTCCTGTTTTTGTTCTGGAACATATACAGGTTAAATTTTGTGGAGGACCAAGGAGTAACAGGGACGTAAGAGTGCCACAGCCCTCCCACCCCAGGGTCCCCTCTGCGTGACACATTTGGTGTGATTCGACAAGGGGGAGATGGCACAGTGTCTTCCTGCCATCTTCATGATCCAGTGCTCTGCAGAGCACGAAAGCCAAAGCACACGACTCTGCCCTTCACTCTGTTCCTTTTCATTCAGAAAGACTGATGGATTCTTTAGGGGGACTTGGGCATCGAAAGGTTGAGGAGTGTGGTGGCAAGCTTTTGTGCAGCTGCCCACAAGCTGGAGTTCATGACTTTACGAGGTAGAGGTATTTTAGTTGCCGATGGGTAGAGGCAACAAAAGCCATCATGCTCAGCAAGGAGCAGCCTAATTTTGCCAGGGATAAGTGGCCCAGATGGATGTCTATGTCCTACCCCTTCCTGGGGCTTCCAAGCCTCCCTGTGCTAAAGTTGCATAACTCAGAACATTTCTGGACGTAGATACTCAGATCTTTTCTTATCAAAGCTAAGTGAAAGGAATGCATCAGTCCTTTCTTTTCAGAGAAACTCAGCAAACAGTATAGTCATTCAAGAAGTGGGAGACTCAACTGAATCCCTTCTCTACTTGGAAAGATTTTAACCCACATTCAGCACCTCCTTGAAAAGTGTCCTGGGTTACTAATTGCAGGGGGAAGCTCCCTCAATCTTTCCAGTCAAGGCTGTTTCCCTCTGAATGAATTTTCATTGATTCAGTGAAAGAAAAAGCACAGTTAAACTCAGATCTATAGTTTAATAGCAGGAAAGACTCAGGTTCCCACTGCACTGAATACTTAATACCAGSTATTGAAATATTTAGTGGCCTCCAGGCTACAACCCAAAGTCCCCCTCCCCTTCTGCCAGGTGAGTGTCTAAACCAGGTTATGAAACAGTACATTGCCATATCAAGATCTTTTTATAGCCAAGATCTACATAGCAACACATACCTTGGAGAGACAAGGAGAGGGGGAACTCCAAGAACTGCTCTCCTGCACACAATCACAGCAGCTTCCCTACTGCACATTGATGCACTTTTTCTTTCGGGCCCAAGCAATGGTGAATTATTACCCGCAAACTGAAATTCCTTCAGCGGGGAAGTCTGAGGTCATCCATGCCCCTACAACACCTCAACCAACTTATCCCCTGCTTTGCTTGCAATCAATCATAATCAATTAACCAGGCACACAGCTCCTGGGACAGTGGTGCGAGGTGTGAAGTGCAATTCTCTCCATCTATTAAGTGATGGGAACCCTCCCAAGAGGAGAAGCACTGCTCCCTATAACCTCCTGGTCAGGACACGTGCTTGTTAAATGTGAGATGTGATGTTGGGACAGCAAGTGAATTGAGGTCCTTGGCAGCAGGGTGTGCTCTAACCAGGGACTCGTTATATCGTGTAGGACTCCAGTACCTCCTTCAAACTTGGCAGCTCTGTTTCGTGCAGGAGTGCTTTGAAAACACCTACCAGATGGAGCCCTGTGGGCAAAATAAGTAGAAAAACACATCATTTGTATTTCACCTTCTGGGTTAGGAATGACATACAAGCCAAACTCCAACGTCTTGTCAAGTGTGAAGGACTTCTGGGCACTTTTGGCTTTGGGAGAACATTATTGCTAGGTACCAGCAGTGTCAGGCAAACTGACAAGTAGTTGCTGAAGTCCCTTATGAGTCGCTTTGTGGAGCTGGACCAAAATACCTGCCTGAGGAGCAATACTTCCAGAAGCACTCGCTGTGTGAGCAGACCCTTTCTGTCAAGAAAGAGCTGCCCTAGCCATGTCAGAGGAATAGTCACTTTGAAAGGACCATGAGGAGCCACTGTGACTTGAAATTTAGCAAGGTAGAAGAGAGATTGAACTGTTGGATTTCTATGTTCATTCCTGGAGCCCAGCATTGGGATTTAGCTTATTAAATCAGATTCTGAGTTTTCATTTAAAGAAAAACAGCAACAACAAGAGCAACAAAAAACACCCACACGTTAAAAGAAAACACAACATAAAACAAAGAGCTGGAGTGACACTGGAACATAACCAAATGAAACTGTGTGATCCTGTACAGGGAATATTTGCTGCTGTTTGCTCCTTAGTTAATTAATTATTGCTGGCAAGTAGCGCAGGGTGTGGGCCTGCTCTTGGCTGCTGCTCTCTACGTTTGATGCTGAGGCCAGGGGAACTCCAGAGGGTATTGTAAAAATTCCTCGCCTTGGGAGTGAAATAGAGAGAAAACTCTGTATGCTCGCTGTCGTTGTTGTTGTTTTTGTTTTAAATCCTGTCCCCCATGGTAATTTTATGATGGTCCTTGCTGCTCTGAACCACCAAAGATGGAGGCTGTAACTTTTGCCCATCTTAAAGACTTTAGGGAAAGCTTATGAGAGTAGAGCAGGCATCGTCCCCCTGAGCTCAGGTGAAAAGGGGGAACGAAGAACAGGAATTAGGATGCCGGTACGGACTGTAACACATCTGGGCTTCATTCCCCAATTTGTTGTAAAATGTCTTTATGACCTCAGCCAAATCACTTAGGGATGGGTTATTAAAGGGATTTAGGTACCTAAATCCACCATGACATTTTCAAAGTTGAAGCTCAGGCGCTGCCTTGTCCTTCTCCTCCCCTCTGCTCCATCGAGCTCCTGAGGGTTAGGCAGTGAGGCTTGAGAAGCTTTGCCCCACCACATCCCTCCTGGTTGCTTTTTCTTGCCTTCATGTTATTCCCGCAGGTATGAGACCAAGAGGAAAACTCGATCAGGAGGCTGATTCTGCTAAAAAGTAGGCAATCAAAAAGCCGCTGCAAGTGAAAAACAGAAGAGTTTTTTTTAGTTCAAATGGATAAAATGCTGTTGTCCACCATGTAACACCATAAAGTCGTGCTAGAAAAGACTGAGGTGGGATGAGTAGGGGCAAGAACAAAACCTGGGATAGGAAAGGTGGGAACAGCTTATGTTGACACAACTTCTAACAGAAATTTCTTGCTTTACTTCTCTTATTTTCACAGGTTAGTAGCTGTAAAGTAGCTTAAGAGTTTCTTCTCTGCCACTGCTAACAGGGAGCTTGGAAATGCACCTCATGTTGTGTAGCCCCCAAGAAAGGATATTTAAGCTCTGCAAACGAATTTACATTTTTACCAAGAAGGACTTTGCCATCAGGCAAGCTCTGAAGCTGACACTTACCAGAAGGGTAGCAATACGTGAGAAAAATGGGATAAATAAATAATTCATGGCAATGTCACAGCAATTCCAGTGATGGCTGAAAACAATTTCCTGCCTTCCTGGATGAAAATTAGAGCTGATTAAAATTTAGGTTTTGTTTTATTTCCAGTTTTCCCCCTTCAATAAACATGATCATTCCTAATTTGGTTAAAATCAGATTTATTCTGACTGCAATAGCAAAACAGGCTTAAGTATTCTCAAGCTAGTAGTTTTTAAACCACAATAACTGTCCATATAGGCAGAGTCCCATTAATTAAACATATGAATTTAACGTAGTTAATGTATGCAAGCTTGGGCACAGACTCACAATTGGTTACCACAACATAACAAGTTGCAATGCTTTACTTGACTTATGGTAACTGTCCACATATGTGATTTTAATCTGTAGTGAGAGACCTACCAATGAAGCAAAGTTTAGCTTAGTAGAGGAAAGGGAGTTCTCCTAATTCAACTTTAAAATTAAGTAGGATTAAATATGGTGCAGATATAATAGGAGCTGAATGCTAACTACAATGTTTAATTAGAGATTTTTATATGCTTTTAAATTCTACCAAAAGCTGCAAAGGATTTCTTGTCTTCTTGGTGAAAATTATAGCTGAACAAAAATGTAGGGGTTTTGTTTCCTTTTTGATATTTTTTCACCCTAAGACATTATTTCAATTGAAAAAACAAAAGTCCTTCAAGGAAACTAAAAAAAATCTAGCAAAAACAAAAAGATGTTTTAAAACCCATTTAGCAAAAACTTTCAGCAAATGTTTTCTCAAAATGGCTATTGAAATTTTTCATTTACTGACTGAAACCAGATGCCTGCTAAGTCACTTACTGAAGACTTCTTGTTTTGGTTAAAGAAAAAAAATTGAGAAAGTGGGTCTGGAGAGAAAAAAAGGAAGTCTGTGGGGAAATTTAGACAAAGCAAATAGCTGTTCAATATCTGCTCCTGCAAAACAGAAACAACCTCAGCCCTTCCGGATTATTATGATTTTTTCACCTTTCCATTTTTTACTCCCTCTGATGAGTACTACTGAAAAACAATGAGTTCCTCATGGACTGAGTTAGGTGAAGTCATCTCATATATACCTCCCTAGTACAGGAAAAGGGATCATAAGCTCCCTTAAAGATTGTAACCAGTTTTTTTTTTTCGGGTGCAAGATGATCGTTAGCAGATTGCAACTTCCTGCGCTGACTGCCTATTTGAAATGTTCCACTTCATAGCAATACTTTTTCTTTTTTCAACTGCTGGTAGCACACTCCGACTATTCAATCCTTGACCAGAGAGAAAAGAATGTAACCCAAAAAAAAGAGATTTTATTTCTCAGCCTCAGTCAGCTGACATTGGTAAGGATTACAAAAGTCACTCGAAAACAGGCAGCGGCTGCTGACTCCGAGGTTACACACCGTTCTGACAGCATGAAATTGGTTGCAGTTGGACACGATATGTGTTTCTGGTCCACGGCTGGACAGGGACGTCTCCTGCAGCAACCCAAAGGCTTTGAAGCCGTGTCTGGAGAGCAAAATCCCCAAGGGAAAGGTCACAATTTAAGAGAAGCAGCAGTGTTCTGATAAACAGGATAAGGGAATTTTAGAAACTTCAGAACTTTTCTTTCTTTTTTTTTTTTTCTTCCTTCCTTTCCGGCCCACACAGGTATTGCTTGAGGCATCAGTCCTAGAAAAATTAGGCTACTGTAAGATTTATTGGCTGAGTGTAGAGTTTACATTACATTTTCTCTCATCACTTTCTCCTGGTGTAATTGCCTATGCATGCACAGTCCTGGCTGCAAACAGTGTGGTCTGATCCTTGGGTGGCTCCTTTTGGGACTGATCCAGCTAAAGGCTGATATCACCCAGGAGCAGCTGAGTCCTTTTAACTCAGAAGCTCGGGACTCTGCGGGGAGATAACGCGGTGCTTTGGGAGAGCAGCCCCTCATTACAGCGTTCGCCGGGCTTTTGCAAACACCGTCTCCCAGTTATTTATTCCATACGACTGCCGCTTTCCTTCAAGTCTGATTATTTTTACTGCAATTTTTCTTTCATCAGCAGCCACTGTAATTGATACAAGCTACCTGTAGACATAGGTCTGGTTGTGAAATACGTGGTTAAATCCTTGCCTGAGTTATTTAATTTCGAGTGGGCCTAGAAACTCTGGCACGGGGTTTGCAAAACTGCTTTGTCATAAGGGCCTCAGTTTTCTTCACACAGCACCCCAAGGAGGCAAAGCCACATTCATAGACTCTCTGCGGGCCTTTCTATCAGGGGTTAAGACTGAGCAGGAATAAAGATCAGACACTGTGCAACAACGATATTCCCCAGCCCCAGTACAGTGAATTTTATAATGAAAATACTTTATCACCTCTGAGAACGCAGGATGCTGAGACTAACCCCAGAAGCTAGAAAAGCCCTGCAAGGCCTTTAAAATACGCTAAGCGCTTACAGAGACTCACATATTTTGTGCTATGATTTAATCCTCGCATTTATCCTTACCTAGTAGAATACCTAAATGCAAATACCAGAGGAAAAATGCTAATTGAGAGTCTTTCCTGGCAAAACCTACGCCAGACCTGAGTCTGACCTGTGGTGAACAGTCTTAGCATTTTAGTTCAGCTCAAGTACTGAAGCGTGATGCAGAGAAAGGTGACACCGAAATCATTTCCTTTCATAAAATCACTGTCCTGTAAAGCTACAATAACAGTTCCTGCGACAACGCAATTAAAGGTGGGCCCTGCCACTTCAAAGACCAGTTGTGTTATTCTTATTGGCTCCTTGAAAATATTTCAAGGCACATGAACCTCTCTAACAGTAGAAAGACATGCAGCTTTGAAATAATAACTGGGGGAAGAGGGTAAACCGAGCCATATTTATTCAAGCATTCCAGGTGCCCTCTGCAAATGGTGACCTAGTCAAGTATGAGAAACAATACAATCCCAGGGGCCTGCCGCCAAAAAGATCCACAGCCACTAAATGCATTAAGACATTAATGTCTACTTTGGGATCAGTTCTCAACTTAACAGGTTAACCTCTGGCCCATGAGGGAATAAGCAGCAAACAAGATTTAGCCAAAGCTTGTACTCGGAGGGTAATTGATAGCTGCAGCCCACCCATCTGATACATTTTTTTGATGGAGATAATTTTCCTCTCATAAGGGAACTATCCATAGAAATAATTTAAGTTGACATCCCAGCACTAAATCAAAATGCTGCAGTCTGACATAGGTACTGCTAGATGATCCTAACCTTGCCAGCTAAAAGACTGAGAGAGAGAGTGTGAGAGACAGAAACCTTGGTTTGCTATTTTGGTCATTATTTCTTTGGGAAAGTCTTTGTTTCAATGACAAAAGCCTAGATTTTTCACATAATAATACGGAAACACACTTTATTTCTTTCTGAAGAGAGAATTATCCTGCTGAAGTGTGGGGAACTATTAACTGATTTTTGTGTAAACTAATTTAAGAAAAAAATGCCTACACAGGAGATAATTCTGTTGTGAACTTTTCCCTTCCCTTCCCTTCCCTTCCCTTCCCTTCCCTTCCCTTTCCTTTTCCAGATTAGAAGATTATAAAAGTCTGGGGGTTTTCTTCTTTGCCCCAGCACTATTCTTGTCTCACCAAAAAATGGAAACAAATAGGAAAAATGTCAGTATACATGAAATACTTAGTATTTTTTCTACACACTTCACATTTTCAGTAAAGAATAATGCCATGATCTTTGGGGAATACCCAAGAACAGCAAGCAATTTGCATGAAATAGTTCTTGCAGTACTGGAGCTTAAGGTTGAATGTCAACCCATCTGCTGCACTGATAGCAAGCAAAAGATGTCTCATCTGTCGAGACACTTGACATCTTTATTTCCAAAGTCAGCTGTGATACTTTAATTTAGAAAGTCCATTAGAGTGGAGAGGTACATTCATTTATTCTTCTTCCCTATCTATTATCAAAAACTTGTCTTATTAAGGAAGATAGTCTTTTCATGTGGGACATAGTCCTTCATTTCAAGAATTTGTGACTTTTTAAAGGTAAGAGCAACATAACAGGTAAGATCATGCTCACTAAAAGTCAATGGGGAAGGTTTAAAACAATGAGGTTAAAAGTAGGTCTTCCACCTTGAAATATGGACTTCTAACTCAGCACTCCTAAATGCAACCATGTAAAATGATAATTATGATCAAATGTGCTGGTAATTTTATTTGTGCTTATTTTGCAGACTGAGGGCACTGAATACAGGCCCAGTGTGTCACAAGCAAATTCTCCAGTGACTGATCCTCTTGCTGTTAGGAGGCTCAAGACATGGTGACTGTCGATCTCAGCTGTTCAGTTCTGAGTTCATTACTATAGACGCGAGTTAGGCATAATTAGACAAATGTTAATTTAAAGATCCTAAGAGAGATGCTGGGTTGCTCACTTTCTACAACATGAAAAGAGGTCTGGGCATGTAACGTTGTTGACACCTCCATGATGAGGAGTYCTTAGGTCGGCTGGTGTGTCTTAGTCCTTTTCTGGGTACACACAATTTTGAAGTGTCATCATCTGCTTTTATTCTGCTTTATAATAAAGATCTTCTTTAGAGTGCCAGCTGGTATGGCATTCTCCAGGAACGCTGGGCACTTATCTCAGCCCTCCCTTCAAAACAAGAGGAGCAAGACAACATTGTAGGGACACAGCAACAGCACCACTTGAAGTTTCCAAAATACAACAATTCCCCTTTGTTTTTTTTAGTGTTCAGGTATTCYCAACATGGCTATTTATTGTTCCTACCTCAAAGCTTGTTGTATGTCCATAATAACATTTTAATTTCAGTAGATAAAGATTTTAAAATAAATACTTTGGGGGGGGGCGGGAGAGAGAGGGTAATATGCAATGAAGCTTTTTTCTCCTATAGCAACAGAAGTAAAAGTCTGGGTAATTACACCAGAATGATGTATATTTTATGAAAATGGCAAGCTTCAAATTGTAACATTTCAAAAATAGTTAAATATACTGCAGACAAGAAGCAATTGCAGAAATGGAACAGGAGCTGTGTRTTTAACACTGTTTACTGGTCTTTTCCATGCAATATTTAATGTTCTCTCACGGCTCATTAGGTTTGGCCAGTGCTACAAGGTCTTTCAACCTACAGAACAGAAAGCAAAGAGAAAAASAAAAAAAAAATCATGAATTCAGTATTGTTGCTTGCAGAATGCCACAACGGTAGTTGTGCCACAACGGTAGTTCTGTGAGAAAGTAGATTTGGGACTGACTTGTGCCAGCTGGAAATTGTTAAACTGAAGAACAGAAAACAGTGCAACTGGAATGGGATTTACGCACACACCAGATTTACATGTAGAAAGCCTTAAAAACATCCTGAACTCTGAATTTTCTGAAGAGGGACACTAGTTCATGGAGTAACAGGTAAACTAGACTGGAAAAATTTAGGATATTTTATGCATTTCCCTTTCCTAGAGAAAATTTCCTATAAACAGTCAGCTGCTGAAATAGAAATACTCTGTGATAGTTTAAATGTAATGTTGTTGCAGCACAATCAGTAACTAAGACATGTGAAGTTGCACTACAAAAGGTGTCAGGTGACTGCGCACAAGAGCAAAATGAGGAAAAGTCTCYGGACTTGTGCTTCTCCTGGGTTCCTGTCTTGCTTGATCACCTATGCAAACAGACAGCTCCTGCTAGCAAGAGCAGATGAAGAAATTAATACACCAAATAAATGTGATTTTGCTTTGGACAAACTCTGGGGGGTGGTTTAGGGACATCAGGTTACTGTCCTTTTTTTTTTTTCTTGAAAAAAACATGAATTATATATATTTGTAATCCTGTTTCATGCAGATGAAACACGATCAACTGCAATCTGCAGGATTTTGATCACACACTATGACACGAAGAACCCTTTTTTTTTTTTTTAATCAATCGAATATTTGCAACATTTTGATTTGGGACATTTTATTTTTCTTAAGTGGTACTCAGCTAGATCTGTTGACTATTAGACTGTCCCCCTGGGTGCAAATAAATTTAATATCATGAAGCTTTTTCCTTACTGCTGAAAGCTTTAGTCTCTGCTTTATCTCCATTCACACAGTATCCATACTACTTGCTAGCATGGCCAAGAAATAACATACTGTGACCCGTTTGTATACCATTCTCTTGACCTAGAAGTGATATCACTGGCCTCACKAGAGGTGACCCTCTGGTTTACTCCATCACTTCATCTGGATAGAGGATGACAATTTAAGAATCAAAGCATTAAGTTAACGTAAGCAGATGAAGGCAAAGAAGTACTGGGACAAGGCTGCACAGTTAGATAAAATTAGATTGCTCAAAATTAGATAATACTAACTAGATCCTGGCRGCGTTATGTAGGTGAGGTTCCTTTCTATGTAAAAGGACAGCCGTAGTCTCACCTAAGTCCCATCAAAATAAGAGCCAGATCCTCCAACTACAATTTTTCATAGTGTGCCAAGCTGCAGTGATTTATCCCATCTGGCATTCCATTCTTGAGAGCGAAGTGGTGATACACATTTTATTTACCTTTCCATGAGAAAAAAAAAAGAGGACACATTAGGATAAGAATCTGTCCCTGTTAAAACACACCGTACCATGGTCATTGTGGGGAAGAGCTGGCCAGACCACACCTCACATTTCTTAGTTCGCTTCTAGTTTCTCGTCTCCATTATAACCAACTTTTTTTGAAATGAAATTCTGCTTTGTGTTGCCACTTTAAACTTTTCTTTTTTTTTTTTAAATACAGCACAGACTTCAAAATGTTTCTTTGAAACAACTGAAGAGTGAACTTTAATTCATGTTTTTTAAACAAAGGTTATATGAGACTTACAGAAGCCTCACAAAAGAAAAATATCAGCAAGAATTGCACATTACGTTTAGAGTGCTACTGACTTTCAAATTTCTCTACAGGTATTATTTCCCATGAATAGGAACAAAGAGCAAAAACAGTTAAAAAAGCATATTCAAATGTGTGCATAAAAAGGCATGGTAAATGAATACTGTTTAGTTTGCTGACATAATTACTGGAATGTAATTTTTATGAGTCGTAGAAATCTTGGCATTTTCACTGAACCAGATAATTAGACTCTGAATAGAACAGGGTCAGAATAATTAATACATCAAAACTAGATGAACTTTTTCTAATTATTTTTATTTAATCTCTATTATAATTATTGTTATACTCTGCTGAGCATGATTGCCTCATGTTCATAGATTTGAATGCTGTCTTATAGTTGCATCCTGGGACTTTGTGGAATATTAACAAACCGTGGCCTGGAGAAATTAGAATGGTGTCGTTTCATGATGGAATTCTAAATTGGAATTTTTCTATTTTTCTATGTAGTTGCACAAATTTTGCTCCACTATCATTAAAAAATTAATTTAAAAAAAAAAAGAGTCTTTTAGTTTATGTTTTACTTTAAAGGGGAACTTTTCCTGGATTTAAGAGCAAACTCTTAATATATACTTCCTCCCCCTCTCTCCCCACTCCTGCAACTTTTTTTCAGATCTCATCATTTTTCTTTTAATTAGATTTTTTTTTTCTTCTGATTGCATAGTTTCTCTTCAAGCTTTTAAAACATCAAAGTTAAGACCAGACTCCAACAACTGAATTCAAACCATCACTCAGAAGCATGGAGAATAAGGAGTGCTTCTGTAGTCAATGTCGATGTAATTAAAGGCATGTGAGAGATTTTAGTCTGCATCATATTTTTTTCTTTTTCTGAGAAGCATAAACATTAGATATACCACAGTGACTGCCATCAGTGGACTGATTCAACGAGCCTGATGCAAACGAACTTCCCCTGACGTCAGGTCTGCTGGGCAGGGCACAGGGGTTTCTTTGATTGCTAAAAAATGTGTCTATACTATTCAGCACGTACAATGTCTAAGCAACAGAACAGATGTAGCTGGAAAACAAGTTGTCATTACAAAAATGAAGAGAACTTTCTGGAAAAGATTGCATCTTCAATTCCAGGTAACGCTGGTTACCTACCAATTGTTTTTCTTTAAGACCTAATGTATGGGCCCTACTTCTGTACTCAGACTTGAATACAGTCACTGTAGACTTGCACTGGTATAACCATAAACAGAACTAAGAAGTCTGTTATCTTTCTGACTTTGAAATTCCCACTAAAGTTGATCCTTAAGAGGCTTCTTTGGAAAGATTAAAAAAAAAAAAAAAGCATCAGCCTTCTGCTTTCTAATACCTTCTACTTTCTAATATCTTTTATCATYGCGAGCAGAAGCTGTTAACAAGAAGGAATGCTCTGTAAGGTGTTTTTTTATATATATATTTCTGAAGGTCATTCCACAAATGGTATGTTTAACCCAACCATACTAAATGGGATCTGCACACCAAATCTAATAATATCTCTACCTCTTCTATCCCACACATGAGCTCCGTGGGAGTGAAGATAGTGAATTTCCTCAACTTTCTCTAGCTCTAGCTTTRTTCAAAGCAAACCAATCCACATTTTATCACTTGCCCACTCTTTAAACATGCCTCCCAGCCCTAGTCAGAGGTTTTTGGAAGTGTTATGAGAGAGCAGGGATACCTAAAAAGATAAATGACCATCTTCTCTTTAAGGGCTACCCAGGATGACAACATTTTCTGTGCCAAGAAGATCTGACTAATCTCTTTAGGCTCTCATAACAGCTACTCAGCAGTCCTGGAAAGGAACCTGGCCTCATTCGTTTAATGTCCTCACTGATATGTCTCCAACATACATAGTCCAGCTATAAGGAGAATGAACGTGGATGGCTGGAGCTGAAAAAAGGATAATGAATGCATAGCAAACCCAGGCTGTTTCATATTCACTACACAGTAATCCAGATTTTATATTTTCCTCTTGTAGAGAGCACCAGAAGGACCCAGAATGGTTTGCCACCGTAACCTTGTAGGCTAACTAGGCAAGTGCTGCTGCTCCCATGTTAATGAACTGTGTATATTATGCTCGGTGATGGATACCACACTGGAGTAGACAGTGCAGGCCTGAGGAGCCATCTGTTTAAATCATTTTTCTTAAATTACTTCAAGAAAGTCATTGTAATCTGCTCCAGGTATTTCCCTGCAAATGAGGAAAATTATTTCCCTGTCTTTCAGGAGCCTGTGTAGCAATGACAATGCTGATGGCCCAGTGTTCACGTGGATAGAATATAACCTGTTAAAAATGGCACAGACCCATGGGCACTGATGGATATTTGTGAGTACAGCAAATAGAGCTTCTTTCAGCTCATGGTAGTTGAGTATCTGACCTACACTATTTTGCTCATCTCTTAGGAGAGCTGGGCTATATGTCCAAACCTTCTCAGTTAGAACCAGTCCTGAAAGTCTTCATCCGGGTGGCTAATCTGGTGAGGTTAAATAATTTATCACAAGTACATCTTCCTTGTATGCTAGAGGCTGAGAAAAAGCTGCCCACAAAGTCTGTGGGACATTCCTTCCTCTAAACGGAAAGAATTTTTCAGTCTCTTTCTCACATTGTTGCATACAACCTTCACCTCAAATAAAGATGCATTTTCAGCATATTTGGGTACATTTAAAGGTATATTTAAACTTGCAAAATTCTGCTTGGCAATCCATTTCCTTACAGCCTGCTTTCATGATTAGTTCTGCCCTAGGTCAGCTAATTTATGACTGATATCAGTGAAAGGTCAAGCATCCTGGGTGTGGGAGGAGGGAAGTGTGAGTGTGTGTAGGGGGTGGGAGGAAAGGAGAAGGTTGCCTTCAACTACTGAGACAACTGAGGGAAAAAGTTTAAGAAAAATAGTTTAGATTAATAGCAAAAAAAAAGAAAAAAACCCTCTTCCCACGACTTAGAAATAACAGAGAACAGTGGGATAGTCAAGTACAATTTTTGTCTGCTTATTTCTGATCTACCTTTTGCATTCACTTTTCTCGTCACCAATTTTCTCCTCCTGTCTTCTCACATTCCCTCTTCCATTCTGCTGAGTTTTCATGACCACCCTGTTTCCACACCCGTTCCTATGCCTAAACTCTTGGTTTTTGAAGCAGCTGATTTAACACTACATTGTGTAGCTGTTAACAGCCTCTAAAAGTCCTTTAGATGTTAGAGTGTAGAGCTATGTAGCTGGTTCAGGTGCTCTCTGTTCTCCTTGCAATCAAAGGACTGTAGGCATTTATAGACTGCAATTAACAGTACATCTTTTAAATGCTTACCTCAGGATGAGATGAACTGTGCCCAGGAAGGGCCTTTTTTTCCCCATTAACAATCAAGGGACTTTAGATAACTAGTTCACAGGTGGATGTTTACAAGACATTCACCTAAAGTTGGACAAAATGAATTCCCCAGTAACTTATGGAAGATCTAAAATTTTTCCCAGTTTCAAATTGCATCCTTTTATGCTCTCTGAGAGCGAGAAGTGAAAGTAGTGTGCAGTTTTGCTCTACATGCCCCTTTCCACTTCAGAGACGAGCTCATTTCCACGGTAGCAAAGTGTTTCATCTGCAGAGTTTCCAGGACAGTTTCCTAGAATTTTCTCTGAGGCATCGTTTTGAGCAAGGTCAGGTGCCTGGACACATTCCCTTAAAGTACTGTTTCCTCTTCTTTCCTCCATGCACCAAAAAGGTGGTGGTTCCTGCTGATTTATAACCGTGGCAAATTACATCAGCTTTTCTTACCGTCTCCCTCCATCATTATAAAAGCTAGCTAGTAATTCCACTTTCTCAGCCGTGACTACTTACTCGATCTGCATGGGAGGTAAAGTAGCGTAGGGCCAGGGGCTGGAGCACTTGGAGCAATAATTCTTCTGGAAGAAGAGGCTGTGGGAGCTGGCCTTGTTCAGCCTGGAGAAGAGACAGCTTTGGGGGTACCTGATAGGAGCTTTTGAATATTTATGAGGAGGTTACTGAGACGATAGAGACAGGATCTTCACAGAGAAGCATAGTAGGAGGATGAGAGACAACGGTCATAAATTAAACAGGTATAAGGATTAAGAAAACTGGAAATAATGAACAAAATTCTTCACTTTGAGGATAATTAAGCACGGAAAGAGGGGCCTACCAAGATTTTGAAACTCTGTCTTTAGARGTTTTCAAGACCAGACTGGGCAAAGCCCTGAGCAAACTCATGTGAACTCTGCGCTGATCCTGCCTTGAGCAGAAGGCTGGACTAGGGACCTCCTGAGGTCCCTTCCCACCTGAACAATTCTGTAATCCTACAAATAAAGACATAGTTGTGGAGCTCTGTCATGAGGATTAGATTAGACATTTTGATCCATTACCATCTTCGCCTGGACCCAAAAAAATGAGTTTAGTATCAACAATATCCAACAATTACACATTTCTGAAATGTTCCAGCATGCTGTACTACTCCTCACAAAAATCTTTGACCATCTTTCAAAATTAGACACAATTCAGACACCAGGAGCCAAGAAACAAAGCAAACCTTAGCTGTAAACACTGGATGCTGTAATTTGCAGCAGTCGATATTTTTCCAGCTCCCAGTTGTACTGAATTCAACAGGAGTAAGCACAGACTTGTCTCTCTGCACTTGGAGTCTGCTGCTTACTAGCTGGTTGAGGCCAAAAACCTACAAAAATCACAGGTCTATAAATCTTAAGGACATACATTGTTTTTCCACTTAGTCCCCAAACTGAAAGCATAGGCTTGCTAACTTATTACCTGACTCTGTATAGCTCAAAAGAAAAAATTAGCAAGACATTGAAAACCCTTTAAGCCTCCTAAATAATACCTTTTTGTGCAATTGGTGTATAACTGGTGATTCCCACTGTGAGTCCTCCCTTTTGGACAGCAGGGTGAGATTAAGAAACAGCAAGATGCTGAGCATTTTTTCTATATATATGCAAAAACCAGATTCTTCAGCGCAGTCTGTTTTACTCATATGACATGAGCAGAAGAGGACAGTGGCAAATTCCTGTTGTGGGGAAGGCTGCTGCTGCACAGTTCAGTCAGATCCTCCATACTACAGATGATGATCCTCCATCCTGGCAGATGAGGTATGCCAGGAGCTGAAGGTGACAGGCCAGCTCTCCTTTCCTGCATGCTCATAAAGTCAGAGCAGCCCAAAGGCTGTTCTAACTCATGCTCTGGATGAAAGCTGCCAAGGCTCAACAACCTGCAGTCCATACTGGGGGATTCCCAGCCTACACTGTACAGAGTATGAACATGGGAGAAAGCTGGGCAGTACTTTTTCATTTTTTAAAAAATATTGCATCTAATCTTGCTGTGGAAGACAGTAATGGAAAAGTTCTCAATAACTTTGCTGGAAGAAAACCAGGACCTAAATATTAAAGTTCCTTGCACTGAAGTGACTGCAGAAAAGTTAAAAGTGTTAGTGACAAATGTAACCATTGCCATCCAGTGGTACCACGGGCTACTGCATATATACGCAAAACCTCCTTCTTGCACCATATCACAGAAAGTACATCTCACCCTGGGACAAGACTTCCACAGCATAAAAGCTTCATTTCAAGAATTTAAAAGAGTTGAAATATTGCTTGGGGCTTGAACTGGGCATCCGCATAGGGCTGGATAGAAGGTTTTGACCTTTTACCTTCTAAGGTAAAACTTAGATATGGCAATCAAACTTGTTCCCTCTGCTCTCTTCTGATGTAGAAATCAAATGTGTCTTTTGTGCCTTGACTGCAATTGTACATAAGAAATCCTACTTCTATCTTTAGGCTATTAAAAAAGTAAGAACATGTAGTGAGTACATATAACTGATCTGAACTTTTCTTTCAAGTGAACAGAAAGCTTGATAATACCAATAATGAGTTCAAACAATCCCAATTTAATCATTTTCATACAAAGCTTTCTCCCTTTCTCATCTCTCTCCCACACACACGAAAATGAAGTGATTAATATGTTTTAGTGCTTTTATGAAGAATCCAAGTCCTTGCCCATTATTAAACAAATCTCCACTTAGGACAAGAAACATATATAGAGGCAGAGGGGGAAAAAAACAAAAAACAAAAAACAAAAAGCAATTCTTTTCACTTGTAGAGGTAGGAAAATTTCAATATGATGTTAAGGAGAGTAGCATATTATGTGACAATTGAGAATTATGACTAAATCAGGAGGATCCTGGATACAACAGCTGACTGTGATGTGTTTTCCCATAGTGTAAATGATCCCAGTCAAATGTGTGAGCTGGAGGTTGCTACAGGACAAAACATTCAGTCATTAAAAGTTTGATTTCCTTCTTGGTTACATCAAATTGTATGAGTATAAACCAACTATGAGCCTAATTGACGACCATATTTTATGCCATCTTTTCCATCATTATTATGCCAGTACTTCCTAAATAAAACTGACACCATTGCAAAGTTATAAAACAAGAGGCACAAGACAGTGAATAAGGTTAATGCATCTCAATCAGGGATGAATCTGACCCCCTGGGCTATTTCATATTTATAAGATTTACAGTTGGCATCAGATTCACGGGCTCACTATACTTGCTTTGTAACAAGGAGGCCGAACAGCTGTGAAACATCCAGATCAGTTAAGATGGAATTGTTTTGCTCATGAATTTGACCCCAGCCGCCATATGGACTGTGAAGCTCATTTGATTTTAGCAGTGCTGTTGCCGTAATATATATATATATTTTTTTTTTCAAGTAAGGCATCTCCAGAAGTTTGGGAGCAGCATTTACCCCATAACTGCACATTCTGAATGGTTTAGTTTGTTCATTAGCATTTTGCAGAATGGAAAGTCAAAGCATTAATTGCAGCAGGAAACACCAGGGTTCAGGTCCCATTTCTCACAGAGGTTCCTAACTTTGTGGTTGTCTAAGATTCCCTCTGTCATCAGCAAAAAAAGATATACACCTGCAGAGGACAGTTTAAACTCCTTAAGGTCCAAAAAATCTTCTCAAGGTGTTTGTGTTTCTCTAGGGACTATTGAAGGAATTTGGTTTGACACCTTCTAATTTAAGCACTCCAGCTAACTCCCTAAAGTTAGGCATGATTCTGGGCCTAAGGGTATGAACTTAACATGATGTCGAGCTCCATGCAGAGATCTCTGCATCAGCTCTGAGGGGTGATGCCACATCCCACTCAACACAGTGCTGTGTTCACAGTGCTGTGGACAAAGATACTCTGCATCCTGGATATAATAAATAACCATGATGAGCATGATGTTGGATAAATATTGGAAGACCTTTATGATGATTTTATAAGCACCTTCTCTCTGTGGGAAAATATGGTAGTTTAAATGTTCTGAAAATGTTTAAATTCTCAGATAACATCTTGATTTGAGAGGTTAGATTTTGATACATTACCAGTCCACCCATTGTGGCATTCAAGGTGAGATATGTTTGATTTTGTTTGTTCTTGAGAACAAATTATGCATTATCCTCCCCTCCCACATATATATAGGTATATATACACTAAATACTACTGAAGGAATGGGAAAAATGATTCTGATGAATTTGAGAAAAATTAAGAACAATTCAATGCAGTACTACCCCATCCATGTTTGCAGGGACCATTAAGACTTCTTGTCTGGCAAAAAAGAACATAAGAGAAGCCATAGCAGAAGCTTGTTTCTATGGGAGACAGAGTTTCCTTGGGGAAGGTGTCAGAAAGTGGAGTGGTCAAAAGGCTATCCCAAATATTGCTCTGTTTTACCTTCAAACCAGGTGCATCTTGCCTTGATTTCCCAAAGAAAATTGCATGCATCCATCTGGCCCTACCAAAACAAAATGTTCTATGGCAATCATTCGTCTCCCTCTGGGCAAAGGGTGAGATTGAGAATGAATTACATGCAACACATTAATTACACATGCATTGCACAATTGGCAATGAGAGAAATTTGAGAAACTATACTGAATACGGGAGAGAAGCTAAATGTGTTCTGGAGATGGACTGATAGAAAGTTAGATTTGGCTGATACATTGCTGGTTTTAAAAATACCAGCGCAATACTAGCTGGAACATGGTGAACCAAGTATTTTGAATAACCTCTGGGATAGTTTCTACTTATGACTAATAAGATTACCAGAATTCCCTAGAGGAATTTAAACAGGACTATATGCAATTAGAAGGATATAAATGTGATATATGTTTTGCCCCGTCTGCCAATGCTACCCTAGTTCAGCTAGCCAATCAGCTTTAAATTGGATTAATATAATGAAATCAATGCCAAATTTTTATCACGGGTGGGAGGAAAAAAAGCCTTTCATTTTACATGAAATTTTGTGACTATTTTAATAGGTTATGCACATCCTATACTAGTTCAGGAGCCAAAGAGTTGCTTTTTGCCTTTTTTTCCTGGAAGGACCATGAAGAAGTTTTGCTCTGTCTCTAGGTCTTAACATACTTCTTAGAAGAAAGAGTTTGTATTAATGCCAGGGACAAAACAGGATCATTTGGATCATTTGGGTCGTAGATCAATCAGACAGATAAGGTTAGTTTCCTGTGACTCACAACAATGGGGACTGAGAATAGTGGAATTTGGTCTTTTTCATTTTGAATACCCTGTATTTTGATGCATAGAATGCATTTTTGTTTAAGCTTTGGGATAATCACTTTTTGTCTTTCAAAAAAAAAAATAGAGGCAGGAAACCCCATGCACCATAACTGTGATAAAATTAAGCACATGGACAAATAAAATAGACCTCAATAAAACTATTCCAATACTGTTAATCTTATCAAATTCTTTACTTTTTGAATCCAGTTTTCTAGAAGCACATAAGGAGGTGAGAATTTCCATTCCCATTTAAACAAACAAATAAAAAATCATAAGTCCTTTACCCTTGTGGTGCTGGTAGTAAGTTTAAGAATGTGTCACAACTAATATTCTAGAGTATTAGTTGTTGATCGCTTAACATATGGTGAAGTGGGACAAAAATTTCAGTTCATTGTGAGAGAAAGATGTGTGAATCAGCTGGTATATTGTTGTAAGGAAGAAAAAAAGCATGTAAAACAAAGCAAAAATGAGTATATAAGTATATGCCCAACTCATGACTTTGAAGCCCATTTTAGGATTTTTAGGATCTGGCTTATATTTTTCCATGTTGGTTTCTGCAATACTTGCCATTTTGATTAAAAAACCTGGATGAGGACAGTGAAAAGTGAGTAGACATGGAAATGAACATGCATATTTTTGGCTTGGCTATATTCCCATTTGGAAATACTGGTGGGGATATATGAAATGTCCCATATAAATGTTTTTTTGCATATTTTCTAAGCGAATGTTTGGGCTCAAGTATTAATATATAAGTATGCATGTATATATGTTTGATGAGAAGTGTGCCATGGATTTAATAGTACTAGATCAAGCATCAGAAGCCTTACTTTCTACTCTTGATCTGTCACAGATAACAGGATTATTGGAGAGGCAATGCAATTCCTCTGTGCTCACATTCAGTTATAAAACAGAAACGACCATTGGTTAGTCACTTATAAACGTACAATGACAGTTTTCTAAAAAGAGTAAAGAATGTTTGTATCTTTAGGCAGAAGTAAATAAAGGGACAAAAAATGAAGTGTTTATTCATTTTTTCCTCTTGAATCCTCCCCCAGGAAGATAATACAGAACAATACCTCAGGACCATCAATGTGCTACATTATGGATTCTGGTGCAGTTACTTCTATTAATTGACATTTTGTGTTATGTTTATGTAGATTCTTGCAGAAGTGATTCCTACCACAAAAAAAAAAACTTAAAATGCCACTGAGCCTGAATGTATCTAGCAATTTCTGCCTGTGTGATGTTTCTTTCTGAGTCTTTGATCTCACCTTAGTTTTAAAGCATAATGTTAAAGAGGTCATTTACACCTTCATTCAGCAGGATGGTCCAGCACATACTTAATTTAAGTGTACTGTTACCAGCACAGTTTTCCAGACTGCAGATGGAATCATGCTTGAACAAGTTAATGAACTGATGCTAATGAATGTATCTACCACTGGAAACCTCATGGAGATAAAGATTTTAGTGAGATTTTTAGTAAGAAAGGACCATAAGATGATGCAACTCAACTTCCTCTAAAACAAAGGCTATCACATTTCATCTAGTTCCTCGTGTACTGAACCCAGATGTTTGATCAACAAGTGCTTAGCAAGGGGACAAATGACTACTACTGTTCTTTAGAGATCTGTCTGATAGTCTCAGATGTCTGATTTTTAACATCTTTGTATGCTGGGGGGAATTATTACCAAAAGTCAAGCTCATTTGTCACAGTTTTTCCCACACTCATCTATTAACAGCCTTACTGACTCATTTTCAGATTATCTGCCTCTTCCATGTGTTGTTTTTCTTTCTCTCCTTTAGTTTAGTTGTTTAATTGCCTCTACTACTTTTGGCCTTCTTTGGTAACTTTTTTTGACCCTCTTCACTTCTGTTTACTGGCATTTCATTCATCTTTCCTCTTTCCACCACCCTCATACTCCCCAAACTCCCCTACCTCTATCTTTCATAGTCCCAAATGGCCACTCTTTTTTCCTTAAAAAATCTGGGAACCAAAGGACAGGAAGGGAGGCAGCACCAATGTGTGGGCTGCAAAGGGAACAGAAAACTTTATCTTATTTGAAAGCAAAGCAATTGTAATAATGTTGTTTTGCTTTAGCAGAAGTTTAAATTCCACAGTACTTGTCCATTTCGAGTCTCTAGTCCGGTTTTGAAGAAACCTGAAGTGCCTATGATAATGAACAGTGAGGTGTTCATTATTGTTGGCAGCTAGAGACAACTTCACTGAAATGAAGCCACTGCGATGTGGAAAATGGTCATATAAAACACTGGATCAACCTCCTTTAGCATAACACGGGAAGGGGAGAATACTGGGAGAAGGTCTTAAAAGCATATCGGAAAGTGAGGTATACACTGCCCCTAGGCTTGAAATTCAATGAAATAACATTTCTAAATACTCTAAGTGCCTTTGGAAACTTTGTCACATTATCCTATTGAAATTCTAGTTTGAAAGGAAATTGGACAGCTTTTCAATTTAAAATTAACTAGTTTTCAATTACTCATAAAACACAACCACCAAGAAGGATATATTCCTTGTTTATTTATCCAAATGGAAAAGCCCATCAAAACCACAAGCTGATGTCCACAGTCCAGTTCTTTCAACTGACTCCTTTTGCTTTATTATCGTCTCTTTCCTTCTGTTTCCCACCAGTCCAAGCAATAAGTGTCTGCAGGATGGGAGGAGATGAGTTGGAGGCACAGGGTTTCTGTCTGCTCTTCACAGTGTCCATGACACCAGTGCTGCTTGCTGTCTCACGTGGTAGGATGAACTCATGAAGGGATGCGTGATCTTGGAACCTGCTCTTCTGGACAGCTGAGTTCCAGCTTTAGCAAGAATCAGGATGTAATCAGCAATTTAAGGCAGGTCCACACTAAACACCTCACTGCATATTGTTCAGAGGTGTGCTTTTCCCTACTGTTGCTTAGGTGTTTATCTGTCAGTAGGATCTGTTTATCACAAGCAGCATGGTGCGAAGATTTCTGAATTAACACCAAGAGGCTAACTCTGGACCCCAAAGCAGTAAAACCACATCATCATGAAATACCACTGGAGATAGAGGTTAACTAGCCCAGGAACAAGGCCATGGTGATGTAATTCTACTGCTTCCAGGACCCAAGCTGTGTTGGCATGCCTGCTTCTTCACTGGTAATCTGGGTACCTTCAAAAGCCTTGGACAGTATCATTAGCTGAAAAGCTTGATGGTAGGATCCAGCATGTCCTACTTTAGCCATTAGTATTCCTGAGTTCGATGAAGAGGAACAGAAACCCCAGAGGAAATTGGAGCCCATCATAGTATACGTGGGAATTGTTCTCTGGAAGTACCCGTCTCTCTCCACTAACTGTAGGGTGGCGTAGGTGACTAGCTGGGACAGATGCTTAGATGGATAAGGTCAAGTGAGGTGAGTCCCAGTTCCAGCGCAGAAGCTGTTCAACCAGCAAAACAATGGTTTTGCCTTCTTAGCTCATTCCACTTGCTGAGCCAATATAAGCCACTCCAGCAAAAAGCAAATTTTGCCAGCATAAGCTGTGTCTGCACAAGAAAAGTTTTGTTAGTACAGCTACCCCTATAAAACTGTTAAGTGTAGATGAGGCTTTATTTGTTTTGTTTGRTTTCGCAGCCTTCTTTGTGGAATTTACTTTTATTACAAACAAACCGGAGATTTTGTCACAGTGTCTGAATTTGCAATGGGTGGTTTTTAGAGGTGTCAAGGCATGTGATCACCTTGACAACAGGAGCAAAATCTACATGTTTAACAAACCAGTATGCAGCAAGTATTTCCTATATTATTCTCTCCAAAGTTCAGCAACCGGGTCATTTTTTCTACCTCCAGCTCCTCTGTTTTGTTTGCCCTTACGCCGTTGAGCTTGTGATCTTCGCTTCTCCCCTACCTCTGTGTATTCAATCATGCCCTTTCAGTGCTTAATCACAACTTTAATATGGTTTCCTTCCTGGTTGGTTGTGGCACATATTGAATTAGGAAGCAATCCTGTCCCAGATCCACAAACATACTGCCAACCTTATTTCCTTCACTTAATGTAATCCAGTCTAGGCTTGGATAATTGAAGGCTTTCGTTACTCCCACCATGCCCTTTTCACATGCTTCTTATATGTACAGTACATAAGTCATTTCTTAACCCAGTTGTTCTCTCAAAACAGGTGGTCTATATTATATTCCTTTGGGGTCGGACTCTGCTTTCATTTACCCCATCATAAATCAGGAGTAGCTCTACCAAATTCAGTGGTGTTATGTCAGTGTAAAACTGATGTAAACGTATAAGTGATGTAGAAAAATGTAACATTAATCCCCCTAATTGTTCTTTCTGCAGAAGGTGGACTAAAAAGGAACCCCTGGCTTGTGGCATACCCTTTCTCTCTCTTCAGTGCTCCAGTTGGGGCTCTACATTTTAAAAATCCTCTTACCACTGGGTGATCCAGTTTTAAATGCCTGAAAGATCTGTTCAACAGTAAAAGCTGAGTCTGCCTTCTAAATGGGGTATGCCAATGGGATTCAGGACCCTAGTCTTGCCTGTGGTATAGAAAAGTTGCTATGCACTCATATTATTATTATTTACTGCCTGCAGTCCTTCCTCATCCCCTTTTTGTGAAATGGAGAATATGATTGCTAGAGACAGAAAACTGTAGCACTCCAGTAAATCTCTGAGCCTGACATTGATTTTAATGGGGCCAGGATTCAACCATCAACCCCTATTATAGAGCTATGAATCACCTCGTTGAACCAGGTCCAGTCTTGCAGCCATTCTCTTCACACTTTAATTTCCTGTACTAACCATAATCTGGAAGAGGGGATATTCAATGGTGTTTAAAAATAAGGTAGAGATAAAACAAAATACAACAAAACAAAACAAAACAAAAAAAAACGCTACCCAAATGCCTTCTGTGTTAGGTTAGTTCCATTTTTGTTTTATCAAATTGATCCGTCCTTTCATTTAGCAATGAAGTCCCATTGCAATCTTCACTGCAGTGTGATAAAACAAACAGGGCTGAATAACATCTGGAACATTTTTTTCCCCATTGGCAATTACTCAGAACAGAATCAGAATACATTTTTTTTTTCTAAAGCTTAGAGTGTATGGATAATGAGGAAATTGTAAATGACAGATTCTAAACATCGTGATGGCCTTATTTTTTTTTATAAGCTAATTCAATCTGTATCAGGGCTGAGGTGGGGTGAAAGAGAGATAAGGGTCAGCTTGTTGGAAAAATTCTTTTAGATTAGTGTAAAAAGTGTTACATTTGCCACATAATTTTTCTTTTTTATTTGTGAACAAGTAAGAAGGACCATTCTCACAAATGCTTCTTTTTACAAAATTTTACCAAAAATGTTATTGTGGATGTAAGATCAAATTCAATGCAAGATTCGGTGACATCTCTGCATCTCTCTGTCTAAAATTGATAGAGTATACCTTTCATTTTGGAGAGCTAGTGTCACTCTTAGGTGCAATATCTAGCAAATATCAGCTTCAAAACTGACGTGCCCTTACCGACTAACAAAGTGTTCAATCACCTATACTAGTAAAGGTAAAAAAGAGAATGATAAAATATAAAGTACATGGTGTATCAAGACTAACTTTTATTGGTAACTTCCACCAAACCCAAAATGATGCTCTTTGTCCTCCAAAGAAATTTTTTTCTTCTGTGTCAGTGCTAAACACCTCAGTGGTTCATGTCTCAGATCTGTCAGGGTCTGTAGTCCAAGCCTCTCCTGTCTCTGTTCGTCAAGGGACCCAATAGTTTAAACGTTCTCTTGGCCTCATTAGAACAAACCTACAAAATGTGGCACCGACCACTGCATTGCTTAAAAAAATATGATGGCATCGTTGTTCTCCTGTCATAAAACAGTTCAGTATTTGAACTCATACCAAAGAAGTGATTGACTTAGTTTAATACACTATTCATATATTGCCTCTCTCAAAAATGATTTAACTTCCAGGTTACATCAATTCAGTGTCCTTTTGAAGTGGTTCCACTTCATAGGAAATAATTGCGGATATATGGAGAGGTTAGGACACTTTTTGAGAAGGTGGCATGAGTTCTGAGTCCTGTTCCAACAGCTAGTTATGTATTTTTTATTAAATAACTGAGGGGGAAAAAAAATCATTTCTTCCTCTCTCTGAAGGAAATCTTGAACTTTTTTTCAAACATCTACCCAAGCTAAAATAGTCTGTATGTGTGGGTTTGAACCCTCTTTGACAGAAGGAGGAAATGAACCAGAACCCCCCACAACATGTGCATTTTTTCTAATTGCTGTCTTATTCTGTGAAAAGGGAAGTGAATTTTAGAGTGTAAACTATAATTGCTTCTGAAAAGAAAAGTGTGACCCTCGCTCTGCATTTGAAAGAATGGTTTAAGCAGTAAAGTCCAAAACAGGTTTTATGGTTATGACTCTGAAGCAGAAGTAGGACACACAAATGCTTTAGATACAATGTGGATATGAATGCGTGCCTACCTTAATTAGGTATAATTTCTTGAAGTACTCTAGATTTGGCCAGTATATATGTGTGTACATGTACAAACACCTACTTTGGTTTTGAGACACAAAACTGCGCACAGTTACCCATTTTAATATTTGACCATTTAATCCCAATGCTGTTATCCTGTCCTCTGAAGCAAAAACCCATTACTGAATGGCTTTAATGATTAAAACAAAGTCAGCATCTACATCCCTCACCTCGTAATTCTCACTTGCAACATGAAGAAGAATATTTTGTTTATTCACCACCATTACTCACAGCTAGTGAGAAACACCCTTGTGAGGCCGGGAGTGCTGATTCCCATCTCATTTGCCCCAGTTTGACACCAGTTCAGATAGCGAGGACTGTATCTAATCAGACTGGTATAAATGAGGCAGAATCTGTCTCTGACCTACCGGGATGAACCCAGAGGACCCCTACAGCTAATGTCTGTCGCGAACATAAAGAGCAGCAGGACTCTACGGCTCACCTTGCTCCTTCAAGCCCTCCCAATGGTGTGGCTTTTGTGGGTGAGATGTTCAGGTTTAGGCCCATGAGCACATTTGTTTCATCAGGATATGAACATGAAAAGAATGAAAGCATGAAAAGGAGTGGGCAAGATGGCTGGGCCTGACTCATGCCAGAAGTCCAGGCAGGTTGTTACCACCTGGTGCATTGGTCTGTGCTTGGGTTAGGTTAACGAGTAATCGAGTGTGATGTGAGTCAGCCTTAGGACTTGTCCAAACATTTCCAAAAGCCTGCAAGAAAAATTTCTGAGATGGGGCTGGCTTATGGTGGGAGCGAGGGGAACTGGAAGAGAAACTTGTACATGGTACAACTGGGTGGCAGTCACGCAAAATCTTAACTTCTCACCGGGCAGTGACCTTAGTATGTTTTCATGTTTATCTAAAAAGATAAAAGGTGTGTGATTGCTCAGGAATGAAAACACGGGTAACATTCAAACAGAGGAAAGCAGAAACAGCAGTTTAAGAGGCACGGAAATGTAAACCAGCACTGAGAAACGTTTGACTTTGCCTTTTTTTGCTGCAGAGGTCATAGCTGCATTATATTGAAACAAATAGGAATGACCGAGCAGAAGGTTTTGATAACGTGGAGCAGAGCTCTTCTAGGGATATTTCTTACTGTCAGAATTTGTAAGAACCTAAAGCTAAAAATATAAAGATGACCAGGGTGAACAGCTTCAGATTTTTCTAATCGTAAAAGAGGCATTGAGTCCAGGATTTGTCAAATGAAGGCAGCAAGAAGAGTCAGARCGTGTGTATGTTTGTTGTCTTTTTGTGTAAGACCCAGGGAACAGCGAGTGTTTCTTGAGAATATTCAACTCTTTGCTCCTCTTTATAAACACCAAATAAAACTATGGCAGTARATACTTTTAGGCCAACATAAAATAAATGAAAGTGAGGTATAAAACTGTAGAAGTGCTTTGTTTAAAAACCCGGGGGCAGATTCTGAGGGGATGTGAATTAAGATAGCTCCGGCGAAACGCAGCAATTTGCATGAGGGGGATCTAGCCGTGTGATGCTTCTGAGGCATTGCCTTTACGCATATCTGATTTGATAAAACTGCTAGCAAAGCAGCCTCACACCCGGACACAGGCAGCACGCCGCTGAGGCAAAGGCCCTGATCCTTATCTCGCACGAGTTTCGCACGGGTGCAGTCCCGCTGCTCTCAGCCGTTTCCCTCCCGATCCGCGCTCGCCGTTCAGCCTCGCGCCCGCGTCGGGCCCAAAGGCGCGCTGTGAAAACCGGGAGAGGGAAAAATTGCAAAGGAGGAAGAAAAGGCTCCGTTTTTCATTTGGCACGGAGTGAATCATCACTTCCTTCTGGGATGCGGTACCTTTTCCCACTGTTGGCTCCATTTCCCATAATGCCCTTGACCTCGGAGGTCACCTGTCATTGGAAGATGAAGCTCTGAATAAACAGAGAAGACCCTGTGGTGTCTCTTATCTCTGCGTTTTGCCTCAAATCTCCGGACGGAGTTTTAAATTATTCATCCACTAGTGCTCTCTGCGAGTTACACGTCTCCGTCACCGACCCCCCCTTTACTTCCCCATTTGTGAGTGAAGGCGGTATCCTTGGGAACCTTATCAGAGATCGCAGATTCAGGCTCCAGAAATGAAATAAAAGAGGAAATTGGCTGTATTAGCATAAGAGGAGTCAGCCTGGAGTTGAATACACACATCACCCAGAAGCACCACTGGCTTCTCTTATCAGCAACGTCTGATCACCACTTCTTTATACACACACACACACACACACACACACACACACACGCACCCACGCGCACACACACACACACACATGCACCACACACATGCACGCACACACGCTCTGCTCTTTAATTCTACCCAGCCCCGTCCTTTGTTCCAACTCATAGGAGAGCACACACGAAATAAGGCAGATGGCGCGAGTTTCCTGAAGCCGTTTCGAACACTCTCTACTTCTCCTGGGTAAAATAACAGAAAACAGCATAAACAAAAAGTTTTGTTTTGTTTTGTTTTGTTTTTAACAGAAATGGTGATAATCCCGTAGTCTCCACTGGAAAAAAAAAAGTCAGAATAAAGATTTCAGATAGAAAGATTCTGTTATTTGTTCAAGTATGATTCTTAGACCAATCTGCCTGTGTATCCCTCTGTTGCTATTTTCTCTACAATAACACATAACCATGGCTTATGAAGGGTTTTTGGTTTTTTTTTAGAATATAAAAATCTAATAGCCAATAACTTGGTTGGACATGTTTGTAAAAATAATACAATAAATAATGTTGATGTTTAGAGGTATGGATTTCTATAATTGAAACAATAATTATTTTCCCTATGCTCTCTTTACATGGGAAAGTTATCTCTAATACTACAGTCCTGGAAAACACTATACATTCTTTCTTCTCAATCCCATGTAATGGTATATTGAAAATTTTAAATTCTGCCTTCCTTACATTCCTATGAAACATTGCTGTATATATGGTTCCACATTTTACTGTGTGTATCATTAGTGATACACGTTATTTTTCTAGGAGTTGCCATTGACAGGTTGGCATCTGCTACTCCTGTTGCTATCAAGGCTGGAAACTGAAGAAAAAAAGATCAGAGGGAATTCATGTTGGAGAAGATAGAAAACATGTCCTGTGAGATCATCATTACTCATGTATTAAAATACTTTTTCTCCATCTTGTGAAAATGATTAGAAATGAACTTCCATTCTATTGAAGGCAGCTACCTGGAATTTTGTTAATGTCCACATCTGCTAATTTCCATGCACATTTTTACTCATGGCAGTATCACTGTATCTCTATGAAATGAGGCTCCTTTGTTCTCTAATGAGCATTACTATCACAGTAAACATGCATTCTCTCTATGCAGTATCAGTGGTGAACTACATTCTATGGCCTTTGGTTGAGCAGAGCTTTAAGTGAAACAAAGAAAACATTTTCCTTCATTTTTAACAACTGATGCAAGATGGAATCCATCAGCTCTGATTTATGGGTCAAAAACACACAAAAAATATCAGTTGTAATGGGTCCAATTCTCCTCTCAGTAGTTTTACATTGGGTTTGTTAATTATGTAGCTATAACTAAAATGTCATGTTTATAGGCTTCATGTGTGTTGCTGTAGATAAAAGATAAGATGATAGGTTCAGTAATCATTTCCCTATACTCAAATAGTGCCTTGAATTTCTAAAAGTATCTGCATCATTGCCCTTTAGTCTGTGCAAAGATCTCCTGATGTCCTTACTGACCAGAGTAACAAATATCTATGCGTATAGATCTCTGACAATATTTGGTGCAAGGGATTGCAATTACATATAGAACTGACCTTAATTGGATGCTGAGTAGGAGGCATGATATATTCACTCGTAACCATATGCAGGACTGATGCCAAATTATTCCATGAAATGACTCTGGATCTACTGAAGTTGTTGGCAAAACAGCCGTTGACCTCAGAAATGCCAGGCATACACCCTTTAATATCTACCTCTCTGCTTTTGCAGTATTCATCAATGTAGGAGGTCACGGTATCATGAGAAGGTAGCTAGGAGGAAGATGAGGGTGATAAGAATAACAGGGTTCACTTTGAGTTGTAACATGCAAATCTTGAGCAGTTCCCTATTTGAATATTTTTGTGCTAATCTTACCAAGAGGAAAGCATCTCCTAGCAATGTCAACAACAGAATATGAGAAGTGTCATCACAGCAATCTATTTGTGAACGCATCTGGAGGCTGAAAATGAAAACCGATATACTAATCAAGAGGCTTTACAGATGATGCATATTTAAAGGAGAAGGGAGAGATGGAGACATAGCAACTACTCTTAAACAAGATCAGACTTGTTCTGATCTTGTTCTTGATCCAGTCTATCTAACTGAATGTAGCTGCTGTAGGATTCCTGTAGTTAATGGAGTTAAATCTTAGTTGGGTCAGTCGTATCCTGGAGGTCCTTATCTATCTCCATGAACTGCAAAGAAAAAGTAGGACAAAAATGTTCTTTCTTTGCTGTGGTCTCAGTATGTTAGACAGAATTAAAATGGACCAAAGATCCTAAACTGTAAAGGTAACACATGTCAGAGTGTTAACATCTGTATCAATTATATTGATATAATTCATATCGATGAGAGACAAACCCAGCATTCAGTAATCTGGAGTGTGTTTAGTGTGAACCAGAGATATCTTGCTATATTTTAATTAGTTCATTTTAACTGTTTTATAAATTCACATTTTCTTCTGCTGGAAAAAGATGGAAATCTAGGAAGCTACAGAAATCTATGACAAAATTAAGGATGCAGCATGGACAATGATTGAAGTACAAAGATTCTCCCTTTGCATGAAGCGACTGGAGGCTGGGCTTTTCTCTGTCACCAAGATCTGAGTTTCATCATCAGCTTTAGTGAAAGCAATATTTAAACTTCATAGATATTCCTGAAGTCAATGGGAGCTTTCCAGATACAAGGTTCCCTCCTTTGCCCAGACTTTTCAACATTTCTCACTCAGTTATGACAGTGATTAATATTCTCCTGAGAAATGGAAAATCCTACAGACTACTCAGACTGGTGAAAATCGCCATTCTCCTATTTAAATCAGTGATATTGCACCRGGTAGGGGGATTCAGAACTCACGTCATGTAGTTGGGTTCAAAGTACAATATGCTAAAGATTTCACCTTCTAAGTCATTTTGACTTATTAAATATGATTTTAATGAAAAGATATTTACAGAAGAGCTTATAGTACTATAGGGCTTGTATATTTAATGGAATACAGCTTCTCTTCACAAGAATTAAGGGTTCTTTTGCTGTTAAGAGAATATTTCTTCCTTAAAAGAGACAATCCCTTTTAACCTGTGGACATGCCAAGTTTTTCCTCATTACATATTTCCTGATTCTTCAAACACAAAAATTTTACACACAGACATTTCTTTCTGTAAGAAATTGGGATCTTTAATAGCAGAAAAATACTAGTCTATGTTCTCTGTTATTCCATGGTACTACAGTTTTTAAGTTAGCTACCTTAAAAAAACTGCTGTACTCATGCCTGGGGCAAYTCTTCTCCAAGCCTTCAACTTCTGTACCTTCAACTTCAGACTCTTTCCATGTACTAGTTCTATGTAGGTCATAGAGAACCAGARACATATTTATTTTTTGAACGAAAGGTGATATTCTGATGCCATCTCACATGCATTTGGGACTTGATGTTCTGGACACAGGCATACAGGTGGGTCTTAATTTAGCCTTGAACAGGACTCTACAAAATATTCTTATGTAGGTCGACAATTACCTGCATGAGTCATGGCAGTATATTCCCATTTAATGTGTAAGAAGGGCTTTCTTGCCGTAGCACCATCTAAGCAAAATGAAGGGTGATATGGAGGGGCAGAAAGCTGTGATCTCCCCTTTCTGCAATATATGTAACATACTGAGATAAGCTGTCTCTATAGTATTTACCTCTTGGAGGAAATAAGACTCCTATTTCTTAGAATTAACTGAGAGGCAGCTTCTTTATTTCAAGAACTAGAAGCTGGTACTTCTATAGCAAAGCATTATGGCAAATCTGCACGTGTTCTGTAGCTCATGAATTCATTACATCATCCTGCTGATAACAATCCTGACTCAATAGGATTTCTTAATTCTGAACACCTGCTGCCTTTTGACATCTCCCCCACCTCTTGGATGTGATCCCGTGTGAAGACATAGCCGTTTCTTTGGAGCTGATTTTTGCTGCATGCCCATTTCTTTGCATCTGTAGATCTTGAAGCATGGAATGGAAGCTGGGAGTCAAGGCTTGCTTCCCTGAACCTTTCACTGATAGAAAACAATAAACTTTCCTTGTGCTCYATTTTATTTATGTAGATAAAAAGGCGAAAAATACCCTTGGCTGTCTTATATTGRTAAAAGTTAATTAACGAATACTTACAGTTTGTTACTCACATAAGGCAGCATATATTATGCCTATTTTATATGCAAGTGAGCACATATGATTTTTGTAACTTGGTCAAAACAATGCTATTATTTATTCAAACCCTAACCTTCGCAGTTCCAGTTTCTGTACCGTTCTCATCATCAGCTGGCTTTTGCATTTTGGTARTGTCAGGGGATAGTATCTAAGAGCTCTCTTTTTCCAAGGGGACCAAGATCTRCATCTATGCTATGAATCACACAGCAGATACGTGGACACAGAACAAAGAAAGTCCACGAAGCTCTCCGGAGATGATAGCTGTTATATTTCCATTTCTTAATAAAGGCCTAAATGATTTCCTTTGGCTTTGAACAAACAGATGCCCAGTTTCTTATCAGGAAACTTGCACGAGACCTAAATCAGTTTTTCCCAAAAGTGTAATGGTTACATGGGAATGCRTGGGCCTTCCAAGAATCAACATGTAACTTACATTTTTGGGAAAAACTGATTTACAGTTACAGCTATACAAGGCTAATTCAGTGGTGGAGTAGTTTAGAAGGTGCACCAGACTTCTGCTTCGGTGTACCAGAACCTGCCCTAGCTGTTTTCATTCAGACTGCACACAAACCTGGTTCTGCAAGCCTGAAAACAGAGTATTTATTCTCCCTCTTCCTCCATTCAAAGCTTGTATTCCTACATGCAATTAACATTTCTTATAAGGAACCATTAGTCCACAAACAGCATTACAAAGAAGATTCAGAGAAAGTTGTGGAAAAGTGSTTTTAGAGAAGGGACTCGATCCATATTTAGGGGATGCATAAATTTCCCAACACACAAGTTTGGAAAAACAGCATTTACCTTGAGAGGCCAAATACATCATATTCAATAAATTCTTTGAGACATGCCATCATATACTACTTGTGATCACTAATGGAGGTGTAGAGAAAGTATTCAAAGGATGCAAGAAAAGAGAAGCCATTCTTCTCCTAGAGACCTCTGAAWAGCCTTTCTGTCACTACTAATTTGGACTGAATACATACCAACGTAGGAAGCACACCTGTCATGCCTAAACTAGTCATGGAAACTAGGATTTGTGTCTGGTCCTATCCTTCCACAAAGAGTCTTAACAAGATAAAGGTTTTGCTGTATTCAAATTTTATTTAGGTCACTATTTCCCCATAATATGTTGAGCAGGGACTTTGTAGCCCTACAGAGAGAGCCATAGGAAGCTAGTCAGGCGAGTGAGACTGACTCCATGAAGACATTTCTAGCTCTCTAGCCTCACCAGCTATCTGTGGGGACATCAGCTACAAATTCCACTGCACTGATGTCAACAACCTGACCTCTGGATAAGAAAACTGGCCACTGAGCTTTCCTTCCCACCAATATTTTGCATTTCCAAAACCTGCCAGCAAGGAGCCACAGTTTAGGAAAGGCTTATGAGAGGACACTAAACCTACACTGCCCTACTGAGTGCAAGTCAAGAACGTTGCTTCTAGGTTTCAAAAACCAGCATAGTTTGGGATTTCATTATTTAACACTGCTCGTTTTTACAGCACCTGAGATCATCTGAAGACACATGGCTTATAGGCTCTCCATGTGCATGCTTTGGGCACTGAAGTAAGGAAGTATTGATCAGGAAAGAGTCCCTATGTTAAACTTGTTCCCAAAGCTCTCCATTATTGTCACTCTGATGTGAAATGGGTTGTCTTGGTAAGGAGTTCCCCTAAATGCTTTGAGCTGTCTTCTGGACAACCTTAGTATTCTCCACTGACTATATAGAGAACCACAAGGAAAGCTGGTTAACTAAACTTGGGCAGGTATTTTAATATATTTCTAGCTATCTAATGTAGACAGCTTAAATAGGTGCTTAAAGCTGAGTTGTTGTGAATATATCCCTTTCAGTGCAGACATGAGTCCCAGCTTAAGARAATGGTGTGTTACTGCCTTCTTCTATATGTACCTTAACACAGAGACAACGTTCAGCATAGTACGGTGATTTGCTCRTTGGGACAGATTATTTCCGTTCTCTAATCAGGTTGTAGTAAACACTTGAATCATATATATTTATTGATAAACAGATTAAATTTTCCTATTCCAACATGGTATCATAAGCTATAAGCATAACTGATTTTGACTCCTGGTTATAAAAAAAAAGAAGAAGAAAAAAGAAAGAAAGAAAAAAACCCTAAAATTTATTTTCTAACGTATGTGAGGATCTTCTAAAAGTTTAAAATATTTACTGAAATGGATAGGATTGTTCAACTAACTCAGAAGAGCTTTTTCATGGTGCTACTTCTCTATTCTGTGGCACTGCAAAATTTAATGATCAGTTAGCGCCACTACCAGTAGCTCAGTGCTAGATGTCTGAGGCCCCATCATAACTGACAAAAATTAGCACAGTTGTCTTTAAGTTAGGAAGCCACATCTTCACATTACTACTGATTTACATTAGTTGAGATGCTGTCCTGAGAAAGCTATGCTGATTTACACCTCCTGGGTGTGCTTCAGACTCTACAGGTAAATACAGCGCACATTGGTTCAAAGGGCGTGACTGGAAAACACAAATAAAATATGGAGTTATTGTTGAACTTAGCACGTCTTATAGCTATTCCAGCCTTGTTATATTCAATCAGAAAAATATGGGTGTACAGATAACCAGACCACCCTGAAAAAAACCCTCATTTAAAACTGGACTTTGGAACTCCTACAAAGGAAAAAAAGAAGAAAAAAATAAAAAGAAAAAAAAGACGGCTTGTTTCTTTTCACCAACAATGCTGATGTCCATTCCTGCTTGCTTTTTTCACACCAATACATAATGTCTTTGGACGCTTATCACAATAGCCCCCTTGGTAAATGGATATTTTTATTGCAGTAGCCTTTGGAACTTTAACAAAGAGAGATGGGTAGATTCCCGCCCACAACATTAAAGTTTTCCTATTCACTGACACCAAACCATGTTCTAATGTTTAAACAAACCCAAACGCTTGGGAAAATTTAGATTTGACCTCGGTGTGCATGTTAAACAGTTTACATTACAGCAAACTCTAGTTTTCCCTGATGTGTATAGCGCTTTGGAACTTTGTCAAAACGGAACAGTTTCAAAGCTGTATGATCTTCACCCGGGGGCCTAATTGAAGAGGCATGAAAAATATTTCTTTCTTTTTTTTTTTCTTTCTTTTCTTTTTCTTTCTTTTCTTTTTTTTTCTTATAAAGCTGGATCTGAAGCTGGATACCATCCAAAAAAACTTATGAAACCAGCAAACATTTACCTCCCAGTCCTACAACCCTAAAACTTCCATGGTATAAATTCAGAGCAAAGGTCAGACGGAGGAAAAACATATTAGAAGCAGCACGACAAGCCAAGTTTTAGTCTACTTGAAAAGCCAGCTTTTTTAAGTTCTTTTCCTTTCATATTGGTTGTTTGAAAAGGGATCTGAAGAAAAGTCGAAATCCCCATGTAAATGCATATATTTTCAAGCAGGAGGATACCTATGCACATGCATATTAAACTGTATCTAGCTTTGGTGGGCAAGCCATGTTTGAAGAGCTTTCCCAGCACAAGTTAGAAAAATGCAGTTGAYGCTCATGTCACTTTAGAGTCCCTGTTTAAGTTCATTTGCAATAAATTGAAATGAATATATAAAAAATTAGATCTTTAATATGCGGTTGCCGGTGGCATAAGAAATATGCATATGTGTTACTCTCTTGCCAAGCAAAACATTTTTACAGTAAATGGTATATCTCTGTAGCTCTGAAATATATTGTTTATTCCAAGACTGATACCCTAATGCCCTAATATTATATTCCAAGATTTATACCCTAATTCCAAGATTTATACCCTAATACTGGATTAGGTACTATTAGGATGGCTGGTGTTTTAGATCCCCAGAATATTGCTTGTGCAATGTAGACAATTTATCAAATAATGACATATGTATTTATGCAATTTAAACATAAGCAAAAGTGTAAATACACAAATTTTGAAAAAAAAACATTTTTGTATATCTTGCTTTGAGCATCCTAAAACTAAGACAATCTAAACAAGGATTCATTAGAAAAATTGTGGATTTCTGCATGTACATATGTGTGCATAGAATATAGTATACATAATTTGAATAGCCTGAATGCTCCTATTTATTCTAATGTAACTCCATTATTTTTCTCGGGGTCACCCCTGTTTATCACCTCTATAACTGGGGAATGAGAGTTAGGAATGGGGAGAACAGGCCCTCTGATTCTTTACAATTTTCTTCAGCTAGGTTTTGTAATCTTTCTTTCATCTGATTAATTGCATGGATGAGGATATTTCAGTTTAGTTCATAAAAGCAAATCCAGTGAAGATTATTGGATATGCTTGCAGAGTTTATTAGAAATTTTAATCATCCAAAATATATCAGCTTCAGTGTGTTCCTACAAATCAAATGCAAATTATATACAGTTCCTTGGCCAAATCCTCAAGTGGGGAAAATCAGCTAATCTGATCTGTATCAACCGAGGATGGGATCTCTGGTTTAATCTGTAGCAGGATTTTCTCGGAGAACATTTTCTAAGCGTAATATTCACGATCCTGAGAACTTATGAAATGCTTCATAATGTGAAGATTCCCTGAAAATTTGAGAGCACCTCTCAGACTGTGATTTGAGCCTTGTAGAACATGAAGTTAAACTCTTTACAGCGGAGCCTGAATATTTATAGGGAAAGAGAGATTTCACAACTATAGCTCCACAACATATTAAGTACTTTCAGCTACTGTTACTGTCAGAAATGAGGGTCAGGGATTTTGTTTCATGTTAGCGGATCTCATGTCATGTGTAAATGCTTCAGATAGGAGGCACATATGATACCTTTAGCCATTAATTGAGTAGTCTGACCAGACTATTCAGTATGTCAGATTCTTAGGACTGATTATTTAGCATTTGCCAATCCAGATGTACTGTATTACTTTCAAACAGAAAAACTCTTAGTATCTATGATATTCATCTTCTCTCACCTCCTAATAGAGGTTAAAGAAACATACAGAATCATTAGAACCATGTCAGTTGCTGTGTATTTTTTGATCGCCTCCTTGAATCAAGTGGGCATTATTTTATAAAGATACTGTTTATACAACCTTGTGGGAAAAATCTGATGGAATTTTATGATTAAATATATATAAGTATATGTACATGTAGCTGATTTCTATAGAAATTATTTTCAAAAGCTGTTGAATTCAGTAGAGAAGGACTACCTTACTAAAATGTTTTCTTTAACCACTTGGTTTCTAAAAACAAAAGACTGATTCATAACAAAGACTTTATTTAGAGGATTTGTGCCGCTTTTCTACTTGCAGGTCTTCTTGGATTTACAAGACAAATCAAAACATTCTGATCAATTGTTTCTCATTCTTTGAAATGGTAACTTATCTGGAAACATTTAAAAACAGTATGTAGTAAAATAAAATTTCTATCAGCAGATCCTAAATTCTAGAAATACTTCAGGATGTGATAAGGAGATTGTCCAGCAAGTAAAGATCCTGGCACATGTAACTGTATGCAAGATCAGGGCTTCAAAAGTAATTCTTAAAATCTGATTTCTGGTAAGAATACTGAAGAAGCATAGTTACATTTGTAATTGGATTTCCCCTCGGGACACTGGTACCATTGAAAACAGAATTTTCTTTGCAGTACATGAAGAATTAGGCATGCAACTAGATAAGCAGAACACTTGTAATGCTAAAATTTATGCACTTATGGACCTGGAGGCTCATGAAACATCAATTTTTCTATAGAACTTACTGGGAAATTAAAAAAAAAAGTTTAAACAATTTTCAAATATTTTTCTGCTTTTTTAAAATTTATTCTTGTCCCTCTCCCTCCCCTCCCACCCGCAAATACTTCTGTTATATATTAGAGAAGAAGTTCTTCACTCACAGTAACAAAGATAGTAATAGGACTTGCTGGGCATCTGATAAATATCGGAAATGATATTGGCAGTGAATATTAAAGTGAACATTTGTGTGGTCAGAGATTCTTCTTTCTCATGGTAACTCAGAGTTTAAGTGCATAGATAGAAAGACTCTTATTCCTCAGTTCAAACATTCTGGTTTTCTTGACCTTTTATCTCACACAGCCTACCTACATTTTCCCATGATTTAGGATCCCAGTTATGACTATCAGATAGCCACTGTCCTTCTCACACCTACATAGTGTTTTCTGAGAGTTGCCCTTATTTACTGTTTGGGATTTCAGTGCTGCAGGCTGTAAAGCAAATTATATGGGAGCAATCACTTCTCATTAGAACTTCAGCCCACAGAGCCAAGGAATTTACTGATGTGATCAGTATTAGCTGTGATTATCTCTTTTTTTAGAGATGTTGGCCCACGCTAAATGATTTTTCATTTATTGTTTTTCATGCTCTGGGATTTGTCATTGTATGTAAATAATTTGTGAAGGAGGGCGAGTATCGTATGTATAGCCATTACTTGATAGAGTAGCATGCTAGATAGCAGAACAAAATTCTCTATGTTTGTGGAGAATAATCCACTGAAGAAAAACAAAATCAGCTCTTTCTTTGAAGTAAATCCTAATAGTGTCATCAATCAGCCAATTATGAACAGCTCTGTGCTTTATTAGAATTATTAGGTTATATGAAAAAAAGGTGACTAAATTCCTCTTCATATTAAGTGGTTGATATTAGTTTACTGCAACCAAAGGACTATATTTTATTCTCACTTCTRTCAAGGCAATATTCTTGGAAACTGCAGTAACATCAAATTTGGTGATACCTGTATTAGCTTACTATAGTGCTATACTAGTCTCCTTTCTGAACTGGAAAGAATCAAAGAGCTCCTGCTTATAGTGGCTTGAGCTGCTGCCATGAACCCTCAGGCCTGGAAAGAAGGTTCATTTCAAGATGATTTCTGTCTCTCCCCTTCCCACTTTTTTGTCCAAGACCTTTCCAAAGGAGCTTCCATAACAGCAGTTAGCTGAGCTCCTCAAGAGCTTCCAGGGTTAAGAAAACTTGTAATCATTTTGCTGTTCAGAAGCATGGCAAGACTCGCATTTATTTTTCATATGTAATTTCAGTTATGATAGACGGGTTTGACTGGAGGTTCTGGTATGCAAGAGACCATACAATCTCAAATGGAAAGATAGTTTTCTGTCCCACAGACCTTACAATTTCTGCAGAGACAGAAGAATATCAGCATGCGAGAAGCAATGAGACAATGTTGGTCAGCATAGTGAGGAGTAGTTTCAGCACATCAGGTGCAGGGCCGTTCTTTGCCATTCACATTGTTGTTGTTGAAGAAAATACATTTTAAGCTTCTCCTTTAATTTGTTTTTCAAATTCCCAGTATATTGTTTATATGTGGGTCTGAAGCAAGTTTCTCAGAAAGCCCTGTTCACACAGCAGAAGTTGTATTGCCTCAGAGGAGATAAAGATCGTTCCAAGTCAATGCACAGTCTCCACTCTTTCCTTGTTTTAGTGAGGAAAAAACCTAAGAACTGGTAAAATGAGTCAAATTTCAAGGAACTTCTTATCCTTTGCCAGTGTGCGCATTTTAGTATTCAAAGTGAAAAGTACCTAACTAAATAGCTCATACAAGGAGGGCAGCAAATCCCACGTAAAATAACAGAGAAGAAGCGTAAGAAACTGTGGATCGTGTTCTGGCAGCCTGAATTCGTCCTGTGCACATGCCCACAGGGTCCTGATGGCTGGTTCTGCTCGGCATCGTGTTCAATGTCTTAACGAGGTCATCTTCAGAGACCTTCAGAGGCCCCTGTCTCCTTGCTTTGGGGCAAGGACATCGATGTGATTTGTGCTGTCTAAGCGTGGTATCACATGAGCACAGTTAGGTGCTGGGGTTCTTCTACACTTCATCACGGCGGTCCAATATATCCGACCACTTCAAGCAAGAGATCCTCTCCTAGAGCACCTGATTTTTGGCRGCAAAACGTTTCACGCAGCTCATGGGCCACTGGCTTTTGTTTCTAGTGGTAATAAGCAGTCCCTATTCTTTTCTGTGGAACTCATATATCCAAGAAGACCCCCCTCCAAGGATCCAAGGATATACCCAAGGATCCCCTGGTTACCTGCAGCCTCTGAGATTATCTGACATTCCCCTGCAGAAGGTAATTCTCCCTATGATAAAACAGTTGGCACTAATTAGTTTCTGGGGGTGCCTATCTCTTTTTATTGATTATAGAAGGAGCTTAAAATGTGAGCCTTGACTGAGCATCTAATTTTATAGAGAATTAAATGGGGCGAATGTCATCTTAGGTGCCTCATTTCAATTTGCCAATGCTAGGAAGGAAGGAATTCTACCCATCCTGTCAAACTAATCAGACTTGATTAAAATGATGGTTCCAACAGGACATCAGATTTAAAAAAAATAGCTCTTCCTTTTTTCCCGTTTAATATTAGAACCAAAGGCTTTTTCTATTTGCTTTCCTGATTGCACTCCTTTTTTCCATAACACCATTCCCATTTTATTATGTATTTCTGGCTATATAGCTAGAAAACAATTGGACACCATATCACTGGTGCTGAATCATCTCTTTTTAATGAAATTTGCATCAGAGAGATTGTGGAGATGGGTGATGCAATCCCCAAATATATTTCCCCTTCTTCTAAGTCACCTCACACCAATGCTACTGATGTAATTTCTGTTGCAGTACAACACTGGATTAGGGTTACTGGATCTTCTGAGCTGAGGACTGTATGTTCTAATAAAAAAGGATCTCTTTTTTTCTCCACTGAAAGACTGTGAAGAAATATCGTAGCTGTTTCAATCCTGTGACATGGTGGCAAGCCATAGAATTAGAGGCATACAGTTTTCATGCCAGGTTTTGCAAGTCATGCTTCACTTCTATTAATCTGGTATAACTTCATCTCACACTTTTTAATTTTCAGTTTTTTGTCCTAATTGTATGTTGACCTGCATCAACCTGTGGAACCTGAGAGCAAGAAACAGAAAAATGATCTCAGCTTACAGATTTTATGACAATATTTCCTTTAAGATAGATAAAAGAGTGGATGACAGTCACAAAATGTGACTTACTTGGAATCTATTATCTACAGGAAAGAGCGTTGAAACATAATAGAGGTGGTGTACGTTTATTACCAAGGGGCGTGTGGGTCTTTAGAAAATGAGGGAAGCTTACCTGCTAAAGATTCTCATAGGTAGCGTCCTAGYATGGGCCTCAGAACAGCTTTGTTCATTTTCTATTTTTTCCACAGATGTCCAGTACAACCCAAGAAACAGTTTCTTTGAGACCTTCCCGTAACAGTTTCTAAATGTCTGTGAAACAGCTCAAAAACAGTACTTTCCAACATCACAGGAGACTCATACATGTTAAGTGTGATAGGTACTCAGGGAATATCTTGGCAGAAAAAATGATAGAACTCAAACACAGAAAAACAATTGTCATTGAGAAAATGCCAGTTATATGTATCATTGTCATAAGAAGCAAAAGAATCCGTTCTACTTTAACAGGATTCACGTATTCAGCATACTTAAGAAGTATATGCTGTTAATTAATAATGGCTGGGTTGTTTTCCATCTGATGTTATCCAATATAAAAGCACAGGTCTTTTCCATAATAAGTGTTGAAAACTTGCAGAGCAAAATGTATTAGACATCTTCTAACAATCAAAAAAGGCTTTCCAATTAGGGGCATAAATGTGATTTTCTTTGTCAGCAGGGAACACTTTTTGACCTTCTTTTGACCTCTTCAGATAAGATTTCTTTGCTTTTTTATTACAACACTATTACAGGCACCTGGTTTTCCCCTTGGTGACGCAGATATGTTTCAGGAGTTATTCCATCATTTATTCTGGTATAAAACCAATACACATGGAAGCAGGTATGGATCTCTTTTGGTGTCTGCGGTACAGTATGGAATAAGCAGTCACATAAATGAGACTTGTTTCCACTGAGCTATACCAGTTTCTAGTAGTAGAAAATTTGGCTTTATGTATCTTTAAGCCTAATGTAGAATGGTATGGCAACTAGTTAATAGTAGGAGACTCTGTGTCACATCTACGAGTCCCACATGGTGACCTACTTACCCCAGGATGTCTCAAATTATATTCAATGTCCATATTTAGGCAAGTGAATCATGTCTCAGATGCCCAGGAAACCCTTAAGTCAAAGAAGAAGGCACTGAGGAAGAGATTCATCCCTCCTAAATACTGAAGGTTTAAAAATATCAATGCCTTTAATTTAGGGACCTGGAGTTAGGTGGGGAGAATCAAGGCCTTGGTGTATATACAACTTTGCTGAAAAAGGAGTACTGATTTTGAAGTTGCAGTTTTGGAAAAAGTTCTAGGTGTCCTGAGAACCTCAGTCCATTTTTCCTGGGAATCTGGGCGAGGTACCAGGGAACACAACATCTTATTCACCTAGAGTTTTCATCATCTGTATTTTTAGGATCTTGTACTTTCCTTCTACAGATGGAGAAATGAAGCTCACAGATTTAGAACTCTAGAAGTACTTGGACACATATTTCCTATTTAGGATTTTGTGTCAAAAAAGTAAAATGTCTTTCTCAGGGCAAGAAGCCTATAGAAAAGAAAAAAAGTGAATCTAATTCTTCAGTGTTGTTGGTCACTACATTAACAGCAAATGATCTGCCCTTGACACTGCTACCGACTTGATGGCCAGATTTGGGGTAATCTACATATTTTCTGTGTGTTGCTGATGACCCAGTCCTAAAAATGTATATAATAATTTGCAGACTTTCACCAAACAGAAACAATGCTGATAAATTTCTCTGAAGCAAAATCAGAAATGTGGAGGATTCCTTTTGATCTTGGCTTTAATTGCAATTGTTTCTTTGGGGATCCTGATTCCAAAAGTGTGTGCACAATTTATTTTTTTAGATGGGCTAGGAGAGAGGACAAGAATGGAGAAAAAGTATGGCATGTTTGCACAAAGTGGAAAAACGTTTATGGGATATTRGCAGTGGATGAGGAGAATGGTGAAGATGGTAAGGCTTGACTGAAAAGGAGTGTGTAGCAAAGCTATCGAAAATGCTCTTTGCTTGTGTTTCTTCCTTCTGCCCCTGCGAGCAGGGTGTAGTGTGTGTGTGTGGGGGGGACTTTTATCCTCCCAACCAATTAGCCCATTAGTGCCTCTTCATCTGACATCTTCCCTACTTTTACGTAGATCTATAGTTGACATGGATCATCCAAGCTCCAGCAGCTTGGTGAGGCGCATACTTACTTGGCCAAGGTCTACTGATTTACACTGGATGAGGTTCTGCCTGACATGTCATTGCCAATCTTTGTTTTGACAACTGTGTCTCTCTGTGGTATTTAGGGCTCGGACTGTATTCTGCAGAAAGCACCACTGTGCTTCAGGCCTGCTAGCTGCCTGCTGCATGACTGTCAAAACTGGACCTAGGGAGGAAGGAGCTAGGAGCACTGATATAGCTTTCTGATCTCAGACATTTATATATTTTTATGTTGCAAGACAGAGATCATTGTTTTCTGGCCACATGCCAATCCATTGGCATTGCCAAGCAAGGACATTTTAAGAGGCAGGCTGAGGACAGCTTGC